>NC_139681.1:95736390-96374808 GCF_964106915.1 Podarcis gaigeae | reverse complement strand
GTATTATGCACACCACATGCAAACTTGGATGTGGTGATGAGCATAAGAGTTTATCAGCCTCCCCATCCCATATTGGTCCTCTCCCCTCAAGTCCAGCCCAGCTGAATGAGTCCTACTCCCAGGATCGGATTCCCTGATGCTTCAAATGATTTCTTCCGTCTGCTACATCCTGAATTTGGAGTCTAGCCCTTTATTTTTGTTTTACTTTGTTTATTCAAGCCCTCAGTCGGAGATTCACCTTGTTCTCCACTCGCTTCTGCTTCATTTATCTTCGACTTCAATTAGCTTAAGTAGGCTGATTAGTTTGTTCAAAAGTGGACTAATTGAAGTCAAATGTTGCGCAAGCTAAGCAAATTAACAACATCAAATCAAACCAAACACTGTTTTCCACCGCTGGTAATTATTCTGGGCCACTGGAAGACGGGGGTCTTCCTCAGCCTTCAGTCTCAGTTAAACTATCACTGGGGGGGAGGGATTTTTTTGGGAGGGGGAAGCTCAGAAAACATGATGGGGCAACAACCACCCCCTTAAGCACTTGTTTTCCTGTGTCATTTCAGAACCACCATACCACCTTTTCTTCGCTGTCTCTGCAATCCTAGTCCAGCCTTTGCCCAGCCTGAAACCTCCAGAAGTTTGGGACTACAGTTCCCATCAGCCCCTGCCAGGGAGTTGTAGTCCTGAACATCGGAAGGGGAATATTAAATGTTTGATGTTTTACTGTAGTTTTATAATTTGTTGGAAGCTGCCCAGAGTGGCTGGAGCAACCCAGTCAAATGAGTGGCATATAAACAACAACAACAACAATATTTTTTTATTTATACCCCACCCTTCCCGGTTCAGAATCTGGGCTCAGGGTGGCTAACAACAAATTTAAAACACTTAATTGATGCAACAAAAAATTGATGCAGCATAAAATACAGTATAAAACGTGAATAACAATAAATTCAGAATTCAAAAATCAATTTAGGGGGGAAATCCATCCAATAAACATTAGATGATCACCAGGGCTAGCTGGCTAAATTAGTCCTATTTGGGCCAGCGAGGAGACCAGGGGAGAATTAGTTGTGGGATCCCAGAGCGGGTAATCTTCATAAAAGGGGAGGGAATGAGGGGGCATAGAAGATCAGGCTAAGTTCAAATTGAAAGCCAGGTGGAATAGCTCTGTCTTACAGGCCCTGCGGAAGGAAGTTAAATCCTGCAGGGCCCTGGTCTCATGGGACAGAGCATTCCACCAGGTCGGAGCCATCACTGAGAAGGCCCTAGCCCTGGTGGAGGATAATAATAATAATAATCATCATCATCATCATCATCATCATCATCCTCATCATCATCTTGCAGGGGTCTGTCCTAAGACAACTACAGATCTATGCGTAGAATGATCTCATGTCACTACATGACCAATTAGATTCAGCTATATAGCGCCATCACTTAGGGCAAACGAAGCAACTCTGCCCACACTCGGAGCAGGGAGGAACAAAGGCATCCCTCTGATAACTGCAGAGTTGGAATCAGCAGCTGGCATATCTGGGCAGTGCCGAGGCATATTGGGATGCCCACCGCTGATGTCTACCTGGGGCTCCCTTTAATTCCCTGTCCCCCACAGACCAATGTGCTGAGCAGGGCTGGCACACCCATGAGGCAAGGTAAGGCAACGGCCTCAGGTGGCAGCAGATCCTGATCTAGAGCTTTAGTCCCCCACTAATTCGCTAGGGCTTCAGAGGGTCAGTCTGGATGACATCAGTGGGTCCCTTCCAGTCCCACGATTCTGTATCCAGTGAGGTTTAGAATCTAACAGGCCGCTGTGAGATGACGGCCTTAGCTGGCCAGCTAAGTACTGCCATTTATATATCTAAAGACCTTTCCCTATTGCCATAGAGACAAATGGATGGGCCTTTCCCCACCTCCTCTGAATGCCATATCATCATTAGGCTGGAGGGGGGGCAAGTGAGTGAGTTTGGGCTGGGAGCTGGAGACGCAGAAGCTTGAACCCCTATCAGAAGAGAGCCAGCAGCGAATCACACTGTGCAAGTTGGAATTAACACACATAATCTCTAAGGACCTGGCAGAGTGTTAGACCCAATGAGCACAGCAACTTAGTTCTGGCTTGTCCTGCCCCCATGAAGCAGTTACTGAGACTGAAAGTCCCCTCCTGCCCAGGGCTTTCCCCAAGCAATCGAAGACTGAACCTGTGTGAAGCCAACCTCTCCTCCGCCCTTTTCATGCCTCTTCTGGTTCTGGGAGACCAGGGGGGAGGGGAGCTTATCCATGGCTGTCAAGTGTCCCTTATTTGAAGGGACAGTCCCTTATTTCAGCGCCATGTCCCGCTGCTGTCCCTTATTGATGGATGTCCCTTAAATGATGTCCCTTAAATTTCAAAGGAAGCAGCTCCTCTCCCTCCCTCCCTCCCTGCCGGCCAGGGAGGAGGGAGGCTCCAACTGTGTTGCTTGGCTTCGTTGCTCACCCAATAAGAAGTCTAAGAACAACTGGGGGGTGGAGCTTGCATGCCTTGTGTGTGGCTAGTTAATGCAAGCTGAGGAGGTTTTTGAATGCTGGACGCCATTTTGTTGCATGTGCTGCTGCAAACTTTGCAGTGCAAAGCCAGGCCGGGGAGCCATCTTAAGTTGAGGCTGCATAGGCCTTGTGGTGCATGTGATTCAGATTCTATTCAGTTGAACCTCTGGTTACAAAGTTGGTTGGGCAGTGTTCTTGAAGCTACCCAGCATGAGCTTGACCAGACTGCAGGACAGGAAGACTGGAGTGCCTGGAACAGGTGAGGCTGCAGGTCCCTTATTTTGGCTGCTGGTCCCTTATTTTCAAGGCTGCTGGTCCCTTATTTTCAAATCTGTAAATTGACAGCTATGGCTTTTCGCAGCAGGAGAAGGAGACAACAGTGATTCTTCAGCAGCCCGACTCTTGGCCTCTCCTCTTGGCCTCTCCTCAGCTGGTTCCTCCTCTGATTCTTCTGCGCCCAGCCAGTCCACAACAACCCCAAACTGTGTCTGGGGGATCTCTCTGGGAACCTCCCGGGCAGGCAAGGTCTGTTGGTGTGTCAGTGCTGTGAGCCCCTCCATCCTAAGCTCAGCTTGCACATATCCATAAATCAAATCGCATTTCCCAAAGACACCACCATCTCCACTGACTTCCATTCCAAGGAAATTGAACCCTGGGTAAATGCAGGAGCCCCCTGGAGTCACTCGCTGCTCGGAGATTGGGGAGTGTGCTTGAAGGGTGCTGCCCCGTCAATCTCAGCCCCACCTGCCTGTCTTCTTACTTGCAATGGGGTGGCTCAGCCTGACCTTGGCTCTGACTTCTTCCCTACCAGTCCCAATATGCATGTAACAGTCACACAGCTTGTGCACATGGAACAATTCATGCACTCCTGCCTTGCGCATGGAAAGATGGCTCTCTTAGACAAACACACTCATTTCTGCCAAGCAGACCTTTGCAGATTTGCTTTGCTTTCCTAATTTTTGTATGCCGTGGAGAGATCATTTGGCATTATTATTATTATTATTACAATAACCACTTAGACTGCGAGTGGAACACCCGGCAGTTGCTATTCTTCCTCTCTCCACTCGAGCCAACTGCAAACGGCAAACTACCGGCTGAATTCGGATACCATGCAATCAAAGCGTCCTCTGACTCAGCCATAGATTACCCAGCCCAAACCACAGGTTTCCAGATGTGTAGGCAGACAAGCAAGCCACGGTTTACAGACGCCTGCCTGTTTTATTTCTCCATCTATATTTAGTGCGGAACAGCCACCCCCACCATGGTTTGTCAATTTGCTTATTGCCCCAAACCATCGTTAAGCTTCCTAAACCATGACTTGGCATGATGTTGAACTCACTACTCTGTGTGACCGAGAGAGATATATTATTGTAGAAGATCAGTACTGTGCTGAAATCTATCCGCTGCCCCTACAGAAGAGACTTTCATTTTTGTGTCATTTTTTGGCACTTTGGAATTCCTTTAAAGTTTTGGTGGGTTTTTGAGGTCACCCTACCCTTGCAAGGTGCGTGGTTTTTGGTTTCCATTAAACTAGGGATGGGAAATCTTTTTTTTTTTAAAAAAAATTACTGCTTTTCTTTATTTTCATGGTACAGAGTATAAATTTTGAGAAAACGATTGTTACAACAGTAAACAACAAATAACTTGTTCTGATCCAATTACAGACTTTTCTCATGCCATGTGTTAAATTTCCGTTTGATTACTCTAAGAGATTGCACCACATTTTCCCATGGGTGATGGGTGGAGGGCCACATTATTTTCCAAATTACCTCCTGGGGGCCACAAGCTTCAGCTGAAGCAGGGGCAGCTGGGGAGGCAGAAGATTTCAGGCTACCGGTGGAATGATTGGTGGAATGAAAGAAAGGAAGACTAGCCCCAAGCTGCCCTTGGCCACCTCAAAAACACTGAGACCCACCTGCAACAATTACACAAAAGGTTCTCTCTCCTCTTTGATTTCTTAAGAACACAAGAAGAGTCTGCTGGATCAGGCCAATGGTCCATCTGGTCACTATCCAGTTTTGACAGGAGACAACCAGATGGCTGTGGGAAACCCGTAAGCAGGATCTGAGCACAAGAGCAGCTCTCATCTCCTGTGGCTTCCAGCCACTGGCATTCAGAAGTATTGCTGCCTTCTGTGGCATTCGTACGGAGCCCCCCGTCGTCTCATGGACTATTTGAAGGAGGTGAGGACAGGTGACCCCACCTAGGCCCAAAGTCACCCCCCCCAAAGCAGGCTCAAAGCTTCTCAAAATCATTTTCTCAGCAGCTAAGCATCTGCTCATTTGCTCTGCTGTTGCAAGGCAAAACCGTTACTTTTATCAGTATGAGAAAGCTTCAAAAAGGCTAATGAATAGACTCTGTCAATGCCAAGAATACTCAGGCCTGAGAATTGACTTTTATCTCATTCAGTTGCAACATCTTGGACATGCTGAACCACCAGGGCTCCTCGACCCCTTGGCTTCTCACCCCCCCCCTTTCCCAAAGACAGGAGCTTTCTGTACATGCTCAGGAAATACATCATGGGGAGAAAGGAGGAGAAAGGGGAGGGAACTGGAAGGGGAATATATGCTCTGCGCAAATGACTGTGAACTCGTGCTTGTTTGTGAACTATCACACTTGCTCCTTCTACCAGTTCATGGATGGTAGAAATAAAGCTTTTTCTCTGAAACTATTCCTTGAGTGTCTGTTGACTCCCATTTTCCCTTTCCCGGGTGCAATATTTTTCCCACCCGAGGGCAAAGCCTCATAAGGCTACATATTGACCCGTACACCACCAATCCGCTGCCACCAACCAGGTCCTCCCCGGTAAATCACTTAGTCTCGGTCAGGTTCTTAAGTTAACAAAGAAGAGTGTAGTTTATTGCAAACACAAATAAACTTTAACTGCATTCCAAACTGTTATGTACTGAAGTTCTCACCCTGGGCCAGCAGGGGGATACTGTAGATAGTTTTCACTCAGGTCCACATATGCAAATAAGGAATTGGATAGTTACAGAAAGTTGTTACTGTTGCTTTGTAGTTGAGATCTATATAAGCAGGTTGGCTGAACCCTTCAGCCCAGTTCTGTTCTGGCCTGTGAATAAACAAGAGCTGTCTGAAGAATCGCTGTGTCGTCTGGTATGTTCACCCACAACTTAACACAAACGTTGTTACTCTTTACCTTCTTAGTCTTATTTTATCCTGTCTCTAACCTCCCCTCACACAAGAACCAACTGCACTAACTGTCTCTCTGTTTCCAACTCTCTGCCAACTGCCTTTCCCAACCAACCAACTCAAACCAACCAACCCAAACCTCGAGCTAAGCCCTTTTATAAACAGGTAGGCTCCGCCTCTGGCTTTTCTATTGGTCTACCTATTAACTCTTTCTCTCCCCCTGTACAGACATTTTTCAAACAAACGGGCAAAGGCCACACCTCCACCTGTGGAAGCAGAGCAGAGCAGAGCAGAGTTAGCCATCAATAGCCCTCTCCTCCATGAATTTAAAGCCATCCAAATTGGTGGTCATCATTGCTTCCTCCTGTGGGATGGAGTTCCAAAGATTAACTATGCACTGTGTAAAGACGTACTTCCTTTAATGCATCCCAGACCTTCCTACATTCATCTTCTTTTCTCATTAATGAATAGAGAACGGTATGGAAACATGCAGGAGGAGTTGTTGTTGTTGTTTTTGGTACAGCACCTTCCTTAGAAGATGCCCAGGTATGACAGCGCTGCCCTGAGAAAAACTCTTGTTTTGTTAGTCACTGAAATAAACATACGGTTTCCGTGTTCAAATGCATCCTTCTGGGATCCAGCAAGCAAACTTGTCTGAAGCGCTGTTTGATGCTTCTAAAAGCATCTCTCTCCGGTACGAACGCATTTGCTGCAAACTAAAATCACTTTTCAATACAAATTGAGGTAGAAATACCAGCAACAACAAAACTACAGTATGTAGGCCAACATCAATTATAGCAGGGCTGGAATATCCAAGTTTCGAAGACCTATTTAAAAGGAGCCAGGCAGGGAATCTGGTGAAGCAAGTGATCTTAGGACCCAGGTGAGGTTCATACAGTGGTTCTGCAGGTAACCTGCTTCCAAACTGTTTAGGGCTTTAATCGCCAGCACTTCATTGAAATTCACTGCATGTTATTCTTTGAAGGAGAATTACCTGAAAATGATTTATAGATGGTCTTTAACTCCGAGTAGACTTGCTAAAACGTATAAGTCTGAATCATACAAGTGCGGGAAATGTAATGAGGTTGAGGGCACATTTTTTCCTATGTGGTGGACTTGTAAAAGGGTAAAAGAATATTGGGAAACGATATATAATGAATTGAAAAAAACGTTTAAAAGTACCTTTCCGGGGGGAAAACAGAGTCCTTTTTGTTGAGGATAATTCAGAGGGAAATTCCCAGGTATCAAAAAAAGGCTATTTGTATATATGCTACTACTGCAGCCTGTGTTTTGTTAGCCCCAAAATGGAAAACGAGTGAGGTCCCAACCAAAGAAGAATGGCAACTTAAACTGATGGAATACAGGCAACTTGCAGACTTAACAAGAGAACAAGAAGAATGTACGTTTAAAGAAGACTGGGAAATGTTTACTGAATATATGGGTGAAATTTGTGTTTATTTAAAAATGCTGGCACATTAAGATAAATTCAACAGTGTAAATAAGTTTTGATGGATGTAACAATGGTTTACTGAATGGTTTTAGCTCATGTAAAATATGCAGGGATGTATGGTATGCAAAATGAACCACGGAAAGAGAAGAAGGGAAGCCATTGATTTAAGGCTGTTTCAACGAATATTTTGAAATGTAAATTAGAAAATGTAATAAAAATTACATGTATGAAAAATAAAATAAAGATAATCACCAGCACTTCAAACTGGACCCAGAAGAACATTGGTAATTGGTGGAGGCAGGACCTGTGAGATCACCTTAACCCAGATACACCCACTTGACCACTTTGATTGCGGGAACTGAGGCCATTACAGCTGCCACGTAAAACCTGCTCCATGTTTGTAAGAACTTGAAATTTTAGTGTAGCAGCACCAACACATCAGACAGGGGTCTTCACAGTACTCTCTTCAGTGCCTGCTAAAAACAGTCTTTGGTTTTGCCAAGCTTACCCAAATGGTTAGAAAGCTGATGCAAGTTTCAATCTGTTTTTAATCTATTATTATTTTTACTTCTTGACCGTCTTAAATTATTGTTGTTGATTTTTCTCATTGATCATGTTATTTCTTTATCTTTTTTTGTTATCCGCTTTAAGGCTTTTTGCATGATCAAGCAGTGTATTGAACTGTATGAAATAGATAATATAGTTAGTAAAGTTACAGATAGGTAGCTGTGTTGGTCTGCCATAGTCAAAACAAAACAAAAATTCCTTCCAGTAGCACCTTAAAGACCAACTAAGTCAGTTCTTGGTATGAGCTTTCGTGTGCATGCACACTTCTTCAGATACACTGAAACAGAAGTTTCCAGACCCTTCTATATAGTGAGAAGGTGGGGAGGGGTATTACTCAGAAGGGTGGTGGGAATGGGTGGTTGGCAGATAGCTGTGATGAGCCTGTTGACGACTCTTAACGACTGCAATAGGTCTTACAGGGAGAAGCAAGGGGTGAAAAGGTGAAAAATGGCTTTGTCATGTATAATGAGATAAGAATCCAAGGTCTTTGTTCAGGCCAGGTTTCTCCATGGTTTTAAGTTTGGTGATAAGTTGTAATTCAGCAGCTTCTCTTTCCAGTCTATTTCTGAAATTCCTTTGTAGTAAAACAGCTACTTTGAGATCTTGTATAGAATGTCCTGGGAGATTGAAGTGTTCTCCTACTGGTTTCTCTGTCTTGTGATTCCTGATGTCCGATTTATGTCCGTTTATTCTAGTTAGTAAACAAAGAGGACAAAACTGGTGTTCTGAAGCATTCAAACAATCTTCAAAGGCACACGCACGAAGAGCATGTTACAGTTGTCTAGCCCAGGTGCAACCTGGGAATTTATTATTACTTTATTATTTGTTAAATTCCTATGCCGCCCTTCATCCGAAGACCATAGGGAGGTTTACAACAGAAAGGCACAAAAAATACATACCATAATAACAAACAAAAATAATACCTCCCAGTTGTTATTATGAATAACTGTTGAGAGGTCCACTTTCTCTGGGATGGGGCACAGCGAGTCAATAACACCCCACCCCAGAGGCACTTGCCCCAGGAGAATCCCCAAGCTGTGATCTTATCCCTTCTGGGGGAAACACAACTCACCCAATGTCAGTCACACAGCCCCATCGAAAATTCTCCCCAGAAATGCCTCTTAGCTGCTGACTGAGATCTTTACAAATTGAGATTGAACCCAGAGCTCCCCCCCCCCAATTTTTAAAAATTCATTTTATAACACAAATAAACAGCACAAACAGAAAAACAAACAATACAAACAAAGTCTTGTCTTGTCCTTATTTTTTCTAAACATTGTTTAGAAAAAAACATTGTATAACAATGTTTTGAACCCAGAGCTTTTGGCATGTAAGCCAGCTGAGCTAAAGTTTGCTCCAAAGGGCTTGGGCTAGAAGGCGTGAGGTTCTTGCAGCCACTGACATCACTTTGTTTATTAATTTCCAACATTCATCACCCTGTTTTACGCCATAGATGGGCACAGAGCAGATCACAGAACAATCAATAAAAGACTCTTGTCAGTCAGAATAATACAGAATCGAAAACAGACAAGCAACAGCAGCAACACATAAAAGCATGGGTTCAATACACAGGCAGGCATAAAACAACATGCTTAAAATGCCTGCTGAAAGAGAATAATAGTTTTGCAGAGTTGGAAGGGACCCTGAGTATCATCTAGTCCAACCCCCTTCGTCAAGCACCTGAAGTTCAAGAGGTGTCTCAGTTCGGAGGGCCCATGGCATAAATGCACAGCTCCTAGTGGATAGGAACAGCTTGGGGAGGACACCAACAGCTCTAGGGCCGGCCTGTCTGGGGCTTTTCCCTCCTTGCAGAAGCTGTTTCAGAAGAGCCAAAGTGTTTCTGGCAGGCTCCAGGTCTCCCTTCACACCTCAGCCAGGGAGGAGTAGCCAGCCTAAGCATTGCCAGTTTGGGAAGCCTAAATGCCAAGCTGCTGTGGGTTGCCATGGCAGCCGCAACTGGGATGTGAGCAAGGCAGCAACCATCCTTCAACAATATCAGAGCATCCTTTGGCCCGGCGACCACAAAGTAGAGCAGGTGGGATGGAAAGGAATGTCTAAAATGGCATACAGGTGTCATCTCTTTTTGGGTGTCGTTGCTTAGGGGACCAGGACTTGTGTTTAGAAAACGGAAACTCAAGTTCTTAGAAGTACAGATTCCCCCTCTTCAGAAGGGCCAATGCTCATCTTGCTTTGCATGCAGAAGGCTCCAGATTCAACCCTCAATATTGTATTCCAGGAATGTATTCCATGTGTGGTCTAACCAAGGCAGAATAGAGCAGAACTATTACTTCCTGTGTTCAGCTGGTCTGAAACTAGACAAATGTTGGGAGGAACCAGTTGGGGGACCCTGAAGAGAAGAAGGCTCAGAGTCTGGGGACTGGATGATGATGAGTGGACAGAGGGAGAAGATTGAGAGGAGGTGTCAGAAGCTGAAGAGGCAAGAATCAGAGTCAGAAGCAAGAGAGGAGGAAGACCAAGAGGCAGAGATGGGTCAGGGTTGTGAAGAGGCACGAGTGTCTCCCCCTCCTGCTGTGATAAGCTCCCTTCCCCACTTGTCTGCCAGGACCAGAAGAGGCATAAAAAGTGCAGAGGAGAGGTTGGTTGTATGTAGCTGCAATCTCCTGTTGCCTGGGAAAAGTCCACATGAAGAGGGGACTTAGGCAGCTGTAGAGTAAAAGCCCTGGTTTTCCCAGTAGTGATGTATGGAAGTGAGAGCTGGACCATAAAGAAGGCTGATTCCCAAAGAATTGATGCTTTTGAATTATGGTGCTGGAGGAGACTCTTGAGAGTCCCATGGACTGCAAGAAGATCCAACCTATCCATTCTTAAGGAAATCAGCTCTGAGTGCTCACTGGAAGGACAGATCCTGAAGCTGAGGCTCCAAGACTTTGGCCACCTCATGAGAAGAGAAGACTCCCTGGAAAAGACCCTGATGTTGGGAAAGATGGAGGGCACAAGGAGAAGGGGACGACAGAGGATGAGTTGGTTGGACAGTGTTGTTGAAACTACCAACATGAGTTTGACCAAACTGTGGGAGGCAGTGGAAGACAGGAGTGCCTGGCATGCTCTGGGCCATGGGGTCACGAAGAGCCGGACATTACTAAATGACTAAATAACAACAACAAAGAGAGGCAAAGAACTTCACTCTTCCCAGCTGATTCAAGACCCGCCAGAGAAGAGTTGCTGTGCTCATTGGGCCTGACACTCCTGTGCAGCTCCTGTTCTTGCTAATAAAAGGTTAACTCCAACTTGCACAGTGTGATTTACTGCTGGCTGGCTGGCTCCTGACTGCCCTGCCCTCCCATTGAGAGGCAGGCCTGGCTACAAAGGCCCCTCTTTGGCATTATCCTTGCTAAGCAACAGGATGCTGCAAATTGAGCCATCAACATTACAGGTTGATGAGATGCGAAGTCTCTCGGGAGGGAGGGAGCTCTAGTTCCAGAAGGGGGTCTCAGGGGACAGTGCTGAGGGGGGCGTGTGAGGAAGGGGTCTTTCCCTGGCCCCTCCTTGCTCTCTGAGAGCCGTCTCATATTCTAATCTCTCTCTCTCTCTCTCTCTCTCTCTCTCTCTCTCTCTCTCTCTCTCTCTCTGCAAAATTAATCTGAGGTGGAGAGGCAGCATTATGTAAAGTGTGGTTATTGGAGATCGTCAGGGGAAGCACGGCTGATGGCAAAGTGCCTCTTTGTATTTTTAATATGCATTTTCCCCTTCTCCCTCTCTCTCTCCCTAGCAGTGCATTTTCGGGTGTGTAATTTGCTGCCTTTTCAGGGCCCGATTGGTATCATTTCTCCAGCAATGACAGCTTTTATTTGCTCCAAAATGAATGCTGTGAAATTTCCAAGAAATAGCCAAGCGCCGGCTATTGTCTCCTGGCTCCCTGGAACTAGGGGGGGTTGGGTCTTCTTTGCCGCCACGAGAAAATGCCCCGAGCCATCACTCCGGTGGCCAGCCGGCCAGCCCTCCCGTTTCGTTCCCATCACTTGCCCATCATCACAAATTGCCATTATTATTTGATCATATCTGCAGCGATTCTGATGTGCACCGTATTTTGGAGTCCCTAGCTCAGTCGGAAGAGAATGAGACTCTCTATCTCAGAGTCATTGGTGCAAACCCCACGTTGGGCAAAAGATTCCTGCATTGCAGGGGGTTGGGCTGGATGACCCTTGTGGTCCCTTCCGACTCTACAGTTCTATGACGCAATGCCTGCTTCAGTTTCACAACAGCCCTGCAATGTTGCTTGTATGATTCCCTTTCCACAGGTTTTTGGAAAGAAGGCAGAGGCAGAAGAACTTAAGCCAGTGACTCATCTGGTCCAGCATCCTGTTCTCACAGTGGCTGACCAGATGCCTGCGGGAAACCAGCAAGCAGGATCTGAACACAAGAGCCCTCTCCCCTCTTGTGGTTTCTAGCAGCTGCTATTCAGAAGCATTGTTATCCTGGCTAGTAGCCATTGATAGCTTTCTCCTCCTCCATGAATTTGTCTTTTCCTCTCTTAAAGCCAACTGGTGGTCATCACTGCCTCCAGTGGGAGGGAGTTCCATAGTTTATGCACTGCACGAAGATGTACTATTCTTTTATCTGAATCTTCCAGCATTCAGCTTCATCGATGTCCACAAGTTGTGGTGTTATGATTGCTGGGGAGAAACTTTTCTCTCTCCACTTTCCCCATCTGCTCACCAGTCCCCCAGCCATTGACCCCCTAAAACGTCCCCTCCCCACCCCATGCAACTGCCAGGCTCACTTGTTCTCTTGTCAGCCCCAAATTCCAGGATTGTAACATGGCACTACAAATCCTCCAATGGACCCTGCGTGATGACAGCCTTACATTTCTATGTATATGGGAAGATAGAGCAGGCTTCTTAGCTCAATCTTCCCGTGTTCAGCTTTACTGCATGTCCACAAATTCTAGTGTTATATATGAGGGTGAAAAACCTTTCTCTGCCCCCTTGAAACCATTTAGCCATCCAGTCCTGGTGCCTCTGCAGACTTCATGCATTCTCTAAGACACTTTTAAAGGCAGAACCTAGAATTGGCAATGCATCTTAAGACCTTTTGAACTGTGTGTTTCCTTTTACCTTACTCTGCTTTTGGGGACCTCTGCTATTCCAGCTGTTGTTGGGGCAGGTTTGCAACAGCTGTATAAAGTAGCTCCATGACAGCTTCCTCCGGGTCTTATGTAGGAACATAAAACGAGTCTGACTCTTGGATCAGGCCCATCTAGTCTAGCATCCTGCTTCCACAAAATTGCACACAAACATGTGTTTATTAGGCAAACTATGCACTAAAATAATGGGATGTGGGTGGCACTGTGGTCTAAACCACGGAGCCTAAGGCTTGCTGATCAGAAGGTTGGCAGTTCGAATCCCCGCAATGGGGTGAGCTCCCATTGCTTGGTCCCTGCTCCTGCCAACCTAGCAGTTCGAAAGCACATCAAAGTGCAAGCAGATAAATAGGTACCACTCTGGCGGAAAGGTAAACAGTGTTTCCGTGTGCTGCTCTGGTTTTGCCAGAAGCAGCTTAGAAATGCTGGCCACATGACCCAGAAGCTGTTTGCTTGCGGACAAACGCAGGCTCCCTTGGCCAGTAAAGCGAGATGAGCACTGTAACTCCAGAGTCGTCCACGACTGGACTTAACAGTCAGGGGTCCCTTTCTATGCACTAAAATGCTGATGGATTTTCATGATTTATTATTATTATTATCAGTGCAAATTGCTGCAGAAATATAGAGAAGCAAACTGAAAATTTGGAAAGATTAGCAACTGGCAGAACTGAAATGGGCAGCTCTATCTATCCTTGTGGCTGCATCTCCAGGCCAAAAAGAAGCATTCAGCTGTCGAATTTCCCCAAACCCTATCCTATATCCTTTCAGCACCTGATAAGTACTTAGACCCCTTGCCCGAGTCTAGCAAATCAGGAGTTTCTGCCCGCTGTGAGCCTGTTCAAAAGTTCAGGAGCTCAGCTCCTGAGCAACCCTGCCTGCTTCCAAGTCTGCAGACCCAACGGAGGCAGCGGCAGCATCAGTTCTAGGTATGGAACTGATCACTCCCACCAGCGCACACGCTCCGAGATCGCCGTGTCCCGATGTTCTTGGCAGCCAGCTAAGAATAATCCCGGCCCTCTTGGCAGTGGCTACAGCTCGGGTCCTTTGGCTGGCGGGTGGGAGAGCAGGCATGTGCTGTGCCATTCAGCAAGGTGACCCCGGGAATTATGAGCGAAGAAAAAGCCAGAGCCTTCTGCCAGCCAAGTCCTTAAGTGCCGCAGATGCTGGACGGGGACAGTTATTTTAATGGGATCAGTGAGGATTCGGATGTTGATAGGGAGACGGTGGGCAGAGGAGGAGAAGGCAGGGAGGGGAAAGGAAGGCAGGCATGCGGGAAACTGGCACATCCAAAAGGGGATCCATGCAGTGCCGGCCTCCTGCGAGGCAGAGAGGCAACTGCCTCAGGCAGCAGGGACCACAGGGACGGCAGACTCCAATGTAGATCTCCACTCACCCCTTCTTCTCTGGCAAGGAGTGGGGGCACCGTTTTGTGCTTCGCCTCAGGTGCCAAAATGTCTTGAGCCAGCCCTGCAACTGTGCCAAGCGTCTCTCCCTGATGAGCTAGTCTTCCTACATACCTAACAAAAATCTGAAGAAGCATTTTTAAAGTGCAATTTCCTGCTTACTGTCAGTGCTGATAACTTTGCACTATTACCTATAACTTGTAGAACAGTTCTTAAAGCACTCCTTATGTACCGTATTTTTCGCTCCATAAGACACACCTGACCATAAGTCGCACCTAGTTTTTAGAAGGGGAATGCAAGAAAAAAAAATTTTTTTAAGGGAGCGCTGAGCAGAGCCTGTATGCATCCCAGGCTCTGCTCAGCGCTCCCTTTCACGAGCCACATGGAGCGTGTGTGCGGCTCTTGGGGGCTTTTCCCGCCTGCATTCACTCCATAAGACTCACACACATTTCCCCTTACTTTTTATGAGGGAAAACGTGTGTCTTATGGAGCAACAGATACGGTAACTTGAAAGATCCTGCTACATGCAGGATCTTTTGTTGGTGGCCCCAACTCTGTAGAATTCCCTTCTGAGGGTGCATATGTTGCGCTCCATCAGACCCATCTTTCCAATGGCCTCAGAAACACTGTTTATCTCAAACTGCCGCTGAACTATGTTTCCGAGTGTTGATGAGTTTGTCGCTGCTGTTTTTAAAACGGCCTTCTCTTAAACTGTGCAAACCAGTTTCGTACAAGTGTGTGGCAGGGTTGTGAAATGTTTTAAGCTCCTGTTTCTGAATGACTGTAGTCGGGGGACCTCCCCCCCCCGAATCCGAATTTAGGTTTTTATGTTTTATTTTGATGTATGTTTCCTCAGGGCAGCTTCTGTCCTGAAAGGAGACGGCACAGGAATATTTTAAACACGCAGGTAAAATGAATAAACCTGCTTCTCACTAGGAAACACCTCGCAAGGCAGACTCCTTGAAGATCAGGTAGCAACTGTGACTCTGGATTTGGGGTAGCACAGAAGGCCTCGCTGCACCAGGATGGCCCCAGAGGTGGTTCCTACGAGCCTGTCCTGGCTTTTGACCCCTTAAATGGTAGCCCGACTGCTCAGCGGCTGACGTTTCCGCCCCTCTCTCCCTGTAGAGATTGCTGCCGGTGCCAGCGGGGGTCCTGGTCCCCAGGAAGAACAGCAGAAGGACCACCTCACACGGACAGCTGCTGAGGGGCAAGAGAGAGCTAGCAGCCCAACTGTTATGGGCACCAAGGTCAGGCAAGGTGGCACCAAACAGGGCTGCCTCCCAGCTGTCACCAGGGAGGCCGTTGGCAGCAGAGAAGAAGGGAACAGATGGAGAGATGAAGGGACCGCAGGGAGGCTAAAACGTCCCAAAAATGTCCCTGTTAACTCTGTGAGGGAAGTGTCCAGAGAAAGGCAAGGCACAACTTCTGGCTCCCCCCCCCCCAACCTCAGCCCATATTTTCCAACATTTCATGCAATTCCAGGCTGCCTCAATAGAAGCCTAGTGTCCACATCAAGGGAAGTACAGTCATACCTCGGGTTACAAACGCTTCAGGTTGCGACTTTTCAGGTTACGGACCGCCAAAACCTGGATGGGTTACTTCCGGGTTTCGGCAGCCGTGCATGCGCAGAAGTGCTAAATTGCACTTTGCACATGCACAGAAGTGCCGAATCGCAACCCGTGCGTGCGCAGACGCGGGTTGTGAATGCTGTGGGTTACGGACGTGCATCCTGCACGGATCACGTTCGCAACCCAAGCGTCCACTGTAACAGTATCGCCCTATTCTGCCTTGGTCAGACCACAGCTGGAGTCCAGTGTCCAATTCTGGGTGCCAACATTTAAGAAGAAACAAAATTTTAAAATTCCTTCCAGTAGCACCTTAGAGATCAACTAAGTTTGTTCTTGGTGTGAGCTTTTGTGTGCATGCACACTTCTCCAGATACACGAAAGCTCACACCAAGAACAAACTTAGTTGTTCTCTAAGGTGCTACTGGAAGGAATTTTATTTTGTTTCGACAACGACAGACCAACACAGCTACCTACCTGTAACTAGAACATTTAACAAGGATATTGACAAATTGGAACATGTGCAGAGGAGGGTGACCAAGAAGATCGAGAGCCTGGAAACCAAGCCTTATCAGGAATGGTTGAAAGAGCTGGGTATGTTTAGCCTGGAAAAGGGGAGACTGAGAGGAGATAGGAGAGCCCACCTTCAAATATCTCAAGGTCTGTGACGTGGAAGAGGGAGGAAGCTTGCTGTCTACTCCAGACCCAAACAAATGATAAGAAAGGAGATTCCAACTGAATATCAGGAAGAACTTTCTGGCGGTAAGAGCTGTTTGTTTGGCAGTGCAACAGACTTCCTTGGGAGGTGATGGACTTTCCTTTATTGGAGGTTTTTAAACAGAGGTTGGATGAAGTAGTTGAGATTCCTGCATTGCAGGGGGTTGGGCTAGATGACCCCTGGTATACCCTTCCAATTCTAAAATTCTGTGAGAATGTAGGCCTTTTGGCGGCACTAAGGCTGCCCACAGACCACCAGTATTTTGCAGGAGGGATGCAACCACACACCAAAGATTTAAGTTTGCGCAAATAACGTGGCATAAAACACTTGGCTACCTAAAAATGACAACAACAGAGTTTTTGCAGTTAGGGGAGCAACGGGGAAATGTACTGTGAAAAGTGTGGGCTGACCAAATGACAAACGGGAAGCTGTCTAAAACAAGGAATGCACTACCCTTGAAATAAGAGAATGATTGTCACTTAAATTTGTTTTTATTTTGTACATTGTAAAAGCTTATAAAAAAATTTAAAAACAACAACAGCAACAAGGAGTGCAAGGTAATCAGGATGAACACAGGGTGAATGCTCGCCGTCATATAACCTCCCTGCAAACATATCAGAACAAATGCTCAACAAAGGCTGAGCACCATATACAGTGGTACCTCGGGTTACATATGCTTCAAGTTACATACGCTTCTGGTTACACACCCCGCTAACTCAGAAATAGTGCTTCAGGTTAAGAACATTGCTTCAGGATGAGAGCAGAAATCGTGCTCTAGCGGTGCGGCAGCAGCAGGAGGCCCCATTAGCTAAAGTGGTGCTTCAGGTTAAGAACAGTTTCAGGTTAAGAACGGCTCTCTGGAACAAATTAAGTACTTAACCTGAGGTACCACTGTATACATTATATCTGCTTTGTGGCAAAGAAACCAGGAGGGAGGAGCCCTAACAAGAGAGGCGGAGCAACAGTCCCAGAAGCCAGTGCTTGTTTTACTGCAAGATCCAAACCCAACCCCTCCCAGTAAACAAAAAAGCGGAAGGAATAGTCCCTAGAAATTACAACCAGACTTTCACTGAGGTAGTCTTTGCTGCAGCACCTGAGACTGCAGAGTGGAACTCACACGAATGAATACTGCTTTTGTACCCTCACTTCGCAAATCCCTTCCTGTAGAAATCTAGCAAGTCAGGGAAGGGGCTAGGACTCACACGATCCAGTGCTGCTCTTCCCCCTTCCCCAATCCCTTAACACACAGAAATTCAGAATGCCAAGGAGAAGAGTTCTAGTCTTATCTTCCTGTTGGACTAGCTCCCTGTGTGCAGTGTGTGTGTATGTTTAATCACTTAAGAACATCAGGTTGTAATAGGGGAGGGGGAGAGAAGGGATGCAGGGCTGCTCCATCCATGCAGCTGAGAGACCAGTGGCTTTGGGTATCACCAGTCCTTGATTCCCGCCCCCCATCCCAGCTGTTCATTGTATTAAATCTAAATAATGTTGTGCATTTTGGTGTGGTAGTTTGGCTGTCCCCTGAAGGGTCCCCTATAGCCATGCGATTCTGGATTGCAAGCCTGAGGTTTGGACGGCAGAGAGGTGATGGAACAAGCAGAATGGCCAGCGATTTTTATCTTCTTAGCTCTGGCATGATGGTCAATTTTCTGGCTCTTGTGAAGGAAATGTCTCTCCATGGAAGGAGGAAGTCATTATTCTTAGCTGGCTGCCAAGAACATCGGGACACGGCAATCTCGGAGTGTGTGTGCTGGTGGGAGTGATCAGTTCCATACCTAGAACTGATGCTGCCGCTGCCTCCGTTGGGTCTGCAGACTTGGAAGCAGGCAGAGTTGCTAAGGAGCTGAGCTCCTGCACTTTTGAACAGGCTCACAGCGGGCAGAAACACCTGATTTGCTAGACTCGGGCAAGGGGTCTAAGTACTCCCCAACTTCTTTTTCTCTGGCTGGAGGTGATGTCACGCAGGTGTACCTGAGAAAGAGGAAGTGGGGAGTATTTTTCGCCAAGAACCCATACCTGAGTTTGTGTGTTTCCTCCTCCCTCTCAACCTGCTTTCCTTTTGTGCTGTGCCATATTAGATTGTAAACCAGAGGACAGGGACCGTTCTTCTCATTCTTGTGATTTGTAAGCTGCTCTGGTAACTGAACAAGGTAAAACATCCTTTAAAATAAGTAAAGCACAGAGAGCTCCCATGAATTGGGAAAGGTCAAAGTCAGACACAGAGGTTTCCGCCTCTCTTCTCAAGACCTATTCTCTCCTGTGTCAGCCACTCACTCCCAACTCAGAGCTGGAAAATAAATTGCCTCCCAGTCCTTTGCCAAACCGTGAGTGGTTTTCTTAAAGCTCTCTCTTACCGTCGCATAATTCCTGTGTAAAACGAGTCCAATTGTCTACATCAAACAGCCACTTTTAGGAAGAAGAAGCATTTCGAAGACATTTTACATGAACAAAGGCGGTCGCTCGGCCTTTCCCAACCTGGTGCCCTCCAGATTTTTTTTGGACCACAAGGCTAATGGGAATTGTAGTCTAAAACATTTGGAGGGCACCAGGTTGGGAAAGGGTGTCATGGCTGAGGTCCACTGCCTCTCTTTATGAGCGGTAAAGCACACACCTCTTTAAATTTATTTGCATTTCTGTTTTAAGGCTAGTTCCCCCCCGAGGGCCCTCAAAGTGCACACACCATAAAATGCAAACAATAAAATAATCAACCTTTAAAAATGCTAAAGTATCAATCAACATACATTACAGAAACGAACATAAATCTGAGCAGGAAAATTAACACGGGCATAACAGCCGTGTCACTATTACCACCAGGGCATCAATTAAATCTGGATACGATGCGGTTATATTTGGCTGGAGACTTGTAGGATTATCATCATGCTAGGACTGAAGATGCAGGATGGGAACTCGAAGCGTGATCTTCAAGGTGAGCGGACCCCCTGAGAAACCTCTCTATCTCCTCTGGGATTGCCGTCCTTTCACATCTTATGGAGAATCCATACTGTGTGATTGTCAGACGGCTGCAGTCTTCTCTGTGGTTGTCCTCTTGTTTCTCCTCCACTCCCCTGTTGTATGTATATGTGCATGTCTGTGCTTGGCCCCCCAAAAAACCCACTGTTGCAGCACCAGTCTCTGCAGTGTTGACACTTGAAACTTTTGGGACTCTTGCGCCTTGAATTGAAAGATTCCTGTTTTCCAGTTGTGCCTATTTTATTACTTCCTGTTGAGCGTGGCAGGGGGATTAGGAGTGGACTTCATGTCCCTTCATCTCAGTTCCTGTTCCCGCAAGGTGGTGGAGTTGCCCTAGGATCGCCGAGTTCAAAGGCAAGCACAGAGAAGGAGCAGCTGCAGGGAGCACGCTTCCTCACTTCCTGCTGGAAAGAACACAGAGCTGCCCAGGGGCAGAAGGAGGAACATGGTGGGCAGCTGGCCACATCCATTGGCAATAAGGAACAAGAGCAAGCAACTGCTGCTCGCTGAGGAACAGCAGCAAAGCCAGGCTGGCCCAAACTGGATGGAAATGCTGATCTCACTCCTCTTCCCTCCCCTCTCCTTTTCCTTATGTGCCTTTTTCCTTTGTAAGACTGATGGTTGGGCCTCTCTCCCTCCTTCTCTTGTTGGTGAGAGTTGCTTTGGGAGACAGACATGGGAGCGCCTGATCACCTCATCTGTCTCCTGAGAAATCTCTATGTGGGACAAGAAGCTACAGTTAGAACTGGATATGGAACAACTGATTGGTTCAAAATTGGGAAAGGAGTACGGCAAGGCTGTATATTGTCTCCCTGCTTATTTAACTTATATGCAGAATTCATCATGCGAAAGGCTGGGCTGGATGAATCCCAAGCCGGAATTAAGATTGCCGGAAGAAATATCAACAATCTCAGATATGCAGATGACACAACCTTGATGGCAGAAAGTGAGGAAGAATTAAAGAACCTTTTAATGAGGGTGAAAGAGGAGAGCGCAAAATATGGTCTGAAGCTCAACATCAAAAAAACGAAGATCATGGCCACTGGGCCCATCACCTCCTGGCAAATAGAAGGGGAAGAAATGGAGGCAGTGAGAGATTTTACTTTCTTGGGCTCCATGATCACTGCAGATGGTGACAGCAGCCATGAAATTAAAAGACGTCTGCTTCTGGGAAGAAAAGCAATGACGAACCTAGACAGCATCTCAAAAAGCAGAGACATCGCCTTGCCAACAAAGGTCCATATAGTTAAAGCTATGGTTTTCCCAGTAGTGATGTATGGAAGTGAGAGCTGGACCATAAAGAAGGCTGATCGCCGAAGAATTGATGCTTTTCAATTATGGTGCTGGAGGAGATTCTTGAGAGTCCCATGGACTGCAAGAAGATCAAATCTATCCATTCTGAAGGAAATCAGCCCTGAGTGCTCACAGGAAGGACAGATCCTGAAGCTGAGGCTCCAAGACTTTGGCCACCTCATGAGAAGAGAAGACTCCCTGGAAAAGACCCTGATGTTGGGAAAGATGGAGGGCGCAAGGAGAAGGGGACGACAGAGGACGAGATGGTTGGACAGTGTTCTTGAAGCTACAAACATGAGTCTGACCAAACTGCGGGTGGCAGTGGAGGACAGGAGTGCCTGGCGTGCTCTGGTCCAGGGGGTCACAAAGAGTTGGACACGACTAAACGACTAACAAGGTTAGGATTCAAAATAATGGGTTCATATGACAAGGAAGGGCATTTCAACTTAATGTTTGGAAGATCTTCCCGAAGGGCTGAGCTTTCTGAAACTGAAACAGACTCCCTTGGAAGGTAGTGGACTCTTCATTGGTAGTGGATCTCCTGCAGTGGATGTGTGGGGTTGGGCTAGATGACCTTTGAGGTCCTCTTCCAAACTACTAAACCTAGGCAGCACAACCTCTGACCCTACCTCTCCTTCCCAGAGAACTGCCCCTGGCCCACAAGGCTGTACGCCCCAACTTCAGATAACCCCATTTATTTTTCTGAAGGTTATTTCATTCCAAAGACTGGGGAGAAATTCTCAGCTCTCAAGAGAACATCCCTGACCATCATAGGTTCTGTTGCAAAAGTTCCTGGCCGCTTGTCAGCTGACCATTCACAGTGATTGTTGTTGTTGCTTAGTCATTTAGTCGTGTCCGATTCTTTGTGACCCCCTGGACCAGAGCACGCCAGGCACACCTGTCTTCCACTGCCTCCCGCAGTTTGGTCAAACTCATGCTGGTAGCTTCAAGAACACTGACCCACCATCTCATCCTCTGTCGTCCCCTTCTCCTTGTGCCCTCCATCTTTCCCAACATCAGGGTCTTTTCCAGGGAGTCTTCTCTTCTCATGAGGTGGCCAAAGTATTGGAGCCTCAGCTTCACGATCTGTCCTTCCAGTGAGCACTCAGGGCTGATTTCCTTCAGAATGGAGAGGTTTGATCTTCTTGCAGTCCAGGGGACTCACAAGAGTCTCCTCCAACACCATAATTCAAAAGCATCAATTCTTTGGCGATCAGCTTTCTTTATGGTCCAGCTCTCACTTCCATAAGAGACCAAAATAGGGACACCTTTATGTACTTCTAGTGCTCCCATTTCCCTCCACTACAAAACCTGCAGCCTAAGCTTCTCCCTTCCTACCATTAGGCAAGCTGCTGAAGACTCTTGTCTGGCTGCTTTGTATTCATTTATTCTCCAAATGCAACGGCTTGTCTTGCCACTCGCCTGTAATGCAAGCGTGTTAGTAATAACTGACCATAACCATTTCCGTTCTTGAAACATAAGGATGCTTAATAGAACGTCTATAATCTCACAATGGATCTGGTCACACTTATTACAGGAGAGCTGCAATTCGAGCGTATCCAGCGATGTTTACTCTCTGGGTAGGCAACTGGGGAGGGGGCAGGAAACCTGGGGGGGGGCAACGACTTGGCATTTGCGTCCAGGTACATGCATTTATATGCTTGATTGCCAAAGTCAAGATTAATCTGCTTCCCCACAGAGATTTAACTTCTAAGAGATGTGATTGGGGAAATAGCAACTTTAGCAAATTCAGCCTTAAAGGTAACCCTACTGCTACAATCTTCCAGTGTGGGGAGGTCTGGGGTGGGGTGGGGCGAGGGGAGGAAGAGCTAGGGACAAAATGGGGACATTTAATTAACCAGAAACAGGCAAGAGAAAATCAGGGTAGCTGGGAGGAGTGTGTGAAGTCACTACCCATCAGGCGTGGCTGGTGCCCAAGGCAAGAAAGGCTCAACTGTAGGGGGTGCCAGAGCCAGTCACAGGTGGAATGGATACCTCCTAGTTTTGCCCTGATCCTGCTGAGTTCTACAAGGGCAACAGTGAGACTAAGGGGGACATTGACAGCCAGGGCCATCCCCTGGACTGCTTGCAAGTAAGGCTCTAGCGGTCTTAGGGGACCACAAGCTTAACTTGAGTCCACCCTGTGATGCAGCGGCAAAAAAAGGTGAATGCTATTCTCTAGGCTGCATCAAGAGGTGTACAGTGGTACCTCGGGTTACAGACGCTTCAGGTTACAGACTCCGCTAACCCAGAAATAGTACCTCAGGTTAAGAACTTTGCTTCAGGATGAGAACAGAAATTGCATGCCGGCGGCACAGCAGCAGCGGGAGGCCCCATTAGCTAAAGTGGTGCTTCAGGTTAAGAACAGTTTCAGCTTAAGAACAGACCTCCAGAATGAATTAAGTTCTTAACCCGAGGTACCACTATATACTGTCCAGATCAAGGGAAGTAAAAGTACCACTCTATTCTGCCTCGGTCAGACCACACCGGGAAAACTGTCCAATTCTGGGAGCCGCAATTTAAGAAGGATATTGACAAATTGGAACATGTGCAGAGGAGGGCGGCCAAGATGATCATGGGTCTGGAAACCAAGCCAGATGAGGAACGGTTGAAGGAACTGGGTATGTTTATCCTGGAAAAGAGGAGATTGAGAGGAGATCGGAGAGCCATCTTCAAATATCTCAAGGTATGTGACGTGGAAGATGGAGCAAGCTTGTTTTCTCCTGCTCCAGTGTGGTGTAGTGGTTAAGAGCGGTAGTCTCATAATCTGGGGAACCGGGTTCGCGTCTCCGCTCCTCCACATGCAGCTGCTGGGTGACCTTGGGCCAGTCACACTTCTCTGAAGTCTCTCAGCCCCACTCACCTCTCAGAGTGTTTGTTGTGGGGGAGGAAGGGAAAGGAGAATGTTAGCCGCTTTGAGACTCCTTAAAGGGAGTAAAAGGCGGGATATCAAATCCAAACTCCTCTTCTTCTTCTCCTCCAGAGGATAGGACCTATAACAATGGATTCAAGTGGCAAGATAGGAGATTCCGACTAATTATCAGGAAGAGCTTTCTGACAGTAAGAGCTGTTCGGCAGTGGACTGTTCTCCCTCGGAAGGTGGTGGACTCTCCTACCGTGGAGGTTTTTAAGCAGAGGTTGGATGGCCATCTGTCGTGGATGCTTCAGCTGAGATTCCTGCCTTGCAGAGGGGCTGGACTAGATGATCCTGGGGTTTCCTTCCAACTTAACAATTATATGATTCTATGGTGAGGCAGGCACGTGCTGGCTGAAGACAGACTGCACCCCGGACCAGCCTCCACCGTGTCTCAAGGTTTGAAAGCAGGGATGTTCGGCTCTCGGCTCCTTCTGCTCTGCAGCGGAGCGTCACGGGTTAAAACACCAACCTCCTGTGGTTGCGCCGAGGCTGGGAAGTTAATTTAATGAAGTGTGAGGCTTTTTATGTGCTTTTAATTACGTTGCGATAATTAACATTATGGACCCTCAGTCCTGATTACTCGTCTGCCCTGCGCCAGCCTACCCGCCTGTTTGTAAATAAAATTAACCGCCCGCACCCTGGCAGAAACACCACCCACGCTGGCAGGGCTGGCAAGTTCTGCTCTGGGTGCCAACTCAGGGCAGAGCGGGCGGGAGGGAGGACAGGGTGCCATCCCAGAAATTGACAGGAAGTGTGTGCGCATGGATTGAAGTGGTGCCCACTTATGCATCAACGCCCCCCCAAAGGAAATGCATCTCCACCCCCCCCCAAAAAAAGAGGGCACGGATTTGCATCACATTTGCATCAGCTAATTTGTGTTTTGCTTGAGCAAATTTCAAAATAATCACTGTAGTTTAAATAGAAAGGCAACACATCTCGGCAGAGCAGGGGAGACGGGAGGCAGTTGACTCGTGTGGCTGCTCAATCTTCTGGCCGGCGCTCTTGGTCTTTAAATTGGACTTGGACCAGGCCGCCCTTCCAGTCAAGAAGATCTCTCTTCATAGAGCCACTCTAGTTGGTGGTGCAGGAACACGGGTGGCGCTGTGGGTTAAACCACAGAGCCTAGGACTTGCTGATCAGAAGGTCGGCGGTTCGAATCTCCATGAAGGGGTGAGCTCCCGTTGTTCGGTCCCTTCTCCTGCCAACCTAGCAGTTCGAAAGCACGTCAAAGTGCAAGTAGATAAATAGGTACCGCTCCGGCGGGAAGGTAAACGGCGTTTCCGTGCGCTGCTCTGGTTCACCAGAAGCGGCTTAGTCATGCTGGCCACATGACCCAGAAGCTGCATGCCGGCTCCCTCGTCCAGTAAAGCGAGATGAGCACCGCAACCCTAGAGTCGGTCATGACTGGACCTAATGGTCAGGGGTCCCTTTACCTTTATAGTTGGTGGTGCTGGGCTGGGGAGAGAAATGCCGTGATGGCCGACACTGATTTCCAACTTCTAAGTGCTTAAGGTGGCTGGGAGCCTCCAGCTTTTCAAAATGGCTTCCAGATGTTAAGGAGCATGTCTGGGGGTAGAAGGATGGACCTCCACAAAAAGGAACCTTCCAGGGGTTTTCTTCCGGAGAGACAGCCTAAGAATTTCTCCCTGGTTGCTGGACAGTGATGCAGACCCACACAGAAATGGCTGTCCAAGATCGGGAAAGCAGGAGAACGATGGGAGTCAGTACTGCTGATATCGTATTATTATCATAGGTTGTAGAGTTGGAGGGAACCCAAAGGTCATCTTGTTCAAACCCCTGCAGTGCAAGAGCCGCAGCGAAAGAACCCGATGGGATCATATAATACAATAATAATACAGAATGACCTCGGTCCTCTATACCTGAAGGAGCTTCTCCACCCCATCGTTCAGCCCAGACACTGAAGTCCAGCTCCAAGGGCCTTTTGGCGGTTCCCTCCCTGTGAGAAGTGGGGTTACAGGGAACCAGGCAGAAGGCCTTCTCGGTAGTGGCGCCCGCCCTGTGGAACACCCTAACATCAGATGTCAAGGAAATAAACAACTATCTGACTTTCAGAAGACATCTGAAGGCAGCCCTGTTTAGTTTTTAATATTTAATGCTGTATTGCTTTTAACACTCGATTGGAAGCCGCCCAGAGTGGCTGGGGAATCTCAGCCAGATGGGCGGGGTATTAATAATAATAATAATAATAATAGTAATAGTAATAATAATAATAATTAACCTGCCCTTCACCAGCAGGACCCAGGGTGGGTTACCACAGTTTAAAATGCAGTATTAAACACAGCTAAAGCAAATTTTGAGGGATGCGGGTGGTGCTGTGGGTTAAACCACAGAGCCTAGGACTTGCCGATCAGAAGGTGGGCGGTTCGAATCCCTGTGATGGGGTGAGCTCCCGTTGCTCGGTCCCTGCTGCTAGCAGTTCGAAAGCACGTCAAAGTGCAAGTAGATAAATAGATACCACTCCGGCGGGAGTGCGCTTCCGTGCGCTGCTCTGGTTCGCCAGAAGCGGCTTAGTCATGCTGGCCACATGACCCAGAAGCTGTACACCGGTTCCCTTGGCCAATAAAGCGAGATGAGCGCCGCAACCCCAGAGTCGTCCGCGACTGGACCTAATGGTCAGGGGTCCCTTTAAAGCAAATTTGCTGGCACCTGTCCGTCTCAAGAGACAATGGAGTGCGTCTCCAAAAGAAAGCAAGGCAATATATTCGGCACCAGCTCGGCTGCAGGAGTCGCCGGAAGGAGGTGTACAAGGCGCCAGCAAACCACCAATCCGAATTTGTACAGGGTTCACACCTTTGGCTTTCCTTCTCCCAAAGATACACTGAAGGAAAATGGTGGGTGGGTCCTGGAAACACCCTCTCAGGTGTGAAAGGCTGAATCTTAAGTATTTGCCCCCTTCTCTTTTATATATTTGAACATGGCTATCATATCACCCCTTAACCTCCTCTTCTGCAGGCTAAACATGCCCAGCTCCTTTAGCCATTCCTCATAAGGCATCGTTTCCAGGCCTTTGACCATTTTGGTTGCCCTCCTCTGGACACGTTCCAGTTTGTCAGTGTCCTTCTTGAACTGTGGTGCCCAGAACTGGACACAGTACTCCAGGTGAGGTCTGACCAGAGCAGAATAAAAGGTAAAGGTAAAGGTACCCCTGCCCATATGGGCCAGTCTTGACAGACTCTGGGGTTGTGCGCCCATCTCACTTAAGAGGCCAGGGGCCAGCGCTGTCCAGAGACACTTCCGGGTCACGTGGCCAGCGTGACAAAGCTGCATCTGGCGAGCCAGAGCCGCACACGGAAACGCCGTTTACCTTCCCGCTGGTAAGCGGTCCCTATTTATCTACTTGCACCCGGAGGTGCTTTCGAACTGCCAGGTTGGCAGGCGCTGGGACCGAGCAGCGGGAGCGCACCCCGCCGCAGGGATTCGAACCGCCAACCTTTCGATCGGCAAGTCCTAGGCGCTGAGGCTTTAACCCACAGCGCCACCTGCGTCCCTGACCAGAGCAGAATACAGTGGCACTATTACTTCCCTTGATCTAGATGCTATACTCTTATTGATGCAGCCCAGAATTGCATTGGCTTTTTTAGCTGCCGTGTCACACTGTTGGCTCATGTCAAGTTTGTGGTCAACCAAGACTCCTAGATCCTTTTCACATGTACTGCTCTCAAGCCAGGTGTCACCCATCTTGTATTTGTGCCTCTCATTTTTATTTTTTTATTTTTTTTGCCCAAGTGCAATACTTTACATTTCTCCCTGTTAAAATTCATCTTGTTTGTTTTGGGCCAGTTCTCTAATCTGTCAAGGTCGTTTTGAAGTGTGATCCTGTCCTCTGGGGTGTTAGCCACCCCTCCCAGTTTGGTGTCATCTGCAAATTTGATCAGGATGCCCTTGAGTCCATCATCCAAGTCATTGATAAAGATGTTGAATAAGACCGGGCCCAAGACAGAACCCTGTGGCACCCCACTTGTCACTCTTCTCCAGGATGAAGAGGAACCATTGATGAGCACCCTTTGGGTTCGGTCAGTCAGCCAGTTACAAATCCACTGAGTGGTAGCATAGTCAAGACCGCATTTTACCAGCTTCTTTACAAGAATATCATGGGGCACCTTGTCAAATGCCTTGCTGAAATCAAGGTAGACTACATCCACTGCGTTCCCTTCATCTACCAGGCTTGTAATTCTGTCAAAAAACGAGATCAGGTTAGTCTGACATGACTTATTTTTCAGAAATCCATGCTGACTATTGGTGATCGCAGCATTCCTTCCTCACAGCGGACACGGAGCAATGGTTCCAAACTACAAGAAAGAAGATTCCACCTCAACATTAGGAAGAACTTCCTGACAGTCAGAGCTGTTCGACAGTGGAATTTGCTGCCAAAGAGTGTTGTGGAGTCTCCTTCTTTGGAGGTCTTTAAGCAGAGGCTTGACAACCATATGTCAGGAGTGCTCTGATGGTGTTTCCTGCTTGGCAGGGGGTTGGACTCGATGGCCCTTGTGGTCTCTTCCAACTCTATGATTCTATGATTCTATGATTCTTCTCCCCCCTTGAACTGCACCCATTCAGCCACTGTGGGCTGTGATGGTGCAACACAGCCAAGCTGGCGGGCATCCTTCCATTCGTGTGTGTGTGTGTGTGTGTGTGTGTGTGTGTGTGTTGGCACCACCCTGCACTTCTCCAGGAGGAAAAGAAGCACTTTCTGTTGCTTTTGAGGGTGTCTGCTGTATTGCTGAGCTGAGCTATTACTCACAATTTCCAAGTAAAGACCCTGCAATTTGCTGCAGGGAAGCCGGCCACCTTTTTTCTGCTGGTGCCAACAGGGCAAGCAGGAGGTGCCAGCCTACTTGGTCACACGGAGCAGGTCCCTTCCTGCTCAGACCTTGCACGCCTCTCTGTGTCTCTGCGGCCACAGGCCCCTGGTCCGTTGGCGTCGCCACCCCAGCCCAAGCCCTGCCACTCTGCCACCTGCTCCGGGGCTAATAGGAAGCCATCCATCATTGCGGAGTGTGAAAGGCCCGTCCGGCGTGGCAGGCAGCAGCTAATACATTTATCTGCCGTCCTGCCAGCCGCTTCCTCCCCTCCCCGTAATCAATAGAGCCGCGCTCAATAGGAAAATGAATAGTGTCACTCCGATGCCTATCGGAGGAGGAAATTGCCAGCTTAAATGACAGGGCCGTTCAGCGCTTCCACCCGATTCCGATAGCACTGCCAGCTGCATGTCCTCTGGAGAAGGAGGGCTCCTTGGCTGCCAGCCTGTCAGGACACCTGGAGAGGGTGGCAGGAAGGGAGCAGCCCCTCGAAGGGAGGAGTGGAGGCAGGATGCAGCGAGGAGGAGGTTTGTCCCTGGCTGCGAGTTGGATATGAGAGACAGAGAGGTCACAGAAGGTCAATGTAATATATCAAGAGTTGTTGTTGCTATTTCACTTTACTTCGTGTTTCCTCTTGGTAGGAAAAAAATTAGGCCTGCTTTCCAAGGTGGTGGGTGAAAGGCCACGTATCAGCTTAGCATGAGGCTTAGTAAGGGCAGCAGACCAGGCAGGTATGTAGCCGTCGCAGTGTCTTACTGGGCCTGCACTGCAGCCTAACACAGCAAAGCACATTCAAAGACTGAATACTGTAGGCAGGGAAACTGGAATTGTGTCATTATACAGTGGCAAACTTCTACAATAGCTTCTGCACAGGAGTTCTCTTTTATTTATGCATCCCATTCCTCAAGGAGGTTCTCTTCAGCGACTTACAAAATTAGTGCACCAGAGCAGGGAGAATGTGGGAAAAAGGAAGTGCTTCTTCATGCAGTCAGACTATGGAACTCCCTCCCACCGTAATGGCCACCATCTTGGATGGCTTTAAAAGAGTAGACAAATTCATGGAGGAGAGGGCTATTGATGGCTACTATGATGGCTATGTTCTGCCTCCACAGTTGGAGGCAGTGATGCAGTGTAATGTGTGGATCCTTAGAATCACGGAACTGTAGAGTTGGAAGGGATCCCAGGGGTCATCTAGTCCAACCCCCTGCAAGGCAGGAATCTTTTGCCCAACGTGGGGCTCAAACCCACGACCTTGAGATTAAGTGCCTCATGTTCTACCAACTGAGTACAGTGGTACCTCTGATTGCGAACAGGATCCGTTCTGGAGGCCCGTTCGCAACATGAAAAGAGTGCAACCCCCGGCAGCGTGTCTGCACATGCAGGGGTTGCGATTCGCCGCTTCTGCACATGCGTGTGACATCATTTTGCGCTTCTGCGCATGCGGCGAAACCCAGAAGTAACCCTTTCAGGTACTTCCGGGTTGCTGCAGGACGTAACCTGAAAGAACGTAACATGAAGTGGACGTAAGATGAGGTATGACTGTACCACTCTATTCTGCCGTGGGTAGACCCCACCTGCTGTCCTGTGTCCAGTTCTGGGAACCAAAGGTTAAGAAGGGTATTGACAAGTTGGAAGGTGCACAGAGGAGGGTGAGCAAGAGCCAACAGTGTGATGTAGCAGCAAAAAAGGTGGATGCTATTCTAGGCTGCATCAAGAGAAGTATAGTGTCCAGATCAAGGGAAGTAAAAGTACCACTCTACTCTGCCTTGGTCAGACCACACCTGGAATACTGTGTCCAATTCTGGGGGCCACAATTTAAGAAGGATATTGATCAATCAGAACTTGTGCAGAGTAGTGCAACCAAGACTACTGAGTCTTTTGAGGAGTGCTTGAAGGAGCTGGGTATGTTTAGCCTGGGAAAGAGGTGGCTGACAGGTGATATGACAGCAGCCTTCAAATACCTGAAGAGCTGTCACAGGGAAGATGGAGCAAGCTCACTCTCTCCTGCTCCGGATGGTAGGACCCAAACCGATGGGAGTCAAATGATAAGAAACAAGATTCCGACTAAACATTGAGAAGGAATAAAATCATCTTTAGGTGGGAGTTTCCCCAAGGTCTATTCTTTAGCTTCAAAGGAAGGAAAATAAAAATAAGATCAGTAGAAGACAAAGTAAAGTTTTTGTATAAATACGAAAAAGATCTGCAGAAGGGACTTGGAAAAGAGCTAAGAGCATTGGACAGAAGATCACCAGGTTGATGGACTATATGGAACTGGTGGAAATGACTGGCAGAATCCGAGACCAGGGAGAAGAGTCAGTGGAAGAAGAATGGAAAAAGTTTAAAGACTATTTATAGAAATATTGTAAATTTAATGAATATTAGAAAAATGTTGGAATGAAGTTATATGGCTTTAGTAGAAATGTTATAAGGAATTAGGTATAAATGGATTATTAGAGTATTAAAGGAAAAATAAGGGTAGAATATGTTAAGATAATTATAGGACAGAAAATAGAGGAAGATGGAAAGGAATTGCTGAAATAATTAACAGAAGTGTAATACAAAAAGGGAGGTGTGAGGAGGTCGTTGAAACAAGTGAATGAAAGATGAGATATTGAAATTGTATGATGTGTGTTAAACTGTTTTTGTTTTGTTTAGTTTATTGTGTTAGTGTTGTGTATTTTTTTATATTGTATTGTATTGTCTTTTTTTCCTTCCATTTTTGTAGTGTTTAAAAGTAATAAATATTATTTTTTAAAAAATAAACATTAGGAAGAGCTTTCTGACAGCGGGGTGGTGGGCTCTCATTTCTTGGAGGTTTTTAAGCAGAGGTTGGGTAGCCACCTGTCAAGGATGTTTTAGCGAGATTCCTGCACTATACGGGGTTAGTCTAGAGGACCTTTCAGGATCCCTTACAATTGTTGTTGCTGTTTAGTCCTTTAGTCGTGTCCGACTCTTCATGACCCCCTGGACCAGAGCACACCAGGCACTCCTGTCTTCCACTGCCTCCCGCAGTTTGGTCAAACTCATGTTCATAGCTTCGAGAACACTGTCCCACCATCTTGTCCTCTGTCGTCCCCTCTCCTTGTGCCCTCCATCTTTCCCAACATCAGGGTCTTTTCCAGGGAGTCTTCTCTTCTCATGAGGTGGCCAAAGTATTGGATCCTCAGCTTCAGGATCTGTCCTTCCAGTGAGCACTCAGGGCTGATTTCCTTCAGAATGGAGAGGTTTAATCTTCTTGCAGTCCAGGGGATTCTCAAGAGTCTCCTCCAGCACCAACAATACAATTCTCCAATTCTTACAACAATACAATTCTCCAGTTCTGCAATTCCACCCCTCCTGGGCTGAGGTGCTCCTGTTTGGCTCCACAGGGACCATGGATTGGGTTCCGATTAGCACATCGGGTATCCAAAAACTTCTCCTGCCCTCACGTCCTCCACCCCTTCGGGTCAGCCCCTCCGTTCCCTGTACTCATTACAGAGTCCGCAGCCCCGCGGGGCTTTCCCACCCGTGTGTCTCCTTGAGAACTGAGCGGCGGAGGGGGAAGCGCAGGGGCGACAGCGAAAGCGGCAGCCTGTCAGGAGAAGTGACAAGCCTGATGAAGGGAGGAGAAGCCCAGGGGGAGCTGGTGTTAGCAGGCAGCAATGACACCAGTAATTGATTCCTGGCAGATTTCCCCTCTCGCCCCTGCCTGGCCAGCGAAGGAGAAAAAGACATGGCTACGTGGGCAGCACTGCTTGAGATGCTAGGCGCCACAGATATGGCAGCGATTTGAATGTGTCAGCGAGAGATGCCATCTGCAGGGCGGAAGTTTGGGAAAAGGCTGCTCTGTGCCCACGCAAGTTGCCTGGCACCAGACGTAAGGTGGCGGTTCACAGGGGTAGGTTGGCAAGCAGCCATTCAACCGGTGCAGTTAGGGCCCGTGGAAAGGCAACAGGGAGGGCACAGAAAGGGAAGTGTGATAGCCGTGCTGTGTTGAGACGCAGAGTCCTGGGTTCCAGTCACTAGGGACAGTGTGGTGCAGTAGTCAGAGCGTCAGGCAGATGACCTGGGAAACCAGGATTTGAATCCCCACTCAGCCATGGGTTACCCCATCAGTCACTCTCTGCCTAACCTCCCTTGCAGCGTTGTTGTGAGGATACAACTGGGAGAAAGAGGCGACATGTTTGGCACACCTTGAGCTCTTAGAAGGAAAGGGTAGGATATAAATGTAGTAAATGATAAAACACTCCCTGTCCCCCAAGTGAAAGGGTGAGTGGAGGAAAAGCTACTGCCAGTGTCAAGGTCGGATTTCCATGTTTCTTCCAGAGAACCAGATTTTGCCGGCCGTTGTGGATATCTGGAAAGAAATCTGCACAAAGAACCAATGAAGGCGGAGGCAGAAGCAAAAGGTGGGGACAGAAGTAACATTTCATGCACGGGCCAAGGTGGTCTGGACGCTCCTTCACTGCTCTGAAGACGCAGACATTTTCTTCTGTCCTGTTGGGAGCGGTGGGAACAACCGGTTTCTGCAAGTTTGTGTGTATATGTGTGTGTGGTGGGGCGAAGGATGGCTATGGTGGGTAAGCTACTGGCTAGCACCTGTGAGGTACCCAACATCCTGTTGCTTCTCCCAAACCCAAGAGGAGTTTTGCAACTGTTTTTCCAGTAGTGGTGTTTTTTGCAGGTTTAAAGTCAAAGTTGGAGACAGCTTCCTGTGTTACTAGCTCACTGTGACCACTTTTAAGACTATTACTTCTGTCTTCAGTCTGAGGACAGAAGTAATTTTGGTTCCACAGTAGACCCACTGGAACACCTCTAGGGCCCAAGGAGGGAGGAGAGGGCAATTGGATTGGAAATTCAGAAATGATTATCTTTTCCATTCACATTGTTGTTCAAACGGATCAGCTGCTGCTTTTTGCATCCGAAATTTCACATGAAAGTGGAGCTATAACCTGATCAGCATAATGGTGTCCCCCCTTGTAATGCTCTCCATCCTTCTGGGGTGTGTGGAGGGAGCCTGACACTGCCACAACGAATCAGCCATACAGACCACTGCCACTGTCATGGACTGGTTGGGGGCAGAGGAATGGTGGGAGGAACCATTTGGGAAACCCCAAAGGGAAGAGGGCTCAGAGGCCGGGGCAGTGGTGGTGGGATGATGAGTAGTCAGAGGGAGAAGACTGGGAAGAGAAGGTGTCAGAAACAGAAGAGTTAACAGGGCTGAGTGAGTTAGGAGAGGCTGTGGCAGAGATGAGTCTGGCTGCTGGAGAGTCCCGGGCGTCTCCTCCTGCTGCTGTGACAAGCTCACTTCCCACCTCCCAGAACCAGAAATGGGCTGAAACAGGCAGAGCAGAGGTTGTCTGCAAGCAGGTGCAGTCTCTGATTGCTTGGGAGAGGAGGGGACTTAGATGGATGTGGAGGTGGGGGCTTTCAGTCTCAGCAGCTGATATTCATGGAGTAAGACCACCAGGAACGAGCTGTTTTGCTCATTAGGCCTGAAACTCAACCAAGTCTGTGGAGCTCGTGTTTTCGTAAGAGAGATTTACTTCCCACGATTACTGACCAGCACACTCCTGTGACAACTGCCCAAAGCTCCTTGCCATCAACACCCCAAACGCCACCACAGCAGCCTGCTCAGATCCTTCAGGACCATCTTTATTTTTGCTCCTGTTTCTACACATATCAAAGGCACCGGGGCTGCTGCAGAGTTTTTCCAAGGCCACTTGGCAAAGTGCTAGCTTGGTACTGCTCTGGTCTCGCTCGCGTCCCCCTCTGCGTGAGCTCACAGAGCCTTCCAAAGGACCAGTGTTGACGGGACGTCCCTGCAGGACGTAACAGTCTCCTCTTGGCCTGGACGGCTTTGCTGGGCCCCAGAAGCGGGGCTCGCGGTTCCCGCGCCCAGGAGTCCTCCAAGTGGGCCCAGTCTTTGGTGAAAGAGGAAGCTGAGGCTGCCCGCGGCCAGTCTGGCAGGACCCAGAGAGCAGCCCCAGCATAACCTGTTGCCCGCCCTCACTTCTTGACCCACCACACCGCTCTGGTGCCCTGCCACTCCCCAACCCTTGACCGTCACGGGGCATCAGCAAGCCAGCCAGCCACGGCTCAGGCCGACCTCGCGCAGCACCCAACCTAGAGCTCAGTGCTGGTGACAGCGCTGACCCCGTGCACCAGCAGCGTAGGGCCTAGCCCTCGAGTGAGCACCTCCAGCTGCTCCAAGTACCTGCCGTACAGGCTGGTGTCCGCTGGGGGGCGGGGCAGGTAGAGGAAGCGGACGGTGGGGGCGGAGCCCTGCTGGAGGATGAGCTGGTTGACGGCGCTCAGGTACTCGTCCGTCACTTGTGCCACGTTTCCGGGGATGCCGAAGGCGTCAGTGTCGCTGGCCATCTCCTGCTGGCGGTGCCAGTGGAGGGCCACTGCGCTGTCCCACAGCACCGTGTGAATGTCTGCCTGGATGCGCAGGTCCTTCAGGAGCTGGCGCAGCTTGTCCTCCTGGCCCCGGGGGCGGGCGCCGCTCTCCATGCAGAGGAAGAGGCGCAGGCGGGCGCGGCGCCAAGCACGGGCCATGGCCAGGACGCAGGCCATCTGCAGCAGGAAGAGGCTGCAGGTGTTCACGTAGTGGGCGCTGTCGGGCCGCAGCAGGTTGATGGGCCAGACGTCGATGAGGGGCTGGGCCCGCCACCCCAGCTCCTGCGGCGGCTTTAGCTCCTCGAAGGAGCGCGCCAGCAGCACGTTGCGCTGCATCTTCAGGGCATCTGCAATGATGGCCACATACTCCCGGGGAGAGAGGCACTTCTGCGTCCCTGACGTCCACGGCGGAGGGAAGTTCTGCCAGGCCACCTCCTCCCCGCTGCTGAAGGCCGGGTGCTGGGAGAGGCGGTCCTCCGAGGTCGTGTCGTCGTAGAAGCCCAGAGCGATGGTGTTGGGCCTCATGCCTCCTGGGAGAGGGAGAGAGAGGCAAGGGAGTATTAGTTGGGTTTCCCAAACTCGGGTCGCCAGCTTTTCTTGGGCTACAACTTCCATCGTCCCTAGCTAGCAGGACCAGTGGTCAGGGATGATGGGAACTGTAGTCCGAAAACAGCCAGAGACCCAGGTTTGGGAATCTCTGGTTTGCAACATCTACATTGTTCTGCTTTCCTTCTTAATGCTATTGTGTCTATCATGAGCTGCTTTGAACGAAACTTCTGTTGCTGAAAAGCGGAATGAAAGTAGAATCACAGAGTCTTAGAATTGTAGAGTTGGAAGGGACCCTGAGGGTCATCTAGTCCAACCCCCTGCTGCAATAGAGGAATATTTCACCCAAGCTGGGACTCAAAATCCACAGTCAAGAGTCCCATGCTCTACTGACTGAGCCCAATCAAATCAAGGAGGAGGGGCTGAGCTGCAGCAACAAACAAGGTCAAGATTGGGGGTAGGTGGTTGGCGGTAAAAGTTGCCCTCACAACCCCTACCTCCCCAAAACAAAGGAATGAAAATGGATTGGTGGCCAGTTCCATCCTACAATTATATTTGACAGCCACAAAAATGAAGAAATATTGCTGTATTTCATTGGTCAGCCTTGTGAGGTTTAGGAACAGAGGCAGCTTAGGCGTTTGGTTCAACTAGATCCGTATTGTGGGGTGGGGAACCTTTTGAACTCTGTGGTCCAGATCTGGATTGGTTTCGTGGACCAAATTTGCAGGAGGGGTGGCTCGCCTGTCCATCAGCTGAGGTCACCATGGCAGCCAGGTGATTTCTGCAGGCGCTTTGAAGTCCTGAAGTTGGGACGTCAAAGCACCTTGCAGGCAGCAAAGTACGCCCTCCCCACCACCAGAAAGCATGCCTGGATCTCATGCGTAAAGGTAAAGGTACCCCTGCCCATACGGGCCAGTCGTGTCCGACTCTAGGGTTGCGCGCTCATCTCGCTCTAGAGGCTGTGAGCAGGCGCCGTCCGAAGACACTTCCGGGTCACGTGGCCAGCGTGACGAAGCTGCAGCTGGCGAGCCAGCACCAGCGCAGCACACAGAAACGCCGTTTACCTTCCCGCTATAAAGCGGTCCCTATTTATCTACTTGCACTTAAGAGTGCTTTCAAACTGCTAGGTGGGCAGGAGCTGGGACCGAACGACGGGAGCTCACCCCGCTGCGGGGATTTGAACCACCGACCATACAATTGGCAAGTCCTAGGCACTGAGGTTTTACCCACAGCGCCACCCGCATCCTACGAATCTCGTGTGTACTATTTATTAAATTTGTATACCGCCCTTCATCCTTAGATGAAAATACAAGATAAAAACACAAAATTCGTAACAAAAAAACGAAACAGTAACCCCCTTCCAAAAATGTATTTATTTGCAGCATTTATTCCCACACAGCCTGCCACAAAAATCAGTTCTGAGACGGCCTGCACCTAATTCCTCCTCAGCTGCCCAGTTCTCTGGCCCAAACAAAAAGGGATACTCACCCAAGCCAGAGATGAAGAGCAGCTGCTGGGTGCCATGTCTGATGGAGTCCGAAAGGGTCAGGTTGACGAAGGCCTTGATGTTCAGCCTGTCCACAAGCTGCAGCCACGAGTCAGACTGGTGCGGCAAGGGGTCAGAAGGCAGGGAGTCTAAGAGAGAAAGGAGAGGGTCAGCCGGCCGGCGTTGCATTGGACCTCCAGAGCAAAGCCCACAGTGGGAGGAGACCTAGGCTAGCCCTTGGATAAGCACGGACACATTCACACATATGGAGGGAACCTGCATGTGGAGGGAGCTCCCTACAAGTCTATCAACAGGGGCAAACAACTTTAAGAGACAGCTGCAGAAGGCATCAGAATTCAATCTGTTGTTGGACTCTCTCAACCAAATCAGCCCCAGCCAGAATGGCAGGTGGTCAGGGATAACGACACCGGAGAGTCCAGCACAGCAGTTCTCAACCTGTGGGCCCCCAGATGTTGTTGGACTACAACTCCCATCATCCCTGAGCTCTGGCCTTGCTAGCTAGGGGTGATGGGAGTTGTAGTTCAACATCTGTGGACCCACAGGTTGAGAAAGGCTGGTCCAGCATCTTCTGGGTCGCCAGTTACCCTATCCTAACACACACACACATATCCATGGCTATAGTTTCTCCAACACTTTACTGGTACCCATTCCCCATCACTCACAGAGTTCCCAATTTCATAGAATCATCTTGTGAACTGGCTTGAGATCTTTTGATGAAGGGTGGTATATTATTATTATTATTATTATTATTATTATTATTATTATTATTATTATTATTATTATTATTATTATTTTGCAAAAGAGCACAAGGATGATATAGTCCAACCCCCTGCCATGCGCAAATCATTCGCCCTACATTGGGGCTTGAACCCAGAACCTTGAGATGAAGAGTCTCACCAGGGGAGTAACACCAGGGGTGCCAACTTGAATAAAATATTGCGGGGGCCCAGCTAAGCCCCGCCCTGCATAATCAATCATATGATGCAATGCATACACACCATTTGAATGGGAATGCCCATCAACTTTGTGGGGGCCCGGCCCCCTCAAATATTTTATTGTGGGGGTTGAAGCCCCCATGGCCCCACGAAGTTGGCTCCTATGATTCATGTGCAGTACTGTTGCGGACACACACTACCACTCGTGTTTGCCAGACACCTCACTTCTCTCCGGCAACAACCTGACTGCTGACCGATAACACGATATTGTGCTGCCTTCTTCCTTCCCTGCTATGCCCCTTCTCACCAACAAAGCACAGCCCTATCTGTCCCTAGGCCTCATGTGCTGACGCTTCCCAAAGCGCATGAGCGGTTGGGATGTCCAGGAACACTCCATAACACCTCAGTCAAGAGCTACAAAGGTCCCAAAAGCTGCAGTTCGCATTCTTGGCTTCTTTTACTGCATGCCTCTGATTCGGGGGAATGAAGTGACAATGCCAGCCACTGTACTTTAAGTGTAAACCTACATATTCCGCACTTTAAGATGAGATATCGTTCGCGGCTCTGCAATCCACTATTTATATGCCCTAAAAGATAATGGAAAGCTCTCCCCGCATGGCTCTCTTTAAAATTCACCGTTTCAGAGAATTCTGTGTCACGTGTGTGTTGTGACGATGGACTTGTGCCTCGCCAAACCCAAGAACGGTTCGTTTCTCCCTCTGCCACAAAGTTCCTCTGCTCACAAGCGCATTCACAGAGGGTTTTCACACTTGGCACCAAGTTCACCTCTTATCCACCCAAAGACCCAGGAATCCTTTCTCAGGAATCCTTGCCGTACTTTATCTCTCAGATTTGCCCTATAATTCTGGTCTGATCTCTCTCTCTCTCTCTCTCTCTCTCTCTCTCTCTCTTTCTAGGTGTGGTTGAAAAATGAAATTAACCATCTTCCTCTTTCTACTTTCCCCTCTTTTCAGCGGGAGGGGGAAAAAATCCATTAGTCACCATGGAAACCAGAACAGCTCTGGGAGGGGCCCCGTTTGCGGCCTTCACAAAAGCAGCTGAGAAATCAATTTGCAGTACAAAGGACAGCAGGCAGGTAGAAGCCGGAGCCTGGGCAGGCGGCACACAGACCCAGGTGCGCTTGCGAATGCTTTTGGCTGGAGCATCCCTGCAGCGTGAGGAGCGCTGCGCTGGTGAACACGTGTTCACCGGAAGGGGCACGTGCTCACGACTGAGAGTAAACAAAAAGGCCGAGCTGAGACATCAACTCTTGCAGCAAACTTGCACTCTGGGAGACTCAAACTTCTCAACCAGAGGCTGCTCACCTGGTGGGGCAGAACTTCCGCTCCAGCTTAACTGGAAGGGGACAGGTGAGCTGGCAAGGACATTGGAGCGGTGCAAATTGGTGCTAACTGATAGAGCCGAAACTGGCACTCCTGCTTATGTTTTTGTAGGGCGCTGGCCTCCATGCCTCCTCACCCCACCCAGGAAATGACAGCCATGCACTTGGCAGGAAAATCTGCTGAGCCATCCATTGAACGGCCTCGGTCCAGTAGACCTGAAGGAGCGTCTCCACCCCGATCGTTCAGCCCGGACACTGAGGTCCAGCTCCGAGGGCCTTCTGGCGGTTCCCTCCCTGCGAGAAGTGAGGTTACAGGGAACCAGGCAGAGGGCCTTCTCGGTGGTGGCACCCGCCCTGTGGAACGCCCTCCCACCAGATGTCAAAGAGATAAACAACTACCAGACTTTGAGAAGACATCTGAAGGCAGCCCTGTTTAGGGAAGCTTTTAATGTTTAATTGACTATTGTATTTTAATATTCTGCCGAAAGCCGCCCAGAGTGGCTGGGGAAACTCAGCCACATGGGCGGGGTATAAATAATAAATTATTATTATTATTATTATTATTATTATTATTATTATTATTATTGGCTTAAGAACATAGGAAGAGCCTGCTGGATGAGGCCAATGGCCCTTCTAGTCCAGCATTCTGTTCTGACAGTGGCCAACCTGAAGCCCCAATAGGAAATCTCCAAGCAGGATCCGAACTCAAGACCCCTCTCTTTTCCTGTGGTATTCAGATGCATTGGCACCTCTGACCATGGAGGCAGAGCATGGTCATCCTGGCTAGGAGCCATCCATAGCCCTCTCCTCCTCCCTGAATTTGACCAATCCTCTTTCAAAGCCATCTAGGCCAGGGGCCATCATTGCTGCCTGCGGGAATGAGTTCCATAGTTCAACTATGTGCAGCGTGAATAAGTATTTCATCTGCCTTGACTCTTCCAACGTTCAGCTTCAATGGACGTCCACAAGTTTTTTCCATCCACTTTCTCCAGACCACACATGATTTCACAAACCTCTACCCTGTTGATTCTCCCTCGCCATTTTCTCTTAAGTCCCAAACGCTTCAACCTTTCTTCATGAGAGAGTCGCTCCACCCGCTCAATCCTTTTGGTTGCCCTTTTCCGAACTTTTTCCAACTCTACAATATTGTTTTCGAGGCCAGGTAACCGGGCACGTTCGTTTAGTCCGTGATAAAGTTTTTGATCAAGTCATCTATCTGATTAAGTTACTGAATATTGCGGCCCTAAAATGAAACCCACGATAACCTCCAGCCTGGTTCCAGTTTATCACGTTGGGGCTGCCTTCGTCCTGGCGTGAGGAGTTCCATCGGCCCTTCCCCACCCAAGAGAGAGGGAGGGAGGGAGGGAGAGAGAAACTATCGGCCACGCCGCCCGCGAGCCCGGCATGAGGTGGTTGCGCCGCCACCGCGGCCGCTGAAGCATCCCTCCCCATCCCCTCCTCTTCCGCCTCCCTCAGGCCGCCTTCTCAGCCGCCGCCGCCCCTGCCTCTGGCTTCCTCTGGCAGCGCGGCGGAATTCTTGCAAGAGAGGGGCTGCCTGCCCGCCCGCCGCCACCCGTCCCCTCATGGTGCGCCCCTGAGGGGGAAAAGGGAGAGACGGAGACATGGCAGCTCGTGCGTGCGCTCTCTCTCGAGGCGGAGGACCCCAAGCCGCTGCTTCCCTCCCAAGCCAGGTGAGCATCAAACCCGGGAAATTTAAGGGACATCATCAATCTGGGACAGCAGCGGAAAACGGCGCTGGGATGAGGGAGTTTCCCGCCAAATAAGGGACAGTTGACAGCTATGCCCCGGGCCTGGCACCTTGCTTGGCTGGAGCAAGGGCTGGGGAAGGGGGTGTCAAATCTTGGCCACACACAGGGCGCCATATTACCGAGGTCCCCCCCCCCCCTGCCCAGGAGAGCCTCTGCAGGTCTCCAAGCTAGGTGGGTGGGTGGTACAACTCAGTCCAAGTCAACGTCCTACGTGCCTTCTCCCTGGGGCACATGGTTGCATCTCTCCAGAGGACTTGGGGGGGTCACCCGGCTGGCCTCCCGCTGCCCCCTTACCCAAGTCATCCAGCTCCACGTGGCCAAGCACATACAAGCCACTCTTTTTGAGGTCGTTGATGAAGCTGATGAGTTGCAGGGACGTCCGCGGGTTCCGGACCATCAGCAGCACCTGCGGCCGCCAGAACTTGACGTGCTCCTTGCGGATGTCCAACATCAGCAGATACTTGCGGACCTGTGAGGGGGGGGGGAGAGAGAGATTTTAGCATTTGTAAAAAAGACTGAAGCATTTTTGTTTGGGATTGTAGGAAAAGACCCGCCAAGGAAATTGAAAAACATCTTCATGTACGCAACCACGGCGGCAAGAGTCTTAACAGCACGAGGATGGGAGAATGAGGAAACCCCGACTAAAGAACTTCGGCTAGAGAAACTGGTGGACTATGTGGAATTGGTGAAACTGACACACAAACTACGTGATAAGGACAACTGTGACTTTAAAGAAGAATGGGAACCTTTTACAAAGTACTTAAAGAAACAACAAAATGAACTGGACTCCTTGGCAGGTTTTGAATAAACATTCACAAACTTTTTATTGGTAATATATAGATGGATAAGTTAAGGATCTTTACAATTTTATAATATGCAGAGAATAACATGTGCTGAAAAACCAGAGAGAGGAGCTGAGGGAAGTCTGGGGGTGGGTGGGGGTGTTCTTCTTCTTTTGGGGGGAAAGGGGGAGGGGGAAAATGGGGAGGGGGAAAATGGGGAGGGGGAAAATGGGGAGGGGGAAAATGGGGGGGAATGAGGATGATGTATTTGTGATAAATTATTATGCTGAAATTCCTAATAAAAATATCCCCCCCCAAAAAAAGAGTCAGGCTGGAGGGGTTAATGGGGTGTTAGGGGATGGGAGTACCTCTGGTGGGGGGACACACTGTGCTCCTTCTGGGGTGGTTTGCTCTCCTTTGCTCCCACCCCAGCACTCAGCTCTCACCTGTGGCTCCGAGATGCTGTCAGCATGCGACAGCAGCCACAACCTAGGAAATAGGTTCCACTGGCCGGCTAAACCAGGTGAGAGGAGCCGAAGGGTCTCAAATCCCTGGGGAGTCAGGGGCTTCTTTTGCATGCAAAGAAAGGCTCTGGCAGATTGAACCAACAAGACCAAGAGAAGGTCCAATGGTCAAGAAGGCTAGCAGGACCAGCGGTCAGGGATGATAGGAATTGTAGTCTCAAAACATCTGGAGGGCTGAGGTTGAGGAAGCCTGCTGTAGAGGGAGGTGAGGAGCAGATGGGGCTCGTAGCCCATCTAGGACAGGCATAGGCAAACTCGGCCCTCCAGATGTTTTGGGACTACAACTCCCATCATCCCTAGTTAACAGGAGCGGTGGTCAGGGATGATGGGAGTTGTAGTCCCAAAACATCTGGAGGGCCGAGTTTGCCTATGCTGATCTAGGAGAAGGAAAACTTTTTTTAAAAAAAAATAATATTTATTAAGATTTTCAGAAATACAGAAAGAAAAGATTAAAGTACATTCAAAGCCTTATTTTCATACACCCACTTTCCGGGACTCCCTCTTTCCCCCACCCCTACCATATTCCCCTATCGTATTGTTGGCTCCACAAGCTCTCAGTTCTAATTAAAACTTAGTTTGTTTAAACCATTAGTCGAATTTAAGTTTAAATTTGTACAATCCCCATCAATACCCTTACTAACAAAACAAAAGTTCTTTCCCCAGGGCCCACCCCCTTTCCATTCCACAATTTCCCTTTTTTTAAAGGATAAAGACACCCCACACAATAGAAATATAAGAAAATAAGAAATAGAAAGTATAGTAAGTAAAAGAAAACCAATTCAGAAAATAGTTGACAAGCCTTTGGATTCTATTTCTCCCCCCCCCCCCCCGTCCCCGGTTTAGTTTCCCCCTGACCACCAATCCATGTTGTCTGCCTGGAATTTTTAAAGTCCATAAATCACATTTTTCCCCCAACTCCTTGCTGGCTTTTTCTTTTTATAATTATTTTTAGAGTTATTTTTAAACCATTTAGCATCAAATCTTTAATAACGCTCCCCCTATTGTTCTTTCCAAGTTGTAGTCCAGTTTCCTCTTGTTCCGCTGCTAAAACGTTCTAGTTCAGAAATTTAGTAAGTCTGCAGGGGTTATTGTTATTCAGGAACAAAAACTTGCGTTCAGTCCCTTCCTTTCTTCAATAGAAAATTCTATTGTCTCCTTTAGCTGGACACCCTGTAGACACAATATTGTTTCCGTTTTGCAGCTTTCCCAGAAGATAACCAGTCCTGTAAAATTCCGATGGTATTTTTCCACTTACGACCTTCTTTGTAATGTCCCGAAGCTCCTCTAGGGGATTATTGTAACTTTGTTTTCTCTAGTCCAAAAGTCCGATTGTTATCCATGTTTTCGCCATTTTGTATCCAAGTTTTAACGGGTTGTAACTAATTGTAACAAAATTTAACCAGCAAAGTCCTCGTATTAAGGTCCTCTTTGAATTTCCGACTTTGACAGCTACTTTGACAGCTGTCAAAATCTCCTTCGCTTTTCGCCAGGCTCTCTCCTCAATCACCCCGGTTCCCGGGGGGGGGGGTTACGTTTTCCTTCTCCCTCAATTCTTCCTCCAGCACAGTTCTTGTAATTTCCCATCGTGGAATTCTTAGTTTTTATCAGCAATAGAATTCTTTTTGGACCTTGGTTTCCCAGTCCTTGTTTTGGAAGGTTTACAGTAGGGAGGGGGACTGACTTCCTTTTTGGATCCCCCCCCGCTCGTATCAAATCCGAAAAAAATTTCTTTTTTTCTCCTTTTAAACCCGGTTTCCAAATTACTCACGGGTTGTTGTTGAAAGTCCGAATTCTCAATGGAAGAAGTCAGCGCTCTCCGCCGGATGGCATGCGGCTTCGCTCGGCAGGGATAGCGGAGGACTCAAAGCACCACGCTTCTCCCCGGCACCCGATCCGTAGCCTTTAAAAAGGCTCCTTCACGAGTCGGGAGGGCGCTAGCGGTGCCAGCCGAGTCTCCATGTCCACGGCCTCCGTGGCCGTGGTTTTTAAGGGTCCCCGCATCGCTGGTGCGGTAGGACCCAGCCCCTGCCGAGCAGGCTCCCTCCGGGGCTCGGAGGGAGTCCGCCATTCGGCGATGGCGCCAACCCGGAAGTCTAGGAGAAGGAAAACTTTGATCCTGAACCTCAGCTGCCTTGTGGGAAATCTTCAGGAGAAGAAAATGCTAAGGAGTAAACCCTACACAAATCCGGAATGGAGTCCCCAAGACAGCAGGATGGTGCCTTGGATGCCTCCTTCTGGCAACTCCTGCAGCCAAGCTCTGCTTTCCTTTGGACCCCATCAGGGAGCCCAAGAGGGCGGTCTTGTCGTCTGGGCAGCCCAGGACCTCCAGACACACTCCCCAGGCTTGTGCCCTGTGGAGGTCACGTTGGTGCTGCTAATGCAGCAGTTTGACTTCGTCCCAAGAGGCTATATCTTTGGACATAGGCTCTACCTACAGTGAACTACAGTGGTACCTCGGGTTACAGACGCTTCAGGTTACAGACGCTTCAGGTTACAGACTCCCGAACCCAGAGCTAGTACCTCAGGTTAAGAACTTTGCTTCAGGATGAGAACAGAAATCGTGTGGCGGTGGCAGCAGGAGGCCCCATTAGCTAAAGTGGTACCTCAGGTTAAGAACAGTTTCAGGTTAAGAACAGACCTCCAGAAAGAATTAAGTTCTTAACCCGGGGTACCACTGTAGTAGGTTTTTCACTGACCACAGCATGATTAGCTCAGCAATGGAAGAACCAGACTGATGTACCCCTGAACGTATGGGAAAATATCTAGGATAAGGCAATGTGTGGCTGTCTCACCAGACACAGGAGGGCAATTAAAGGCATAACGAATAGAAACACAGACCCCCTTCTTTAAATATGTTAACGACCAATATCAAGATCTTATACCAAATGCTCGATATTCTCAGTGGAGAGGTTACTTTAAGCAACGTGTTTGAATGTTGAATGTGCAAGTGTATGTCTAGAGACAACGGATGAAACAAACATCATTAGTTGTACTGCTGGATAAGTTTTTAATGATTTTTGTATTTGTATAAAAACTAATGAAAATTTGTGGGTTTTGTGTGTGTGTGTGTGTGTGTGTGTTTTAAAAGGCAGACAGATGCCAAAGCATCTGAGGTGGCGGTGAAGGGAGCCCCTCCTCAAAGCCCCCTGTTTCTACAGCTAAGCAAGGAAGCAATTTAGCCGCAGCTTTTTTGGGCCCGTGTGGATTTGGTGCTCCTCACTGGCTGATGTAGAGAGGAAGAATAACAGCAGAGTGCCATCGATGTGCACAGTGCTTTGTGCATAATATAGAAAAAGACAGGTCTCTGAGCTGAGGAGAATATGTTCAACAATCTGACACAAGGTGATGGGGTGGCAGGAGGCCAAACAACTTAGAGATTATCCTCATGGGTAACATCCTGTCAATATTACGGAGGATTTCGCCACAGGTCGGGTGTGGTTGTGTGACAAAATGGTCGCCCGTATCCGTCATATCAAAGTGATGTGCGAAATACGGTTAGTCTTATTTGAGTCACCCTTGTCAGCGAATATCCGGCAAACACCACACAGGATTTTACTGAACATGAGGCGCGTACGTCTGGAAACGCAAGGAACTCCTTTGAGAGGTTCCCCTCAAAACTCTCTCGCTTTTCCTTGAAAAGAAGCGCTTTGCCTGAGGCGCCACAGGACTTGCTTTTTAAGGAATTCATTTTGAGACCAAAGCTTGCCCTCCGAGCGGAGCAACGGCCGTCTCCGGCTGATGCCACCTCCTCCCACCCCTGGGGAAGGAGGTGCGCACTCCTGCCACAACCAGCCAGGCTTGAAGCAGGAGAGCCAGATGGGGAGTGTGAGGGGAACGCGGCACCTGCCTGTCAGCACCCCAGATTGGCAGGAGGAGGGTTCCGCCTCAGTGCCCCACTGCCCACGCTGCGCTGAGGGGATAATGGGGGGGGGGGTGGCAGACGCTGACAGCGCCATATGCTGGCGGTTCCGCCTTGACAAGCGGGCGGCGCTCGGGGCTCCCTCTGCTCCCAGTCAACGGAGGCGTCTTGGCTCCGAGGCTGGTGGGATGAGTGGGCAGGCCCTGCGAGAAGCCTTAGCGAGCTCTGGCACCATCCGGGCATCTGGGATGTTAGTTTTGTGGAAAAGGGCGAAGGGTTGGGGGCTGAGGCCTGTAGCAATCAATGGATGCTTCCTGCTAATCTTCTCTGTATCGTTCCAATTTTAGTATATGTGTGGCCGAAGCGAGCGCTATCAGTGGATGCTTCCTGATCACCTACTTAAAGGTAAAGGTAAAGGAACCCTGACAGTTAAGTCCAGTCGCGAACAACTCTGGGGTTTGTGGCGCTCATCTCGCTCTACTGGCCGAGGGAGCCGGCGTTTGTCCGCAGACAGTTTTTCCGGGTCATGTGGCCAGCATGACTAAGCCGCTTCTGGCGAAACCAGAGCAGCACACGGAAACGCCATTTACTTTCCCGCCGGAGTGGTACCTATTTATCTACTTGCACTTTGACGTGCTTTCGAACTGCTAGGTTGGCCGGAGCAGGGACCGAGCAACAGGAGCTCACCCCGTCGTGGGGATTCGAACCACCAACCTTCTGATCGGCAAGCCCTAGGCTCTGTGGTTTAACCCACAGCACCACCCGCATCCCGATCACCTACTTCCCGAGCGCTAATTCTGATCAAATGAGAATCACTAATAATAATAATGCTTTTCATTCAAATGTATCCCAAAGGGGATTACAAACAATGAATAACATGCTGGAACATAGAACTGTGGAATCAGAGAGCTGGAAGGGAGCCCTCCCCCCCCCCCAGGGTCATCTAGTCCCACCCTCTGCAATGCAGAAATCTCAGCGAAAACATCCATGACAAATGGTCATCCAACCTCGGCTTAGAAACCTGCAAGGAAGGAGGACATTAATAGACAGGACATTAAACTGTTTTTTTATGCAACAACAGCGGCAAGAGTATCGTTGGCCCAGAAATAGAAGAAAGAAATATCGATGAAAGAAGAATGGCAGACGAAATTAATGGACTACGCGGAATTGGTCAAGATGACAGGAAAGATTCGAAACCTGCGGGACCAGAGATTCACAGAAGAATCACAGAAATATACGAACTATTTGAAGAGCAACTGTAATCAACAAATTACGCTAGTGAGACTACATCTTGTAAGGAGGAATATATGAAATATTGCAAAGAAGATAAAGAAGAGAGACATTAGTTATGATACTTAAATGTAATAGTGAAATTAAGAAATGTAAATTAAGTGGAAAAGATTGGAAAATTTTCAGATGTGATTGATGGAAGTCAAAAGAATTGTATAAGATATAAAAGTATGTTTTATAATTGTTGAAAATGATATGTTAAAACTAAGAAATATACACACACACACACCTGCAAGGAAATACACACACACACACTCCCAAGGGAGACCATAGTAGAACATTACAAACGCAGCAAAAAATCATGTAGATTAACGAATTATCAGTAAAGCAACTGCAGTCTGTAAGACACTGTTAACAAAGCGACAGCTAATTCATCCAACGTGGGAAGATTCAGGAAGGACAAACGAAAGTATGTCATTGCACAGGGCACAGTTAGATCTATGGAACTTGCTCCCAGCGGAGGCAGTGATGGCTACTTGACTTGGATGGCTTTAAAAGAAGATTAGAGAAATGGATAGAGGATGTTCAGGCTATCAGGGTCTACCAGGCATGATGGCTATGTTCTGCCTCCACAGTTGGAGGCAATGGGTTTCTGAATGGCGGTTGCTGAGAACCCCAAGCAGGGAGAGCAGGGCTGCAATCAGGTCCTGCCTGGGGGGCTTCCCAAAGTTGGATCTTGGGGGTCACTGATAGAAAAGGGTGCTGGACTAGATGGGTCGCTGGCCTGATCCAGAACCATCTTCTTATCTTATTAAGAGCCAGTACACCCATATACAGCCCACGTCTTCAGCGCCTGCATGGGCTGGGTGTCGGGAACACCTTCTCTGACCTTCCGATCCCAGGAACAGCAGCACAGCATTCCCGAGGAACAGGTCCCGGTGCAATTTGCTATTGTGAGCCCCTCAAAAGCAGCAGAGTAATGGAAGCAAAGCTGCGGAGGTTTTGTAGACTATATGGAATTGGCGGAAATGACTGGCAGAATCCGAGACCAGGGAATCCTGGTGGAAGAAGATTGGAAGAAATTTAAAGACTATTTGCAGAAAAATTAATGAATGTTAAAATGATGTAGGATTGAAATGAGATGGCTTTAGTAACAAAGTTAAAAGAATATGTAAAAAAGGATTGATAATTAGATGAAAATATGAAGTTTAACATGTTAAGATATATAATTAAGATAAAAACAAAGAGGGTAAGGATTTGCTGAATTAACTATGTAAACTGGAATACAAAAAAGGGAGGCGTGAGGAGGTCAGGAAAATATGTAAATGAAACTTAAGACATGAAAAGATTGATTTGTTTTTAATTTTGCTTTTTTTTTACTTATCATTTATTTTTTATGTATTTTGTATTTTGTATTTTTCATTTGTATCTTTGTATTTTTTCTATTTTTTATTTTTTTTTCCTATTCTTTATTTTGTAACTTTTGTCTATTTATAAAATCTTAATAAATATCTTATTAAAAAAAACAAAGCTGTGGAGGTTTTGTTGCATACATAATTTATTTCTACTGATTAAACAAAATAAAAGAACATAACAAACATGTAGAGGAGAGTCAGCTCTCTCATACTGCCATCTTGTCTCCAGACAGATCGAAGAAAATCCGCACAGTACTAGGGACGGAAGTCTGGAAGAGTGGTTTCCGCCCCCTCCTTTTTCACAGGCAGAAAGTAAAACAAACATGATCTGCTGATCTTTGCAATGGGAGGGATGAAAATACTGACACAGTCTTGCTCTCTGGGTGCTCAGAGAACAAGTTCCCCCTTTCTAAATGCACGTATCTGAAGAGTGCCGATGACCTGCATTTCAGCAGAAAACTCCTACAGCGTGTAGTTAAACTGTGGAACTCCCTCCCACAGGAGCCAGTGAGGGCCATCAAGTTGGATGGATTAGACATAAGTGTGGTATTTTATGCGTTCCTGTTATTTTTATTGATCATTGTTTAGTAATTCTTCATTGCAATTCTTAAGGGTCAACTGTTTATCTATTATTTGCCGATATTTAATTTTACTGTTTATTGTTATATTCTAATAGATTGTTAAATATTGCTTCATTTGATATATTTTAAGGTTATTGTTACTTTTTTTGTACTGGATCAGATTCATTATTATGTGTGTGATTGTTGCTGCCTTTTTTGTCGTTTCTTCAGCTTGCAAATAGCATTGTGCAGAGTAATATAGAAAGGCGGTACAGAGGTACCTCGGGTTAAGAACTTAATTCGTTCTGGAGGTCCGTTCTTAACCTAAAAATGTTCTTAACCTGAGGTACCACTTTAGCTAATGGGGCCTCCCGCTGCCGCCACCACATGATTTCTGTTCTCATCCTGAAGCAAAGTTCTTAACCCGAGGTACTATTTCTGGGTTAGCGGAGTCTGTAACCTGAAGCGTATGTAACTTGAAGTGCCTGTAACCCGAGGTACCACTGTATACAAATTAAACGTTATGTCTGATGGGATGTCTGCCCCAGCCCTGGTCTTCGAACTGTCCATGATAAAAGCGTCTTCTTGGCCGAGAAAAAACAGCCCTCGCTTTCTCTTCCTTCATCATCTGCTCCAGCCGCTAGCTTCCTTCCTCGCTGTGTGTGTGTGTGTGTGTGTGTGTGTGCACGCAACCGAGCAAACATGTCAGTCAGACAAGTCAGAGCTCAGGGCAAGCTAATGCATTTACCTCCTCAGCTGCCGGCATTTGTCTTCACTACCGGGGACAAGTGCATTTGATCAGCGTCCGACGGGGTAACATCACCCTGGTGAGTAAATGTTATTACCCCAGACGCACCGCAGAGGAGGAGATCATTCCTTCCCTCCCGCGCCTCCCCCCCCCACCTTCCGCACACAATCTGTGGTGTTGGCTCCCTGCCAAAGTCTCTGTGTGCCAGGGCCAGGAATGAAAGGTTGAGGAGCTGGGAGAAGAGGGAGTAAGGAGAAGAGGAAGGTGGCGTTTTCGATGCCTGCTTTTATCCACCTGCACGGGGCCCTCCTCTCTCCCATCGATCTGCCAAGACATCTCAAAGCCAGATGGATGTCTGTAGAGGCTTGGCAGCCCCAGCTAAGACACCGACGTTTCCCTGCCTGCAAATGTCGCAGGGCTGCGGCCAGACACCTCTGCCCTCCACACTGGTGTCCCCAAACCGGAGTTAGAAACTCAGGTATATAAGCTAGGCGCCAAACAGCACCTTAAAGGTCTATTCATCGGGGGGCTGGACTGGGCCAAAACAAACAAGATGAATTTTAACAGGGAGAAATGTAAAGTATTGCACTTGGGCAAAAAAAATGAGAGGCACAAATACAAGATGGGTGACACCTGGCTTGAGAGCAGTACATGTGAAAAGGATCTAGGAGTCTTGGTTGACCACAAACTTGACATGAGCCAACAGTGTGACGCGGCAGCTAAAAAAGCCAATGCAATTCTGGGCTGCATCAATAGGAGTATAGCATCTAGATCAAGGGAAGTAATAGTGCCACTGTATTCTGCTCTGGTCAGACCTCACCTGGAGTACTGTGTCCAGTTCTGGGCACCACAGTTCAAGAAGGACACTGACAAACTGGGACGTGTCCAGAGGAGGGCAACCAAAATGGTCAAAGGCCTGGAAACGATGCCTTATGAGAAACGGCTAAGGGAGCTGGGCATGTTTAGCCTGGAGAAGAGGAGGTTAAGGGGTGATATGATAGCCATGTTCAAATATATAAAAGGATGTCACATAGAGGAGGCAGAAAGGTTGTTTTCTGCTGCTCCAGAGAAGCGGACACGGAGCAATGGCTCCAAACTACAAGAAAGAAGATTCCACCTAAACATTAGGAAGAACTTCCTGACAGTAAGAGCTGTTCGACAGTGGAATTTGCTGCCAAGGGGTGTGGTGGAGTCTCCTTCTTTGGAGGTCTTTAAGCAGAGGCTTGACAACCATATGTCAGGAGTGCTCTGATGGTGTTTCCTGCTTGGCAGGGGGTTGGACTCGATGGCCCTTGTGGTCTCTTCCAACTCTATGATTCTAGGATTCTAGATGACCCTCGGGTCCCCATCCAATGCTGCAATACAACAATTCTATGATCTCAGCAACACTGCTTGACAACAGTTCACTTGTCCCAGTATCCAAGAAGCAGAAACACAGAGTGGAAATGGAAAGGGTGTTAATTGTGGACTACAGCAGAGGTTTTTAAATTGGGGAAAGGATGTGGCACAGTCAAATGTATCTGTACTCAGCCCTGGACTTATTTTCCTTGATGTGATGATGGAGGGCTGTGTGTGACTCAGCTAGCTCGAGGGAGACGTCAGTCGCCAACCTGGTGCCCGCAAATCTCCACATAGTTGCGAATGGGCCCGTGCCAGTAGCAAAACGAGCCTGGCACCTGGGGGATTTTGAACACTGCCCAAACCGCTTGCCAGAGATCGCCCTTGTTTCCTAGTAAGGCCTGCTCAGCATGGATTAGTGGTGTTGGGGGCACTGCTTCCCAGAAGTGGATGCATTTCAGCCAAATGTGGGTGTCGGGAGGCAGTAGGTCCAGTCATGACCGACTCTGGGGTGGCGGCGCTCAACTCGCTTTACTGGCCAAGGGAGCCGGCATACAGCTTCTGGGTCATGTGGCCAGCACGACTAAGCCGCTTCTGGCAAACCAGAGCAGAGCACGGAAACACTGTTTACCTTCCCGCTGGAGTGGTCCCTATTTATCTACTTTCACTTTGATGTGCTTTCGAACTGCTAGGTGGGCAGGAGCAGGGACTGAGCAAGGGGAGATCACCCCGTGGCGGGGATTAAAACCGCCGACCTTCTGATCGGCAAGTCCTAGGCTCTGTGGTTTAACCCATAGCGCCACCCGCGTCTTAAAGCGGGATATCAAATCCAAACTCTTCTTCTTTTGTTTAGCAGAAAGGGGCCGAGCAGAAAACGGGAAACGAAGAGGAGCTGTGTCCCACTGTAATGCAGTGTCAGGGCCTATTTTGCTTCTTGCAAGGGAGGAAGTAACCAGGACAAACTCCAGGAAGCTCACTCCAGGTCAAGCCAGTGATTCGTGAGAGCGAAGCTACAAGGAAGTTAACTCAAGTCTCCAGATCTGGCGCTGGCCATGAATTCACCGACACTCAACCACAGTTCCACCATCTGCAACACGGGGGACACCGCCACTGGCCTACCGTACAGGGCTGTTGTACTGAAATAGTGTATCTGAAGCTCTTCCAACATGCTACAGCCCCACATAAACGCTTTCTTAGCATCCGAACAAACACTTCAGGTGCAAGCATTTGAGGTGGGTCAGTGGGAAGCTAGAAACAGTGTTTTTAGTAGTAATTAGAGTGTTGGACTAGGACCTGAGAGACCAGGGTTCAAATCCTGACTCAGCCATGAAGCTCCCTGGGCGACCGTGGGCCAATCACTCACTTTCGGCCTAACCTACCTCACAGGTTGTTGTGAGGGTAAAATGAGGAGAACTACGTATGCCACCTTGAGCTCCTTGAGAGGGAAGGTGGATGCAAACGCAATAAACAGGGTTTCCGAAACTTGGGGCTCTAGCTGTTGTTGGACTACAACTCCCATCATCCCTAGCAAGCAGAACCAGTGATCAGGGATGATGGGAACTGTAGTCCAAAAACAGCTGGAGTCCCAAGTTTGGAAACCCCACAATAAATAAATGAATCGACTTTGCAAATTGGAAGGTCTGGACCTTCTGTACTAACGTTGTGGGTTTTAGGTGCTCGGAACCTGCTAAAACACAACAAAACCCACTCACCAGGCCTGGCTGAGGGCCTGAGTTTCGTTAAGGCAGGCCAGCAAGACAGCAGCTGGGTAATAAGAATATTCCATTACGTGCTAACAGGGTTTTTCCCCTGCTAAGTGTTGGTTTTATGACACAAAAATTAAAAGGCAAGGGCTCGGCAACAGGCCCAACTTGCTGGGTCTGGGAATGAATCCCAGGGAAGGGCAGAGTACGGGGGGAACGGCGCCAGCTGGAAGGACGAGTTGCCTGTCTGAAAGGATGCGAGATAAGAGCGTGCAGCTCCCTTGCAGAAGGGGTGGAGGCGAGTTCGAAACATTATTAGGACAACCAGGTAAATTAATCTGTATGGGGCGGGGAGGACCACCTGGTCCTGCGTTTTGCAAACAAGCTACCAGTTGCTGGAAGCTGCAGTGAGTTGGGGAGAGGGCTCTTCGGTCCTGCTTGCTGGGTTCTTTTTGTATTATTATTATTATTATTATTATTATTATTATTATTATTATTATTTTGGTGAACCACCCTGTGATCGTCAGATGAAGGGTGGTCTACAAATTTAATACCATATTTTTCGCTCCATAAGACGCACTTTTCCCCTCCTAAAAAGTAAGGGGAAATGTGTGTCTGTCTTATGGAGCAAATGCAGGGGGGAGGCAGGTAGGAAAAGCCCCCAGGAGGGAGAAGACACTGACTTAGGTGCGCCTTATGGTCCGGTGCACATTATGGAGTGAAAAATACGGTAAATAAATAAAATTAATGCCCATAAACCCATAATAAACAAAAAAAATATTGCTGCCTTCCACATCGCTTCTAATATTGAATAGCTTTAGCATACTCAGGAATCAAAAGTTTTTTTGCCTCTTTTGCAGAAAATGTATACTTTTCGAGCGTTCTGCAATTTCCTTGGGTGGCCAGAGAATGAGGTTCGCAGCCCCTGCCTTGAAATCCCTGGAAAAGGGTCTTCCTCCTCCTCCTCCTCCCACCCTGCCTGATTTACGAGAGAGCTGAACGCTGCCAGAGGGAGAACTCTTGTCTCTAAACTAGTCAGCACAGCTCCAGGTGTTTATGTGTGCAAGGAAAAGAGATTGCTCGCCGTGTTTCTGCCTCGCCCCTTCTCCCACAGGAGGAGCAACCGACAAACAAAAGCGCCAGAAAACACTGATTAAAACATTTCGCATCAGAAAGGAGAAAGTCTTGCTTGCTGCCGACCGCGGTAGAGAGCTAGTTTTGGGGGTCCCCCCCGTGCTTACCTGGTGAAAAATGAGAGCCTGGCTGATGTAGCCCCAGCTGCTGCTGGGGGAGAGGTAATGGAGGGCCACAAGGAGAACCACCATGAAGGCCACGCTGGCTGAGGCGTAGATGGGGCTGATGAGGAAGACCATGACGAAGCAGCCGGCGATGCCCAGCACACAGGTGTGCCAGGTGAAGTACCGGAAGGTGGGCCTGCGGGAAGGAGCAGAGCAGTCAGCTTGGGAGGGGCAGATCCACTTAGCTGCTAGTGGTGTCGCGGACCGGTTGGACGCAGAGGAATTGTGGGAGGAACCAGCTGGGGAAGCCCCGAGGGAAGAAGGCTAAGAGTTCAGGGATTGGTGGGTGGACAGAGGGAGAAGACTGGGAAGTGGTGGTGTCGGAAGCTGAAGAGGCAACAGGGCTTAGTGAGCTGGGAGAGTCTGTGGCAGAGAGAAGTTCAGAATCAGAGGCAGCAGCTGAAGCAGGAGAGGCCGAGAGGCAGAGATGAGTCAGGCTGCTGAAGAGTCCCAGGTATCTCTGCCTCCTGCTGGAAGCTTCCCTTCTCCCTGGTACCCTAGAACCAGGAGAGACATGAAAAGCACAGAGGAGAGACAGGCACAGTCTCAGATTGCTTGGGAGAAACCCTGGAGGGGAGCGGGGCTTAGGCAGTTATGGGGATGTGGGGACCTTCAGTCTCAGCAACTGCTTCGTGGGGACAAGACATACCAGGGATAAGCTGCTGTGCTCATTAGGCCTGACACTCTACCAAGATCATGTTATTGCTAATAATGAGTCAATTGCAGTTTGAATGGTGTGATTTACTGCTGGCTGACTCCTGACAGCTTGGGAACCTGCAGCCCTCTGGATGTTCAAGTTGGGAGTTAGAATCACGGAATCACAGAATTGTAGAGTCCAACCTCCTACAATGCAGGAATATTCAGCTGTCCCATACGAGGATTGAACCTGCAACCCTGGCAGTATCAGCACGTTGCTCTAACCAACTGAGCTATCCAGGAGTTGGAGTACAGCAATGCCTCAGGGCTCCACAGGTTTTTCTCCCCTCCTTTAGGGGGTGTGCCATTCTACAAAGCAGCGTGCGGACCCTGCAGGTTGCCACTCCATCAGTTACTCCACACTAGCCCCTGAGGCCACCCTCAGATGCAACCGGAGCAGAGTTGCAGGAAATCCATCTTATTTGGGTTGTAACCTGCCCTGTTCCAGAAGGCTCACGGCTGGTTAGCAACATTTAAAGACAATGAATACGTAACACAATTGCTTACACCCCGAGGGATCCATTAGAGAGAGTCCAACGCACTCATCTCCAGCCGCAAAATGCTTGAGAAAGTAGAAGGGCTCTCAGATCACTTTCCCTAGGCTGCTTCATAGATTCCAAGGTTTAAGCATGGCAAATTGTACATGCATGAAATTTCCTGCACAGAGCTGCTTCTGCATGCAATTTGCAGCAGTATCACATGCATGCAGGCAAACACACGGGATGCATGGTATTTCCAACATGAAAATGTGGGAAGAAATTCAGATGGCGTGGCTAACTCCAGGATGAGGATGCAGTGACAGGAAACACTACACCTGGTGAATTTCTGCCTGTCACACAACTGTAGCAGGCACAGATAAGGATTTTTTTTTGGGGGGGGGGAGAAGTATGAGAATGCTTTTGAGCAGACGGTTGGAAAAAAAACAGCATTTAAGTTTAAACATGAGTTGTAAGCAGACTGCCCCAGTTATCTGCCAGAAGTATTTGGCTGACCTTATTGGAAGCAGAAAGCTGGGCTAGAGGTCTGATTCAGCCGAGAAGCCATTACAGAATAAAACACACACTTTTTTATTATCTACTGACACCTGCAAGGAGAAAACTACTGAAATCAGTTAGTTTCAGGAAAGGAGCCAAGCTGAGATTCCTCACCCTCTGTCAGCTGAAACACAGCCTCAGCCCCTTCAAGACAGCAGAAATGCAACAGGAGAAACCTTCCCCCATCACTGCAAGATTCTCCTATTGAATTTCTGTCTATCAAGGGCTTTTTTAAAAGGTCCAGTGCCTGTATCAGAAAGGGGGGAGGAAAGTGATATCTCTTGACATACATGGAAGCCAGCATGCCCTGTGGTTGGATGATGGGGTGTGGACAACTTTTTATCTGGAAAAAAGGACTCCCTCAGAGTTGGTCTTTGTTAGATGCAGGATTCTTGGGTTGACAAGATTTGCTAAGCAAAAACTTTTAAAAGCTGACCATTTCTGCACCTACATACTGAACCTGCCCTGTTCGAAGGGGCTGCAATAAATTTTAAAACCAAATGCCAAGCAACAGCCAACTGACTTGAAGTACTGAAACAACAAAAAATACCGCACACATCATTGCAATTTATATTTTAATCGCGCAGCTGCTCCGATAGGATTCCCCACCTTCCCACGGGATCTTAGCACGTATCATTCATTATAAAGGCACTAAAAACGCGAGCGATTCCTATTGATCCGCATGCATTAAAGAGTTACATCTTCTTGAGTAGTTAAAAATTCCGGGCCAGAGAGACCTGGGTTCAAATCCCTGCTCAGCCATGAAGCTGAGTGGGATATTTCATTGCCCATCACGGCCTAATGTTCCTTGCAGACCTGTTGGAATAATAATAATGCAGTCGAACCGAGGCCATTGCTCTGTGGCAGAAGCACAGGATGTAAACACAATTTTTAAACAACAACAAAAATGTGATTTTTTTTTAAAAAGCAGCACCTAGTCCCTAAAATCTGCTTGTTTATCTCCCCTCTGGGACAGGTAGCCTCAAATCTCACTGAGTAATGAGGACAGCTGATGGCTGCCACACCTCAAGAGAGTTGTAGGTTTTCCTGGCACTGGCCAGATAGAGGAAGAAAAAGTGTTTGGTTGTTTTTAATCTCAGTTTTGGTTTTTAATTTCAGCTTTTTTGGGGGGGGCAGGGAGAGGGAAGAAGAAGCCAAAGGGGGCTATCAATCCTGCACAGAGGGGAGGGGGCAGCAGGCAGGGTGTGCTCTGCGTGGCAGGAAGCCAGTCCCGCACTGGAAGGCTGGCGCAGTTGGCAGAACGCATGAACCGAGGGCGCCGGCAAAGGGCCTCTTTTCTACGGCTTAATTAAATTGTTCTCATCTAACCCGCTGTCTTATCTATATTGCTTAGGGAGATTTAAAAAGAGCCCCGGAATGCTAATTGCCCTCTGCCACTCTTGCGTAGCCGGACCCACAAAAATAAAAAAATGCACAAAGGCTGTGTGTATTTACTTGTGTGTGTAAGAGAGAGAGAGGTGGGGAGGGAGGAGACGCAGAGAAGGGAGACACACCTCTTTTGCTGCTGCTCAGAGGGGAAGAAAAGGTGAGTGATAAAAATGCAAATGGTGGTTAAGTGTGTAATCGATGTGTATAAAACACGGGTCTCTCCTGGGCCCTGGCAGCTAGCCGCAGTATGCATTAGAGCCTCTACGAAGAGCACAGAGTTTAACCCCCTCGCGGGATGCTGCGGCCCCAGCAAGGACCAGAGAGGTTAACTGGAGGGGAAGGGAGCCAGGCCCAGCTCCCAAAGCCACACATGCACAACGTCTGCGACTTTGGCCAAGGGGCCTCAGTCCATGTTCAGCAAGCTTTTCGCCAACTCGGTGCTCTCGAAGGTGTTTTTGACTACACCTCCCACCACCCCAGCTACTTAAGAACACAGGAAGAGGCTGCTGGATGAGGCCAGTGGCCCTTCTAGCCCAATCATGCTGCTCTCAGTGGTGAACCAGATGCACATGGGAAACAAGCAAGCAGGATCTGAGCGCAAGAGGCCTCTCTCCTGCAGTTTTCACAGCAACTTGGATGCAAAAGTATTGCTTGCCCAAGTTGCAGAAGGCACATTGGGCATCAACAGCCCTCTTCTCCATGAATTTGTTGAATCCTCTTTCAAATACAGTGGTACCTCTGGTTACGTACTTAATTCGTTCCAGAGGTCTGTTCTTAACCTGAATCTGTTCTTAACCTGAAGCACCACTTTAGCTAATGGGGCCTCCCGCTGCCACCGCACCTCCGGAGCACGATTTCTGTTCTCATCCTGAAGCAAAGTTCTTAACCTGAGGTACTATTTCTGGGTTAGCGGAGTCTGTAACCTTAAGCGAGGTGTGGGCCAGAATGAAAATATCATTTTGGGGAAGGATATCTACGGTAAAGATGGCGGTGCTACCAAGGATGTTATTCTTATTTCAGACCATACCCATATTAAAGGGTATAGGAATTTTTAAAGAATGGCAAAAAGTGATTTCAAGGTATATCTGGCAGGGAAAGAAGCCCAGAATAAAATTTAAGTTACTGACAGATGTTAAAGAAAGAGGGGGCTTCGCCCTGCCAGATATGAGACTGTACTACGAGGCAGCATGTTTATGCTGGGTAAAAGAATGGATAAAGTTAGAAAATAATGAATTATTAGATCTTGAAGGTTTTGATAACAGATTTGGATGGCACGCATATCTCTGGTGTGAAAAAAGAAGGGTTCATAAAGGATTTGGAAACCACATCTTCAGGGGTTCACTAATTGAGTTGTGGGAGAGATATAAAAATATTCTGGAACCAAAAGTCCCGCACTGTATTCGGGTTAAAATGTATAACTGATGGAAAATTAATAAAAATTTACTGGGGAAAAAGTAACCTGAAGCGTATGTAACCCGAGGTACCACTGTATATGCATTTCTGCATATACCGTAGATTCCGGCGTATAAGACGACTTTTTAACCCCAGAAAATCCTCTAAAAAGTCAGGGGTCGTCTTATACGCTAGGTATAGGTTCGCTGGGCAGCAAATGTATAAGCCTGGGCATATACCGTATTTTTCCCTCTATAACACACAGATTTTTTATCCTAAAAAGGAAGGGGAAATGTCTGTGTGTGTTATTGAGCGAATGTGTGGTCCCTGGAGCCAAATGGCAAAAAAAATCAGGCAAAAATCAAATTGCGCGTCTCGGAGAAGGGAAACCTGAAAAGAGGAAGCGGCTGCTTTCCTGCATTCTGCCTCAGGGTCTTACTGCCCACCCGCCTCTGTTTCCTTGCTGTGTTTGCTCAAACGGAACAAAGAGCAGGGAAAGCCCCTCCCCTCCAGGCAAGCAGAGGGGAAAGCAGAGTGTTCTCTCTGTGCTCCGGTGCTGCTGAAAACATGCAGGAGGGAGAGGGAGAGGGAGAGGGAGAGGGAGAGGGAGAGGGAGAGGGAGAGAGAGAGAGAGAGAGAGCTGGCTGACTTGGGTGGGTAGGTGAGGGAAAACTTTTGCCTTCCTTTCCTCCCTCCCGTTATACCCCTCTCCTGCATTCTTAGCCAGCTGCTTCTCTGCACACCCCTCTCGTGCTCCTTGTCCGTTCTGTGTTTTTCCTTCCCTCCCCACTTAAAATGTGGTTAAAAAGCATGGATCCACATGGATCCTCAGGATCTTTGCATTGGGTCACCTCAAATTCACCATCAGAGCACATAGCATGTCCATGGCTATAGCCTGCCCCCCCAAAATCACGCACCCACTGTTGCCTGGGGCTGCAATGGTGCAAAAACGTGGTTAAAAAGCATGGATCTACATGGATCCTCAGGATCTTTGCATTGGGACACCCCAAATTCACCATCAGATCACATAGCATGTCCATGGCTACAGCCTGCCCCCAAAAAATCACGCACCCACTGTTGCCTGGGGCTGCCATGGTGCAAAAACGTGGTTACAAAACATGGATCCACATGGATCCTCAGGATCTTTGCATTGGGTCAGCCCAAATTCACCATCAGAGCACATAGCATGTCCATAGCTACAGCCTGCCCCCCCAAAATCACGCACCCACTGTTGCCTGGGGCTGCAATGTTGCAAAAACGTGGTTAAAAAGCATGGATCTACATGGATCCTCAGGATCTTTGCATTGGGTCACCTCAAATTCACCATCAGATCACATAGCATGTCCATGGCTACAGCCTGCCCCCCCAAAATCACGCACCCACTGTTGCCTGGGGCTGCCATGGTGCAAAAACGTGGTTACAAAACATGGATCCACATGGATCCTCAGGATCTTTGCATTGGGTCAGCCCAAATTCACCATCAGAGCACATAGCATGTCCATAGCTACAGCCTGCCCCCCAAAAATCACATACCCACTGTTGCCTGGGGCTGCAATGGTGCAAAAACGTGGTTAAAAAGCATGGATCTACATGGATCCTCAGGATCTTTGCATTGGGTCACCCCAAATTCGCCATCAGATCACATGTCTGTGGCCACAGCATGAAGCACAAAAATGATACATCCACTGTTTCATTCAGAATGTTTTTTCCCTTGTTTTCCTCCTCTAAAAACGATGTGCGTGTTATGGTCAGGTGCGTGTTATAGAGCGAAAAATACGGTAAGTCAACCCCCCAAATTAGCAGCTGCCAATCTGGGAGGTCGTCTTATACACCCAGTCACCTAATACGCCGGAATCTACGGTATTCTGCCTGGCGTACACATTTTTTGACCCAAACCAATGACTTCGAGTTACAATAAAGGAGATTCCAACTAAACATCAGGGGGAAACTCTCTGGCACCCTGCCTGACAGTGGAACAATCTCCCTCGGGAGACTGTGGACTCTCCTTCCTCAGAGGTTTTTAAGCAGAGGTTGGATGGCCAATCAGTAATGGATGCTTTAGTTGAGATTCCTACATTCAGGTGGTTAATAATAATAATAATAATAATAATAATAATAATAATAATAATAATTTATTTATACCCCGCCTTTCCCGGTTCAAAGTCCGGGCTCAGGGCGGCTAACAACAAATTTAAAACACTTAATTATAAAAGCAGCATAAAATACAGTATAAAAACACAAATAACATTAAAATTCAAAAATCAATTTAGGGGAAATAAGCATTAGATAATCTCCAGGGCTAGCTGGCTGAATTGGTCCTACTTGGGCCAGCAAGGAGACCAGGGGAGAATTAGCTGTGGGGTCTCAGAGCGGGTGATCTTCATAAAAGGGGAGGAGGAGGGAAGAGAAGGGAAATAAAAGATCAGGCTGAATTCAAATTAAAGGCCAGGCGGAATAGCTCTGTCTTACAGGCCCGACGGAAGGAGGTTAAATCCTGCATGGCCCTGGTCTCATGGGACAGAGCATTCCACCAGGTCGGAGCCATCACTGAAAAGACCCTGGCCCTGGCGGAGGATAGTCTGACCCCCAACTCTACAATTCTATTATTCTATGTGATGGGCCACGCTTCAGCAGCTCCCTGCGTCCAGTCTGCAGGGACCTCATCTGTTCTCCAAGAATTATTGGACCTCAACAGTTTCTGAAGTCATACCATGCTGGACTTTCCTCACAGGATTTCAAAATAAATTTTGGCCTGTATCAAGGGAGGTGTTAAAACGCATGCAGATGGAGAAAGAGGTTGCCCCTTATCTATCTGTTTGTAGTAACCAGACATATAGCTGGTCAGTGCTGGAGGAAAACTCTGTACGTGCTCAGGAGAATTGAAAAAGTAACACAAGCTCTTGTTTACTTTAAAGAAGGGGAGCTGGAGGAACAAGACGCTACATGAGCATGTTTAAAAGGCGGCCGAGGAGGCTGCGAGAATGAAAGAATCTCCCCCACCCTCTTTGACTTGTACCTCAGAGAATGCAAAGGCACATCAACTCTCAGCAGCAGGGAGCTGCCATTCACCAATGCTGATAATTGTGGGGGAGACGTGTTCCTCTCCATATTCCCTGGCTTCTCAGAACTAACCAATGTTGGAAAGGGCTCCACCCAGCGTGGTGCTGAGTCCCCATCACTCTTACTGAGAGGAGCGGGCTGGGGGAGGGAGGGAGAGGAAGAAAGGTCTCGATTCAATTACTCCTTTTCGAAAGGGCTCAGCCCCTGGGCAGGATGAGGCCCCACTTAGCGAGAGCTAAAGAGCTGTCTGCAAGGATGAATGTCACACAGGCGTGATGAGGAGGGAAAGCGGATGGCTGGTTAACGTGGTGTCAGAGAATTAGGGAGGCCAAAGCAGGCAATTCGGCTTTTGGCCCAAGTAGGAGGAGAGGTGGGATAAAATGTGCCACAGCTGGGGGGGGGGCAGAACCTGGTTGCCCCAAAGCTACTCTTGGGGAACACCCTAAAACTCAAATACCCCCTTTAACGGCTCATAACCTGCCATCTTTAGGGGATCCATGCAGGATCTGCATTCCAGTTTAATCAGGGATAATTGGCCCTCCAGATATTGCTGGACTACAACTCCCATCATCCGTGACATGGAAGGGGCTGATGGGAGATGGAGTCCAATTGGGAGGGCAGAATGTTCCACATCCCTACACTGGATGGATTGCCAGGGTGGTGGTTTCACCTGTTAAATGTGAACCTAGGAAGCTGTCTTATATGGAACCAGAACACTACAGTCGGCAGAGCACAAGATTTTAAATCTCAGGGTAGTGGGTTCAAGTCCCACACTGGGCAAAAAGATTCCTGCATTGCAGGGGGTGGACTAGATGGCCCTTGCGGTCCCTTCCAACTCTATTTCTACACTCCATTCAGTATTGCCTACTCTGGCACCGGCATTTGCAAACTGGAGGCTACACCCACAGCTTCCATTTGAACTCAACACGTCCAGGAGAATGGCTCTTTGCTCCAGGGTCCTGGAGACCTCTGGCCTATGGGGAGTGGGGTCCATTTTTCTGGGCATCCCCTGTCGGCATCCTTCAGGGGTCGAGATGCTAACTGGCTAGCCCCCAGCTGGATCATGCCCTTCCAGCCGTGACGATCCCCCGATCTCTGGTGCGATGTAAATCAGCGACTCAGACTTCAAAAGCCTGAGCACAGAGTATACTGCGCAAACAGAACAGGGGTGAGGCTTATGGAAACATACTAACAGCTAAAGATTTATTAAGCATAAATCAAGACAAAGAAAACATGTCGTCTCCCTTTCTTCTCTTCAGAGAGACAGTGAAAAACAAAAGCTATACACAAACAGAAGTTCCCAGCAAGCTGTGCTGGTATGTAAACAGACATGTGACATGCAACAGTTCCATGTCTGCAACTAAAGGTGGAATGGAGATTCCCAACATCCCCATCATCTTCCTCTCTGGGTTAAACAAAGGCACCTCAATACCCCTGTAACAAAGTCGTATTCAGGGCTGCAGGTATAACTGAATCTGCAGCACTGGGAGATATGCCAAAGGGTAGAGGTTTCAGCTGCCACAAGAACCTCAACTTTAATATTCTCTCTCTCTCTCTCTCTCTCTCTCTCTCTCTCTCTCTCGGCCTTATTGTTGAAAAGCTGGAATCTGCACACAAATTGCTTGCTGAACCACAGAGAGGGACTGAGAAAGATTTGCCGGTGAAGGGGGAGCAGGGGTTCAGCCCCCTGCATACCCAAATGCTCACCCATGAGAAAGAAAGCCACAATAAACATAATGAAATATAATAACACACACAGAGACACACTCAAAACTTTGCACACAAATGCAAATGTATCTGTTACACAACCTGAACCAAACCACAGCTTTTCTTGACACAGAATCCAGATTGCCCGGGTGCAGAATTTAATCCCCACCGCCAATGAACCCTAAGAGGCCTGGCCAGATATCCCATTCACTTGGATTTGGAGCCAGGATTCCTTTTGTCCGGAAGCGGACCTCCCCCTCTTCCTCCTCTTTGCCCTCTTCAAACACTGTGAAAACACCAGTTCCAAGCCCTTCAGCTCTTGCTAGTCACAAGGGCTTGCAAACTGGGTAATTATCAATTAGCATCCTCTTAGAAATCAGCGCTTGGAGAGTCCTGTCTTGGTGGCTGAGGGGGGAATGCACAGACAAGGGCACTCAAGGCTCCCACTTCTCCACTCTGGAGGCTGTTTTCACACACAATGCTTAAAAGGACTCCCTGTGTCTTGCCCCTTGCCCCTTAATGAAAATGCAAAAAAAGTATACTGGGCAGATGCTACTAACGATTCTTGTTTAAAAGCCTCTCTTTCACTTACTCAGAAGTTAAGCAGAGCCTGTAGCTGGATCAGGTCCAAGGGGTCTCATCTAATCAATTGTCCTGTTTCCCAGAAGCGAGACACGAGTTCAAAACCAGCTCTCCCAGTTGCAGTTCCCAGTTAAGTGGTCTTCAGAGGCATGGTGCCTCTGATCCTGAACCTAACATGCAGCCATCAAGGCCTGCAGTTGTTGATAGCCTTTATTCCCCCACGAATTTGTCTAATCCAGGGGTCAGCAAACTAAGGCCCGGGGGCTGGATCAGACCCAACTGCCTTCAGGATCTGGCCTGCAGGAAGAAATTCCGAAGAAAGAAGAATGGCAGACAAAATTAATGGACTACGCAGAATTAGATAAAATGACAGGAAGGATTGGAAACCTGCGGGACCAGAGATTCACAGAAGATCGGAAGAAATATGTGAACTATTTGAAGAGCAACTGCAATCAACAAATTACGCTAGTAGGACTACAAGAAGTTTTGTAAGGAGAAATACATGAAACATTGCAAAGTAGAGAAAGAATAGAGATATTAGTTATGAGGAAGCTTCCCCTCCTAAAATCACACACCTTGCTGCAAAAGAGTCCCCAGTGCTACCTTAGCAGCACAAACATGAAGACCGAGAGAAGCGCCAAGAGAAAGGAGTCTGTTAGCAGCTTCTCGGATCATTTACAGACCAAACCCCTCTATTCTCCTGGAAGCAAACTCTATTTAAATGCCTTATCAAAAGCTCAATTCCCAATTTTAGCTGTCTTGCCCTGTCTTCACAGAGGTATTTGATTCCATTAATGTGTCTTCCCCTTGAGGCAAAGCCCAATCAGCCAACTCCAAACTTGCTTTGCCTTATCCAGAGAGGATTTCTGAGAAGCGTTGCTTGCATGGAAACACAAGGAGGGACTGGCTGCTGCGTCGGGCCAGGGGGGACCCACCTAGTCCAAAATGCAGTTCTTACCATGGTCAGCCAGAAGTCCAGGGCAAGCCTGCAAGCAGGATCTGAGCACAAGAGCCCTCTCCCCTCCTGAAGTTTCCAGCAACTGGTATTCAGAAACATCACTGCCTGCAACTGCAGAGGCAGAGGCACCATGGCTGGTAGCCATTGATAGCCGAGAATTCGTCAAGTCCTCTTTTAAAGCTACTCAGCTCAGTGGCCATCGCGGCCTCTTGCGGGAGTGAGTTCCACAGTTTAACTGCAAGATGTGGGAAAAAGTCCTTTTTCAAATCTTTCAACATTCCTATTTCTAAGAGTCCAGCTCCCATCATCCCAGCCTTAAGAGCTCTCCAATGTGCAGCTGGTGATTGAGCCAGGACAATATCTGTCAACTTTTCCCTTTTCTTGCGAGGAATACTATTCGGAATAAGGGAATTTCCCTTTAAAAAAGGGAAACATTGCCAGCTATGGCCAGGACAGCTATCCAGGCTTGGATCAGTAGCTTAAGGGCTGGAGAGGACTCTAGCTCTCGTAAGCCAAGCTATAAATCCGCTGTCCAAGGTGCTGAACAACCTCCACGCACAGTTCCCTTGTTAACTTCAGAGGAGGGCTGGGCTCTGTTGCATTCTCTGGCCAGCAGCCCCAACCCTGAACAGGGCAGCAGGAGCAGGACTCTGCAAACATCCAACAGCATCTTAAAGACAAACCAACACACAGCTTGGCATCGGCTGCTATAGACTCAGACTGGCCACTCAGTTCAGCATCCTCTTCTCACAGTGGCCAGCTAGATGCCTCAGGGTAGCAGGACATGATTACAACATTCTCCTGCTTGTGATTCGCAGCAACTGGCATTCAAAGGTATCCTGATATTCAGAAGTATGCTGCCTCTGCTACTGTAGGTCACAGAGGAGGGTCAAGAGTCTAGAAACCAAGCCTGATGAGGAACGGTTGAAGGAGCTGGGTATGTTTAGCCTGGAAAAGAGGAGACTGAGAGGAGCTATGAGAGCCATCTTCAAATATCTCAAGGACCGTATCATGGAAAGCAGAACAAGCATGTTTTCTGCTGCTCTGGAGGGTAGGACTTGAACCAATGGCCTTCAAGTTACAAGAAAGGAGATTCCAACTAAAGAGCAGGAAGAACTTTCTGACAGTAAGAGCTGTTTGACAGTGGAACTGTCTCCCTTGGGACTCTCCTTCCTTGGAGGTTTTTAAGCAGAGGCTGGATGGCCATCTGTCAGGGATGCTTTAGCTGAGATTCCTGCATTGCAGGGGGTTGGACTAGATGACCCTTGGGGTCCCTTCCTACTCTACAATTCTATGATTCTATGAAGCCATCATGACTGGAAGCCTTATCCTTCAAGAATTCACCCGACTCTTTTTCAAAGCCATCCAAAATTGGTGCCAATCACTAAATCTCATGTGAGCAAATCTGTGGGGAAAAGTGGCTCCTTTTGTTTGTTCTTAGTTTCACTGGATGGCCCTGGGATCTATTATTGTGGCAGAGGAAGAAAAACTTTTCCTCCACACTGGGCATTCTTTTATGTGCCTCTGCCACGCCCCCTACTTGTTTTCCAAACTAAGAAGTTCTAGATGCCAATCATTTTAGCTGCTCTTTCCTGAAACTTTTCTAGCTCTGTGCAAGTCCCTAAATTGATAAAACGTGTGTATTACGAAATCCGTATTCCTTTCCCCAGCCTGGGCGCAATGAGGCAGTGCATCACTATTAAGTGCTAGTTTAGGTGATCTGGGAAGCCTCCTTGAAGTTTGTTGACTCAGGGTTGTCATCCCGAAACAACAACTGCCTACAGAAATCCCTTGGTTTTTCACTCTTCCTTGCACTCAATTGTGAGTTGCTCACAGATAATCCTCAACTCTTTTTCTGCAGAGAATTTTGCATTTCCTTGCCTGCCATCATGAACAACCACCCTGCTGCTGGCTCAGTGAGGCCAATATGGTGCCCTCCGGATGTAACGGACTACAACTACCATCAGCCTCAGCCAGCAAGGCCAATGGTCAGGGGTGATGGGAGTTGTGGTCCAGCTAACACACAGACGATGCCTTGTTGGTTCTCTGTATTGGCAAGATGCAATTGCCTACCACCAGGGATGAGTGCCTAACTGGTTCCGCACTCCATTCTGAATCATGGCGACCATTCTGCAAATCTGAAACTTTCATTTTTTTTTCTCAAAAAGACAACAGGCAAGTTTCTAGACCTTATGACTATTAATAAGTGTTGGCAATTGCAAAAGCCAGAGGAGGCTGCAATTCGCTCCTCAGAATTCCGCACCTTAAATCTTCCCAGTAGGTGGTAGAAGCAGAATAAGGGATGCTAAAATTACATCTGAATTTTCTCATCACAGAATCAAGCTTGCCTTAGAATAACAGAGTTGGAAGGGACCCTGAGGGCCATCTGTTTCAACCCCCTGAGATACACGAATCTCAATTGAAGAATCACTGACAGGTGGCTGTGCAACCTTTGCTTAAAAACCTCCATTGAAGGAGAGAGTCCACCACCTTCCGAGGGAGTCTGTTCCACTGCCAAACACTGTCGAATCTCCTTCCTTGTCATTTGATCCATTGGTTTGGGTCGTACTCTCCAGAGCAGAGGAAAACAAGCTCACTTCATCCTCCATGTGACAGCCCTCCCAATATTTGAAGATGGCTATCATGCCATCTCTCGGTCTCCTCTTCCTCAGGCTCAACATACCCGACTCTCTCAACCATTCCTCCTCAAGGCTTGGCTTCCAGATTATAATCTTGGTGCAGATATCAGAGGTTTCAGAGCCAGGTCTAAACACCACCATTCAATATGTTACCCATTACCATTCCTGCCGCCATTTTTTTGCCAGCACGAGTTGGATTGGCTGTATATTGGCATGCAGTCAAGGCACAACCAACCCCATGGGTTGGTGGCAATGCAAGACCAGAATAAGATGGGAGCTGCTGGCTGCTCAGCTTACTTCAGTGCATCCAAGACCCAGCCTGCTGGTGCGGCTGTAGAGACACACAGCGCTGCCTCCTTCTGCAGCCGGGCTTGGCTGCCGTATATCAAGGCCCTTCTTTGTGATTTACAGAGCGCGGCTACAATATAATCACAACTCGGCAACAATGTACCAAACAGATTTACTTCTCCTGAGCAAATATGTCTCCGAGTAATTCATTACCCAATGGGACACCGGCTCACAGCTCATCATCAATCTGCTAACCAATGGGGACGGACCTCGCAACTCATCCCCAATTCCCCCGTCCAACAGGACGGAGCCTCGCAGCTTTTATCATCCCAGCGCCGTCCAATGGGGAAGAGCGTCCCGCTTCCCATCGACTCGCCACCCAATGAGGCGGCTGGGCTCCAGGCTGGCTGCGGAAGGGGACCAGAGCTTGCAATTCACCATTAAGTGATGCGCTTTGGGTTTATGGTGGCCGAGATTTACGGCTTATAAACAACTTATTATCCGACACGTTTCAGCTCATTGAAAAACAGAACTACTGGTCGTAAACAATTCATTATCCACCATGTTGCCAATATACAGGCAGGCAGAGGCCATCGTGAATCAGAAAGTGCCAAGAGATATCAGCAAGGAGGGCGAGCGACGGGTGCGGGGCTGCTGAAAATGCGTCCGGGGGAGGCCTGGCCCAAAGCAAAGGAAGACACGTTTCCTCTCTGCCTCTCCTCGTCCCTTTTGTTCCAGGTCTCTGAATTCCTTGCAGCTTCCACCAATTCCCTCTCTGTGCTTCTGAGATTTGAACAACAGAAACACACAAAGGAGGATATTGACATCCGACTGCTCAGGTAGTTATCTTGGTGAAGGCGACCCGCCTGTTAGATGCTGCTGCTGCTGCTGCTGGCAATTCTGTAAGACCCTGTTCTTCCTCTTAAAGCATATGCAGGCAAGCAGACCAGAATGTCCCTTAATGGAACATTGATGATGAGTGGGAACACAATGCAAACTCACAGCAAAGGTTGTGCCAGCTCTTTTTTCAGCAGGAATGACTGAGCACACAAGCGAAGAGGCTGAGCCCCAGAATCTGTTCCAGAAACAAGACATTGCACTTTACCTGGAACTCAACTTCACTTGACCCGTGAGCGAGCAGGTGAAAAAGTGTGTGTCTGGAGCATGTGCAGAGTGCCCTCTCTCCAGCACAAAGTAGTTCCTTCTCAGGACTCCAGGGCAGGCCAAGTGAACTGGCTAAACTATGAAACTTGCTCCAATGGGAGGCAGGGATGGCTGTCAACTTAGAATCCTAGAACTGTAGAGATAGAAGGGACACTGAGGTCATCTGGTCCAAGGAATCTCAGCTCAAGAATCCCTGACAGCTGGACATCTAACCTCTGCTTAAAAAACTCCAGTGACGGAGAGTCCAGCACCTTCCGTGGGAGTCCATCTCACTGTCTAACAAATCCTACTATCAGAAAGTTCTTCCTGATGTTTAGTCAGAATCTCCTTCCTTGTAACTAGAGTCCATTGGTTCGGATCCTAGCCTCTCGAGTAGGGAAAAAACAAACTTGTTCGTTTATTTCATAAAATCTATATGCTGCTTGATTGTAAAAAAAACCAACAATCACAAAGTGTTTTACAAAAGCTAAAACAGTAAAAATAAAATAAAAACGATAAGTTGGAATATCCTTCCTTGTCATTTGAATCCAGAGCAGGAGCAAACAAGCTTTTATTATCCCACCACTTTCCATGTGATGGCCCTTCGGATATCCAAAGGTAGGCATGCTATTATCTTTATGTCTTCTGTTCTTCAGGCTAAACTAGGGGTCAGCAAACGTTTTCAGCAGGGGGCCGGTCCACTGTCCCTCAGACCTTGTCCCTCAGGCCAGACTATATTTTTTTTGGCGGGGGAATGAACAAATTCCTATGCCCCACAAATAACCCAGAGATGCATTTTAAATAAAAGCACACATTCCACTCATGTAAAAACACCAGGCAGGCCCCACAAATAACCCAGAGATGCATTTTAAATAAAAGGACACGTTTTACTCATGTAAAAACATTCTGATTCCCGGACCGGATTTAGAAGGCGATTGGGCCAGATCCAGCCCCCGGGCATTAGTTTGCCTAACCATGGGCTAAACAAACCTAACTCCTTCAACCGTTCCTCATCAGGCTTGGTTTCCAAACCCTTGATCATCTTGGTTGCCCTCCTCTGCACACCTTCCAGCTTGTCAGGGGTCAGACAGAACGCACGATCAGCTGTGGCCAACTCATGTGAAGAGGTCTTGGCAGCTGGTTTGGTTGACCTCCCTCCTTTGGCCAGAGTGGACGGGCAGCACCCAAGCCAAGCTCTTGCCTCGCATTCATCAGGTCAGCTGTGTGCCAGTTCAAGGACCACTATAGGCTCAAGACAGAGCAACATGCTCATAGACAGGTTGTGGCGGGGAAAGGGTCTCCCCCATTTATGTGTGGGTGCTTCATTTACTGTTACATGAGGCTGTCTCTGCTGCTGCATGACCTGGAGGTGTCTTTGCATGTAGGGGGGTGCGTGGCAATCTGACATGGGGGAACCACGTTTGCAACAGCCAAGAGCTTATTCCACCACAGATGTGCACACCTTTCAGGTGCCACAGGTTGCTTGGCTGCTGCCAGCCTCATTACACCGCAACAATGGGTGCAGGGGTTGCATCAACAATCGCATCAACAGAGGCTTGGAAGCCAGCGAGGCGAAGGTTGGCTCCCCAGATAGCAGCAAAAGGCGGGGGCTGGAGGAAGAGAAAGGGGGGGTGGCACGCAGCTGGGGCCTGCCTGCAGAACGAACCCAGGAATAGATGAGAAAGTGTCCTTTGCGGAGGGGAGGGCGAAGCCTCTCATCCAACTCCCGCCCGCCTGCTCTTGCAAAGCAATGTGCACTCTCAGTTACCACTCCTGGGTTATTACGTGGGCTGCTATTAAGATCCTTTTGGGGTGGGGTGGGGGGAGGCGGGGCAGTGCGGCCAAGGAGCAGCACGCTCCGTCTCTCCATCTGAAAAGCTGTCAATACCCTCCTTTCCCCGCTGCGCTCCCCGACAAAAAAAAACAAAAAACACCCCACCACCACCCACCCGCTCCTGAGCGCGGGCTCCATAATAGAACTTAATCATAACAGCCATTAGCTGGGCCGAACGGCGACAATTACTATCTCAGGCAGCAAATCTCTCTCTCTCTCTCTCACCCCCCCCCCAATCCACCAAACCGTGGTTCTAAGCACTAATGCATCCAGCTGGGATAATGGTTCCAGGCTTCCTTGGCAACATGAATTGGGCTCCCTCCGGCCCCACAGCCATTCTGGGGGCGGCGGATTGGGGGGGGGAGTTTGCAGAAACTTGCATTCAGGGAGATTCCCCTAAGTGCCGCACCCCCTAAATGCATTTATTTATCTCCTTGCTCCTCTCCGCCCACCTGCAAAAGCCCGACAAACAGCAAGCTGTAAGCAAAGAGCACATGCAGAAAAAAAAACCCCACAAATCCGGAGAGTCGAAAACCCAGCGTGTTTGAGCTTCTCTCTCTTGCTTCTTTCTTAGGAGCTGGGTAGATGCAGAATGAAAGACCAGTTTAGTTTCCACTGCAAACTTTGGGCCTGTTGCTGTCTCTCAGCATCATCTACCTCACAAGGTTGTTGTCGTGGGGATTAAATGGGGAGGGGAAGAACCATGAACGCTACCTTGGGCTCCTTGGAGGAAAAGCTGGGATATGAACGCAACAAAGAAAACTAAATCAATACATATGGAAGTTAAGAAAAATCAATGCCTCCCATTCACTACAGTGACAAAGAAAGGAACGTGTGCTCATTCCACAGTGCTGCCTCAACTGGTCCAAAGTCTTCCTTCCTCCTTCCCCAACCTGAGGGAGTCCGGTGGGGAAGGGCTGTAGCTCAGTGGCAGAACAGCTGCTCTGCATTTAAGGTAAAGGTTAAGGGACCCCTGACCATTAGGTCCAGTCATGGCCGACTCTGGGGTTGCGGCGCTCATCTCGCTTTACTGACCGAGGGAGCTGGTGTACAGCTTCCGGGTCATGTGGCCAGCATGGCTAAGCCGCTTCTGGCGAACCAGAGCAGTGCACAGAAACGCCGTTTACCTTCCCTCTGGAGCGGTACCTATTTATCTACTTGCACTTTGACGTGCTTTCGAACTGCTAGGTTGGCAGGAGCAGGGATTGAGCAACGGGAGCTCACCCCGTTGCGGGGATTCGAACTGCCAACCTTCTGATGTAGAAGGTTCTAAGTTCACACTGCGGCATCTCCAGGCAGGGCTGCGAATGTCCCTTGCCCAAGGAGCCAAGCCTGATGAGGAACGGTTGAAGGAGCTGGGTATGTTTAGCCTGGGAAAAGGAGGACTAAGAGGAGATATGATGGCCATCTTTAAATATCTCAAGGGCTGTCAGATGGAAGGCAGAGCAAGCTTGTTTTCTTCTGCTCCGAAGGGCAGGACCTGAACCAAGGACTTCAAGTTACAGGAGAGAAGAATGCAATTAAACAACAGGAATAACTTTCTGAGAGCCGCTCAGCCCTGGGAGATGGTGGGCTCTCTTTCCATGGAGGTTTTTAAGCAGAGGTTGGGTGGACACCTGTCATGGATGCTTTAGTTGAGAATTCTTGCACTGCAGCCGGGTTGGACTAGATGACCCCAGGGGTCCCTTCCAACTTTACTACTCTGTGATGCTCTGAAGACCCTGGAGAGCTGCTGCCAGTCCGTGCAGACTGAGTCAGAGGGAGCCTGATGGTCTGACTCAGTATAAGTCAGCTTCCTGTGTTCACACCAAGGAAGGGAACTCCTTGGGTGGGACTCTGAAGGGAGGGGAAGCACAGAGATTGCTGTGTGGTAAAGATGAATCCAGCCTCTCCAGGAAACCCTGCAAGATGCCGTCATGCTGGGCTTTGTGCCAGTTCCTCCCTATGGACAGACAACGGCGAGTGCCCAGCAACCTGTCACATGCCAAGGAAGAAACCCCTGCAGGATAGAGCCATGCAGAGGGAAGGGGAGGGGGCTACAAACCAGGCAAGCCCACCCAGGAGCAGGATTTGTCCCACAACAAGGGTGCCTTTGATGGAGTGAACGGGGCCAGAGTTTGGTCTATCTATCAAGCTGGGTGCTGTCAACACTGACCACCAGCAGCACTGCAAGGCCTCAGATGCCGGAAATTGAACCCAGGACCCTGTCCGCGCAAAGAAGCTGCTCTACAACCGAGCTACAGTAGGCTGGGGAGAGGGTGGGAGTCGAGAGCAAAACCTGCCTTGGCTGCGGTTGTTGCTTATTAAATTTATTAGTTGCTTTTTTGCAACTCAAAGCGGCTTACGGTATTTTAAGCAAAGAACAAGCACGTTAGAAAAATCTCACCCACAGAAAAAAAGGGGCACTGATAGCTAAGGGCTGGTTAGAAAGGAATGTTTTTGCCTGGCACCTGAAGATACGGTATCTTTGGATAAAGATTGGCATGTAAACCAAATAGATGACATGCTCACAGATAAAGAACTTTGCCTCCCAGCTGAAAAACTCAACAGGTTATCTAGCTAGCAACCATCGGTCATGACATCCTGCTATTTCCGTGAACCATTGTACATTTGGGGGTTTGGGGGGCAAAAACCAGGTGGTCTCTGGGCACGCTTAGCTTTGCTGCGCCGCAAAGCAAATAATACTCCCTGCCACACACACACTGCATTTTGTTGTTCAATAATAATAAGAAGAAGAAGAAGAAGAAGAAGAAGAAGAAGAAGAAGAAGAAGAAGAAGATAGGATTGTTGCAGGGAACTCACCCTGATTTTGCTCCAGGCCCGGGCTGTGAGGTTGACAACCTGGAACAACACGTGTGGGTGTGCGCAAGCGTGCGCAATCGATTAGGCAGGCAAAAGGGCCTGTCTGTGGGTAACAGACCAGCTTATGAAATGTGTGTGTGTGTGTGTGTGTGTGTGTGTGTGTGTGTGTGTGTGGTTTTTTGTGCATGGAGGGGTGGCCTCCTGCTCTCCCTCCTCCCCGTCTACTCAGCGCTCAGCGCTGGAGCGCGATTAGCCAGCCGGGGGCGGGGAGCCCACAAGCTGTGATTTTCTCTAATTGTTGTTTTTGCTGAAAGGTAATTAAAATCCCTTTTTATTTCGTGTGTGCTGGAGACCTCGGCGGCTGTGCGGAGAGGGAGGGGAGGGGAGGATGGGGAAAATGGCATTTTAGGGGGGGGGGAGAGGAAAGAAGCCATGGCAGGAGAAAGAGGGGGGGCAAAGAAAAAAGGGTGCGGGTTGTGTGTTGTTTAAGATGCTGCCCCCAGAGACGACATTCTCTTGCAGCCTTGAAATTGTATATTGAGGGGGGGACTAGGAACTGGGAGAGCAGAGTTCGAATCCCCACTTGGCCACGAAGAAGCTCACTAGGTGACCTTGCGCCGGCCGCGGCCTCCCTCAGCCTGGCCTACCTCACAGGGTTAAGGTAAAGGGACCCTGCCCACTAGGTCCAGTCATGGCCGACTCTGGGGTTACAGCGCTCATCTCGCTTTACTTGCCGAGGGAGCCGGCGTACAGCTTCCGGGTCATGTGGCCAGCAGGACTAAGCCGCTTCTGGCAAACCAGAGAAGCACACAGAAACGCCGTTTACCTTCCTGCTGGAGTGGTACCTATTTATCTACTTGCACTCTGACATGCTTTCGAACTGCTAGGTTGGCAGGAGCAGGGACCAAGCAATGGGAGCTCACCCCGTTGCGGGGATTCGAACCGCCGACCTTATGATCGGCAAGTCCTAGGCTCTATGGTTTAACCCACAGCGCCACCTGCGTCCCCACCTCACAGGGTTATTGGGGGCTAAATGACGAGAAGGAGAGGCACATACACCACCTTGTGCTGCTTGGAGAAAAAGTGTGGATAGAAATGTACAACAGAGAGGCAACAGCGCTCCGCACATGCTCACGAGGAGCCCGTGCCAGACTTTCAGAAGCAGTTCCAAACTACTGGAGGTCTTCTTGCATGCCCCCATCTCTGCAACCCCACCTCTGTCACACAGGAAAAAGTACCCTTCCTTTTCCATGCCCTATCTCTCTACCCCCTTCTGCCCCATATTTCTCCACCCACTGTTCCCTGTGCCTCATTTCTCAGATGACTACGCCCCCTCCATATCTCCCCCCCCCCCCCGGCCTTCACTCTTGTCTTTCTGGTATTCTCACCTGTCAGCACCCCTGGTCTGTGACCCCAATTTGGAACTTTGGAACTCCCTGCCCTGGGAGATTCCACCGACTCTTCCTTAGATAGTACCTCGCGGCCACACAAAATAAATTTTCAGCAAGCTCTTTCCGCCCGTCTTTTGGTTGATTTAACCTGCTTTGCTTCCTGTTTAGATTTTTCTTTTTTTCTTTTTTTGTTCATCTATCTGTTGCTTCATTTTAAATTTGTTTTAGATTGTGTGTGGGTGGTTTTTTTTTTGTTTTACTCTATGCTTTTAGCTGCCTCAGGTGGTTCCATTTTTAGAACTGGAAAGGCAGTGATCTTCTAAATAAAACAGACAATCTCACCCACCCAGATTTCAAACCCTCCCCCACTTCTAAATGAAAGAAAGAAAGAAAGAAAGAAAGAAAGAAAGAAAGAAAGAAAGAAAGAAAGAAAGAACACCGTGTGAGTTTTACTGAAATTGTCCAGGAGGCTTACTAGCATCTGATCCAGATATTACAATCAATTCAGACGCTTTACAGAGATAATAAAAACTTATCCATTAAACTTAAAAGCCCACGTCTTTCTGAAATGGAGAGGTGTTAACGCCGACTAGGATGCATGCACGTCTTTTGAGTTTAAATAATTATGGGCGCACGCAGAAATTAATTATTAATAATGGCCGGGTGCCTTCGCCGTTTCCATCGCCTGGGAAAAAACTTCCCTGCTAAGTCAGGTCTAACGGCCCTACCGTTGGGGAGAGGGAGGCATCTGCCTTGGGCGGCAGATGCTGGGAGGTGGAGAGCAGGAGTATGGGGTTAGACAGCAGACCTGTGTGTGTCCCCCGCCCTGGCCTTGGGTGCACGGTGGGTGCCCCCCCTTGTCGACGCTGCGATCAGATTCAATTGCCAGTCTAGCAGCCTTATGGAGATGGGCTTGCAGGGGTTGCCATGCTGCCCTTTGCCCCAGGAGCAAAATGACCTGGGTTGGCTCCAGCCAAATGAGGCACCCATTGAGCACCCACTTTCTGTTACCCCACAAACTTCCGTCTCCCAGATCCCAGAGGAGGAGAGAGAAAACTAAGGAACAGGAGAGAAAAGGGTCCTGCCTAATTTATGCTCTTGACAGCAGTTAATTTCAGTGTGTGACCCTCACTGCCCTCTGATGGTTATTGGCTACCATAAAAAAGCAAGGGGGCGGACGGGAGAGACAGAGAGTCTGCGCATGGGCGCAAGGGCCCTCTGAACAATGAATGCTTCACCCTCAATGAGAATAACCCAAGGACTGTAGCTTGAGGAAAGGGCCACAGTTCACACAAAAGGTTACGTTTTCAAGCCTTGGCATCCCTGGGCAGGGCCAGGAGAGACCCAGGTCAAAACCCTGGAATCACAGAATCATAGAAGTTGAAGGGATGCGAAGGGTCATCTAGTCCAACCCACAGGCACTGCCGGTCAGTGTTGACACTACTGAGATAATGGACCACTGGCCCGACAGCTTGTTAGGTTCCTATATTCTTCAAATATCTCAAGGGTTGTCACATGGAAGACAAAGGAAGCTTGTTTTCTCCTGCTCCAGAGGCTGGAAGGCAAACCAACGGATTCAAATGAAAAGAAAGAGATTCCGACTAGGTTAGGTCCAGTCGTGGCCGACTCTGGGGTTGCGGCGCTCATCTCGCTTTATTGGCCGAGGGAGCCGGTGTTTGTCCGCATACAGCTTCCGGGTCATGTGGCCAGCATGACTAAGCCACTTCTGGTGAACCAGAGCAGCACACGGAAATGCCGTTTACCTTCCCGCCAGAGTGGTACCTATTTATCTACTTGCACTTTGACGTGCTTTCGAACTGCTAGGTAGGCAGAAGCAGGGACCGAGCAACGGGAGCTCACCCCATCGCAGGGATTCGAACCGCCGACCTTCTGATCAGCAAGTCCTAGGCTCTGTGGTTTAACCCACGGCACCACCCGCAGGAATAACTTTCTTATGGCAAAAGCTGTTCAACAGTGGAACAGACTCCCTCGGAAAGTTGTGGACTCTCCTTCCTTTGTAAGCAAGTTTGAAACATTGGTCATGGATGCTTTAGTTGAGATTCTTGCATTGCAAGGGGTTCAGCAACCAGTATTTTTAACACCCAGACGACACTCCTACACACTCAGTACGTTAACTGTGGTCCCAGAAGGTCCTTCTCTCATGATTCCACCTTTGTAACTTTCCTAACATTCACACAAACGAACACATTCCAACGAATGTACAGTCCTCAATGTTTTCCTTCATGCTTCCAGGTCTCCACATTGCTATTTTAAACAGCACACTTTATGAGGGATAATCACAGGAACAGTTGTAATAATAATAATAATAATAATAATAATAATAATAATAATAATAATTCTCCTCCCAGGAAGGAGTTGGGTTGCTGGCGGCACTGATGCTGGCCAATAGGCACCTTCCACAGTTGGTGTTTACCCCCACTTCAAACTGGAACTTTCTGGGAAAAACCTGCAGGAACCACTTCGCAAAGTTCACACTGGAAACAAGCAAGACACCTTTGCATCAAATTCGTTTCAAGGCACTTTGAATCCTTCAAAACATTACTCATCTTGGTTTTCCCAGTGTGGTGTAGTGGTTAAGATTGTCGGACGAGGATGTGAGAGACGAGGGTTCAAATCCGCACTTGGGCCATGAAGAACACAGGGTGACCTTGGGCTGGTCCCTGCCTCTTGACCTAACCCGGCTCATGGGGTTGTTGTGCGGATTAAATGAGGATAACCATGTACAAAACACCCTCAGCATCATGGAGGAAAGGTGAGAGATAGATTCAATAAACAGAGCTGCAGATTTGGAAGGGACCTCGAGGGTCAGCTAGTCCAACGCTGCTTCAATGCAGGAAATTAATCACAAATAAACAATGCAAGCTCTCGCCTGCACGCAGGGCTGCAGCTGAGTAAACCCCAGCTAAGAAAAGGAAAGGAAGAGGGACGCTGTTCCAGGAATGCTGCTCCACGCCACTCCCCACTGTCTCCTGTTCCCCTTGGTTTAATTACCACTAATGTAAACTGTGCTCCATAAAAACGGCTGGCACTCGGCCCGAGAAGCCGAGCAGGACAAGTACCATAAATTCACTGCAAAGAGCAGAATGCAGTCTGGGTTCTCTGCTTTCTCTCTCTCTCTCGCCCCCCAGTCCCCGCCCCCCCCCCCCCGCCAGCAATCCTTCCCTTTCCCCCTTCTTGGCTAAAAACGGTATTTGCTCAAGGGCAAAAGCTTTTTAAACAGGATCATAAATGCTTATTACACGGGCGATGTGCTCGGCTTGATGGGATTAGCTAGGGGGAGAAATTGATCACCAGGCCCATGAGAGAGAGAGAGAGAGAGAGAGAGAGAGAGGAGGGACCACTGGAGGGAGGGAAGTGGGGGGGGGGAGGTGATTTCCCTGAGCTGCTCACCAGCGGGTGGACTGGCTATTCTGCAAGCAAGGAGAGGGAGAGAAAGTCGGGTGGGGGAGTACCTCCTCCCCATCCATCTACCCGTGCCCCCCCCAACCCCGCCAGCAATATTGCAGACAGCCCCAGGCAGGCACACTCACCTTGCAACATGCAACAATCAAATTCCAGGGGTCCTCCAAAGCATGTATTTTACCTGCATGGAAGACCCATGTGAAGGGTGCGGGGGGGGGGGTCAAGGGGAAGGCAGAGTTACAGGAGCAGAGGAAGAAGCCGTATGGAGAGTCAAAGAGGAGGCGGAGAGGTGTTCTGGGCACCACAATTTAAGGGGGATGTTGAGAAGCTGGAAAGTGTGCACAGGAAGGGGACCAAGATGATAGAGGGGCTGGAAACTAAGCCAGATGAGGAACCGTTGAAGGAACTGGGGGTGTTTATCCTGGAAAAGAGCTGCATAAAGATTCTGGGACAAGGCTCTCTTCGATTCCAGAAAGCTGGCAACTGTCAGAAGAAGAAGCAGAGCCTTTTCACCATGGTGCTGTTTTCCAAAAGGGGTGCCCTTCCCATATGAACTGACTGCATGTGCCATAGAACTTCCCAGATCTCTCTAGGTAAAGGTAAAGGGACCCCTGACCATTAGGTCCAGTCGTGACCGACTCTGGGATTGCAGCGCTCATCTCGCTTTATTGGCCAAGGGAGCCTGCATACAGCTTCCGGGTCATGTGACCAGCATGACTAAGCCGCTTCTGGCGAACCAGAGCAGCGTACAGAAATGCCGTTTACCTTCCCGCCGGAGTGGTACCTATTTATCTACTTGCACTTTGACGTGCTTTTGAACTGCTAGGTTGGCAGGAGCAGGGACCAAGCAACGGGAGCTCACCCCGTTACGGGGATTCGAACCGCCAACCTTCAGATCGGCAAGTCCTAGGCTCTGTGGTTTAACCCACAGCGCCACCTGTGTCCCTCCCAGATCTCTCTAGTGCCCAGCAAAACGCCACACCTCCAAGACAAACCTCCCGGTTTAAGAAGCAAACAATGGTAATTCTGTTTAGAACTCCAGTTATTTTATTGGCTAGTGCATATGTTTGGTTTTACGACTGTGTTTAACGTTTGCACACGATTGTTATGGTACGTCTCTGCATTGATTTGTAGGCTGCTGGGAGACCCCGTGAGCTGAGAAAGGAGGGGCAGGATTTTCCATACATGCTCCTCTCTTTCCTCCAAATACCTTTCTCGAAACTGTTGCTCTATGAAGCAACTATGGCGAATCTCAGGCTTAGGGTCTGAACGTGGCCCTCGATGAGCCTCTACCTGGCCCTCGGGACACTCCCTTGGACGCACCCCTAAATACCTCTGCTTCACACTCCCACTTGAATGTTGACACTCCTTGCCAGGTAGAGGACAGTGAGGTGAGCGATTGTGCAGAAACTAGGTAAAATTTACATCTGCTGTCCCGCCCACTTTTGCCTCTGGCCCCACCCACCACTGACATGTGACATCATGTGACATCCCCCCCCCCAAAAAAAAATGCCCAGAAGGAAGCATGACGCCCAGGCTGAAAGAAGCTCCCTGCCCCGACTCAAGAAGCTAGTCCTCACACTTGTCCACCAGATTCTCACTCGCCCTCAGCCTACAGGGCTCATGGTTGGTTTTCACACAAGGTGAATGTAATAATATAGTAATAATTTATTATTTGTACCCTGCCCATCTGACTGGGTTACCCCAGCCACTCTGGGAGGCTTCCAATATATATAAAAACATAATAAAACGCAAACATTAAAGTTTCCCCGTACAGGGCTACTTCCAGAGGTCTTCTAAAAGTCAAATTGTTGTTTATCTGTTTGACATCTGATGGGAGGGCATTCCACAGAGAAGGTGCCACTACCAAAAAGGCCCTCTGCCTGGTTCCCTGTGACCTGACTTCTCTCAGTGAGGGAACCATCAATTGGCCCTTGGCAATGGACCTCATTGTCTGGGCTGAACGATTGGGGTGGAGACGCTCTTTCAGGTACACAGTGGTACCTTGGGTTACAGATGCTTCAGGTTACAGACACTTCAGGTTACAGACTCTGCTAACCCAGAAACAATATCTTGGGTTAAGAACTTTGCTTCAGGATGAGAATAGAAATTGCGCAGCGGCAGCAGCGGGAGGCCCCATTAACTAAAGTGGTACCTCAGGTTAAGAAAAGTGTCAGGTTAAGAACGGACCTCCAGAATGAATTAAGTTCTTAACCTGAGGTACCACTGTACTAGGCCAAAGCTGTTTAGGGCTTTAAAGGTCAGCACCAACATTTTGAATTGTGCTCAGAAATGGACCGGGAGCCAATGTAGGCGTTTCAGGACAGGTGTAATATGATCCCGGCGCAACCCCCAACTCCTACATGCAAGAGCCCCACATACCTGAAGTTTGGGGCAGACGCCCATTCGAGTGCGAGGCAGGCCAAATCCACGGTGGCATAAACCAGCAGGAAGAAGATGGTGACCACAGCGGCAATGGTGTTCAGCTTGCCGGAGAAGAGAACCAGCTGCAAGGAATGGAGAACAGAGAGGCAGTGAGAGACGGGCGACGGAAGACTGCAGACTCCAACAGCGCAGGTAGAATACAGGTGATGGGGGACTTTGCTTACTTAAAATCTTTATAGACACCAAGTTCAATAATGGTTTGCAGAAGTGGCTTCCAAATTGGGTGGTATTTTCCCCCTGGGTGGGGTGGGATTTGGGGGGGGGGGGCAAGGGGGTTGTAGGGAGTTGCAAATGGTTATTAGACTCTGAATCAAGTTCATCCATTTTGTTGAATTAATTAAACTAAACAGTTTTAATTGGATTCTGAATGAATGTGCAATTAATTGCTACTGTTTTATTGGGTTATTATCTTCCTTAGTGGGTCATGCAGGCTGCTATTCTGCTATTTTTATAGGGAAGCGGGCGCTGAGTTTGTGGAATCGAGGGGTAGTTGGCTCAGAAAAGTTTGGGAGCCACTGTTTTGCGGGAGTATGCTGTAATAATTATTATTATGGAAGGAACATTAGGAGGAACGTTCGGACGGTAAAAGCTGTTTGACACTGGAACAGACTCCCTCTCCTTCCTTGGAGGTTTTTAAGTAGACGTTGGATGGCCATCGGTCATGTATGATCTGTCGGAAATCAAGCCTTTATCAGGAGAAACTGGCAACTCTCCCAGGCACCCGGCATGATTCCCTGTTGACCTCCCTGGCTGCATTCTCCAGCAAGCGCAGGCTAGGTCTCGATCGGCGATTCTTCTCAAACGTGGGAAGAACACCCCCCCCCTCTTTCCTGCCCCCCCCCCCCGGCAGGGGAAAGAGATAGACAGAAACGTATTTACATGCTTTTATTTCTATCTTTGCAGCATTACAAAAAAACATGACTGCTCTCTTCAAACTCCAGCAGTGTAGTAACAAGCACTTCCTGCACTTCCCGGACAGGAACAAACGGAAGAGCTCATATTACACTCTGAGCTAATTCCGGTGCTTCGCACTGTGAATTGACTGTCCCTCTGTTTCCCACGGGCAGTCCCAACATTCCCATCATGTTTACTTTTCAAGCTAGCACTTTGCAGCAGCATTGCATCCATATCGTAACATGATCTAGCTGAGATTCCTGCATTGCAGGGGGTTGGGATAGATGACCCTCGCAGGTCCCTCCCAACTCTACAGTTCTATGATTGAATAGTTAAGACATTGGACACAAAAGCAGCTTACTTGAGAAACAATTCAGCAGCCAAAACCTACAAACAGCCGCACAAAATATATCATAGCATTTATTTTACCCCTTGCCTTTCTTCCAATAATGAACAGGTGTGTCTGCGTGGATCCCAATTCTAAACAGTATCCTTTCTGCCCTTATTTTGGCATTAATTTTTTAAACAAAATTATTTTTAAAAACCCATTATCTGCATGAAAATCCACATTTAAACATGCATTTTGTTTCATTCCTCTGCTTGGTCCAGGAACCCTCATGACCTCTGCAGGTGCTGGCTCCACTGCAGACGTCTGGATTATTATTGTTATTTATATATTGCCCTACACCCGGGGGTCTCAGGGCAGTTCACAGAATAAAATCAAGATATAAAACCACAAAATACCTAATCAAAATAAAAACAGCAACCCAATACACCCCCACAAAAAACCCCACATTTTAAAAGGGTTGTAAATCGGATCAACCAAATGCCTGGTTAAAGAGGAACGTTTTTGCCTGGTGCCTAAAGGTGTATAATGAAGGCGCCAGATGAACTTCCCTGGGGAGAGCGTTCCACAGACGGGAGCCACTGCAGAGAAGGCCCTGTTCTCGTGTTGCCACCCTCCCTCCTCTCCTGCTTCAGCGATTCTGAGCTTCTCTCTGCCACAGCCTCTTCATGCTCACTAAACCCCGCTACCTCTTCAGCTTCCTCCTCCTCCTCCTCCTCCTCCCAATCTTCTCCATCCTCTCCCTGTGACCACTCAGTGTCATCCCACCACTAACCCCCGGGCTCTGAGTCTTCTTCCCTTGGGGGGGGGGGTTCCCCAGCTAGTTCCTCCCAGCATTTCTCTGCATTCAACCAGTCCGTGACACATATGTCTGGCAAAGGCCATGGCCGGGCAGTTCTGGAGACCCACTGCAAGTCAGTGTAGAAAACACTGAGCAAAATGGACCAGGTGCCTGGCTTGGAATCAAGCAGCCTCCTATGCAGGATATGGGAATGTGGATTTGACTCTCCCCCCCCCCCCCCAATACTGTGGTCCAAATCAGCTCAGCTCAGGAGGGCCGTTCACAGAGCCTCTTTTAAACAGTCCTGGGGGGAACATCAGGAAAACTACCGCAGGATCTTCCAGCAGCGATTTAGCACTGAGCTACAGCTGGTGAAGAACAGAGTGCCCTATTTGGGGGGGGGGGGGTTGGAGAGAACAAAAGTTCTTCCAGCAGAGCTCAAGGAGGAAAGAGGCAGAGTGAGCTGGCAGCGCAAATGTACCCTTAGTCATACTAGAGGAGGAACGTCAGGATGCTGGGACACACACACACACACACACACACACACAGAGAGAACACCTTGGTAACTGGCTGCGATATTGCTCACTACATCTGTGAGCATGAAAAAGTTCCCGGAACAGAACAATGGGGGGGGGGTTGGATGAGCAAGCCCTTGTGCAACGCATCTGATCGCTTTGCAAATAAACAGGCAGGGCACCGGTGGAGGGAAGCAGGCAGCGCCACAAGGCAACAGATTCCCCTAGAGCAGCCTTTCTCAACCTGTGGGTCCCCAAATGTCGTTGGACTAAACTGCCATCATTCCTAGCTAGCAAGGCAAGAGCTCAGGGGTGATGGGAGTTGTAGTCCAACAACATCTGGGGACCCACAGGTTGAGAACTGCTGCCCTAGAGAGAGCAACAAGGAGGAGCTCCATCAGGCTCCTTTCGCTTGGCTGGCATCAGCAGGCTGCAGCAGTGGGAAATATGGGGGGAGTGGGGTAGGTTTGCAGGTATGGCAGAAGGAGACAGGATCTGCCCACCTGGTGGAAACTGTAGCTCACGTGACCCTTAAATGTAAAAGGTAACAATTTCCAGACCATCTATGTATTCCAACATGGAAACCAGAGACAGAGGTTATGTGCTTCTTATTACAGGGGAGAGACCAGGAGCTCACCAAGACAGTAGCTAAGTTCCTCTATTTGATTTTTTTGTCACCGAAGTATGCTGCAGGATCCTGCCCTTGCTGGAAACCCAGAGAGATGAAACAGATTGCTCACCTCTTCTTCCCTTTGGCAAATGACTGTACTGTTGAAATGGTGATGAGATCGCACTGGCTTATTTATTCTGTTTGTATTATGTGATGCCAATAAAGGTTGCTTGACTAAAAAAATATATGGGGAAAGTGGAGCTCATTTCCTCATGTTCCCGAACTGCTTCCATTACAGCCACTGATTATGTGAACTACTCTTTCATATTAACAATCGGTGCCTGGGTTAGTGTGATGGTCTGGGATTCGGACTCAGATGCTGAACCTGAGGGATCCCAGCCTGCACAGGATTCCCCGCCTCCAGAACCAGCTGAGCCTGAAGGGTCCTCACCTGTGCTGGGTCCTCAGGTGCAGGCATCAGCTGAGTCTGCTCTGGCTCCTGAGGTGATGGAGGACCCATTGCCTGCAGGTGCTCCACTCTCAGCCCCGTCAGAGGAAGCTGAGGTTGCCTCTGGGTCCGGTAACCCTCCAGCCTCTCCTGAGCTGCAGAGGCTCAGGGCAGAGAGGCGGAGGGAACTAAGTTCCCGCAGGAGGAGTGCTCGCCTCCAGGCCAGGAGAGACAAGTCACCTGAGGATTGGGGCCGCCCTATGCCTCAGGGCAGATAAAAGCCCCAGCCCCAGTCCCAAGTTGCGGGAGCAACATTGTTGGTTGCTAGTTCCTGCCTGAACCCTGTCCTGATTTTCTGCCAGAGCTCCTGACCCGCCCTGGCTCCCTGCTTGCAAGCCTGTTCCTGACTTCACCCGACTCCCTGCCCTGCACCCAGCTTCAGCTACAACAGACTGCCTCCATGTTGCACCTTGACCACAGACAGGACTTGGACCTTGCCTCTCGCCGGGTAACATACAGGACCAGCACATTTTGCTTTTTCCCTCTTGCCTCACTGATGTGGTCCGAAAGAAAGCAGAGCAATGTGTTTGGCACCAGCTTGGCTGCAGGAGTTGCTGGGAGGAGACCTTCCCCTCCAACAGGATACCAGCTAGAAAGTGCTCCCTTTACCAGCCCACAACTGCTCAGAAAGGTCCCACGGAGCTCCTGCCAGGATATTTTGAGTTGGACTCAGTGCTAAGAGAAACAGCTGTAATATCAGCTGTAGAACATCCCTAGGGTCAATTTCTGGCAGCTTCTGGGAACATCCTCTGCTCTAAAACCCTGGAAAGCCGCTGCCGGTCAGTGCAGGTAGCACTGAGCTGGCTAGGGCAGAGGTCTGACTGCATCAGGCAGCTCCCAAGTCCTCGCAAATCAGTTCTCAACCCTAAAAGCCTTTCCCCAGCCTTGCTAGACAAGATGCTTTCAACCGGGGATGCCAGGGATTGTCTGTGTGCCCCCCCCTACTAAGAGGTGGCCCCCTCCCTGCTGCCCTGGACCCTCGCAGCCCCCCCCCTCGCTGGCAAGGAGTGCAGCCGACCTGCCATCATTGCTTGGGGGGGAGGAGCCAGGGAAGAGGCTGACATTATGCAGACCATCTAAGCAATTGGGGATTTTCAGCTGGTTGCGAGTTAATAGTGTGCACCGAGTGGAGATCGTGCCTGGCCGCTGCAATGCAGCCTCCCCCTCCCGGCCCCCTCCCCTGGCACTTGCCTTTGATTTATAATTCATTTAGCTGCTCATCAAGGTAAAAGAGACACTGCTGATAGGTAGCGTGCCTCTGCCCTGAGTGGGGTGGGGGGGACACTGTCTGACTGCAGGGGGAGGGGGACCAAAGGGGAAGGGGAGATCCGGACAAGGCTAGGCCAGGGACAGTATCACTGCCTGCTAGGGGGACCTCGAAGAGATCAAGGCTGTGGTATCACAGCTCCAAGAAAGGCCAAATAGAAACAGTCTTTTTTCAAGCTGGGGGGGAGGGCTTTAAAAAAACTGGATGCTGGATCAGGCCAAAGAACTAGCTCAAGGGCCCGGGGGCTGGATACGGCCCAATTGCCTTCTAAATCCGACCCACAGACGGTCCGGGAATCAGTGTGTTTTTACATGAGTAGAATGTGTCTTTTTATTTTAAATGCATCTCTGGGTTATTTGTGGGGCATAGGAATCCCTTCATATATATTTTTCAATATATAGTCCGGCCCCCCACAAGGTCTGAGGGACAGTGGACCTGACCCCTGAGAGGTGATAGGATATCAGAAGACCTGTCACATGGAAGGCAGAGAAAGCTTGTTTTCTGCTGCTCTGGAGGACCTGAACCAAAAGATTCAAATGACAAAGAAGGGAGATTCTGAGTAAACATTAGGGAGAATATTCTGACAGTTAAGAGATAGCAGATTCTCTCTTTACTGAAATTGAAAAGATGACCCCCTGCAAGTGTGATGGCCTGGGATTTGGACTCAGATGCTGAACCTGAGGGATCCCAGCCTGCACAGGATTCCCCGCCTCCAGAACCAGCTGAGCCTGAAGGGTCCTCACCTGTGCTGGATCCTCAGGTGCAGGCCAACCCCCTGCAAGGCAGGAATCTTCTTGCCCAACCCGGGACTTGAACCCACAGCCCTGAGATTAAGAGCTTTGTGCTCTACCAACTGAGCCATCTCAGCTGTTTTGCTTGATTGGCCATGACAATTTACACCTCCCCTCTTCAGTCCTGGCACTAAAGATCCCACATCAGCTCCCTGGCTTCTCCAAGGAAAAGGGTCTTGGGTAGCAGGGAATGATGGAAGTTGTAGTCCAAAACGCTTGGGAGGCCAAAAACAGACTCCCGTGATGATCTTGAGCCAGTTGCCCTCTCCCCTTTCTGCCTAACCTACCTCGCAGGGTTATTGTGGGAGACAATGGCTGTCACCTCATTGGAGTGTGACATAAAAACTGCTAATCATAACAGCAATGATGAATAAACCAATATATTGTGGTGTTCCCTCCCAAGATAGGGCTGGCTGTCAGCTTGCTCTCTTTTAAAGCTTTTGTTCATACCTTTTTGAAATACATGTGTATATATCACCCAGTTGTTTTTCTTCTCTCCTAGCTGATTACGTTGGTGGTGGGTTTTTAAAAACTGTTTTCAGTTTTATTGTCTTTTTAATTGCATGGTCTTTTTGTGTTTTCATGCAAGTGTGTTCAGCTTTTCAGGACTGAAGCAGAGCATATAAACGCTTTCATACAACAAAGTAGAAAGTGTTGGAAAAGGTCCAGGAAAGGGCAGCTGGAATGATCAAGGGGACAGAGAGGCACCCCCAGTGAGGAAAGGTTGCAGCATTTGGGACTTAGTTTAGAGAAAAGGCAAACAAATTCTGAGCACAATTCAAAGTGTTGGTGCTGACCTATAAAGCCCTAAATGGCCTCGGTCCTGTATACCTGAAGGAGCGTCTCCACCTCCATCGTTCTGCCCTGACACAGAGGTCCAGCTCCAAGGGCCTTCTGCCGGTTCCCTCACTGTGAGAAGCCAAGTTACAGGGAAGCAGGCAGAGGGCCTTCTCGGTGGTGGCACCCGCCCTGTGGAACACCCTCCCACCAGATGTCAAAGAGAAAAACAGCTACCAGACTTTTAGAAGACATCTGAAGGCAGCCCTGTTCAGGGAAGCTTTTAATGTTTAATAGGTTATTATATTTTAATATTCTGTTGGAAGCTGCCCAGAGTGGGTGGGGAAACCCAGCCAGATGGGTGGGGTATAAATAATAAATTGTTGTTGTTGCTGTCGTTGTTATAGGAGTTTATAAAATTATGCATGGTTATGGGGAAAGAGGATTGAGGAAATGCACGGTTGAACTACGGAACTTGCTCACAACGGAGGAAGCAGTGCTAGTGACCAACTAGGATGGCTTTAAAAAAGGACTGGGCAAATTCATGGAGTCCCACTCGCTTCTGCCTTGCTCAGAACCAAGCTGGAATCCTGTGTCCAGTTCTGGGCACCTCCATTTAAGAAGGATGTTGACAAGCTGGAAGGTGTGCAGAGGAGGGCGACCAAGATGATCATGGGTCTGGAAACCAAGCCTGATGAGGAACGGTTGAAGGAGTTGGGTATGTTTAGCCTGGAGAAGAGGAGACTGAGAGGAGATATGAGAGCCATCTTCAAATATCTCAAGGGTTGTCCTACGGAGGATAGAGCAAGCTTGCTTTCCACTCCAGACCCAAACCAACAGATTCATGTGACAAGAAAGGAGATTCCGACTAAAGAACAGGAATAACTTTCTGGTTGGTAAGAGCTGTTTGACAGAGGAACGGTCTCCCTCGGGAGATGGTGGACTCTCCTTCCTTGGAGATTTTTAAGCAGAGATGGATGGCCATCTGCCATGGATGCTTAAGTTGAGATTCCTACATTGCAGGGGGTTGGACTAGATGACCCTTGGGAACCTTCCAATTCCATGATTCTATGACAAGACAGTGTCCTTGCTCTTCCACTCAATTAAGGGCATGCAGGAAACAAGAACCTGGTTCTCAGGTGCCCAAAATGGCCTCCTCTGTGGGAAGCTCCCCTACCTGGAATCAAACTATGCTGTGCTGTGCCACTGATCCCAGGTAGGGTGCAGGAACAGCACCAAACATGTGGGGGAAAGATTAAGAAACAGGGCACCAAAATGTACGTTTTGGTGTCAAAAAATGGGACCTGGGCCTAAGAAGCTTGCAGACTTCTGAGTTGACGGTCATTGCTGTTCTCCAGCTCGAAGAAATCCAAGCACCATTCAAGCTCCCCCATGTAGCAAGCGCTGCCTCTCCGCGCCCCCCCCCCAACCCTCAAGTCTTTTGCACAGCGAGCGACACCGCATCTGTCGCCAGCCATTGAATCTGATCCATGGTGACTTCAATTGGGCTTGAAGCACCTAATGGCTCCCTCCCCTTTTTGTGAGTGCACCGCAATGTTCTTTTCCGGCTAATGGGGCAATTTTTTTTGCATTACATGTATTTGTCCAATTTGGCGGAGCAGCGCACGCCTGTACGGCCGAGGGAGCCGGGGGGGGGGGGAGAGATAGACGGCAGCTCCGGCAGATTAAGCTGATGGGAATCTCGGGGGGGGGGGGAGGAGGCCTCGCTGCAATCCTTCTCTCGGAGGCGGAGAGGGGGCATCTTGCTTTGATAGGTTTGCATGCGGCATCGGACCAATTGTTTAATGCACCTGGGACAATTCCGACGGAGCCCTGATAGGGATCTCATGTCCGGCGTGCACCAACTCACTTCATTGCCTCCTTCTGCACCCCCTCCCTGGCCAAGCCCCCTCCCTCCCCGCTTCTCCCCCAGCCTGCAACAGCTGCCCAAAGCTTGCCACGTTCTGGGGCAGAGGTGGCATAGGGCCTACAGCAGCCTCCCCCAAGCTGGTGCCCTCTGTCGTGGCCAGGATCTGGACCTATGAGGCAAGACTTGGAGAAGAGGCGTAGCTCAGCAGTAACACATCTGGCTTGCACCCAGAAGGTCCCAGGTTCAGTTCCCCAGTGGCACTGCCAGGAAGGTCTGAGAATGCCCCTGGCCCAAGACTCCTGGAGACCTGCTGACAGTCAGCATAGACAGTCCTGAGCTTGGTTTGGGATAAGAGGCTGCTTCCTATGTTCCTCTGTGGGTCCTGGTTCAGCTGACTGAAAGGATGGCTCAGTCAGTAGAGCATGAGACTCTTTAATCCCAGGGTTGTGGGTTTGAGAACCACGTTGGGTATAAGATACCTGGGGGGTCCCTTCCAGAACTACGGTACTATGGTTCTACGGCTCAGAACCAGCCAGTACACATCTCCCCCAACTCAGCTTCCCTATTTCCCCAGGTTACTGCCCTCTCTGCCTAACCAAACCACAACATCGCTGAGACTTGGATTCACTATCTGGTAACATTTGCCCTGAAATCTGCTTCTCCCTTCACAGAAAGCCTATTTCATGCAGTGTTACCTCTCCCCAACCCAGCCACAGTTCCAATTTTACCATCTGAGAGGGGACTGTCCATTTTGTAGGAGGCCTTGATGGGAAAGGGATTCATTTCCTCCTCCCCCCCCCCCCGGGCTATCTTAGCAGCTCCCACCCTGCCCCTACTGCTATTTGTTGCAACAGCTTCCGAAGTTTCTAGCCCTCATGCTGAATGCTCCACGTGCCTCCTGTCACACCTTGAGGCACGAGATAACCTCCTCAGCACACTCTTGTTTCTTTGCCTCTCCTTCAAGACTTGCTTCTTTGCTAGGGTTCAGATCCAAAAGAGAAAAGGTTCTGGGACTCAAACTGCTCTTAACAGCAAGCCCAGCTGCCTAAACCTCAGTTGCGTTTGAGTGCACACTGGTTTTATGCAGCAACAGAGGACATGCACTCTGCACATTCTCCAGCGGCATTCTTCTTCCTGCATCTTAAAGCTGAGGCCTGTTCCCAATGAATGCATCACCCCAGTATGCCAGTCCTAGGCCAGCTTTGCCTGCGGCTCCAGGGATACCAGACGCGCTCCTTGCCCTCCCTCAGCTACACATTTGCTCAGATCCGCATCTCCCGTCTCGCCCGTCTAATGCATTTATTCATCTGCACATTTAGAAAAAGAATCCTAACCAGCCTTTTGAACAAAGTGCCCCCCAAAGGCAGCTAATGACAACATAAAACAGATGCCGATAAGGAGGAAAACCTAAGCATTATTTTACAGGAAAGGACACCGTCACCATCTGAACCGTAACGAGAAATGATCGGCAGGAAACAACGAACTTCAACGTAAGATCATAAGGCAAGCCCTCCCGCCTGGATCAGGCCAATGCCCTTAGAAGTTACCTGCTGCAGCAAGAATACTTATTGCAAAGTACTGGAAGACACAAGATCTACCCACCCGGGAAGAATGGCAGATGAAGGTGATGGACTATATGGAACTGGCAGAAATGACCAGCAGAATCCGAGACCAGGGAGAAGAGTCGGTGGAGGAAGACTGGAAGAAATTTAAAGACTATCTACAGAAACATTGTAAAATTAATGAATGTTAGAAGGATGTTGGAATGAAGTTATGTGGTTTTAGCAGAAATGTCATAAAGGTTTAGGAAAAAACAGACTGTTAATTGGTGAAAGGAGGGAAAGTAAAGTTACATTATATTAAGATAATTTACAGGACAAAAATTGGAAAAGATGGAAAGGATTTGCTGAAATGTTAACCGAGCTAGAATACAAAAAAGGGAGGTGTGAGGAGGTCAGTGTAACAAGTAAATGAAAGATAAGTTATGGGAAGATTTGCTGTGTTTTTTTCTTTAATGGATCTTATTTTTTTGTATTTTTTGTAATTTTTTTCTTTTTCTTTCTTTTTTTCTTATTGTGATGTGTTGTTTTGTTTTTGCTTACTTTTTCTTTTTGTAACTTTTAAAACTTCAATAAACATTATTTAAAAAATATAAAAATAGAAGTTGCCCGCTGCTTTGCAGGACATCTTTGGGAGAAGAAAAGGCTCAGGAGTAAAAATGTGGAAAGGATCTCAGGGTCTTAGTGGACCACAAGCTCAACGTGAGTCCACAGTGTGATACAGCAACAAGAAAAGCTAACGCTATTCTTGGCTGCATCAACAGAAGTATAGTGTCCAGATCAAGGGAGCTACAGTGGTACCTTGGGTTACAGACGCTTCAGGTTACAGACTCCGCTAACCCAGAAATAGTACCTCGGGTTAAGAACTTTGCTTCAGGATGAGTACAGAAATCGCGTGGCAGCAGCGCAGCAGCAGCAGGAGGCCCCATTAGCTAAAGTGGTACTTCAGGTTAAGAACAGTTTCAGGTTAAGAACGGACCTCCGGAAGGAATTAAGTACGTAACCAGAGGTACCACTTTATTGATCTATTCTGCCTTGGTCACACCACACCTGGAATACTGTGTCCAATTCTGGGTGCCACAATTTCAGAAGGGTGTTGACAAGCCAGAACATGTGCAGAGGAGGGAGACCAAGATGATCATGGGTCTGGAAACCAAGCCTGATGAGGAACGGTTGAAGGAGTTGGGTATGTTTAGCCTGGAAAAAGGAGACTGAGCCCATATCCTGGTCTCTGCGTTCCTGGCTTCTTGGTCCTTTGTAGTCCCCCTTGACAAATCTACATTTCCCTTTGAGATCCAGTCTGCTCTCTTCTGCAGCTGCCACCCTGGGCTTGAAGTTGCCCACCTTCAAGGGCCAGCAAGGCAGACCCCACCCTTCCTGTTTGAGAACACTGGCGTTCTATATTAATTGATGGTTGCTGTGATGCTTTTAATTCTCCAGACTTCAGATTCTAGTGCTGGGGGTTGTTTCATAGAACCATAGAACTGTAAAGTTGAGAGGGACCCCGAGGGTCATCTAGTCCAACCCACTGCAAGGCAGGAACCTCAGCGAAAGCATCGCTGGCAGAGGCTTCCTGCTGGCTTTTGTTCCGCTGCTCTATCGATCCCCGTTTTATTGGGACGTTGGTTTTTAATCTCTTCTATTCTGCGCGTCGCCCTGGGAGCCATTGTTATTGGGTGGCTGATCGATGGAATGAACACAAACCAAACAGAAATCATCATGGTTAAAACAGCAGCATTGGGAGGAGGAGGAGCAAAACCAGGGCACTGGGATCCAACTCACCTGTACCAGAATCCAGGAGAAGATTACAGCCATCCAGGGGTTTCCATCATGGGAAGTCCGCTTCGCTGGCCCCAGCACTTTGCCTTCGTTACCAGAAGGGGAACGGATAAGAGAGAGGCGGCACAATACATTAGAACAAGGGCTTCTATAAAATCGGTGTTTATTAAAGAGAGACAGAGAGCAAGAGAGAGCAGGGAAAGTGACCACCTAGAGCAGCAGTGCGCAGAAAGCAGATCAGAATCTGCTGCTAGATCTCCAGTAATTTGCACTATAGTTTCTGACTCCCAATTGTCTAATGCTAGCAACGATAGCAAAACCGCTCACAATTAGATAAATAATAGTAACTGGGAGCAGGGAACAAGAGAAGCTTTAAAAAAAAATATGCATGCATCCTTGTGCAGTTGATTCGGGCACTGATCTCTGGGATGAGCATGTGCTCAGAGGCACCCTGTTCCTTAATTCCAAACATACACCTGCCTGCCTGAGCCACTTCTAGTTGCACCTGGCTCCCTCTGGGGGTTCCAGCAGAAGGTAAAGTAGATCCCACAAGGCTGGTGTCTGCCCGCCCCTAATGGAGAGGTCCACAGCAGAGTGTTGACGCCCGTTATACTATATGTTAATTAAACGCTGAGGCTGAAATGTTCCACCAGTTAATTGGCTGGCTTAATGGATTGGGGGGGGAAATCAACTAAAACACACCCCACCTGGATTAATCAGGGTCAAGCTATGTGCTTTTAAGTGCAGAGCAGGAAGTAAAACCAGTTGGAGGGGGCCTGCTAGATGCAGACTGGGTCGCTAGTTCGAGAGATAGGTAGGTAGGGGGGAATTTAACTCTTTGCCACCCTTTATGTCTTGATTTAGAATGGAGTCAGCAAACTTTCTCAGCAGGTCCCTCAGACCATGTAATGGGCCGGACTATATTTTTTTAAAAAATACAGTCATACCTCATGTTGCCAACGCTGCAAGTTACGTCTTTTCAGGTTGCGTCCCGCGGCGACCCGGAAGTACCGGAAAGGGTTACTTCTGGGTTTTGCTGCTTGCGCATGCACAGACACGCAAAATGGTGTCACACGCATGCACAGAAGCAACGAATCACGACCCACACATGCACAGATGCGGGTTGCGTTCCGTTCAGGTTGCGAACGGGGCTCTGGAACGGATCCCATTCGAATTCCTAAGCCCCACAAATAACCCAGAGATGCATTTTAAATAAAAGCACACATTCTACTCATATAAAAACATGCTGATTCCCGGACCGTCTGCGGGCCGGATTTAGAAGGCAACTGGGCTGGATCCAGCCCCTGGGCCTTAGTTTGCCTACCCATGATTTAGATAGTAGGGGGACATGCTGGCAATCTGCAAATGGAAGAAGGCTCCCCTTGAATCAAACATGATTGTTTCTTTTACAGTGCAATAGCATAGAGGCACAGATGGGAGGGATAGATGAAGACCAGCCACTTCTGTTTATGAAGACAACTGCTGTGCGCCCTGTTCTGGCTGGGGCTGAAACACCTGCAGGGCACCAGGTTGGGGAAGGCTGGCGTATGAGCTGGACTGTGGGGTAAAGGTTGCTGAAATGCAAGACCAGCAAAGGAGCCCAGCAGAATGGAAGCAGCAGCCAGCCCCTTCTCTCAGTGAGCTTATTGGGCTGTTGCTGGGCCAAAAGAGACCTTCAGAGGCCCTAAGCATTTAAAAGATGTTGGTGCCCCATATATATCTAATGCAAAATATAAACCACAATAAACAGTAAAATAAAAAACCTATAGTAAGATGGAAAATAATGTTTATTTTTGTAGACTTTGTATTTAGGGCGAAAAAATCTCCTTCTTTTTCTAATTGCAAAGTCTTTGATCCGATCCTCAAAACTCATCTTACGTAATGAATCTGCTTCGATACTTAGTAGAGATAAGGCACCCAGCCTAGTTGCATAGTTGTTCTGTTGGGATTTTTAATATACCGTATTTTTTGCTCTATAAGACTCACTTTTTCCCTCCTAAAAAGTAAGGGGAAATGTGTGTGCGTTTTATGGAGCGAATGCAGGCTGCGCAGTTATCCCAGAAGCCAGAACAGCAAGAGGGATTGCTGCTTTCACTGCGCAGCGATGCCTCTTGTTGTTTTGGCTTCTGAGATTCAGAATATTTTTTTCCTTGTTTTCCTCCTCCAAAACCTAGGTGCATCTTGTGGTCTGGTGCGTCTTATATAGCGAAAAATACGGTACTTCAAGGGAGAAAACGAATGCTCAGCTGAGCCATTTGGGACCATTAAGGTTAAAAAAACCCAGCAATGGAAAATGTATGTGGTTCCCCCTTCCTTTGATGCCCTAAAGCACACACTTATTTTGCTTAATGGTTAATCCAGCCCTGTCAGCGTCTCCCAATAGCATGTCTTCTCTGGAAATCCTGGAGGGCCTCTGCCAGCCAGGGTGGACAATACTGAGTCAGATGTACCAACAGCCGCGTTCAATATATAAGGCAGCTTCCCACATCCCCTGCCCTGCTGGCAGCAGTCTTTGAGGGTGAGCTACGTTTCTGCCCAGGGGCAGAGCCCTGTCAACAGGCCCTGCCAGGCAAGGGCAAAGGCAAACCAACCTGATTGGCGGTTGCCCACGCAGCCCGCCAGGGAGGCAGAGGACTCTGAAAGGACGGCCAAGTGCTGGAACAAGGGAACCGCTGGGGAGAGCCAGGCAGGGAGGCAGACAGAGCCAAGCAGGAGACAGAGGAGAGGGTGCAGAGGACTGCCAGGCAGAGCTAAGGATCTTCCAGACTGCAGAATCAGCTGCATTCAGCAACAGTCCCCAAAGAGTATTAAGGCATGGAGTGTGTCTACGTGTGTGAAGGGCAACTAAAAGACCAAAGGTGGCAGGTTAATTCCTGTTCTGCTTTGCATTTATGTACTGAAACAATGATTTGTTTTCTTTTGCAACATCAAATTTATTCTACGTTTGTTGAATTGCTGTTTTTTGTCATTTTTTTTCAATCTACTGACATGCTCTTCATTTTGTGTATTTGTGCTTTCAGTGCTTTTGTCTTTTGATGTTTTGAACGTTTGCTGTGAGCCCCTGGTGATTTGTAATTGTTTCACTGATTATCTGTTGATTAATCAATGCGATTTATGTTGCATTTGTGATGTTCTGTTTGGTTGTTGTTATTTACTGTTTGTGAGCCGCTTTTGAGGTTCATGCGAATGAAGTGCGGCGTAGAAATATAATCAATCAAATCAGCTCAGTGTGGAGAAGCTTAGTAAACTTAGTCAATCAGAAACTGGTACCCTAGGTAAACCTCCCCCAACGTGGTGCCCTGCATCTGGCTGTGGATGATGGGAACTGTAGTCCATAAGAAATCCAGGGAAGCTGGGAGACGCTGCCACAGACTGTGGCCTTGGAATACTGGCACTGTGCCCTGACAATTCAGGGCAGCAATGCTTCCGTATACCAGCTACTGGGAACCACAGGAAGGCTCTCACGCTCAAATCCTGGTTATTGGACTACGTGGGTCACTGGCCTGATACATCATCATCATCATCATCATCATCATCATTTATTTATTTATACCCCACCCATCCAACTGGGTTTCCCCAGCTACTCTGGGTGGCTTCGAACCGAATACAGTGGTGCCCCGCAAGACGAACACCTCGCAAGACGGAAAACCCGCTAGACGAAAGGGTTTTCCGTTTTGCGAGGTGCTTCACAAAACGAATTTCCCTATGGGGTTGCTTCGCAAAACGAAAAAATCTTGCGAGTCCCCGCGGTTTCCCCCCGCTTTTTTCGCCCTTTTCCTAAGCCGCTTAACAGCTGATCGCTAGAAGCCGCTAGACCGCTGTAGCGCTAATCTGCTAAGCTGTCAATGGGCTTGCTTCGCAAGACGAAAAAACTGCTAGACGAAGAGAATCGCGGAACGGATTCTTTTCGTCTTGCGAGGCACCACTGTATTAAAACCAATAGAGCATCAAACATTAAAAACTTCCCTAAACAGGGAAGTTGTCTTTTAAAAGTAGAATAGTTGCTTATTTCCTTGACATCTGACGGGAGGGCGTTCCACAGGGCAGGCACCACTACCGAGAAGGCCCTCTGCTCTGCCTGGGGTGGAGATGCTCCTTCAGGTGTACAGGACCGAGGCCATTTAGGGCTTCCAAGGTCGGCACCAACACTTTGAATTGTGCTCGGAGCCACAATTCGGTGCATTGGGAGCCAATCTTTCAGAATCAGTGTTATATGGTCTCGGCGGCCGCTCCCACTTACGGCTCTACTTACGTTCTTATGTTGGTCCATGCCTGCCTGCCAAGGAGAGACATTGCTAACGAATCCCTGACACAAGAAGTAGGCCCAGGCAGGCAGAAGGTCAACTCACCAAAGAGATCGTCCTTGGCCAACGCGTAGAGGATTCGGGAGGCCCCGATCAGGTTGCTCATAGCAGCCGACAGAGTCGAGCAGTAGACGCCAATGATGACGAAGGGAGGCCAGATGTTGATGTCCCTCAGGAAGCTGTAGTCCCGCTGCAGGAGGAGCCTGAGGGGTGAGAAGGTGGAAACTCATGAGAAGGTAGCGGCAGCCAGATGGATCAGGCCCACAGCCCATCTGGCCCAGCACCCTGTTCACACAGCGGCCAAGCAGATTCCAGTGGGGAACTCGCAAGCAGGATTCAGGAACAAGCAGGCATTTAAGGATACATCCTTTGACAACAGTTAATTCATAGAATTGTAGGGGACCTGTGGGGTCATCTAGCTCAACCCCCTGCAATTCAGGAATCACAGCTAAAGAATCCCTGGCAACTGGTCAATTGGTGTCTGTTCATGTCTCTTTGTTGCAAACTGCCCAAGGCAGAATACAGCAGGACTCAGTCGGCAGAGGGTGAGAGTCTTAAATTCAGGGTTGTGGGTTCGAGTCTCAGGTTGGGCAAAAGATTCCTGCATTGTAAGAGGTTGGGCTAAATGACCCTTGTGGTCCCTTTCCAACTCGACAAATCTATGATTTTATGATGCTTTTTTAATGAAAAAACAGTCTATAAGCAATTTAATAAGCATAAGATGCCATAGGGACATTTTGCTGTAGAGTGATAACCCCATCCTCAATCTGGGCATGAGCTCGGAAGAGGCTCCTGTGTGCTTCTCAAGGAGACAGCTTGGCTGAACCAGACTCCAGCCAGTCCCTCTCCGTCTGAGCATCCGAAATGACCCCCTCTGCTTTCGCCTGGGGTGAGGAACCCTGGCCTCCTCCCTGCTCCATTAGGCTCCAAAATGAGCCCCTAAGGAACACTTGCAGGGGGGAAGGGCCTTCTGCTCTCAGTCCATTACAGGGATGCTGCAGAGCCTCCAATCCCCCTGGGAGAGCTCAGTCAGCAGAGCATGAGACTCTGAATATCAGGGTTGTGGGTTTGAGCGCCATGTTGGGCAAACGATTGGGTTGGAGTTGGACTAATGACCTGCATAGCTCCTTCCATAATAATAATAATAATAATAATAATTTATTATTTATACCCCGCCCATCTGGCTGGGTCTCCCCAGCTACCCTGGGTGGCTTCCAACAAAGTATTAAAATACAGGGGTCTATTAAACATTAAAATCTTCCCTAAACAGGGCTGCCTTCAGATGTCTTCTAAAAGTCTGGTAGTTGTTCTTCTCTTTGACATCTGGTGGGAGGGCATTCCACAGGGCGGGTGCCACTACCGAGAAGGCCCTCTGCTTCTCACAGCGAGGGAACCGCCAGAAGGCCCTCGGAGCTGGACCTCAGTGTCCAGGTAGAACGATGGGGGTGGAGACGCTCCTTCAGGACTCTACGATTTTACAACTCTACCATTCTTTGATTCTATATCCTAAGGAGACAAGCTAATTCCCACCTTGGCGAGGCCCTTTTGTGTAATTCCCTCCTGGAGCAGAGTCGGCAAGAGGTCAGGGAAGCCCCCAGAGGACCGGGCTGTTTTGAACATAGCCCAAATCAAAAGCAGACTCAAAGGAATCTGCTATGCACCCCTGACCCCATTTTATTTGCTGCCGTGCCCTTAAAAGAGCAGCTTGTCCTGCAGACATGAGCAGATACAGTCATACCTCAGGTTACAACCGCTTCAGGTTACTTCCGGTTTTGGCGGTAGCGCATGTGCAGAAGCGTTAAATCACACTTTGCGCAGAAGCACTGAATCGCAACCCACACATGCGCAGACACAGCGCTGCGGGTTGTGAACGAGCCTCCCGCACGGATCACGTTTGCAACCCGGGCGTCCACTGTAATCACGTTCCCCTCCTTGCAAGAAGACATTTGGAAGGTCAATTCCTGCCAATCAAGCTGGTTTGAGAAGCACACTCAAATGGCCTGGCATCTGCATGACCAGTTTGGTAAGCCAGCATGCTCTGTATGGTCAAGGCCTGGGCAGACCCCCATAAGAACACAGAGGCAGCACAGCATAGTGGTTTGAGTGTTGGGCTACGACCTGGGAGACCAGGGTTCAAAACCCCACCAGGCCATGAAGCCCGCTGGGTGACCTTTGGCCGGTTACTGCCTCTCAGCCTAGCCTACCTCACAGGGCTGTTGTGGGTCCTGGGGAAGGATGGGACCCTGTACACCACCTTGAGCTCCTTGGCAGCATGTTTGGACCCAGAAGAGCATAAGCAGAAGCTTCTGGATCAGGCCCATGGCCTAGCCAGTACAGCATCCTGTTCTCACAATGGCCAACCCGATAACCCAGTGGGAAAGCAGCAAGCAGGATTTGACCACAAGAACAACTCTCCCCTCCTGGGGTCTCCAGCGACTGACATTCAGAAGCATCATTGCCTCCAACTGTGGAGGCAGAGCATAGCTATCACGGCAAGTAGTCATCAATAGCCCTCTTCTTTTAAAGTTGCCTTGCCTCCTGTGGGAGGGAGTTCCGCAGATTAACAACCTTCCCACACGGCATGCCCACCAGTTCTATCTAGGGAGTGCCTCAAACCCAGGAGCTGCGCGCTGTCATTTGCAGGAACAAGTAGCTCATCATCTATGAGGAGTCTTGCCAACCTGGTGCCCTCCCCCGAGATGCTTTAGACTACAACTCCCATCAGCCCAAGCCAGGACGGCTGATGGGAGTTGTAGTCCAAAAGAGACAGTGGTTGGCAAAGGATGATCTATCCTGAACGAGCCATTGATCCGATCGAAGGCGCTTGGTCAGTCTCGTGGCTGACGGCACTTGAGGAGCCGCTTGCCCAAAATTCAGTAACGGAAATAAAAGGAGAGGGAAGGCAGAACTTTCCTTCACGCATTAAACTATACAAATGGCCGGGCCTTAATTGGATTTTAACAAGAGGCAGTGAGCAGGTGGGAGATAAATTAGCACGGGCTATCAACGCCAGTGTCTTTGGGCAATTAATACCTAATTACCCCCAAATTGATCGCTTTGCTAATGGCAGCAGCACCCATGGCCAACACTGTAGAGTTGGAGGGGACCTGTGGTGTCATCTAGTCCAACCCCCTGCAAATGCAGGCATCACAGAAGGAGAATTCGCAAAAGATGGTCACCCCACCTGTTTCAAAGGAACTTCCAAGGGGAAACCTTCTTGAAAGAAATTCATGTTTTTGAAGGAATGTGCTTTTTGACAAGGACGTTCTGCAACAGCGTGATGAAATCCGCCATATTCCTGTTCTTTGCTGCATTGATTCTTGCAAAGTACGCAAGGGTTCAGATATGTGTTATCGAGAGTCTGATTAATGAGAAGGTCCATTCCAAAGTGTCCTCAATCCTCGCAAAGGCCCACCTGGGTTTGCACAAGCACATCTGCCCGTGGGGCTGATGTCTCCTGCCCTTCAGGGTACCTGGCCACTGGATGTGCCTGCAGAATGGCTTGAGGTTCCTGGTACTGCCTGGCACTGCCAGTGTGCCAACACTGACCGGACTGCAAAGAGGCCATTGTTGGCAGATGTCTCCTCAGCTCCCTGTTGACTCCAGCTTCTATGCTCAATAAACATGCACCTTTATTTTTTTTTTTAAAAAAGAACTTCCATGGAAACTCCACCATCTTCTGAGGTAGGTGGGCGGCCATCTGTCAGGGATGATTTTGCTGAGTTTCTTGCATTGCAGAGGGCTGGACTAGATGACCTCTAGATGACAACTGTTGTTGTTTAGTCATTTAGTGGTGTCCGCCTCTTCGTGACCCCCTGGATCAGAGCACGCCAGGCACTCCTGTCTTCCACTGCCTCCCGCAGTTTGGTCAGACTCATGTTTGTAGCTTCTAGAACACTGTCCCACCATCTCGTCCTCTGTCGTCCCCTTCTCCTTGTGCCCTCCATCTTTCCCAGCATCAGGGTCTTTTCCAGGGAGTCTTCTCTTCTCATGAGGTGGCCAAAGTACTGGAGCCTCAGCTTCAGGATCTGTCCTTCCAGTGAGCACTCAGGGCTGATTTCCTTCAGAATGGAGAGGTTGGATCTTCTTGCAGTCCACGGGACTCTCAAGAGTCTCCTCCAGCACCAGAATTCAAAAGCATCAATTCTTCGGTGATCAGCCTTCTTTATGGTCCAGCTCTCACTTCCATACATCACTACTGGGAAAACCATGGCTTTAACTATACAGACCTTTGTTGGCAAGGTGATGTCTCTGCTTTTTAAGATGCTGTCTAGGTTTGCCATCGCCTTTCTCCCAAGGAGCAAGCGTCTTTTAATTTTGTGACTGCTGTCACCATCTGCAGTGATCATGGAGCCCAAGAAAGTAAAATCTCTCACTGCCTCCATTTCTTCCCCTTCTGTTTGCCAGGAGGTGATGGGCCCAGTGGCCATGATCTTCGTTTTTTTGATGTTGAGCTTCAGACCATGATGTTGAGCTTCCAACTCTAAGATTCTATTATTCTGGCCTGTTCCACTATCAGTTGTTACTGCCGTACAATTAAGGACTAGATGTGGCGTTCAGAGCACACACCTGTCACTTGGCAGGTGCATTTGGCATGCTTCATGCTCTCACTGCTCCTGTGGGGATGGAAGCACTGCTAACTGGGCAGAGCAGGCTCTGGAGTCTTAAGGGAAGGAGCACAGCTCAGTGGCCGAGCACCTGTTTGGCATGCCCCAAGTCCAATCCCCAATGATATCTTCAGGTAGAATGAAGAATGCTGCCTATCTGAGTGTCAGGAGTTCAGCCTACACTCGAGTAGGACCCTGGCAGAGACACATGCCCGACTGGCATGTTCCCTCCCTCCCGGTCGATCGTTTGGGAGCTTCATAAGCTTTCTTCTGCCCAAACATCACAGCGACTGATGCCAACCGACACCGGCACACTTAGGGATCTGCAGAGTTTGCGCATCTTGCGTGACAGACGTCAGCAACTCAGCATTTTGGCTAATCTACTTTATTTACATAAAACACACACGGAGCACTGCAACATGGCTCCCTCTCTCTCTAGCATCAGACAGCAAGAAAGAAAAGGGACAAAGGACAATAGTCCCACTTCATGGAACACAGTAACACAAACATCCTGTCTCCGTCAGTTCCCACTCTGTAGAAGGAAAACATACACCATCATGTGATAGACAACAATCCCATGACTGCAATCATGGAGCAGGAATTCTAACACTGAGACCCTGGAGAGATGCTACCCGTCATAAGAACTCAGGAAGAGGCTGCTGGATCTGACCAATTGCCCATCAAGTCCAGCAATGACATCTTCAGGTAGAATGAGGCAGGATCCGACCACAAGAGCAACTCTCCCCTCGTGTGGCTTCCAGCAACCGGCATTCAGAAGCATTGCTGCCTTCAACTATAGAGGCAGAGCATCCCCATCATAGTTGTAAGGTAAAAGGTAAAAGGTAAAGGACCCCTGGACAGTTAAGTCCAGTCAAAGGTGACTATGGGGTTGTGGCACTCATCTCGTTTTCAGGCCGAGGGAGCCGGTGTTTATCCACAGACAGCTTTCTGGGTCATGTGGCCAGCAGGACTAAACCACTTCTGGCGCAACGGAACACCGTGACGGAAACCAGAGCGCACGGAAACGCCAAATACCTTCTCGTCACAGCGGTACCTATTTATCTACTTGCACTGGTGTGTTTTCGAACTGCTAGTAGCCATCAGTAGCCCTCTCCATGAATTTCTCCAACCTTTTTAAAGGCACCCCAGTGGGTATTTGCGTGGGCAAATAAATAAACAGCTCAATTGGCAGAGCCTGAAATTTTTGATCTCAGGGTCACGGGTGCAAGGCCCACGTTGGGCAAAAGATTCCTGCATTGGAGAGGGTTGGATTAGATGATTCTTGTGGTCCCTTCTATCTTGACAGTTCTATAATTCTATGAAACGAATAACCTGCCCTTAAAGGCACAGTTACATATCAACCATAACCTCTGGCTTTTCCTTCTCTTTCAGGGCTGCCCCACGACAATCGTCCTTTAGCCGGGATGGTCTGGTTGAGAGCTGTCTCCTTTCTTGGGCTGTGCCTCCACCCCCCCCCCCCATCTTTCTAATCACACGTAGCAGCCGACTCCCCTTACCATCCCTCCCCAAAATAAATCCCACCCAGGGGCACAGCAGGGCATGCCTAACAAAGCAACAGGAGAGGAACGGGGCCCCAGATTTCATTTTCGTGCCTTTCCAATAAGCTCATGTTGATTTGATATCAGGATCAGCCGGTTGGGGGTGTGGGGAAGGAACAGGGGACGGTGAGGCCTATTAAACCTCTCAGAGCGGAGGAGGGATGAGTGGCGGGGAGGCAGGGGGGCAGGTGCATGTCATGCGCGGGGGCCTCGCAAGCTGCCCTGTCCCCTGTCATTATGAGCAATGGCCATGCATTAAGGTATTAGAACATGACAGCTATAATTCTAGCCAATTCCTGCCGGCTGCCCCGGCACAGCCGCGATTTATGGCAGCACTTTCCAGAGCAGAAAATTAACAAGCCGCTCTCTCTCTCTCTCCGAGAACAAGGCAGGCACACATGCACACATGCACCCCACCTGAAAATCCGACACCGTTTGCAAATGCACCAAGGGGCATGACCACCAGTGCCCCACCTCCCCGAGCATGTCTCCAGCCAAAGCTCAGGTTCAGATCCTTGCTACCCCTGGGTTTTGCAGGGGTTTCGGGGGGGAAAGCACTGGTGTCATTGTGTTAGGGGGCACTGCAGACCCACATGAAAGCGAGCCAGAAAAAATAATGGCAAGGCAGGTGGGAGGTGGCCCATTGGCCAAGCTGTGAACTGAGGTTTGTGGCTTGGTGACTGCAACACGCTCAAAGTGGGACTTCTCTTGCGCTTGATCTGGAAGCATCAGATAATATTGGATGCTGCAGCACAATTGCTGACAGGAGTGAGGCCTTGTCAGCATATTATGGCACCTGTAGCTCAGAGATCTGCATTGGTTTCCCATTTACTACTGGGCGAAGTTATTAGGATACAAAGCCTTTTGGAACAGTTGACCTGCGAGATTGCCTGGCCCCATATACGTTCACTCAGCTGCTTTGGTCAGTGCAATGGCATTGCTACCGGTGCCATTTCCGCATTTGTAGATGGGAAGATACCCCTTCTGCATTTGTAGACTCACTCTTTTAGTGTGAGTTACAGATAGGTAGCCGTGTTGGTCTGCCATAGTCAAAACAAAATTAAAAAAATCCTTCCAGTAGCACCTTAAAGACCAACTAAGTTAGTTCTTGGTATGAGCTTTCGTGTGAGCTTTTCTGAAGAAGTGTGCATGCACACAAAAGCTCATACCAAGAACTAACTTAGTTGGTCTTTAAGGTGCTACTGGAAGGAATTTTTTCCTTTAGTGTGGCAGCTCCTAAACTTTGGAATGTGCTATACCTTCACTGTATGCTTTTTGGCACCGGCTAAAAACATCCTTGTTTAGACAAGCCTACCCAAATGTTTAGAAAGTCGATGCAAGTTCCAATCTGTTTTCCTTCTATTGTTATTTTAGCTTTTTGAAAGTCTTAAATTATTGTCGTTCGTTTTTTGCAAACCGCTTTTTGGCTGCTTTAAAGAAATCAAGCAGTGCACACATTTTATGAAATAAGCAAATGAAGAGGAGTCCAGAGTTCAAATCTCGTCTCGGCCACAGATTTGACAGGCAACCGTAGCCAAGCCACTGAGCCTCTCTGCCCAAGTGCTCTGCTCTCAACATGCGATACGGGCAACGTTTTTAAAAGCTGGTGCTGTAAAGCTGCAAAGGCTGTGAGAGCCCAGGCTCCTGGACTCAGTGGCCACCCAGATGCATGTGCAAAATCCAGAAGACCCGTGCACAGGAGCCCTGTCACCTCCTAAACTTTCCAGCAACTAGTACTCAGAAATGCTACTGGCTCCAACCTTGTGGCTAGTAGCCAGCAATAGCCTGATCCCCCTCCACGGATTTGTCTAATCCTCCTTTCAAGCCATCCAAGCTGGTGGTTGTCGCTGCCTCATGTGGCAGTGAGTTCCACATGCTGTGTGAATAAGTGCTTCCTTTTATCTGCCCTATCAGTAGCAGGAATGGTAGTAACAAACAAAACCATGCCCTAAACCTGCAACCAGAGTATGCATGGCGGAGATCAAGGTGCGCTTATCTTGCAATGGGTTGCCAAATCCAGAAAATTTCCCGGGTGCTTAGACAGCCACTTGGGGGAGGGTGGGAGAAGGGGAAGTGGGCAAAGAGAGGCAGAATTGATCTAGTGGCATGGGAAGGCCTCGCTCTCGCTCCCTCCTGCACCTGGCATTCTGCCACGTCAGTTCTGATTTGGAGTCTTCCATGTGCACCTGCATCACCCGCTTTGAAATCTCTTAGAATTGGTGGCAGGGGCAGGTCAGCGCAATCTTAGCCACGCTTAACGTTATGCTTCTGTTAGCCACAAGAGAGCGGGTGGGTGCAATCGCCGGCAGGTAGAGGAAATTGTGTTTGAGTGCCTTCCCATGCCCTTGGGGGGGGGCACAGATTACCACAATCAGCCGCCTGCCAGCCTACTTGGGGTTTCTTTGCCTGTGTACAACTGGGCTGCACAAATCTCAAAGGGGGGGGGGGCTAATCCAGGTGACAAGACAAGGAATCCTTGGACATCCGTTCCCGAGGGGCTGGGTGTATAATCCAGCACACAAAGAGGCACAGAGGAAAAACGAGTGGACGGCAGATAATAAGCCTTCATGCACGAAGCAAAACGGGCAGCGTCAAGTGAGCAGAAAGTCAAAGAGCTGGTAGGGAAAGAAAGTTCTCCCTGTTGCAACCAACTGAGCCGTATAAGACCGCCTCTCTCCATATGAACCCACTTGGATCCCGAAATCATCCTCTGAGCTCCTTCTTCGTGTATCTTCTCCACAAGAGGGCCGGAGGGTGGCAACATGAGAACGGGGCGTTTTCTGCAATAGCTCCCCATTTGTGGAGCCTGGCGCCCTCATTATCCACCTTTAGGTGCCAGGCGAAAACGTTCCTCTTTAAGCAGGCCTTTGGCTGATTGGCATCCAATGCCCTTTTAAAACGTGTTGTGGAAGGGGGTTAGACTATTGGGTTGCCTTTGTTTTTATTATGCATTTTCTTTTTCTTAATATTGTGATTTTATGAGATCTATGGGGCAGTATACAAATTTAATAAATACCGTATTTTTTGCTCTATAAGACTCACTTTTTCCCTCCTAAAAAGTAAGGGGGAATGTGTGTGCGTCTTATGGAGCGAATGCAGGCTGCACAGCTATCCCAGAAGCCAGAACAGCAAGAGGGATTGCTGCTTTCACTGCGCAGTGATCCCTCTTGCTGTTCTGGCTTCTGAGATTCAGAATATTTTTTTTCTTGTTTTCCTCCTCCAAAAACTAGGCGCGTCTTGTGGTCTGGTGCGTCTTATAGAGCGAAAAATACGGTAAATAAACATAGCCTGCCCATTGCCAGTCACCCAAGATCAGTCAGCAAGACCCAGACCACAGAGCACAGGAAAATAAATGAAATTCCCGCCACAAACAAACACAGGAAGACAAATTTACGGAGGGCATGACTATCAGTGGCCTCTAGACCTCATGCCTAGCTACCTGCAGTGAATGCCTGTTGCTAGGAATCGCAGGTGGAAAGATTTGTGTTCTGCTCAGGTCCTGCTTGTGAGTTTTCCTAAGTTCTTCTTATGTCCTTATGGAGAAACCTTAGCAAAACAACAACAAACCTATGGTTACGTGAAACATGCTCAATAAACACACAAGACGTAACCGGCTGTACTTTTAAATAAATGAGATATAATTCATTGTTTCAAATTGTAGATTTCAAAGGAAGTCCAATAAAGTTCAACGGAAAAAAAACAGAAGACCCAGTGGATTTCTGGAATATTAGCCTTGCTTCGCCATCCTAGGGTTCGTCAGTAGTACAGGCTCATATGTAATATTACAGGATGGTGGGTCTTATAGCATAGTAGTGGTTGCAACCACTATGAGCCTGTGCTACTGATGAAGCCTAGGATGGCGAAACAAGGCTAATATTCTGGAAATCCTTGTCTGAGACTCTGTGAAAGGATTCTGTGGAACTGTAACAACCCTTCGTGTGGATTATTGGACTCTATGAACAGACAGTGGTGCTGGAGGAGACTCTTGAGAGTCCCATGGACTGCAAGAAGATCAAACCTCTCCATTCTTAAGGAATTCAGCCCTGAGTGCTCCCTGGAAGGACAGATCCTGAAGCTGAGGCTCCAAGACTTTGGCCACCTCAGGAGAAGAGAAGACTCCCTGGAAAAGACCCTGATGTTGGGAAAGATGGAGGGCACAAGGAGAAGGGGACGACAGAGGACGAGATGGTTGGATAGTGTTCTCGAAGCTACCAGCATGAGTTTGACCCAACTGCGGGAGGCAGTGGAAGACAGGAGTGCCTGGCGTGCTCTGGTCCAGGGGGTCACGAAGAGGCAGACACGACTAAACAACTACACAACAACAACATGAACAGACAGGTGGAATAGACACTTATACATGTGTGGACCTTATGCATGAACTGACTAGAGAATGAACTGATCCACTGGGTGTTCTGCTTTTTTTGTTGAACTTTATGAGACTTCCGTTGAAATCTACAATTTGATACAATGAAATATACCTCATTTATTTAAAAGTACAGCCAGTTATGTCTTGTGTGGTTATGGAGAAACCTTGCATTGAGCCAGACCGTGAGACCACCTAGTTCCATGTGCTCACTCACTCTCTCTCTCCCCCCCCCCCCATATATGGCAGCTGGGCTCCAAGGTTTCAGGTATGACTCTTCCCTAGTTCTACATGGGGATGCCATTGGGGATTGGACCCAAGGCCTTCTGCAAGCAATCAGATGCTCCACCACTGAGCTGCAGGTCATTCCCCATATAGAGAGAGCCACACAGCAGTACATCAAGGGAGAAAGCAAAGCTGCAATCCTCGTACCTGACACTCTTCCTTTCTAGCTGCAGGGAGGCATTCTATTCTGTGACCCACCCTGAGATCTTATGATGGGGGGTATATCAATCTAATTAATAATAATTCCTTCCCACCTGCGAACGTGTACATGTACACAAACTGAAGTCCAAAGAAAGACTGTATCATATGATGCCCCTTTGTGAACAAGCTGGTCCCAAGCTTCAGACCTGAAAGCCTCTTAAATGCCCAGTAGGGGAGGGGGAGAAATTAAGTCTCTAAGCTAACCTGAAACTATGATGTCTGCTCAGCTCAGGAACCCCTTAGACAAACCCGGGATAATTCAGCTCAGTTTCTCTGTCTTTGAAATGGGCATAATTCCAAAATCGCTTTAACAAGGGAGAGAGCTGCAAGGATAAAATGAGGAGATGATGCCACCTGTACTGAACCCCAGTACAGGGCAGGTTTCAGAAGTCTTTGTCTGCTCATTATTGCTGTTGTTTTAAAAGGGGGGGGGGAGTAAAGAGCTATGGGGTAGGAGCTCCCCCTGGTGGCCAGTCGCAACCCCTACCTGTCGCAGGTGCAGCTCAGCAGAAAAGCCAACAGGTTGTACACAATGTAGGTGAAGATCACAGCTGTGATGGTGCCTCGTGGGATGGAGTAGCTCGGCCGCTTCAGATCCCCTGAGGAACAGAAGGAGGACAGGATCAGGGACATCCCGGACAGGGGGAGAAAACCTCCATATCTCCCAGGCCAGAGCATCCCGCTGACAAAGGGTTCATTTTCCTTTCAGAGGGCAGGAAGCTGCCTTATACCTTGTCAGACCACGAACATAAAAACAGTGCATCTGAAGAAGTGTGCATGCACACGAAAGCTCATACCAATAACAAACTTAGTTGGTCTCTAAGGTGCTACTAGAAGGAATTTTTATTTTATTTTATAAAAGCATCTATCTGGTCCAGCATCCTGTTCTCACAGTGGCCAACCAGATGTCCATTATGGGAAACCCACAGGCAGGAGACATATGCAAGAACCCTCTACCCTCCTGCCATTTCCAGCAACAGGTATTCAGAAACATTGATGCCTCAGCTGCACAGGCAGACCACAGCCATCCTGGCTAGTAGTCGACAACAGCCCTCTCCTCCTCTGAGAATTTGACCAATCCTCTCTTAAAGCCGTTCAGGTTAGTGACCATCGCTGCTTCCTGTGGGAGGGAGTTCCACAGGAGGGGAGAGGGGGGTTATTGGTTTGTTTTGTTCTGGAAGTTATGATGCATTTTGTGCTTTCATCTTGTGTTTTTCTGAACCACTCAGATCTACGGATGAAGAGCGGAATACAAATTAAATTTAATAAATACAGTCATACCTCAGGGTTAAAGTTGCTTCAGGTTGAGCGTTTTTGGGTTGCGCTCTGCAGCGACCCGGAAGTAACAGAACGCATTACTTCCGGGTTTTGCCGCTCACGCATGTGCAGACACTCAAAATGACGTCATGCGCATGCGCAGAAGCGGCAAATCGCGACCCGCACAGACGTGGGCTGCGTTCGCTTCAGGATGTGAACGGGGCTCCAGAACGGATCCCGTTTGCATCCAGAGGTACCACTGTAATAATAATAATAATAAAATAATAATAATAATAATAATAATTAATAAACGACTTCCTGAATCTTCCAATATTCACAAGTTCTAGTTTTAGGAGAGAAGGAGAAAAACGTTCCTCTCTCCACTTTCTCTGTGACATGCATGGTTTTATGACCTGCTTATCATGTCACCTTTGACTTGCTTTTCTCTAAACCAGGGGTTGTCATTCTGGTCCCACCTGTCCACTAGGGGGCATTTCAGGATTCTAGGTGGGTGGGAGGGGGTTCCACGGCACAAGCTGGATCCTCCTTCCATCGAGCACTGGGTGGTAAGGAAATGTTACCATCAAGAAAGATGCATTAGTGGGCGGTAGGGATAAAAAGGTTGACTACCCCTGCTCTAAACCAATGAGCCCCAAATTGCTGCAACCTTTCCTTGGACAGGAGTCGCTCCATCCCCTTGGATTTTGGTTGCCATCTTCTGAGCCTTTTGCAACTCTGCCCTTTTTTAGGCAGAGGGTTCATCTAGGTCAGCGCTGCCTTCACAGACTGGCAGCGTCTCCAGGATTGCAGGCAGGGTCTCCCCTAGCTGTATCTAGAGATGATGCCATGGAGTCGAACCTGGACCCCTTTGTTCTCAAAGCATGCACTCTGCCCACTGGGCTCTGGCCCGGCCGCAAACGGCTGTGAAAATTCTTCACCCACCTGACATGTTGGAACCTGCCATGATTCCTGTGCAGCCGTTGAACATGACGGCAAAGACGGTGCTGAAACTCATCAGGCGACCCGTTGTGTAATCCACACTGTAGTCGGCTGCGGGAGGTAGTGAAGAATGCATTTATTGAAACAGTTTGTGCGCTGCTTTTTCCCTTGGGAAAATCACAAAAAAAGCAATGGTGGGACGGACTCCCTCGGGAAGTGGTGGGCTCTCCTTCCTTGGAGGTTTGGATGGCCACCTGTCATGTATGATTGAGGTTCCTGCATTGCAGGGGGTAGGACTAGATGACCCTGGGGGGCCCTTCCAGCTCTATGACAACAACATAATGGTAAAGGTAAAGGGACCCCTGACTGTTAGGTCCAGTCGCAGGCGACTGGGGTTGCAGCGCTCATCTTGCTTTGTAGCCGACGTACAGCTTCTGGATCATGTGGCCAGCATGATTAAGCTGCTTCTGGCGAACCAGAGCAGTGCACAGAAACACCGTCTACCTTCCCACTGGAGCGGTACCTATTTATCTACTTGCACTCTGACGTGCTTTCGAACTGCTAGGTTGGCAGGAGCAGGAACCAAGCAACGGGAGCTCACCCAGTCGCGGGGATTCGAACCGCCAACCTTCTGGTCAGCAAGCCCTAGGCTCTGTGGTTTAACCCACAGTGCCACCTGCGTCCCCATGACAACAACATACTAGAGCCTATGGAAAGAGAGAGGGAGCTCGGTGGTTCAAGGGCGGCGGTTTTTCCCCTGCCGAAACAACAGCGGCTCCTCAGAACCGCTAAGTAACTCTCCCTCAGGCGCCCGGCGGGAGAGCAGAAGAGAGGAAAAGGAAAGAGGGGCTGGGCCAGTCGCACGCACCGAGCAAAACTACTCGAGCCGCCTCTTTTACTACCGTAATAATTATTTGTTTTAACTCATTACTGAATGTATTTTAAAAGGTAACTATCATCAAACAAGGAAAATAAAAAATACCAACATAAAAAAAAAACATACTAGAGCCTAAAAACAGACCCCTTCAAGGGTCAAAATACAGGAGAAAGAGGTGAATCTTCAGCATCCTCTGCAAGCTGTGCCATGAAGATGTCAGGCACATCTCTGTGGGGAGGAAGTTCCACAGCTTAGGGGCCACCACAGAGAAGGCCCTCTCTTCCTGTTTCTCTCCCCCCTCCTCCCGAGTCACAGCTTCTGTGCCCCCCGCCCCCCACAAAATAATACTTTTCAAGTGCAGAGGTGTAACTCACCAAACAAGTTGGCCTGGAGGGTGCTGTGCTTGAAGCCTGTGAAGGAGGCGTTGCCCTGCTCTGTGCCGTTGCCGTCGATGCCTGGGGGCAGTTTCACCTTGCGGGGGGCCACCACGAAGAAACTGAGGCAGACAGTGCCCAGCACCAGCATGACGATCAGGAAAATGAGGAAGGTGGCCTTGGCGTAGATGCCAGCGCCCACGAGGCAGACCAGAAGGCAGAGGAAGAGAAGGACCGTGCCGTAGAGGAGATCAAACCAGTAGCCGCGAGGAAGGACCTGGGTGGCGCTGCCAACACCGCCCTCTGCGGGGACAGGCAAGGAGGAGGTCAGGGCGGGCACCTTCGCTGCCTTGCAGGCAGAGAGGAAAACCCTGCAGTGCGGACAGGGGTCAGCATCTCCTGGGAAGATTCGTATGTCACTCACCTGCCGGGGCTCCAAAGTCATCCACGACTGCCTCCACCAGCCCCAGGATGTAGAGCGCACTGGCACAAACGTTGGCCAAGAAGAACATGATGCCAATGCTGCCGCCGAATTCGGGCCCCAGCGCCCGGCTGATCATGTCTGCGCCCGGTGCGTCAAGGAGCAACATAGAAGTCAAGGGGACCCAGCAACCCTGAGATGCAGCTAAGAGGAGGGTCTGTACTGGCACTAGCATCTACACGCCATTTGGAGGGAGACTGGCAGCCTTTGCCACCCTGGTGCCCTCCAGGCATTTTGGACTACAACTCCCATCAGCTCCTAACCAGCATGCTGGGAGTTGTAGTCCAGGAGGGCATCAGGCTGAAGAAGGCCAAACTAAGGTTTGCTGCATCCGTCACACAGACCAGCGCTTCTTAAACGTGGGTCTGCAGCTGTTGTTGGACTACAACTCCCATCATCCATAGCTAGTGGTCAGGGATGATTGGAGTCGTAGTTCGAGAAACACTGACATAGATAGTTGCAAAGGGGTGTGTAAAGCAGAAATTGGTGGGGCAAAAGGCCAATGGTGGCAGTGACGTCACCAATCCCGGGAAGGGTTGGAAGTAGGAAGACAGACAGGAGGGGGCTGGCTAAGGGCAGACTGAGGTTGGTGGGGCAGTGCCCCCTTTGCTCAAATGGACCAGCCTTCAATGAATCCTAGAATCGCTGAGTGGGAAGGGCCCCTGAGGGTCATCTAGCCCAGCCCACTGTAAAACAGGAATCCCACAGGCTTTGATTCCTGATGTTGTTGTAGCACTGGGCAGCCCCGCCTGCTTGTGGAACTTGGCTGTGGGATGCGGGCAGGAGAAGAAACTGCCCCACTGGTTGGATCCAGTTCCCAGCCCCTGGTGCAATGGCTGTAGAGGTGCTAGGAGATGCTCTAAGCCAACCGGACACTCGCTGGGTCTGCGTGCCAAGGATACAGTAGGCGCCACCCGCATCCAGGGCCCCGTTGGTGGAGATGGCACACACCGACAGAACCGTCAGCCCGATGATGAAATAGGCCACGACGAACATGGCCAGCGACTGGAACAGCCCGGCCTGGCCCACCACAAAGCCTGTCAGCACAGAGAGAGAAACAGAGGAGGAAATATGGAGGGTGGACGTTGCCCCAACTTTCCTGGCCTTCCCCCAGAGTTTCTTTAGGCCACTCCTGCTCTGGAACAAGAGCCCCCAGGAAAGGACCTGAGTGCTAGGGCATCAACCCACCCAGCCAAAAAGAAAACCTGCCTTAAAGGCTCCCCGTGTTCCCTTACTCTCTAAGCAAGTTTTTACCCTCTCAGCGAAGAAGAGGCAGAAGCCCCTTTCTGGTTTTGGGCAGCTATCCCAGGCCCCTTGAGGGTATCTACAGGCTCTTGACAAGCAAATGCTTCAGCAGAGCCTCATAAATAAGTCCACATAAGTTACTGGCCTGCTCAGGGGCTCAGAATCTGCCATGATGAGAATGCAGGTTTCTAGTCCCTAAGCAAAACGGGGTTTTAAAGTTCTATCACGGGGGCTGACAAAGGAATGATCTGCCTCTCCTCTGCCAGCTGGCTTGCTTTCCATGTGGGTCATAGAGGAAGGGGGGAATTTGACAAAATGACAAAAACAATGGACAACTTTGGTAAAATGGAGTATGACAGAATTACATAAAATATTAAGTTTAATAATAACAACAACAACAACAACAACAACAACAACAATAATAATAATAATAATAATAATAATTTATTATTTATACCCCACCCATCTGGCTGGGTTTACCCAGCCACTCTGGGCAGCTCCCAATCGAATATTAAAAACAATACAGTGTCAGACATTAAAAACTTCCCTAAATAGGGCCACCTTCAGTTGTCCTTTAAAAGTAAATAGTTGTACCTAAACTCCCGATCACCTTGGGTGACCCGGTGACTTGCTAAATACATGGCACCTTTGTAACCTGCAGACTCCCAATTAGCCAACTAGACCAATTTATGCACGAGTTGTTGCAAGACAGTAACGTGAGTCATCTTCACAGTAGCCGGGAAGGGAAGCCGCAGGTTCAAACCTCGCATTCCTCTTCCGCATTCTCCTCATTGTCAACACACCAAGCGTGGGTGTTGCTCCACAGAGATCCACACCCAGAAACAGGTCCCTGCTCCCTAGGAGCTGACAATCTAAAGCAGGCAATGGGGCGGCAGTGGGGGAGACATGGGAAAGGGGGGAGAGATTTAAAAGGGCACTGAAGTGACCCAATGCAGCTTTATGAACTGCATAAATTTAGTAATCTGGGGGTGTCAGGTTATCTTGCAGACTGGGAATGGGTTCAGCAACAGGAAACCGAGGGCTGGGCTAAATATTATTTATTTTTTATTATTGTTATTCATTCATTCATTCATTTATTAGCCACCCTCCACCCTAAGGTCTCAGGGTGGGTTACAATATGAAAAACAATGTAAAACAACTTGCAAGTGTGAAAATAAGGTGGGTGTAAAAAAAAACAGAGACGTATGTAGCCTTGTTAACCATGAAAATCCTTTAATAAAAACATTTTTTTTAAAAAATACACCTGGGATCTTAAGGTGAAGGGCAGCTAGAGGAGGAGGAGGAGGAGGAGGAAGAGGAGGAAGAGGAAGAGGAAGAGGAGGCAGCCAACACAGTTGCACCAGGATTGGCCTCAGGCGCTCAGATTGCCTTGCCTCAATCAGCAATCTGGCTGCTGAATTCCATGCAGGGATGTCTGTGTTGTGTACGGATGAGACGCAGAAGGATGTGTAGAAAACCAAGCCCTGGAGAATTTTATCACCTTGCAGAGCCTTACAGCTCTGTGAATCAAGGGATCTGTCTAAGCGTCAGGCACCCAGGAGGCAACGTTCCCTGCCCAGAGGCAGCGAGCCAACTGGGAAGGTGGCAATGTGCCAGAGGGCAAAAGCTCGCAGCTGGGAATGAAGGAAGACTCGAGACCTCCGTCCAATTCTCCCTGCACCAGTGGCAGCTAATCTATCCCCTCCACAGTGGGGCAGAGCCCCAATGTTTGCACCAGTGTTAGAAGTTAGCCTGGCACCAGGTGCATTTTGCAACTGGCGTGGGTCAAATTGTGATCATGTGGAGATCTCTGGATGCCAGATTGGCAGCTGACATCCCCATATCCTTCCAGCTTTCTTAAGCAGGTGAGCCAAAGACCTTATTTATTGCATTAATCTCCCACCTTTTTCTCCAAGGAGTACATGGTTCTTCCCCCTCCTCAGTTAATCCCCTACAACAACCTTGCAAGGCTGTGACTGACTCCAAGGTCACACCGTGAGATTCCTGAGTGGGGATTTGAACCCTGATCTCCCAGGTCCGGGTCCAACACTCTCACCACTAAACCACACTGCCTTCCTTCTACTATGGGGCAGCTCTATAAATGAAGTAGGTAAATACCGTGTTTTTTTTGCCCCATAGGGCGCACCGGCCCATAGGACGCACCTAGTTTTTTGGGGGGGAATAAAGGGGGGAATTTATTTCCCCCCCAGGCGTGGGGCTGGGGTGGGTTATGCCCGAGCTTCCCCCGACCCCAGCCTCCAGAACAGGCTGCTATCCGCAAGCCTAGGGAGCCCGGCGGGAAGTTGTGCCGGTCTCCCCAGGCTTGCGGATATCTGTCCCCCGAGCTTGTGGGGCTGGCGGTGGGGAGAAGCGCCAGCCTCCAAACCAGGTCGGGGAACAGCGGGATGGCAGCACTCTGCCTCCCCGCTGTCCCCCGAGCTTGTGGGGCTGCCCGAGATCTGCACGAAGCCCGGGGTGCGCTGTGCAGTGCGCCCCAGGGTTCGGGCTGCAGGCTGCTATTCGCAAGCCTTGCGAGCCCGACGGGAACTCCCGCAGAGCTCCCAAGGCTTGCGGATAGCTTCCTGAAGCCTGGAGAGCGAGAGGGGTCGGTGCGCACCGACCCCTCTCGCTCTCCAGGCTTCAGCGAAAGCCTGCACTCGCCCTATAGGATGCACACACATTTCCCCTTCATTTTTGGAGGGGGGAAAGTGCATCCTATAGGGCGAAAAATATGGTAAATAAATATGGGGAAAGCCAAGTGTCACTTTAAGAAGAATCTGATATGTTTTCCTTGAAGCCTGAATTTGTTTTATTCTGGATTGTTTTGCTTGAAGTTTTAATATGTTGTAAACTGCTTTGGGATGTTTTCTTTAAAATATAAAGCAATACAGAAATGAAACAAATAAATAAATAATGCAAAAAAAACAACCACCTAGATGTTCAACCATGGTGAACATAACCTCAGTTTAAGGTGCAATTTGGCGATTAGCTTATCTATCTGAGTTTCTAACCCTGGTTTGCACCACCATTCTCCTTCCTGCCCCCCCCAACATCAACCCTTTAAGGTAGGCTTGTCTGAGAGTATGCAACTGGCCCAAGTTCTCCAATGCAAGCTGGATGCTGCCCACCTGGAGGTGCACTGATCCTGGCACAACCCTCTTGGCCCACCCGCACCCATGCTGCTGCCAGAACCAGGCCAGAACTGTCCTTTGGCTCAAGAACCATGCCCAGATCTTTGCGGATCCCAGCTAACAAGCCCTAGCAGCGTCAAACTGCTGTCCGTTTCACGCCGTATCAGAGCCTCCCGGCCTCTGGGGCTTCACACGGCTCTTTCTGGAACACTCCCGCCCTTCTCCACGGAACCATTTAAGCTCTAAAGCGTCAAGGCCTGACTTATTTAGATTTATAAACTCCACCGAGTTCCCTTAAGGCCTCAGAGCTGTAAAGCAAAAACAAGGTATTGATTCGAAAACAAGCCAATTGATTTTTAAATTGAGTACGTATATATCTGGCAACCGAGGGAACCGCGGGGCGGGCAGCAAGCGCGGGGGGGTGAATGTGCTGTAAAAGACCTGCAACAGGCACCCACGACAATGACACCATCACAATCTCCATCCACAGCTGCAATGGACTTCTCTAGCTGGGCGCTGCGACAATCTGGTTTTCCAGATTGACGAAATATTGCTGCTTTTCAGCCTTGGGGAATGTGCCTGCCACCACAAAAGAACCACCGTGAGGAAACCTTGTGGAAACCCTGTAATTTTTTTTTTTTGGGGGGGGGGGGATTGGTCAAGAGACTCGAGGTGAAACCACAAGTTATCTTTAATAAGCAGAATCAGGAGAGTTGGTTGGTTTTGGTTTTGGTTTTAAACGGCGATTTTACAGCTCTGCAAATTAATTTGCCAATTATGGAAACCCCATAATAAAAAGAAACAAAGGAAAACCCAAATGAACGGAAACGTGTTTTGCTCCTGGATTAAACCCTGTTATCAGCGGTGGTTTCCCCATAGGAGTCACTCACAAGTTATTACCTGCTATACAGCGACAATTTGTTTATCTAATTGCCATAGTTCAGTATAATAATACAGTTGTACATTGGTTCTCGAACATCTTGGTATTTGGATGTTTTGACTCCCGAACACCAAAAACTAGGAAGTAAGTGTTCCGGTTTTTTAATGCTTTTTGGAAGTCTGACGTGGCTTCCAATTGAGTGCAGGAAGCTCCTGCAGCCAATCGGAAGCCACGCCTTGGTTTTTGAATGGTTTCGGGAGTCAAACAGACTCCTGGAATGGATTAAGTTCAAGAACCAAGGTACGACTGTAATGATAAATATCCTTGTAAAAAAGATGACACCTAGACATTCTGTTGTGGCAACTGTAACCTAGGTTTAAGGTGCCATTAAGTGATTAAAAAAACAAAGATCATGGCCACTGGGCCCATCACCTCCTGGCAAATAGAAGGGGAAGAAATGGAGGCAGTGAGAGATTTTACTTTCTTGGGCTCCATGATCACTGCAGATGGTGACAGCAGCCACAAAATTAAAAGACGCCTGCTTCTTGGGAGAAAAGTGATGACAAACCTAGACAGCATCTTAAAAAGCAGAGACATCACCTTGCCGACAAAGGTCCGTATAGTTAAAGCTATGGTTTTCCCAGTAGTGATGTATGGAAGTGAGAGCTGGACCATAAAGAAGGCTGATCGCCGAAGAATTGATGCTTTTGAATTATGGTGCTGGAAGAGACTCTTGAGAGTCCCATGGACTGCAAGAAGATCAAACCTCTCCATTCTGAAGGAAATCAGCCCTGAGTGCTCACTGGAAAGACAGGTCCTGAAGCTGAGGCTCCAAGACTTTGGCCACCTCAGGAGAAGAGAAGACTCCCTGGAAAAGATCCTGATGTTGGGAAAGATGGAGGGTACAAGGAGAAGGGGACGACAGAGGACGAGATAGTGGGACAGTGTTCTCGAAGCTACCAGCATGAGTTTGACCAAACTGCGGGAGGCAGTGGAAGACAGAAGTGCCAGGCGTGCTCTGGTCCATGGGGTCACAAAGAGTCGGGCACGACTAAACGACTAAACAACAACAAAGTGATTAACATATACCGTATATCTGAGTTTATAGGGTCACGGGGCTGACCAGAAGAGCCAACCTGTTCAGGCACCACACATCACCTTTGACAAGTTTCCGGAGCAATTCTGTGCAGAAATACGTTGTGAACCTCCACACGTTGCCGGCTCAGCTGGCATTGGGCAAACATGCAGACCAGGAAGTGGTGGTGCCTTTCCCCTTGCAACCGCAGGCTGGGTGTTGTGTGTGTTTGTGGAGGGGGTTGTTACTCAGCTACCCTGCCCTGACAAACCGAGATTTCCAGAAAACCTCAGCAGCAGAGTGAAAGGAACCCAGTCAGTGCCAGGTAAAGAAATCAAGCCATTTCTTCCAGAGCTGTGTGGGGGAATTCCAAAGTGTCTCCACCCTGGGATTTTCACGCTTTCGATTTCTCTTTGGTTTGTTAGTTTTTTTAAAAAAGAAGAAGAAGAAGAAAGAGGACTTTCATAAGATCACAGTGTTATTTGAGAACTGAGGCAGCCCTGTCATAAGGCAACATGAGGAAGCTGCCAGAAGGGAGGAAAAGAGATTTGGGTCTCCTGTAACAGCAGCAAAGCAGACTATTTAGAGAGACCCCTCCATGTGTCTCACCTGACAGGGAAGTTCTGCTGAGCAAGACCCACTCATTTCAAAGGAGCTTGTGGAAGAGAACTTCCCAATTATTAGCGGGGGTGGGGGTGGGGGGACTAACTGGAATTTCCACTGCAAGAACCGAAACGCCTGGGACCGTTTCCCCATCCTAGACCACGTAAAAGTCTCTGCCGTGTCCCACAAAATCAGTAGCACAAAATAAAAGCCACCAGTCCGCCTTAAGTCTCCAAACGGTAATTAGTTTATCAGTGGAACAAATCTCTTTCTTCATGCCTCCTGATGCAAACAATGTGATGGAATCAACTGAGGTAGTTGAAAGGATTTGACCACTTCAGCCCACAGGTGGGAGGTGGGTTTTTTTTGCAAAGGCTCCCATTTTCCAAAAAAGAAAGGGAAAGAAAACGCCTGCAGGTAGAAATCTAGCATGGCAGGGAACAAGCTAGGCAAGAACACTTTTCCTTAACGTACTCTGAAGCGCCACATCCCACAGACCAGGCCTATCGCTGCTAGGATCATAAGGTAAAGGTAAAGGTACCCCTGTCCATATGGGCCAGTCGTGTCCGACTCTAGGGTTGCACGCTCATCTCGCTAAAGAGGCTGGGAGCCGGCGCTGTCCGAAGACACTTCCAGGTCACATGGCCAGCGTGACAAGCTGCATCTGGCGAGCCAGCACCAACGCAGCACACGGAAACGCCGTTTACCTTCCCACTATAAAGTGGTCCCTATTTATCTACTTGCACTTAAGAGTGCTTTCGAACTGCTAGGTGGGCAGGAGCTGGGACCGAACGACGGGGATTCGAACCGCCGACCATACGATCAGCAAGTCCTAGGCACTGAGGTTTTACCCACAGCGCCACCCGCGTCCCCCGCTAGGATCATAGGATGAGGATAAAATGGAGAGACAAGCAGAAAACTCTTGACTTCTCCATGGCCAGAATGTAGCCTATGCTGTGCAAAGAGTCACTCCTGTGGCTCCACCCCCTTTTGCCTCTAGCCACGCCCCTGACTGGCCTGCGGCCCCCACAAGTGTGAATGTGGCCCTTTGGATGAAAAGGGATTTCCCTGCTCCAGTTTTGAACATGACAAATGCCAGAGCTCAGCTATCCCTCCCTAGGTATCAACACCTCCCATTGTTTCCTAGATCTTTTATTTAAAGTAATATTTATTGCTTGAAGGCCATGCACATGAAAATTGCCTTTGCTCTAATTAATCCTGAATCAAGGGCACCACTGGTGTCACAGGCCCTGGCTAAGGCAGCCTCCCTTCCAAGGAAAGGCTTTCCTCGCCCCCAAGCTGTATATTCTGTCCCACAACGGAGACTGGAGATAGTGCTACTTGCAACTCAAGGGAGGAAAAGGTTTCTGCAGGCAGATTTTGCAAGAGGGATGACCCTGATTGACCCCAGGCTGCTTCTGGGGGAAGTTAAAAGCGATCGAGAAAGGATGAGCAGAGAAAATGGATTTGAGCCTTGCGGAGCTCGTGGGCTGTAGACACAGCTTTAAACTGTCCCCAGCTGCCCTGAGCAAATCTGTGGAGGGTGTGCCCCCCCACGCCCCGCCAACCACGCGGACCTGGCAAAGCGAGCTGCCCAATTTGTTCCTCGCTAGGGAGAGGAAATTCACAGCTCGGACTCTGCCCTCTGCTCAGAGCTGGCTCTCGCTGCAAACAGAGAGGATCCCAGGATAATGAGCGGATCCTGAGTCATAAGGAAGATCAGGACAGCTCTGAAAGAACCCTGTGTCCGGTTTTCCCCCACGGGGTTCAGATCTAAATATTTGAGAATGTTTGCAAGGGAACGCAGGGTGTAACTGCACTGCATCCCTGGCCTTTGTTAAGGCTGGCATATACTATCAGGCTGCACAGATCCCGGATTAATTTCTACAGTATCCTATTACTATTAGTTTCTCCTTGATTAAGGCTGCGGTCCCATAGACACTTGCCCAAAGTATATTCCCACCAAATTCAATGGAACTGCAGTCTTTTATATATACATAAAAAGGACAGTCTGAGCCTGTTAGAACATGCAGGAAACTGGGGTGGGGGGGGGGAATACATTATTCAAAATGAACAACTTTTTGCAGACTTGTATAAGGGATATAGGAAGTGGTGCAGGAAATTGAGCTTTTCTTGGAACAGAATCCGTTTTACCTTCACCACAATTAACACACACACACACACACACACACACACACACAAAAATTGTTATCTTCAGGCTCTTTCCCTTGCATTCTGTTTGTTTTGCTTTCTGATCCTGCACCGGACTCCCTCAAACAGCAGTTGTTGTTGTTTTTAAATAAACAATAAGCTTAATTAGAATAATAATTAACATAATGTTGCTGTAAGGTTTAAAACTCAGCTGAGTACAAAAATTTGGCAAGAGAATCTTTCTACTTCAATAGGGTGGGGTGGGGAACGGGGGGGGGGGGAGAGAACTGTGGAAGACACTGAAATCACAACTGGTTGCCACAGCTGACTTTTTCATATGGACTAGAAACTTGATTTGCTTAGGAAAGCCGATGCTCCAGATTCTGTGCCCAATCCCAAACTGAAGACTGCATGCGCACATGGTGGGACGACAGAACTGTAGAGCATATCGGAGACTGCAGTAACCGCGTGTTGAAAAAGCAGAATTGAAGCGTTTCAATGAGCGATGAAGAGGAGGAAGCCAGATCTCAATGCCAGAGTACTTCTAAACCAAATGCAATGAAGAGCAAAACTACCAAGCCCAATCTGTGGGAACTGAAAGGCTTCGAGTCCAAAGTTTTGCCCCACCAATTACCCACAACTTCAAATCCCTAGTCTGCCCCACCCAAATCAGACAGGTCACGAGTCAAAATCTTAGAAACTGATGAATTGGAAGGTACCCCAAGGGTCATCTAGTCCAACTCGCTGCAATACAGGAAACTTTTGCCCCTTGAACCCATGACCCTGCGATTAAGAGTCTCATACCCTACTGACTAAGCCTAAGTGGGTATTTACAAAGAAGACTGTTCAGATTACTCAGGCAAGCCAAATGAGGGCAGTCTGCCTCCAGGACAAAGAACCTGCATTTCAAACAATGGAGCAGCTTAGGAACAGACTTATATTTCAAATGAATTCAAAACCATGTGCCTTGTTTTGAATCCTACACTAGCACTTCTTCAGAGGAGAGCTGGAGCATCTGCTCTGCGTGCAGAAGGTCCCAATCCACAGTATCTCAGATAGGGCTGGGAGAGACACTTGCCTGAACCCCCAGAGAGACGCTGCCAGTCAGAGTGGACAATACTGAGGTAGGTGGACCAAGTCTGACACAGTATAAGGCAGCTTCCACTAGGGAAAGGCTGAAGACTGAACACAGGTGATCGCTTAGTGAAGGAAGAAAAAACATGATCCAACGTCTTCCTTTCTCCTTCCTAAGAGATGCTTCCATTTCTTGCAGGCCTGCCTGATTGCTTTCTCATGGGCGGCCATTTGTCGTAAAAAAATAAATGTGAGCTGAGTAAAGCAGATACTCCATCTGTAGCCATCTCGGACGGGCACACGGCAAGAGACTCCGAAATACTGCCTGCCCCTCCAAAGAGAGAGAGAGACCAGCAATGCTTCAATCATTTGTCTCTCACTTAACAGAAATAAATCTGAAATCTTTTGAAACATGCAAACAACATCAAACCAATTTAAGTGCTAACTGTTGGTGACGGTTGCTGGGTCTAGATTTAGAGTCCCGTCAGACACACAGATGTGCAGACTTCATGCTTTGGCGCAAATGTTTTGAACTCTTGAAAACACACACAAACATTTTAACAAGAGCCATTTCGATCTAGCCCCGCTGCAATGCTTCCGTTGCTCTGAGTGTGCAAAGAACTCGACACATAATCGAAAATGTATTTTGAAACACACACATATCCTCACTGCCACCATTTTGGCAACTTTGTGCCTCCCAATTTAGAGGACTCCCCAAGGCCATGAAAGCCTCAGTCAAATCGAACCAGAAAGTCTTTTGAAGAAGCCACAAGACTTGTGCTGCAGCTGCCAACAGATTAACACGCCTACCCTCTGGAAATTGTTTCTGCAATTCGGTGCTCGGGTTTGGAGGGAGAAATCTTCCACATTCTCCAGGTGGCGGGATGTATGTTGGTCAGGTCTATGCCAGACACTCTCTCTACAAGTGCCCCCCACCCCCTGTTTGATTTCCAGAGTTGGGCTCTTGAAGCTGGATTACTTTTGGGGCGCTACTGCACCCCTAGAGTTGAAAGGGTAATCCAGTCCAACTGCATGCAATGCAGGAATGCACCAGTAATGACAGATGCGGACCCTGAGGGTGGGGCAGGGTCTGTTCTGGGGCTGTCAACAGGATCCTAGCCATGCTGATCTCAAACACTGGACCTGCTTGAGAGAGATCTATGGAGGCCAGATCCACCAATGGGAATTAGCCGTGCTGGCTAAATGGAACCTCCACATATAGAGGCAATGTACGGTATCTCTCAATAAGGGACGCGGGTGGCGCTGTCGTCTAAACCACAGAGCCTAGGACCTGCTGATCAGAAGTTTGGTGGTTCGAATCCCCGCGACGGGGTGAGCTCCCGTTGCTCGGTCCCTGCTCCTGCCAACCTAGCAGTTCGAAAGCACATCAAAGCAAGTAGATAAATAGGTACCGCTCCGGCAGGAAGGTAAACGGCATTTCCGTGCGCTGCTCTGTTTCGCCAGAAGTGGCTTAGTCATGCTGGCCACATAACCCGGAAGCTGTCTGCAGACAAATGCCGGCTCCCTCGGCCTATAGAGCGAGATGAGCACCGCAACCCCAGAGTCAGTCACGACTGTACCTAATGGTCAGGGGTCCCTTTACCCTTTATCTCTCAATAGCTGCTGCATGGGGAAACTCAGCAAGGAAGGGCTGTTGCTGTGGTCTTCCCAAAACATCTGGCTGGCCACTGGAGACGCAAGATGCTGGACTGAACAGATTTTTGTGTGCCTACGATACGGTGCCTTAATCCAGTTGTGGTTCCAGCCCAGAACTTACAAACCACATCACCTCTCGCACGGCCACCCTGCACACTTAATTAACACCACGTTGCAGCCTGAGTGCTCCATTACAGCTGCAGAAAGGTATTAATCAAGACGCAAGGGGATATAACGACTGGAGTGACCCCGGCTGGCCCAAAGCCCAAGAAGAGCGAAGGCTTATTATGGCCAGCACTTACAGGCTCGCTTCCTTCATTTTCCCAGCTGCCACAACCATTTCTGAGAGAAAGCACTTTGCGATCGAACATCAGGTGTGTGTTGGGGCTGGGGGGGGGAGCAGGGACGTTTGCTTCCGCTCAAGCGGACTGAAGAAGCAGGTCCCAGCAAGAGGGGATCATAGAATTGTCGAGTTGGAAGGGATCCCAAAGGACATCTAGTCCAACCCCCTGCAATGCTGGAAAAATAGGTAATAATCATCATCATAAATTTTATTAATACCCCGCCCTCCCCAGCCAAGACCGGGCTGAGGGCAGCTAACATCCGATATAAAACAATTGATCAAAATACAACTTAAAAAACAAGATTAAAATACAACATTAAAACATTAAAATGCAGCCTCCTTTCAGTGGAAACTCAAATCAAAAACTTTTTTGGGGATAAAAACGTCAAGTCTTCACCAAGGCCAACTATCCAGACTGGTCCTATGTGGGCCAGAAAAAAGCCAGGGAAGTCCCCAAATAGGAGTTCCATCACAGAAGGAAAAAGGAAAAAAGAGGGGAAGGGAATCAAATTGGCTCCAAGCCAAAGGCCAGGCGGAACAACTCTGTCTTAAAGGCCCTGCGGAAAGAAATCAGATCCTGCAGGGCCCTGGTCTCATGAAACAGAGCGTTCCACCAGGCCGGAGCCAGTGTTGAAAAGGCCCTGGCTCTGGTTGAGGCTAATCTGACTTCCTTAGGGCCCGGGACCTCTAAGGTGTTGCTATTTATGGACCTTAAGGTCCTCTGTGGAGCATACCGGGAGAGGCGGTCCCGTAGGTACGAGGGTCTGCTGCCTTGTGCGATATCTTTGGAAGAAGAAAAGGCTAGGGAGTAAATCAGAGCTATCCAAACTGCAGGTCGTGCCATGTTACTGTGTCGGTTGCAGTGTGTGGTTGTGTCGTGTGAACACTCCCCAAGTTCCTCCCGGTGCTGGAAAGGAGTTAGTATACCTTCCAGTTTGCTAGTAAAACTGAATTACTATGTCGTGCGAAAGAAGAATGGCAGAAAAAATTAATGGATTATGCAGAATTGGACAAAATGACAGGAAGGATTCGAAACCTGCGGGACCAGAGATTCACAGAAGATTGGAAGAAGTATATGAACTATTTGAAGAGCAATTGTAATCAACAAATTACGCTAGTAGGACTGCAAGAAGTTTTGTAAGGAGAAATATATGAAACGTTACAAAGTAGAAAAAGAACAGAGATAACAGTTATGAGATTTAAATGTAATGGGGAAAGTAAGAAATGTATACTAAGAGATTAGACTGGAAAATTTCCAGATGAGATTGAGGGAAGTCAAAAAATTGTATAAGATGTAAAAGCATGTTTAATTACTGTTGAAAAATGATATGTTAAAACACACACACACACATATACCGTATATGAATTATTGTGTCTTGAACTGACGCATGTCTAAAAAGTGTGTCACCGACATGAAAAGCTTGGAAAACTCTGGAGTAAACCATACACAAATCTGGAGTGCAGTCCCTAAGATGGTTGTAGGGCTCCTTGGACGCCTCCCTCCGGCAACTCCTGCAGCCAAGATGGTGTCAAACGTCTTGCTCTGCTTTCTTTTGGACCCCATCAGGGAGGCCGAGAGGGGGGTCTTGTCCTCTGGGCAGCCCAGGACCTCCAGACACATAGCTCAAGTTTGCACCACAGAGAGGTAACTTCAATGCTGCTAACGCAGCAGTTTGACTTTGCCCCCGGACGCACACTCCATTGTCTCTCAAGACAGACGGATGCCAACGACAGGCTGCCTACTCTCTCCTAAGTCCAATTCAAGCTGCTGGGTAAAGGCCCAAAGCCCATCCCTCCCCAACCTGGTGCCCTCCAGATGTTTTGGGACTACAACATCTCCATCAATCCCAGCCTGGTTCCTTGCAGGCGCTTCAAATTCGCAGTAGGCAGGTAGGCCAATGAGTAGTATTTCTAGCCCAGAACAGAGGTGGGCATTTGGAAAGGGGTTAGGTAGCCATTACTGCAATAACGTGAGTGGGGCAAGTTTATAAGAGGCGGCAGCCTTGGACTGTATGGAGACCAAAGCAGAGGTGCTGTGGTTGTTTGTAAGGGTTTTGGAAGAGGAAGGTAGAAGTTAACTGCTAAGAGCGTGAGATTATTAACAGAAGAGGGGTCTTTGTGGGGCATAGACCACTAGTGCAGATAGTATGAGGGTCAAATGTGGTGATCAGGAACCCTGGAGTGACACTGTATTCCAGGCACCAGATCAGAAAAAATGCTCTAGGGAGTAAGGCTAGAGGATGCAGCTGAACTCAAGGTCCCTGCAAGGCAGGCTTTAAAGAGTGGATATGGGTCTTATACAAGGGTCAGCAACCCTTTTCAGCCGTGGGCCAGTCCACCGTCCCTCAGACCATGTGGTGGGCTGGACTATATTTTGGAGAAAAAAATAAACAAATTCCTATGCCCCACAAATAACCCAGAGATGCATTTTAAATAAAAGGACACATTCTACTCATGTAATTCCCGGACGCTGATTCCCGGACCATCTGCGGGCCAGATTGAGAAGGTGATTGGGCCGGATCTGGCCCCCGGGCCTTAGGTTGCCTACCCCTGGTCTTGTAGGACAGTATTTCTCAGAGGGTGTGGCAGGAGAGGGTGGCAAGAGCGGTGGGAAGATTCAAGGGCCATCAAATAAACATTTAAACATTTCCACCCTGGAAGAGTGGCAGATGCAACTGATGGACTATATGGAACTGGCCGAGATGACTGGCAGAATCCGAGACCTGGGAGAAGAGAGGGTTGAAGAAGACTGGAAGAAATTTAAGATTTATCTAAAAAAACATTGCAATTTGGTTGAATGTTAAGAAAGGATGCTAGATTATAAATAATTGTGCACCACTAAATTAGACGGAACCAAGATGATAAGTAAGTTGAGGATAAATTATAAACCTATTGGAGAATTAATAGACTATAGTTAAATGAATGTGACAAAAGATTGTAAACAAGATGATAAATTGCGGGCAAGAATTGACAACGATGCAAGTGGGAGCGGGAGGTGTGAGGGAGTCCTAAGAAGTTAAGAAAGTATGTTATGATATATGTTATATTGTTTTTTATTTCTGCATTTATGTTTAAAAACCTTAATAAATATATATTAAAAAATAAAATAAACATTTCAGTGTGGCGTTGTATACTATAGTATGACAATATCTTTTTTATTTGCCAAATATGGGTAGATATCTTTCCAGAAGGAGAGCAAGAGAATCAAGTGATTGGGAGGAAAACCAGACAAGAGAAAGGCTTCTTTGTGTTGATGGGATGGGGAGAGTTGCCCGCAAAAGCAAGCTCATGCCTCTCACTGAGTTTGTATGCATCCTTAAGGTACATAAGTTTACAATTATATTTTGGAAATGATTTATGCTCTTACGTAGCTGCATTGTTTTATACCTTCTGGATGTCCTGTGATCATAAGTTAAAGGACCTCTGGACAGTTAAGTCCAGTCAAAGGCGACTATGGAGTGCAGAGCTCATCTCACTTTCAGGCCAAAGGAGCCGGCGTTTGTCCACAGACAGCTTTCCAGGTCATGTGGCCAGCATAACGAAACCACTTCTGGCGCAAGGGAACACCGTGACAAGAGCCAGAGCGCATGGAAATGCCGTTTACCTTCCCTGCCACAGCGGTACCTATTTATCTACTTGCACTCGCATGCTTTCAAACTGCTAAGTTGGCAGAAGAGAGCAACGGGAGCCACTCCATTGCAGGGATTCGAACCGCCGACTTTCCAATCAGCAAGCCCAAAAGGCTCTGTGGTATGGACCACAGTGCCACCCGCGTCCCTTACTTTACCTGCGATCATATTATAAATAGTTGTGTTCTACGTTTACACTGCCACAAGTTGTTGCTTCGGCCCAGTATACCTGAAGGAGCGTCTCCACCCCCATCATTCACTGGGGTCCAGCTCCGAGGGCCTTCTGGCAGTTACCTCCCTGCGAGAAGTGAGGTTACAGGGAACCAGGCAGAGGGCCTTCTCGGTGGTGGCGCCTGCCCTGTGGAACACCTTCCCATCAAATGTCAAGGAAATAAACAACTATCTGACTTTTAGAAGACGTCTGAAGGCAGCCCTGTTTAGGGAAGTTTTTTATGTCCTATGTTTTATCACTTTTTTATTATTATTATTATCATTAATTCTGTTGGGAGCCGCCCAGAGTGTCTGGGGAAACCCAGTCAGATAATAATGCAATGTGTTCCTTATCAATGAAAAATTCAGGGTGGCACAAGGAAGTATTTATCGAGAAAGTGTGGTCCAGAGAAAAAAGTTTGAGAACCACTTCCTTAGGGAAGCTGGCATTTGGTAGGGTAAGTTGCCAGGCTAGTTAAAAGGCCCCATAGTAGGGCACTGATGTGTTGGGTCAGTGTAGGAGTTAGGACCTTATGAGGACTTATAAGACTTGGTTAATTATAAGGTGCTGTTGGGCAGGGTGCCCTGAAGCCAAGAGGAAGTCAGCAGACAGTCACTAGGATTTAATTCTCACTGCAGGAGTCAGCTCTGATCTGTTCCACTCCAGACAGCAGAGCTGTTGGCAGCGAAGCAACATGACCAAAAGCAGCTCCATTCATAAACGATAACCCCTGCCCATAGAAACCTAGGATGACAGGGAGAAGGGTTCTAGCCGGCATTGCTCCCTGAGATGCTAGCTTTTTATGAACAGGGGGCGTATTTTGATATGTTTGGATAACACGCTATGAGGGACATCTATAGAAGCCCTCACCTGGACACAGGGTTATTGCCTCAGGGAGAACCTGGCTTAAACAGGAAGGACAACAAGTTCAGGGGAAGAGGCAGCAACCTCCGCACAGACTGAGCTTTAAAACAGATGTGAAACAATATTTGTCACGTTTATGTAGCCTTCATCTCAAAGTCATCTTCTCACTAGCAGCAGGGAATCCTGTGGCCTAGGATATTACTGGACTCCCATCACTGGAGATGCCTGACTCACCTAACGCCTACAGCTGCAACGATGAGGCTTGAACCAAAGGGCTGCTCCCTCCCCTGGTTCTCCAGCTCTGAGAGCCAGGTTTCCTGAGCATAGGCAAAGTGCGTGCGCTTCCCCGCCGCCTCCAAACTGAGCTTTTCGGGTCAGGCGGCTTCTTAAGACGCGATACGGTCTCCGCCACGCGCGCTGAACTCGGTTTTCGAACTAAATAATAAAAGTAACAATGCTAATAACAATCCTATGCCAGATTCCTCCAGCCGCGCAGGGAAAGCCCCACTCACCGAGGCGCAGGAAAAGCACCACGCTGAACATGGAGAGCAGCGTGGGCACGACGACGCCCAGGAAGGTGGGCAGCTTGCGCGCCCCGGCGGCCCTGGCCGCGGACGGCTCCGCTTCCACCGAGACGCTGCTGCACAGCCGGTAATTCAACAGCGGGCTCCGCTCCGACGGCCCGCCGGAGCCTCTCGCGGGCCGGGGCATGGTCGCGGCTCGCTCCGACGGCGCAGTGGCGCGCGGGACCCGACGGGACGGGACTACGGCGGCCAGCCCCGCCGCCGGCACCTCCAGGGCGCAAACCGGCCCGCCCCGACGCGCCGCCCCCGGCGCCGCCCCGATCCCCGCCTCCTGCCTTGACGGGCCGGAGCGAGCTCGGGCTGGGCTGCTTCTGCTGGGGAAGACAGGAGGGGAGCGGGGAGCGGCTTACTCGGGAGTAAAGGGTCTCCCACGGAAGCGGAGCTGCTTGCCTAGCGCGGAGGAGGCAGAGGGAAGCCGCCGCCCGAGCCACCTCCACGTGCACGCACGCACACATGTCTACTCGGGAGTAAGGGGTTCCGCGAGAGCCGGAGGCTTTCTGCTCTGGATCGAGTTCAACAACCCCCCGCGCTCAGTTTTGGATGGGTCGACTTACTCGCGTGCAAAAGCGCATGATGCTCCGTGCACAGTCCGCGCTTAAGGGCAAAGTCCTAACGGCAGCCCGAGCCTGTGCGTGTTTACTGGGAAGGAAATTCCACAAATTAGGCACGTGTGCCTGCGTGCGTGTGTGTTACTTCCGAGTAAACCTGCACTGGATCCGGCAGCCTGGCTCCAGAACTCTGTAGCATCGGACTCGGTGCCGGGGCTTACTTCCGAGTAAACAGGCGTAGGGTTGAACTGCAGCAAAGGTGTTCAACCTTTCCCGCTGAACACGTGTTCAACGTGACATTAAGGCTTTCCCGGAAGTCATCGCATTTAAATAATCGGAAGCACACGAAGGTGAAAATGGAGATGGGAGCATTGACCCATTTCTGCACCCGCATGATACATATACCTGGAAGGGCGTGGATCCCATCTCCGCTCAGGAAGGAGGCTTACTGGGTAAACCTGGACGAATCACTCTCCTTTGGCCTCGCCTACCTCACAGGGTTGTTGTGGAGGATAAACTGGAGAGGCCAAGGAAAGGTGGGATAGGAATGTCATAATAAAGTAATGCAAAGCATGCTTTTTGGAAAGCAGGTGGGGAAAGTAGATCCAGGGGGTATTCTTTAGCTGAGATTCCTGCATTGCACAGGTTGGACTAGATGACCCTTGGGGTCCCTAGCAACTGTATGATTCTCTGTGATTTCTGTCAGAGTATGCATACTTACGTCTGGGTTTTTAAGAATGGGCCTCTTTTGCTTTGGCCTTTGCTCAACAGATATGCTCAATTGGATATGATAAATTGGATATGACCCAGCAATTCACAGTTGCAAACTTTTCAAGCAGCTCTTGATAGCAGCCCTTCCTCCTGCTAAGCCCCTGCTAGCCTGTCCATTTTCATTAAGAGCAGAGGCAGATGTAGGTGACCGGAGACGTTTTTATTTTCTTCAAAAGAGACGGTGGTCAGCCATGGTGTGCTTCTTTCCCCCAGCAGTCGCAGCTGCAGCCTGAAACCTGCCCACCGCCACCTACGCTTCCATTTTAAGACTTGTGGTTAGACCAGATTTTGCCCTCCTTCCCACGTTGCATGAGGTCTAGCGGCTGTAACGAAGAATTCTGGAGAAAACGGAAGCTTGCTCACTCTTTTTGTGACATTTCAGTTGGTTCTAGCAAAACTGGATTTTTCTTCTCGCGGAATCAGAACCCTAACAGTTAGAAGGGACCCCCCAAGGTCATTCAGACCAACCCCATGCAATGCAGAAATCACAGCTAAATAATTTGGGACGAATATGGATTCCTTCTCTCTCTCTCTCTCCTCCCTTTACCTATTGTTCTTTCCTGCACTGACTCACCTAGCTTATTTTCCTCCCATTCTGTTTTCCTTTCCCAGGAAGCCCCCCACCCCACTTGATTTAAGAAGCTCTTGCAGCCAAGCACACCTCCCCAGCCACTTGGAGAAATCCGAGACATAAAATAGAAAAGCAATTAAAGCGGCAATAAAAGCAGAGAATAAAACTGGAAATTAAACTCTGTGTCTGCAAAAGGCAGAAGAGGAGCAGCTCCCTGGCTATTCAGAAGTATCCCCATGAATCCCTGGAGGATCGGTGGCCATCATTACAGGGGTGGTGGGTAAGGGGCTTTTTACAGGCTTTGAATGGTTTAAGTCCAGCCTTCAAGGAACTCAGCTGTGTCAGTTCTGCATAGGTAGCCTCCCTCGTAGTTCAGGAAATAAAATTGGGGGTTTTTTGGAGAGGGGGATTATATTCAGAGCATAGGAAGATCAGATCAAAAGCTCATGCGATCCAGCAGCTGGCTCAGAAGCCCCAGAAAAATCACAAGGAGAGTATGTAGGCAACATGCTCACAAGGAGTGAGCAAGCAGCAAGGTAGACTGCGTCCAAACATGGAGGTGCCACTTTGGTGGCAAGTCACACAGAGCTGCTTTCCCAGAGTTGATCAAACTATACAGGCAGTGTGGATGGCGAGATATTTATGGCTGCCAACGTTTCAAGCAAGTGCTGCAGCTGTGTCTTTAAAAGCAGCTGGTGTGTAGACTGCTACACACAGTCTACAAGCTCCAGCTTCTGATTTCTGTCACCCAGTGAGTCTCTCCCTCCTTTCTCCAGCCAGCATTACGTGACCACTAAGCATGTTCATTCTCCACTCGGACCACGTAAGGCTGGGAATTTCGCTAATACAGTAGTGTCACGTGCCAGGGTGGCCTCGTGGTTAGCGCATCAGACTAGGACCTGAGAGACCAGGGTTCAAATCCCCACTTGGCCATGAAGCTCACTGGGTGACCTAGAGGCAGTCATAGAATGGTAGAGTTGGAAGGGACCCCCAAAGGTCATCTATTCCAACCCCCTGCAATGCAGGAATCTCAGCTAAAGCTTCCATGTCACTGCCTCTCAGCCTAATGTCGTTGTTTGACAGTGGAACGGATTCCCTCTGGAGATTGTGGAGTCTCTATCCTTGGAGGTTTTTAAGCAGAGGTTTGGTGTCCATCTGTCATGGATTCTTTAGTTGAGATTCCTGCTTTGCAGGGACCCTTTCAACTACAATTCTATGATTTCTTGAGGTCCTTGGAGAAAAAGGTGGGAGATAACTGCAGTCAATCAAACAATCAATCAGACGGGAGGGGGGGAGGGTTTGCGCCCTGTGGTTCTGTGATTGTAACAAAGAGCTGAGTTAAAAGTCAATCAGATTGGCCATGCCTAGTTTGGGTAAAGAACGTGGGTGGCACTGTGGGTTAAACCACAGAGCCTAGGGCTTGCTGATCAGAAGAGTAGATAAATAGGTACCGCTCCGGCGGGAAGGTAAACGGGGTTTCCGTGCGCTGCTCTGGTTTGCCAGAAGCGGCTTCGTCATGCTGGCCACATGACCCGGAAGCTGTACGCCGGCTCCCTCGGCCAATAAAGCGAGATGAGCACCGCCACCCCAGAGTTGTCCGGGACTGGACCTAACGGTCAGGGGTACCTTTACCTTTACCTTTGCTAGTTTGCAATATCTCCTTTGAGAGACAGATTCACTCAGTGTTGTGGGTGGATGCATCTTTTGTCAAGGAGATTAGCTAATCCTTATCAGCAGATGCCCCACACAGATAGCAAATGGCCTGAAGCTGTTCTGCAAAGAAGAGATATCTTAGAGAAGGAGCCTTCCCCCATTCACCTGTGGCTGGAGATCAGCTAGCTGCCTGCCTGCAGAAAACAGTAGTTTTGGAGTTGGCTTCATTTGTGGGGAACTCAGAGGACAGTTACACCAAGCAAATGCCACCCTTGCCGCTTTCCTTATGGCAAAAGCTCCAAAGTGAGGGGGAGGAGGGTCTTTGCATAAAGTGCTCCAATTCAAGGCTCTTTCCAGAGGGTCTCAATTTCTCTGGTGGGATTCAATGGCATAACCAGCCAATTCAGGTTGTGTAACAAGTTGATTGGGAGCCATTTGCTCAACAAACCCTCTTCCTCAAAATATCCAGACTTTTGGCAATTGGGGAAATGGAGGGAAGGTGCACTGGGTAGTGCCAGGTAATGTTGACCTCCCTGCAAACAAATGAATGCTCTGTAAACTCGTTTCTGTTTTGTAAAGCCCTGAGCAACTTGGGACCAGGTTACCTGAAGGACACCTTCCAGTCCTGTGAGATCTGGGTGAGATGTTTTCAGCTGAGGACCACATTCTCTTCTGAAAAACATTCCATTACCAGAGGCAAAAGTGGGCAGGGCAATGAATGTAAGTTTTACCTTTGTATTCTAGGCTAGTTTTCAACACAAAGACACACACACCCTCTCCTTCCCAGCAAGTGAGATGAGTTGTTGCTTACTGCATTTCCAGTCGCTTCATACCCCCCAAAAAGTCTCAAAGCAACTGAAAACAGAATAAAATGCAGATAACCCCCAAGCCAAACTGAAGAACAATAGAAAATTCCTAACATGCTCAGCCTTAACTTTAGGAGAATATAAACTGAAATCTCCCCTCTCCAGCGAGAAAGTTCACTGGGGCTCTTAGACAAGTTGTTCTTTCTATCCCTAACCCACCTCACAGGGTTGTTGTGAGGAAAAATGGGGGCTGGGAAATGGGGGGGGGGCGTCACCCTGGCTTTCATGGGGAATCTCAGTAACAGACCAGCAATTTGTGCGCTCGCACACTCGCACGCTCTCTGGAAGTGAAAAGTCTCCAGCTATTAGGGGTTGGGGGAAGGTGCCAGGTCTACTTTCCTAGGGTGGGTTCAGGTCAGCTCATTACGTTTTGGGAGTGCTGCCCATTGTAAGTGCTTTCCCCACCCAAAGGGAAGTGAAAACACATAACTAGAATCAAGCAGCATAAGAAACCAACTTTTCTGCCTTTTCCGTCCCTTTGTCCTTCCTGCTTTTTCTTCTTCTTGTGTTCCTCACTGCTGAAGTCAGCTGTAAACCTCACCCACCCTACAATGCTGATGTGGGTTACCAGCACCCAGTTCCTTATTTGTACAAATGTTTTGTTGTAGTTGTTAAAAATGTAAGGGGGGGTGTTGGCATGCAGAGGGTCGTAAGGCTAGCTGGCTAGCCCCAGCTGGGTCGTCTCCTTCCAGCCGTCCCACTGCAAAGACCCATCGGCCTCTGCTCCGACGTAAATCTGTGACCCAGGCTTCAAAGCCAGGGCACACTATATCAGCAGAGCAAACTACGCACACAGAATAGGCGTGAGGCTTGTGAAAGCATACTACAACTACAGATTTATTAATCATAAATCAGGACAAAGAAACATGTCGTCTCTTTGTCTTCTCAGAGAGACAGGGAAAAGCAAAAGCTATACACACAACGGAAGTTCCCAGCAAGCTGTGCTGGAATGTAAACAGACATGTGACATGCAACAGTTCCATGTCTGCAACTAAAGGTGGAATGGAATTTTCCAATGGGGTGTGTGTGAAGTCAAGCCATTGGAAGGATGCAGTCCCTGCTGTGGCTTGGAGAGACAGATAAAGGAGAGACATGTTTCTTGCAGCTGAGGCAGATGAAGGAATCCGGTTGAGCTGCTGCAGATGCACCATTAATATTGAACATTTCTGTCCATTTAAACTTTGTTTAATTATAAATACATGTTTCTTTTCTTTCTCTTTTATTGCTATTATCAGGTGTAGATCAGAGGAGAGAGAAAAATACGTATTATTAGAATTATAGCAGAAAGCAAAAAAGAGAAGTCAGCTGACATTAATGATCTCAATTCAAACATCTATTAACTACAGCAGTCCTTGTGCCCAAGTAAATATTGGGATGAGATTGACAGTTCTGCATTCAAATGTAGGAAGGGCCGTAAAATCTTCAGACCATTGAATAATAGGTTTTCTTTGGGTTTTATAGCAATAAGGCCCAACATGGTGAATCGCGTGCTGGTTGTTTGTTAAAGTGAGCAGCTGTTAGGTACGCCCCTGGTCTCCTGCCCATCACACGTTCTTAATAAAAAAAAGGAAAGTGTTTTCATTTCGTTTTCATTTTGCAAAACGGTGACTCTTCCAAAGCCGAGAGCTGCAAAATTGGATCCTGCTACACCACATTTCTCACAGTTGAGAGACTGCCAGTCCTGCCCCTGGGAGCTCTGCACCATTATGTGCCATTCAAAAGTTGAGGGCCTACCCAAGAAATCAAAGGGAATTTCACCCCTGGTGGGCAGGCAGGAGACAGCTGTTCCCCCCTCAAGTGGCAGGAAGGCACCCCCATTTCATACACACCCGTCTTGTCACCCTCCTAGAGATAGGTGGAGACCCGTTTTTTAAAAGTACTTTGAGAAAAGCGGTCTACTAATACCCTCTGCTCTGCTGTGAGTTTATTTTGATGTTACCTTTATATATTTTTCAGTTTTTAAAGTATTTTATAATCCGATGGTTGTAGCTTTGCAATTCCAGCATTCAAACCAGGAGTGGCTAATCTGCAGCTCACTGGTTGTATCCACCCTCCCAATTTCTTCGGGGTTCCCAAGATCCCCCCCCAAAAAAATCTTATTTAAATTAAGCTTGCCAGGAAAGCTTGGCTGCAGTAGTTCATGCACTGCTTCAAGACTGGATTACTGCAGTGCACTCCAAGTGGGTCTTCTCTTGTGCTTGATCCGGAAGCTGCAGTTAGTGTCGAATGCTGCAGCCTGATTGCTGACAGGAGTGAGGCCTTGGGAATAGATAGATAAGCCTTGTTTCAGATCTGGCCTGATGGCTTGCAGAAGGAGAGCTTCTGAAATTCAGCTGAGGGTTATACACAGCCCACAGGTTGCCGCCTCCTGTTTTAGAAGATTCCAGGATCTGAGAATATTTCACATTTGCTTCAGCGCATTGATTTAAGGGAAGAAAGAGGTGCATGTCTGTGTAAGACACACACACACACACACACACACACACTTGAATCCACTCTCCCTCCCACCCCCTCTTCCCGCCAGTGCTAGCCCCATGCATCAAACCGCACATTTTTCTTTCACCCGTTTAATTACTTCAAATTCACAACAATTTGTTTTCTCCCAGGCTTTTTGTAGCCAGGGTGAAATCAAACTGAGCAGGGCTGCCTGCTGCTCTTTAATCACTGCCCATAAATCCTTCTCTAGAGGCCTGCCTCGTTTGGCAACCCTTCAGCAGCAAGGTAAGAGATGGCAATTGGAGAGAGGGAGGCGAGGAGGGCAGAGGTGGAGGGGGCTGTGCGGGGGGGGGGGAGCTCTGTTCCCGGTAATCGGCTCTCCCCCGCTGCCCCCCAGCCCACCCTGTTAATGTGCTGCACCTTCACCCTACAGGTCAGGCTTTCTGATTTTCCCATCTCAGCCTCTGTTCCCCAGAGAGCAGGCGGGTGTGGCACTGGTTCAGTCGCTCAGGCTGGCATCTTTTTTACTGGCAACTGCTCCTGCACCTTGCCTTGTTTTTTAGCAGCACTCAGGCATATGGGAATAAGGCAGGTTAACCTTCTGGCAATGATGGGAAGTGCAAGGGCCTGGGCTAGATGGCCCCTGATGGGTCCCTTCCAACTCTACCGCTCTATAATTCTATGATGTGGGCAAGGAGAGGGGGATAAACTCCACCTGCATAATGCCTGCAACGAAAAGCTGCAGTTAATGGAACAGGTGGTGGCAGTAGTGCCTCTGAGCCCATGCAGAGTGGTTTCTGCTTGCCACTGAGTAATCGCGACAAGGTCACTGACATCTGGGGTGTCTGGGCAAAGGTTCTGTGGTGCTGGCTGCCAGGGATGCTGCCGGAAAGAGAAGTGGACAAACCAGGCCTGCCACTCCGCGGCAGGAAACCTTTCCTCTCCACGCTGCAGAGGTGCAAGAGTTTTGACTTCCCCCATTCCACAGCAACAGCAACGCCCCATGCAAAACAAAGGCAGAGGGAATGCGCCTCCCGAGCTGCCAGATATGAGTCACCAGACGGGGACAGCAAAACAAAGCTTGCTCATCACGTTAAAGGAGGTTCCCAGTGGCACAACAGCAGTATTTAGATGTGCTTTTCTAAGGCAGGATCTTGCCCCGCGCACTGGCAGTGTAGCTTGGAATGTCCCTGGCATTTCTTGGTCCAGAGAGAGAACATGAACAGCACACAGGAGTTTTTGCAGCAATCTCTGGCAACGTTAACGATGGCAGAGGCAATATTGTGCTCCCAAGAACTAAGGAAGATGTCATTATTATTGCCAACTTAAATGTTTGGCCCCCTTTCCACTGAGTTGCAAGTCAGAAGAGAACACTGCTCCTTATTCATTCTCAATAATGAGGAATGCATATTTAAATGCAAATTTCAATATGGATTTTTTAAAATGCAGATTGATTATGAGATGGCACAGAATTTTGAATGAATACATGTGGAAGTCCCAAAGGCAGTTAAGAGTGAGGTCACTGATTCTGAGTCAGTATTGCCCTCACTCAGAATGGACCACTGCTTATGATCCATTTTGCAGCACCCCTAAAAAATCAAAAGGTTTTGCAGCAACCCTCTCCCACCCCTTTTAATGCATTCCCTACTTGCAGTAACATAATTGTGAGATGTATTTTATTTATTTAAAACATGACTAGCCCATTCTTCATTGCAAGACCAGAGTGGATTACAATTAAAAGTGCAAACCAGATACATAATGCAATCAGCTTGAAGCAAAGGCAGATAAATTACAATCCAGGAATAATACATAAACAACCAATCTGACACAAAACTTCATTAAAGGGCTGGGCAAATGACCATGTCTTCAGCTGACACAAAACAATTAAACGCCCATCGTATCTCCATCCGCACCACTTTTTTTATTTATTAAAGATTTTCTTGATTTGCAAAAGTGTGTGCAATGTCTCTCGTATATTTTTTCCCCCATGTAACATTTTTACAAATCAGTTTCATTTGTTGAGACATTGGGAAGAAAAGGGGGAAAGAGGTGGAGTGGGGGGGGGGGAGAAGGGTTGGGATGGAGTTGGATGGCAATGTTTCTATTTTACTTACTATATGTAGGGTTTGGTGTCAGCGTTCCTTGTGCAGGTTCTTTGCTGTTCACTTGTGTTTCTTTGGTGGTTGTTCATTTGTGGTTGGCTGTGGTGGTCTTTGTTTTCGTGTGTTAGTGGGCTGGGTGGGTGTTTTGGATCAGGTTAGCCATATTGATTTGTATGCTGTTGGTGAGTTCTTGTCATTGTCTTGTTGGGCTGTGTATGTGATAAAGGGGAGCCATACAGGGGTGAAGGTGTCTTCTTCTATTTGTCCCCGTGTCAGTTTCAGTTTATTGCTTAGCTTTTATAGTAAGGCTGTTTCCCATACAATTTGGTACCATTGGTCCATGTTTACTCCTGACAGGTCTCTCCAGTGTCAGGCTATGATGCTTCTGGCTGCTGAAAGTAGGTGGGTTATGAGTTCTTTGTGGTGTAAGTGGGCATTATTGTCTTGGAAGATGTTTAGTAAGGCCAATTCTGGGGTGGTTTGGTTATTTTACTTATTTCTCATATGGTTGTTGTCCAGAATAGTTGGATTTTGGGGCACTCCCACCACATGTGGAGGTATGTGCCTGTGGAGGCCGCACCACGTATTTAAAGAGCAGAGCTTTCCCCAGAGAACTGTGGAAACTGTGGTTTGTTAAAGCTGTCAGTAATCATAGGTGGGTGAGGGAGTACAATACAGTTCCCAGGTTTCTTTGGGGGAAGTCAAGTGCTGTAAATCTGTGGTGTGGATGTACGTAACCTCAGAAGGGAGGGAATTCCAAAATAGAGTCACAATTGTTAAGGCTCACTCTGAGGTCTTTATAGGATGAACCTCAGCTAAAGGCCCCACTGCCAGGAGAGCTCCCCCCCCCCCCCGGTCAAATCCTAGCTCAGTCCAATTAGTGGGAGGACTGTAGCTTTCCCCAAGGTTCTTAGATACAGTGGTACCTCGGGTTAAGAACTTAATTCGTTCTAAAGGTCCATTCTTAACCTGAAACTGTTCTTAACCTGAGGTACCACTTTAGCTAACTGGGCCTCCTGTTGCCGCCGTGACGCTGGAGCACAATTTCTGTTCTCATCCTGAAGCAAAGTTCTTAACCCGAGGTACTATTTCTGGGTTAGCGGAGTCTGTAACCTGAAGCGTCTGTAACCCAAGGTACTACTGTATAAGGTTAATCCTCCATCCACCAGCCTACCCCTGGGATCCATACCCACACATAGAAGGGACCCCAAGGGTCATCTAGCCCAACCCCCTGCAATGCAGGAATCTCAGCTCAAGCATCCATGAGATGGCCATCCAATTTCTGCTTTAAAACCTGCAGTGAAGGAGAGTCCACCACCTTCCGAGGGAGTCTGTTCCATTGCTGAACAGCTCTTACTCTTCCTGGTTTTTAGTCAGAATCTCCTTTCTTGTCACTTGAAGCCATTGGTTTGGATCCTACCCTCCAGAGCAGGAGAAAACAAGCTTGTTCCCTCTGGCATGTGACAGCCCTTCAGATATTTGGAAATGGCCATCCTATCTCTTCTCAGTCTGCTCTTTTCCAGGCTAAACAGACTCAGCTCCCTTTACCATTCATCACAAGGCTGGGTTTCCAGACCCTTGCTTGCCCTCCGCACACGTTCCAGCTTTTCAACATCCTTAGATTGTGGCACACAGAACTGGACACAGTACTCTAGGTGTGTCTGATCAAGGAAGAATAGAGCGGGACTATTACATCCCTTGATCTGGACTCTATACTTCTGTTGATGCAGCCTGGAATAGCATTAGCTTTTTTTGCTGCTGCATCACACTGTGGACTCTCATGCACACATACACACATTCATAAGAGGAGCCTGCTGGATCAGGCCAATGGCCCATCTAGTCCAGCATCCTGTTCTCACAGTGGCCAACCAGATGCCTGCAAACAGGGCCTCACTCCTGCTGCAGCAGCAGCAGCAGCAGCTCACTCCACTTATTCCCAGCAACTTGGATTCAGACAAGGTCAACAGGGCATTGACAGTAACTATTTCAGCAGAAAAGAGGAAGTGAAATCTTAACTAAAGCCAGCTACACCGAGGACTTGTTCTCCAACAGAAGTGACTCAACAGGTGGGGCAGAGACTCTGTGCTAGCTTCCTGGCAGGCAGGTCGCTGTTGCTTATCGGGAAGGAGAGGGGCGAGGAGGCAGGGAGGTCAGCATGGTGCAATCACAGCAGCAGGACTGCCAGGTTTGGCTCCAGGGATACATTTGCACCACAATGACTTCTCCACTGCTGCCCCCCCCCGTAAGCAGCAGAGACCCTTCTAATTTGCTATGGGGCTTGATGATGTGGGGGGTGGGAGGGTGTCCCATGGAACCCCCAAATTGCTCCCAAATAGAAAACCTTGCAGGATTTGTGACTTTCACTTTGGTATTAAAAATATTAGCACTAGCTGGAAAAAAATAACTCATAAATTACGTGTTGCCAAATGCTTGGAGGACCCTGGCAAATTCTATACTGTTTGGTGGGATTTTATCTTATATGCAACAGATGCACAGGACTTCCTCTCAACAGAACAATGTGAAATTGGGTTTTCCTAATGGTCTTAAGTAATTTACCAACCTGCTATTAAGCCTCTCTGATATTTCTATTGCCTTTATTGTATTGATTTGTTTGATTTACTCCAATATATAGAAATATATTTTAAGGATGTCAGGGTCATCGGGCTCCTGGGCCAGTGGGGATTTGAAAGCCCAGACATTTATCCGATAGCTGCTCATGGATCTCTCAGTCATCTCACGACCACGGAAGCACCAAAAAGTGCCTAAGAAAAGGGTGTGGGGATTTTGCCAAGCTCTGAAAACTCCCTGGCTCTCACACACTTCACTGAACTCGTGAGTACAGTGCTCCCATGAGTGATGGAAAAAATTCAGAGTGAAACATCTGAACTGGCAGCCCTCGGTTTGCAGAAGCAAAGTTCGTGCATGTACACAAGGCAGATGGATGGAATCTGACCAGCTTCCTAGATGCAGGAGGAAGAAATCAGACTGGAAATCATTGCACTACAGCTGCTCTAGTCTGGATCCAGTCATTCAGTACCCTCTTCCTTTTGCATTGGGTGGGAAAGCAGCTGTGTGTAGCGCCAGCACAATGACAGAGGCAAGCTAAGCAGTTGTAGAGGGTGGGGTGGTCAAGTGGTTTTCCGCTTGCCCTGCTCCTTTCCCAGTGAAAACCCGCTCTTTAGCGCTGTATTGGAACAAACAGCAATTCACAAAAACTCAGTTGCTGTTGGCTCAGATTGAGCGCTAGAGAGTGGTTTTCCCTGGGGGAAAGAAACAGGACAAGAGGAAGAGTGAATATACTCTGATACTAAGAAGGAGGTTGGCTCTGCAATAGATACAGCAGCCTGCAGAAAAGCAAGTAAACCCCCTGCAGCAACTAATAATTATCCATCCATCCACTTGTCTGTATCAGTACAATGAAAGGATAATCTCTGGAAAGCCCCTTGGATGCTATTTCAATATACTCCAGAGGCCGCTGACTCAAGTTGAGAGAACAGCTGCAGTTAGGAATGTCCCTATTGGGGACAGAAGTTCTGCACCTTGCGCAGAAATTCAGCACATGTTGCCTTTGCAACACAGAGGGGTAGTGACAGGAAAAGATTCATATGCTGAATTTCTACTTGCCAGGAGGACAAAGAGTCATGTCAGATGAAGGGTAGGAAGCCTGGAAATGTTTTTATTAAATAACATGTTTGCTTGTTTTATCATACAATGCTGATGTAAGTCCAGATTTGGAAAATGGTAACACATTCTTAAATGTAATATGGATACTTCTGGAAACTTCCAGAGGAGTAGCCATGTCAGGGTGTTTCCAGACGGGGGCAAAATACTGGAAACAGCTCATTCCTATATCTAAATGAGTCACTGGTAACAGGTTTCGGACTGTAGAAAGGCTTGATCCAAATTAATTTTGGGGTGAGGAGAATATGGGCTTGCATTTTGATGCTGATGCCATGTGGTCCCTGCAAACAAACAAACAAACAAACAAACAAAATCTTCCATGCATGAGCAGCACCCATCCCACAATAAGCACCACCAATCAAGCAGTTTGGACATTCGAGATAAAGTGGAAAGGAGAAGCCACTCACATTGACAACTCAGTGAAAATTCCTCTGAGAAACAGGGATGGATGCAATTGGGGGGAGTTTCCACCACAGTAAATTTCCTGCTAATATTCAGGTATCCATGCCATTGCTTACAGCCATCCTGACACAATGCACACTTCATAGCTGTCAACCTTCCCTTTTTTTGCCAGAAATTCCCTTATTCCAGCGCCGTTTCCCACTGCTATCCCGGATTGTTAGATATCCCGTAGACTGTCCCCAGGACAGGTGAGGCTGCTGATCCCTTATTTTTGAGGCTGCTGATCCCTTATTTTCAAATCTGAAAGTTGACAGCTATGGCGCACTTATGTGCAAGCCCTCCTTCCTTGACAAGTGGCGGGTCCAGTCCATATAAATAAAAAAATTGTCCAGTAGCACCTTAGAGACCAGCTAAGTTTGTTCTGGGTATGCACACTTCTTCAGATACCACCAGTCCATGGCACAGTTGGGGAGGGGGTGGCTACAGAAGAGCCAGGAGATCCGGCCTCCAAGGAATGCCAGTTCTGGGCACCACAGTTCAAGAAGGACACTGGCAAACTGGAACGTGTCCAGAGGAGGGCAACCAGAATGGTCAAAGGCCTAGAAACGATGCCTTATGAGGAACGGCTAAGGGAGCTGGGCATGTTTAGCCTGGAGAAGAGGAGGTTAAGGGGTGATATGATAGCCATGTTCAAATATATAAAAGGATGTCACATAGAGGAGGGAGAAAGGTTGTTTTCTGCTGCTCCAGAGAAGCGGACATGGAGCAATGGATCCAAACTACAAGAAAGAAGATTCCACCTAAACATTAGGAAGAACTTCCTGACAGTAAGAGCTGTTTGACAGTGGAATTTGCTGCCAAGGAGTGTGGTGGAGTCTCCTTCTTTGGAGGTCTTTAAGCAGAGGCTTGACAACCATATGTCAGGAGTGCTCTGATGGTGTTTCCTGCTTGGCAGGGGGTTGGACTCGATGGCCCTTGTGGTCTCTTCCAGCTCTATGATTCTATGAATGCACTGCAGCTGTTGTTGTTACAAGGGCAACACGGTCCTTGCAGGTTGGATCTGCTGTCCTGGTGGATCCTGCCACTTGACGCGGTCGCCTCACCTTGCCTCATGGGTGGGCTGGCCCTCCTCATACCAATATACCATAGCCAAAAATAACTACTTAGCAGTGCAGAGGTCCGCAGAGTGCTTAATTCCAGCCATCTGGTTTCACTGTCGCCCACATCCCATCCCAGAGAAACACACAGGAGAGCAATGGCCCTTGCACAGGTTTATCTCTATTTAAGTACTATACTTATTAAGCAGACACAGTCAATTGGCTTGGGAAGAGGCAGAGAAGTTTGCTGAATCTTGGGACGCAGCAAAGATCATGGCCTGCATTTCTCCCTGACCCATCTGCAGCCTCTCGTGCCAGTTGACCAAGGGGAAAAAGGTCTGTTCTTGTGCCTTTAATCACCAGTCGATCTGCAGATATCAACCTTAGTAACTTTTCCTTGCATGGAGGAAAAAAAGGTGACCGCTGACTAACACCCCCCACCTGCTGCAATGGACAAAGTGGTGGAGGCATTTGCAAACTGGAGAAATTTGGAGAAATGCATATATTATCTAAATGCTGATGAATTTTCAGTTTCAATGAATTTTTTATTACTTAAAAAATAATAATTCACAAGTGGATGTGGAAATGTGGTGAACTCAATTTAAGAATAGGGGGGAAAGAGACACTGGGCCAAACCAAAATGGTCAGATTTGTCTACTCTTACGCTGAAAAGGCCATTACTCCTAGGTAAGTATGTGCATAGGTTAGGCTGTTTCTGCCACACATGAGAGATCTCCAGAGCTACCCAGCAGCTGCCCATGACAGTGACACAATCACAACCTACCTTAAAAAGGTAACATTTACATTGAATGCTCTACCTGCTTTTGTCTCTGGCCCTGCCCACTGCTGGCATACGGCCCTCAGAAGGTCAACCAGGAGGGAATATGGCTCTCGGTCTGAAAAAGCCCCCCCCCCCCCCGCTTTATCTGTTTTAATTTCTGCATGCCAAGCTGTTGTTACATGAGCAGAGGAGAGAAAAAGTCCCAGTCGCTCCCACTTCAGCCACCTGTCTGTTTTTCACACAAATCCTTGACGGACCAGGCTGCACTTTGCATGGTAGGAGTAATTGCTTTTTCTGCTGACTCTGACGTTTCGGCTGCTCCGGGCCGTACGTGGATCTACTTCAGAAGCGAGATGCAAAGGGCGAGCCAGCAGCACATGGCTATAAATCTCCAGGTTTCTTTGCCCCGGACCTCCCCCCATTTTTCTCCTCCAGTGGAAGGGTCCTGCCAACTCCAGTTCTATTTCAATTACTGCTGCCTTGAGTTCTCCTTACCAAGCTATTGCGTTTATAATTCTTACACTGAGCCTGTCTTCAACAACCTAGTGCCCTATAGATGTTCTGGACTTCAACTCGCATGGTGGGGATTGTGGCCCAAAACATCTGGACAGCACTAGAGTAGCAAAGAGCATTGTCTGTGCTAGGAATTTGCATGCAAGCACTCAGCCAGTGCCTTCACTATACTCTTTTCGGAGCCTGCTAAAAAACGTTTTTGTTTAGACAAGCCTACCCAGATGTTTAGAAAACTGATGCAAGTTCCCATCTGTTTTTATTCTACTGTTGCTTTACATTTTGAAAGTCTTAAATTATTTTTATTGATACTTTTACTCTTATCTTTTTTTGTAAACCAATCTGAGGTGGGGGTTTTTAAAAACAATTTATAAAATAATAAAATAAATTTTCCTTTTTTAAAAAACGTAAGGCTGCAGGATGGAGGATAGTTGACTGTGCATGTCTACACATTGAGTTCATTGGGGCCAATTTGCCAGGGACTATCAGTCCCAATTTTCTGGCACCTTTATTGTCCCTGTTTTGATGCTGGGGGGAGGGGCATCTGATTGCAAACTGCTTCAGGGCAGAGCCTGTGTCCTGTCCCTGTGCTCATGCTGTCCTGTAAAGCACTGAGTGCTTTTTATAAGGTTCTCACATTGCCTACATTAAAAAGGGCAGTGGTGGATTAAAACTTGCAGAACGTAACAAAATGGAAAGGGGGAAAGTGCCAATAGCAAGGAGGCAAGAGGCTCTGTGGTGGCCCTTGCCATGTCCTAAGAACACCTTGAAGGACAGCTCCAAATGTCACAAGTGGGTGTGACAACAGAGCAGCCAGGAAAACTCAGCCTCAGGGGGCAAGGGAAGAAACAGCTTGACAAGGAGGACTGCAACAAGCTGCTGATGGATTGGTTATTGTCTTCGATCGATGTGGGGGGTGGAGCTGTATCTCTGTGGCACAATGGGTCAGCACGTCTGGCTGTTAACCAGAAAGCTGGTGGTTCAAGCCCACCCAGGGACAGTTGTGGGCAAGATTCCTGCATTGCAGGGGGTTGGACTAGATGGCCCTTCAAGGTCCCTTCCAACTCTATGATTCTGTTATTCCTGACACTGCAGCACAGTGGGGCAAGAATGAGGCTGTGGCAGCAGTGGTGGGCTGGTGGCCATTGAGACTGGGTACGGCAGAAGGCAGGGAAGCCCACAGGTGGTGGTGCCAGAGGCAGTGACAGGTGGAGCCAACAAACACTCCTTTTGCCCTGCTCCCTGATGAGTTTGCCAGGTGCAGCAATGAGACCGAGGAGGAAGAGGAAGCAGGCAGCCAATGTCACCCTTTGGACTGGCCAGGCAAGCAGTGGCATCACCCTCCTGGAACTTTGTCGCTGCCAGTCAGTGTAGACAATACTGAGCTAGATGGACTTATGGCAGGGGTCAGCAAGGTTTACCTTGCCTGAGCTGGTTCACTCCAGCGGAGATCCCTCCACCGTGATTTCCGGCACCTGCACATGCGCAGTTTAGTGCAGTGCACAGGGACTCACCAAGCGGGTGGCTTGGTTTGGGGGCAGCTTGTGGGCCGGTTAAATGACCCCCGTGGGCCGCTTGCGGCCCATGGGCCCTGGGTTGCCGACCCCTAACTTATGGTCTGACTTAGTTTAAGGCAGCTTGCTAGAAACCTGCTAAATGGCATGCTTTCGTCACTGGGTTAAAAAGCCCTGGGAAACCTTTCCTGTTAAGTTCAAAAGAAAATTGATGGAGAAAAGAATTCAGCTTGCAGTTAAAAACATCAACAAAGCAATGGTGTGTGTGTGTGTTTGCACTTAAACATGCAAGTGTTCACATCTTCTGGTCTAACTTCCTGCACTTTTCATTTGATGACTGACAGAGGTCCATTAGTTTCCACGCCCTTCCTGCTTCTGCGAGTCTGCACCTCCTTGCTCTGAAAAAGCTGTGTGGCAAAGTAGTGGTTAACTTGGCCAACCCATTCAGCCCCAATGACATCACCTGCTTAATTGGTTTAACTAGTTGGACAGCCTTTTAATGTGATGCTTTTCTTAGAATGGCTAGGTGCCAAGGAGCCTTGTGATTTCCAGATCAAGAACTGGAAGTGAGTTTAAAAGGCATTGCAAATGTGTACAGTGCCCATGGCGACAAAGCTAGGGATCTTCCTAGGAAATACAATTAACTGAGAGGTTTCCTGTGTACACACCATAGAAATGAATGGAACATGAGCAACAATCTGGGCTTATCTACACCTCTTGTTTGCCCCAACCGCTGGAAAAACCCAATCTTTAGCACTGAATTAGAACAAACAGCAGTTGTTTTTCCTCGTGGATGGCTGCTTTTTCCATTTTAGTGTTAAAGAGCAGGTTTTCCTGCTGAAGCGGTGAAGCAAAGGCAAAACTGCTCGGATCCATGCTGTCTAAGCACGGAACAAGCAAAAGTGTGGACAAGACCTCTGTCAAGTTTCTGAATTCTGGGCACTGTAGAGATATAATTCCCAGTGGCCTTAACAAACTACAGTGGTACCTCGGGTTACATACGCTTCAGGTTACATACGCTTCAGGTTACACACTCCGCTAACCCAAAAATAGTGCTTCAGGTTAAGAACTTTGCTTCAGGATGAGAACAGAAATCGTGCTCCGGCAGCGCGGCAGCAGCAGAAGGCCCCATTAGCTAAAGTGGTGCTTCATGTTAAGAACAGCTTCCGGTTAAGTACAGACCTCCGGAATGAATTAAGTACTTAACCCGAGATACCACTGTACAGTGCCCACAATTCTTTGAGGTGGGGCGGGGGGAATTTGCTTTGAATGTGTTTTAAAGGCAGGGTGTGTCCATAGCCCTTTGTCTTCAGCAAAGCAGCCCAATTTTTTTCCCTAGCGTGGAGAACAAGGACCTGCGTCCTTGTTTTCAGTATAAAGGAAAACAGGCCTTCTAGGATCTGCATAGTTAGTCGATTTCGTACTGTTACAGGAAAAATCCGAGGGCTCCCTTGGACAAAACAAAGACACCAACCAGGATAACTTGGAGCAAAACAGCAGCCTGTAGGCTTGGTCTTTATTGAACTGTTGCAACAGGGTATTCCCCTCACTTGCAGGAGAAAGGAAAGACCCAGAAGAATAGTGTGCAAGGTCTTATAAAAACTTTTGAAATTCCCCTCCTCTAGATCAAGCCCACCCCCAGAAACATCATGCATACATTACAGAAAGGAGGGGCTGAGGGAGGCATACATTACAGAAAGGAGGGGTTGAGGGAGGAGTTGTGGTGGTAACCTGAGTGTCCTGTCACCTGGCTGGTTCCCTTCTCTCCCCCTCCCCATGAGTCACTTCCAGGAGACAAAGGGGAGTTTGCAGTTTCCTGCCCCCAGAGGGAGGATCTGATCATTGTCCTTTGTTTCAGTCCATGCTGAATCCACTCCCATATGCAGGTTCTTTGTGATCTTGATTGTCTTCTGTCTGGGACCATCAGGGTTGGCATAGCAACTGGGCAGGGCTCCTGTGTATGTGCTGGGATGCTGAAGGGATTATGGCTGCCCTGTATCAAACCTGCCCCATTTTGTAGTCTTTCCTTCATGGAGTAAAATAAAAGTGGAACAGTGCAAATCCAATGTATGGTTGATTTTCTATGAATTTATAACAGAAGCATAGCGTATGTAGTGAGTGTGAGTGTGAAGTTTGTACAAAAAGAATGATTGGGGTGGGGGGTTCCTGCTACAGTACCATCTGACAAAAACAAAGACCTCCAAAATATATGCAGTCCTGGGCGTCTGAGGGCCTAAGATTCATGATTACTGTGAGGAGACCTGGGCGATCCACAGTTCCCAGACCCAAGGGACACTTTCTCCAGTTCCTCTCCCCAGTTAGGTATCTAGGAGCTCCCTCCCAACCCAAAACCAAAGGCTCAAAACTACAGTGGGAGCTAGGAAACAGCAACAAGGCACAGGGCAATATCCACTCCAGTTCCGTGACTGGTATATGGCAGGGACAGGGCTCCACCTCGAGGAAAGACCTGGAATCGCCTCACGTTGGACATAAAGGCTCCCAGATCGTTTAGATCAGGGGTCAGCAACCACTGTCCCTCAGACCTTGTGGGAGACCGGACTATATTTTATTGGGGGGGGGGGTGAACGAATTCCTATGCCCCGTAAATAACCCAGGGATGCATTTTAAATAAAAGGACACATTCTACTCATGTAAAAACATGCTGATTCCCGGACCGTCTGCAGGCCAGATTGAGAAGGCGATTGGGCTGCACCCGGCCCACCGGCCTTAGGTTGCCTACCCCTGGTTCAGATCATTCACTGCTACAATTCAACCAGGAGCCTCTGCAAACAGGAGACCAAGAATTATCCTGGGGATCAAACCAAGGTCTATCTTGTTCAGAACTGAACTTGTGACCAGCCCTGAGGAACATGGAAAGCTCACAAAGCAAGTCACAATGAAAACTGCTGTCTCTCTCATTGTTTTCCCCTAATACCAGAGACAGACTAAAATAGAACGTGAAGTTTCTTCCCCCCCCTTCCCCCCCTTTTTTTGCTGCAGTAGTATCATCCATGTATTTATTGCATCTTTGGAAATTTCCTGACATTGATTAGAGGCTGTCTGTTTCTAAAACTGCTCCTTTCCCAGCAACCTGACAGGCTTCTCAGGACATGCAGAGAAAAGTGATGGGAAAATTCCCACTGATCTAATTTCTGTGTGTCAACACAGCTATCTTCAAAAGCATGGAGAGGGCAGTGTACCTTGGGCAGTTAAGTCGTAGAATGGAATTATCAAAGTAAACAAAATACAGTGAAGTCACCAATAATTAAGAAAGAACATAAAATTTACATAGAAACAACACTCTCAATTTCCAAATTTAACCCCAGTTGCGTGTGAACACTCCCCAAAGGAATTTTGCTAGTTTTGTCCCAAATTTTGCTAGCTTATCCCAGGCAGGGACCTCTTAAATAGTCTCCCCAGTCCAAGTTCCTCTCTTGGATTCCCTGATGTGGTCCAAAAGAAAGAAGAGCAATACAATTGGCACCAGCTTGGCTGCAGGAGTTGCTGGAAGGAGGTGTACAAGATGCCACCCAACTGTCTTAGGGACTCCATTGTGGATTTGTGTAGGGTTTACTCCTGAACCTTTTCTTCTGAAGTTATCCCACAAGGCAGCAGAGCTTTAGGATCAGAGTTTCCTTCTCCTAGATGGGCTACCTTCCCATGTGGACAAGCCCCATGTGCCCCTCATTGTCACGACCCGGTTCATGGGTGATCGAAGGCCCGGCTGAGGACGTTGGGACCGGGGGCAAGATGGCGGGGTGGGAGCAGGAACGGGAGTCCAGAAGGCAGGAGTCGGGAAGCCAAGAGTCCGAGGGTCAGAGAGCTGGGAGTCAAGAAGCCAAGGGTCAAGAAGCAAGGAGTCACGAAGCCATGGGTCCGAGGATCAAGAAGCAAGGAGGCACGAAGTCAGGGGTCCGAGGATCAAAAAGCAAGGGGTCATGAAGTCAGGGGTCCGGGAGGCTAAGGCCCCGAAAAGACTCAATATGGAGGCCAAATGGCCGAAATATTGGGAAATAATAGAAAAAGATGATGACAACTGGAGACTGCAGAGTATGGAGAAACTAAAGGGGAAAGTGCGAAATTGGTTACATTACACTCAGATTAAAGAAGTCTTTAAGTCAAATAAAAAATTAGGATTCCGGGTGGAAAAATCAAAGTTAGAAACAGAACTGTTAGAACCCAGCTCTAAGACACTTTCAAGAATGTATAATTTGCTGCTAAAATGGAATACACAGGATGAAACGGTCAAATCAGCTATGATAAAATGGGCACAGGACATAGGGGTACAACACCATGTTTGCTGACTGGGAAAAGTTATGGACCACCGGTATGAAATTTACGGCATGTAATACCCTGAAAGAAAATATTATGAAAATGATATACAGGTGGTACATGACCCCAGTCAAGCTTGCAAAGATATATCATTTGCCTGATAATAAATGTTGGAAGTGTAAAGAGGCTGAAGGAACATTCTTTCACCTCTGGTGGACGTGCCCTAGAGTGAAGGCTTTCTGGGAAATGATATATAACGAGCTGAAAAAGGTATTTAAGTACACCTTTCTTAAGAAACCAGAGGCCTTCCTCCTGGGCATTGTCGGCCAAAGTGTGCAAAAGAAGGATCAAACTTTTTTTATGTATGCCACAACAGCAGCAAGGATACTCATTGCTAAGGGCTGGAAAACTCAAGATTTGCCCACACTGGAAGAATGGCAGATGCAACTGATGGACTATATGGAACAGGATGAGATGACCGGCAGAATCCGAAACCAGGGAGAAGAATTGGAGGAGGAGAACTGGAAGAAGTTTAAAGACTATCTACAAAAGCATTGTAAACTGTATGAATGTTAAGAAAAATGTACGATCTGCAACATCAGGGCTCCAACAAATTAATAATCTATATGTGTAAAAGATAATGTAATTGAAAAATAAGATAAATTGTGGATAAATGGTACTCTATAATTAACCTTTGACAAGAGAAATTTAAAAGATTAAATTTGAGATTTGAATATTGGGAAATTTTAATAGACAAATTAAATTAAGTTAATAATTTGCTGGTAAAACTTATGAGTTTAGAGAGTAGGAACAAGAGGCGTGAGGAAGTCCAAGGATGTTTATGAAATGAGGATATCTGAATTTGGTATGTTTATTTTTATGTATCTTTATTGTCAAACAAAAATTTAATAAATATTATATATAAAAAAAGTCAGGGGTCCGAAGATCAAGAAGCAAGGAGTCACGAAGTCAGGGGTCCGAGGATCACGAAGTCAAACACAGCAAGGCAGGAAACATGTTGCTGTGGCAAAGAGCTGAAGGGAAAATGCTGACCTTATATCCCTTCCCAGCTCTTGCCCCCAGGTGCTGTGAGTTACCAATCGGCCTCACCTGTGCAGCCACACCTTGCCTCTTGAGAACAAACTTAGGAAGGCCCCAGTCTTGCAGAGTCCTATTGGTCACAGGGCCTGGCTCCTGCACGCACACATGACACTCATTTCTCTCTACAGCACATGCAGAAATTGCCTTATTGACCATTGGACCCACTCTTGGTCTCATCCACTCAATCCTCCAGAGCCTGTCTTTGCATGCAGGAGACATTCCTAACTCACCAAGGGTTTGAGACCCATCAGCCACCCTCACCTGGTTTAGCCAGACAAAGCCGTTCCTGGGATGTGGCCGTTGTGGGGACCAAGGGTGGACAAACTCCCCCAGAAGGAGCACAATGTGTCCCCCAGCAGAGGTACTAGCCCTCCCCTAACATCCCATACACCCTTACGAACCAGCCACAGTGAAATCTGTGCCGTGGTGTGGCATTAATGGCAAGAGAGAAAGGCTTCCCAGGTGGCCTACAGGTGGCAGCAGAGCCTTCTTCTCCCCAAAGTGGCCTTGGGTGGCGTGGCCTTTCGGGGTCTGTGGTCCCTGGCAGATTAGATAGATGTTCAGCCACTTGTGCCTCAGTTGCTGCCTGCCCCCACCTCCTTCTCTGCTTTGAAGCCCAAGAGACTTTGGCTGCCTCCCAGGGCCTATTGTTTGTGGGGCTGCTGTTTCTCAGAACTTGCCGCCATTGTCTCCCTCCCTATTGTCCATCTCTGGGCTGCTGTTCCCAGGGCCGGCCTCCAATTGCCAGGCTCTGCTGCTCACACCAATTACCAGACAAAGAGCGATGACTCAGACCCGGCTGCGCAGCATGCAGCTGGGGCCGCAGAGTGCCCACCTTCCCCCTTGAACTAGGGGCAGGAGCCCCACCAGGGCCCCGAGGGGAGGGGAGTGGGGCGGCCGGTGCAACAGAAGAAGAATGGGATCTGCGCTGGTAGAATGATCTCATCCACATGAGGAAGGGCAACGCTGCTGAGAAACTTGCCAATTAAGGAAACAAACAGGGGCATCAGGATGCCTGGGGCGGGCATGTCGACAAGGGGGATAAGGCCCGAGTTGTTGTTGTGTTTTAAGGATGCTTAGTGTGAACTATCACTACAAGCGAACAAGGCTTGGGGCAACTGCTGTGGAAAGGGAGAACTATTTCTCACACCTTTCCTGTTGCTTGTTTTTGGAGAGCCATCTAACAACTTTGCCCACCTTTTGAAGCCAAGTGTGTTGAGAGGACCAAAGGTGCATTATTATTATTTAGCCACTTCCTATATAAAGAGTTGTGGGACGCGGGTGGCGCTGTGGGTAAAACCTCAGTGCCTAGGACTTGCCGATCGTATGGTCGGTGGTTCAAATCCCCGCGGCGGGGTGAGCTCCCGTCGTTCGGTCCCAGCTCCTGCCCACCTAGCAGTTCGAAAGCACCCCTAAGTGCAAGTAGATAAATAGGTACCGCTTTCTAGCGGGAAGGTAACGGCGTTTCCGTGTGCGGCGCTGGTGCTGGCTTGCCAGCTGCAGCTACGTCACCCTGGCCACGTGACCTGGAAGTGTCTTCGGACGGCACTGGCTCCTGGCCTCTTAAGCGAGATGAGCATGCAACCCTAGAGTCGGACACGACTGGCCTGTACGGGCAGGGGTACCTTTACTTTATATAAAGAGTCTCTAAGCAGCTTGCATGTTTTTTTAAAGCATAGCAACCCTACATAAATGATCAGGCGCTGTGATTCCCCACCAGTTTGATTTTACCCCCGGAGGCGTACTCCATTGTCTCTCGAGACAGAAGATGCCAACAACCAAAAGCAGCAGCAGAGTACTGACTATGCCTTGTGACACAGTGCTGGCCATATACATTTCCCCTCCTGCTTTAGATAGAGATATGAATAACCTGGACAGGAGACCAAACTTTGCCAACCTGGTGCCCTCCAGCTGTTTTGGACTACATTTTCCATCAGCCTTCAAGGACTGGTGGGAATTGTAATCCAAAATGTCTGGAGGGCACTACATTGGCAAGTAGACATAGTGACATTGTAGACCAGGGTTGGGGGATCTATGGCTCTCCAAAGGTTGTTGCACTACATCTCCCATCATCCTTGACCATTGTCCCTGGGGGCTAATGTGAGCTGGAGTCCAACAGCATCGGGTTCTCCATCCCTATTATGAATTTACAAAGATTTAACAGCCATTCCTTCTCAGGGAATATTGAATATTGTAGATGGGGCAGGGGAGGACTGGTGATCTCAAGTAGTACTCTGTATATTTGGCCAAACTGCAGTTCCAACAATCATAGGAGCCAACTCCTAGGGGCCATGGGGGCTTCAGCCTCCCCCAATAAAATATTTGAGGGGGCTGCCCCCCCCAGTCGATGGGCATTGCCATTCGGATGGCGTGTGTGCACTGCATCGTGATTGATTATGCAGGGCAGGACTTACCTGCCCCCCCCCCAATATTTTATTCAAGTTGGCACCCCTACCCACAATTTATGGTTGGAAGCCTTGACATGATCATTAAACGTGTTGAAAACCACGGCGCCTTTCTGAATCAAAAATCCTCCAAGGCAGCTTAGGATTATAATAAGAACACAGAATAAAATAGCCCCCTCCCCAAAGAGCCATGCAAATAACAAATTCTGTTCATAAAAAAGAAGCAGTGAAAGATCCCCACAGTGGAGTAACATTGCTTATCTAAGAGCCACCTCAAACATGTGTATTGCATGAGCTGGTTCAATTTACCCTTGTAATTTATCCTTCCTTAGGGAGGAGAGAGGCAGCTTCCAAGAATAAAATGAACCCTGCAATCAGAGCTTAACACAATATCCGCACATTATCACACACTACCGTTAAATATATCAAGTATAAATATATACATATTTAGTTTCCTTCAAAATTTGGGGCATTAGTACAGCGCACTCATCAAAGACCACTCTGTGTACTTTAAAAATAAAAATGGCTTGCCTTGCTCCTCCTTTCATGAAGCGGGGAGGGATGTGGCGGGGGGGGCAGGAAAGGGGGTGTTGCTGTGGACCGCGGTCCCTTTTCCGCACGCACTCTCCACCCGCTGCAGACAATGCCATTGTATCGCAGAGTCCTTAATTGTCGCACGGAGTGTTCTTGACAATAGCCACTTCTCTGGCAGATCAAAGGAACGTAATTGCAGTGGGCAAGGGGGCCAAAATGGCTGGCACTAGCGTGGGGGCAAAGGGGAAGATGAAAGGGCCGGCAGGCTGAGGCCGCTTGGCCATTGTGTGTCCCCCAAATCACATACACACAGGGCTGGCTGTTGGATTCGGGGCCTCCTTCCAGGGCCTCAGTACTTCTCTCCCCCACCCACCCAACCTGACAGAGGCAGGATATGCAAGCGGAGAATTCTCCTTGGTTGCATCTGATCCTCAATACTCTGTGCCAAGTGGAGATGGTAGCACCGTTTGGGTGGCAGGCCCTGGGAAACAGCCAACCTTGCCATTCTCTGGAGCTGGCCATTCACACACACTCTTCCTCCTGCCTCTGGGCAACAACTGGGGAGTGGTCCCCCTTGGCCAGGGGTGCATCTACTAGGAAACAGGGTCCATAATTCCAGAGGGGCCCCAGAAGCAACTTTAGTCCACAATTGTGGGTCTAGCAGACCCAATTTCATCATTCTAAGATGCATCATGCATGTATATAATATTTCCCTAATTTTCACCCCCCCCCCCAGCATAACTCAAAAACTATAAGACACAGGAATTTTTTATTCACACCAGTGACTTTGACATGTGAGATAATCCAGTACAGCAATTTTAATCAAACCTGCAATGTAGTAGTAGTAGTAATAGTTGTTATTATTAAATGTGATCTGTCATGGAATAACCCCATTGAAGAAGATAACAGTGGTTAGCCGGAACTCATTGCTGGTTGCAAAGGAGCCCCCATAACAGCTAAAGCTTCAGGGCCAACAAAATGTAGGTGCACCAATTCCCTTGGCATTTCAAGGGCAGCATTCTTTCACAAGCAATTTTCGTAGGGTGGGTGCGTGGGTAGCACCAAAAATGGGTGGAGCACTGCTTGTCCAGTAAGCTGCATTCCAGGAGGGGCAGAGAACCCTTTTTGTCTAGCAAGCCAGCTCCTTATCTGTCCCTTCTCCATGGGCCACGCTTGACAGCCACCTGTCAAAGTCCTTTGAACTGCACTTCCTAAACAGCCGGCTGCCGGGGGCTTGGCAAATGCAGGGCAAGGGACTTGGGCAGTCCTGTGCACAGGGCTTACAAGGCGCTTTGTGCAGCGGTTCCCAAGTGCCCAGCAGCTAGCTGTTCGTCAGGCACTAGTGGAACAATGTGGGAATGGGAATTTCCAGGCACCCCTGCCTTTTTTTGCCTAGCACCTGACATAGTATATGATGTCAGGAGGTGGGTGTGTCTTGCCTGAAACAGCCTGGTGGACTAAATGAGGATGTCTGATAGGCCAGATTAGGGCCCTGGGCCTGAGGTTCCCCACCCTTCTACAGTGGTACCTCAGGTTACAGACGCTTCAGGTTACAGACTCCACTAACCCAGAAATAGTACCTTGGGTTGAGAACTTTGCTTCAGGATGAGAACAGATATCACACGATGGCGGTACAGCAGCAGCGGGAGGCCCCATTAGCTAAAGTGGTACCTCAGGTTAAGAACAGTTTCAGGTTAAGAACGGACCAGAATGTTCTTAACCTGAGGTACCACTGTATAGACATCTACATCACGCAGGTATTATCCAGGTTCAATTACTCGTTGAGCAGGGCCAATGAGAGGCATGGCTTGGGGAAAGGGTGTGGCCTGGGGAGAGGTCCAAGGGCCAGGTGGAGCGGCTCAGAAGGCTGCATTCAGTCTCCAGACCTAAAGTCCCTCCCCACTGGCACAGGAGCTTTTGGGAAAGACCACCTCTGTCCACATTATTTTTCTTGTAGCAAAAATAACCAGGAGTCTTCTGGTGGTACCTTAAAGACTAAGGAATTTCTTAAATGACATAAACTTGCATGGACTCAAGTCCGCGTTGTCAGATGCATATGTTTATACCACAATAAATCTCTTTGCTTTTAAGATACTATTCTCAGTTTCAGGAAGCAACCTTTTGCTGCAAGGGTTTTCTGACTGCAGACATGTTGATGTTAATATTTCCCCCCTCAGCATTCCTTATACCTTTATGTAACTAAACGATATGAAAGGGAAAACAAATCCAGATTCTGTTATTTTTCTTGGGTGAGTGTATCGGTGTAAAGCACTTCAAAACGGTGCTAGCACTTCAAAACTTTTGTTTTGTATTTTGTGTTTTCACTCTTGTGTTGTGATCAGCCCTGTGATCTTCAGATGAAGGGCAGTATATAAATTTAATAAAACAACAACAACCTGCAGTGGAGAACTATCGAAGCAAGAGCTTTGAGGAGGTTGCCTTTTCAGCTGTGGCTCTGTATCTGTGAAAAGCTGTCCACAATAAGGCCTGTCTAGCTCTATCATTAACACTGTTTTTGGCACCGTGTAAAAAACCACCTCTTTCCCAGGCATTTGATGGATTATGAAGATTTTGCTGTTCATCAATGTTTGGGCTGCAAATGTATTGCCTACAATGGCTGGCAGCAGCTCTCCAGGGTTTCAGGCAGGGAGTCACTCATAGTTCAACTCAGGGATGCTGAAGAGTTTATGTGGAATGCCCTACCACTGAGCTAATGTGTTATTTTTTTTCCTGATACCTTGCTAGCATCCGTCTGTCTCGAGAGACAATGGAGTATGCCTCCGGAGGTAAAATCAAACCTGTGGGGAATCAGAGCGCCTGTTGTGGCTGCAGTGACCAGTAACTCGTAACTGCTGCCTCCCCATGTTGTTTTTGTCGTGTTAGCAGTGCTAAGGTGACCTCTCTGGGCACAACCCTGGGCAGTGTGTATGAATGTCCTGGGCTGCCCAGATAACAAAAAACCCCTCTCGGCTTCGCTGATGTGGTCCAAAGGAAAGCAGAGCAAGGCATTTGGCACTAGCTCGGCTGCAGGAGTTGCTAGAAGGAGGAGTATACAAGGCGCCATTTCACTGTCTTAGGGACTCTACTCCGGATTTGTATAGAGCTTACTCCTCAGCCTTTTCTTCTCCTGAAGATATCCCACAACACAGCAGCTACTTTGCTTTGTGCTGGAACCTTAGCTGGAATTACTGGAGATGATGGCGTCACTTAGAACCAACCTATTAATCTCACTGAGTTCAGTGGAGATACAAAGGTGACTTACCTGGAACTCATGACCGTTGCTTTTTGACGTCTTAACCTCATGTGTCATCTTGCTAATGCCTAATAAAAGAAATGAGCAATCTTGTAACCTCACCACAACTGGTATTTCCCCTTGTCCTGCATACACTGGTCAATACAACAGAGGAAGGATAAGGAAATGCTGAAGCCTATGGCATCCCAATGCTCGTTTCTTTTACTAGATGCTGCAAGAGAAACGTGGGGAAGATGCAGATTGTCAGCAACAGCTGTGCAACGCACATACATGTCCAAAATGTTCACTTAGCCTTTCAGCTGCACAAATTTCGTATTGGACACCCCACTCTAAAAAAGGTCAAAGGGACACAAGGTGTGCTTTGCTCTTTGTTCACACCCTGTATCAGCGGTGGTTTCAAGTGAGCAGCTCTTATCTATTACAGAATATAGAATACAGAGGCAGATCTTTGGTCCACCTAGCTCAGGACTGTCTACACGGACTGGCTGAGGTTCTCCAGGATTTCAGGCTAGGATCTCTCTCAACCTGACCTGGAGTTGCCACTGGAGATCGAACCTGGACCAAGGATGCACATTACCTGCCCAAAGGGGAAGGGGAAGTAGAGGAGGTTCTGACCCAAAAGAAGGTGCTTAAAAAAGGTTTTGGCAGTTTACATATGGAAATGGAGCACATTCTATCCTAATAAAATTTACATGTATACTGTCCCTGACGCCGCCTGAGATTTAAGCGCTTAATAAACACAAAAGCCTAACATGTTTTGTTTTTCCCTGCCTCCCATTCTTCCAACTGTGCATTATCATCTTTCCAACTGAACAAAATTGTTTTCCAATGCACATTTTGTTTCCAACTGCACGCTTCAAAGCAACAAAATTCCCTGAAAGATGCTGAGAGATGTTTACAAGGAGGATTCGAAAGCAGGGTGATTTCACTTCAAATTAGACCAGGATCCTAAAACCAAAAGAAGTGCTTGATTTAGCTCAGCCTTTGCCAATCTGGTACCCTCCAGATGTTTTTGACTGCAATTCCCATCTGCACCAGACAGAACGGACGGGAGTTGTAGTCCGAAACACCTGGAGGGCAAGCAGGTTGATTTAGATCCTGAAAAGAAATGGGAATGGGGAGCACAATGCTTCATTCTGAGCACCATGTGCATGTATAAAAATATATGAAATATATGAAACGACACGCCATGTGGCTTTATTCTAAGGGCAGGTTCACACTGTACACTTAAAAGTATATTCAATGTGCATTCAAAGCACGTAACTTCTCCCAGAGACCCTGGGGAACTGTAGTTGATGTTAAGGGTGCTAGAAATGGTACCTCCTGTGAGGGGGAAACTACAATTCCCAGGATTCTTTTTTTTGCGGGGGTGAAATCTGTGCAAGTGTGCATTAAATATGCTTTGAATGTATAGTATGAACAATACACCAAGATACAAAGCCGCAAACAAGTTTGGCCCAAGCACCGTTCACACTCCCTCTCTCCTCAACTTGGGCCTGACTCTGAGCTCTCCGCCCTAACACGTAATGGTGGCAGCAATCCCGTGAAAAGTGGGACTCATTGCCTCATTTTGAGCTCCGAGTGTGCGTACCAAAATCTTTGAAACGGCCCTCCAGATCAAGCCATGTTGCTTTATTCCGAGAGCAGATCCACACTACAAACTTAGAGAATACCCAATGCACATTTGAAGCGCATGGCTTCTCCAGAAGCATCCCAGGAACCGTAGTTTGTTGAGGGTTCTACAAACGATAACTCTGAGAGGGGGAAATTACAGTTCCCGAATTCTTCTTTTTTGGAGAAGATCCGTAAGTGAGGATATCCATTCAGGATCGCCCAAGGTCGGCGCTCTCTCTCTCTCTCTCTCAGGGCGCCATGTCGAGCAAGAGGACCCAAGTCCTGCCTTTGGCTGTGCCTGTGAATACTTTCTTTATCCTGAGCAAACCGTTTTGTATGACTGGCTTTTCGGACTGATGAAGTGTGTAGTGAAACCTGTAATATATCTGGAGAACCGGTCCATGCATACGGCTTTGTGTTTCCAACTCAAGACCCATTGAATAACATCTCATCCAGTTCAATCTTTGAAAAACAGCTTTGAAAAACTTTTTCATATTCTCCAGTGTGCTACCCTTGCCATTGTGGCGGCATGGAGTTGCTGTCCCGTGATTGGACTTACACTAGAATAGAATCATAGAATCATAGAGTTGGAAGAGACCCCAAGGGCCATCGAGTCCAACCCCCTGCCAAGCAGGAAACACCATCAGAGCACTCCTGACAAGCATTTAGGGGCACCAGGTTGGGGGGAGTCTGGCGTGCTCTGCACAACCTATTGCACTCTTTAGAGCCCTGGTGGAAGAGAAGCCCTTGGTTTCCCAGTCGGGTTTCCTAATTGTCATTTGAGTCTCCGGCTTCCAAGAGAACCAGCCCCCTACTTGAAGGGCTGCTGGAGAACAGGCCTCTGTTTGAAGGCCTGAATTTGGTTTAAAGGAGACCTACAGTATAGGGGCCTTGACATCCACAGTGAGCACCTCGGCAGCAGACTAAGTAGCCACACGTGGGTCACTTGGTCCCACTGCAACAAGATCAGGTGCATTTCTATGCAAGTTGCAGGAATTGTTTTGAAACTTTCATCTGTACGTGTAATTCATAGAATCATAGAGTTGGAAGAGACCACAAGGGCCATCGGGTCCAACCCCCTGCCAAGCAGGAAACACCATCAGAGCACTCCTGACATATGGTTGTCAAGCCTCTGCTTAAAGACCTCCAAGGAAGGAGACTCCACCACACTCCTTGGCAGCAAATTCCACTGTCAAACAGCTCTTACTGTCAGGAAGTTCTTCCTAATGTTTAGGTGGAATCTTCTTTCTTGTAGTTTGGATCCATTGCTCCGTGTCCGCTTCTCTGGAGCAGCAGAAAACAACCTTTCTCCCTCCTCTGTGTGACATCCTTTTATATATTTGAACATGGCTATCATATCACCCCTTAACCTCCTCTTCTCCAGGCTAAACATGCCCAGCTCCCTTAGCCGTTCCTCATAAGGCATCGTTTCCAGGCCTTTGACCATTTTGGTTGCCCTCCTCTGGACACGTTCCAGTTTGTCAGTGTCCTTCTCGAACTGTGGTGCCCAGAACTGGACACAGTACTCCAGGTGAGGTCTGACCAGAGCAGAATACAGTGGCACCATTACTTCCCTTGATCTAGATGCTTGTTGAACGGTTCATTTATCCAGTCTGTATAACGTTTACTGCACATGTAACTTGTTAAGATACAGTTGTACATTTATCCACTCCATGTTTACAGTATCTCCAGGCTTTGTTTTGCACATGGCACCTTAGTATGTTTGTTGCTTGAATGGTTACAAGTCTTATCTCTATTCTAGCTATTATTCTAGTAAATTTGGTTTTATACTTATAAGCCAGTTTATGGTGTTGTTGTTTTGTTGCATTATTATTACTGTCACCACATTTGAGGCTTTGTGTATACACTACAGTACTGCCATTGGCCCAGTCACGCCTCTTTGTCGAACCGACCTCACAGGGTTGTCGTGTGAGGAGGGAGAAACGGGCGAAAAGACTCTCCTTTGAAGCTAAAGGCGGCACATAAGCGCAATAAATAAATAGAGGCACGTGCCCTAACACAGAACCACACCAGCGGCCTTCGCGCCTCAGCCCCGGGCCTTGCCTTTGAGGCGGCCGCCCGTCGTCGCGTAACGGCGGCGGCGAAAGCGCCACGGCCCGCTCAGGGAGGCCTGCGCGTGTATCTGTGGGCAGGTTCACGCTAGGCCCTTGACACGCGCGTGTGTTCGTGTGAGGGAACAAGGCCTTGCTTCGTTTATCTCCCAGGCCTCGCCTTTGCTGAGGGGAGCGAGCGAGGGGAGGCCCGGCCCGGCCTCTCCTCTCCCCTCAGCCGAGGCCACGGCGCTCGGCGGCCGAGGACAAAAGCGCGAGCATGATCAAGCGAGGCGGGCCGCCTCTGATCATTAAGCGGGGAGCCTTTTGATGGCCGCCGGCCCCCGCCCGGGCTCACAAAGGGCCTATTCAGCGCGGCCGCCTCCTCCTCCTCCTCGGCGGCGCGCAGCGGGGCTGAACCAGGGCCCGGCCGGGCTCCCCTAATGAAGCCGCCGCGCTGGCCCTCGTGCGCCTCCCCTTCTCACCGCCCCAATGGCAGGACCCTCGCCTGGCACCGCTGCCGGCCCTAATGAATGAATTCTCTCGCGTTTATTTATTTATTATCATTTATTCTTTCGGTGTGCTCCCCCCCCCCACAAAAAAAACATGAGCGTCGTCTGTGCGGGTCCCCCCACCCCCGAGGGCACCGCATATAGGCGCGCAAGGGCGGCCTCGGCGGCAGCCGCTCCGCTCGCCCCGAGGGGAAAGGGAGGCTCCTTCTCCCTCTCCTTCTTCTCTTCCCGCCTTCGCACCCCACGCCACCCCGGAGGCGATGGGTCCCCTGGTGCTGCTGCTGCTGGTGGATCGGGCCCTGGCCGCCCCCCTGGGCAAGGAGCTCTGCCCGATGCCCCCCGGCGCCTTGCGAGGTAAGAGCAGCGTCCGCCTGGGAGAGGGACGACCTGGATTTAGTCATCCTTTTTTATTTCTAAATATCGATATAGCCATGTCAATATGTAGCTTTATTTCAATGGCTCAATGAGCACCTGGTTTTTATTACACGCCCTGCTTGGGCAGGCAGTGTCGCGCAGTGGTTAGCAAGGCAGAGGTTTGAGGAGCAGAGGTTTCAGGGTAGCAGCTTTGGCTGCTGTAGTCCCCAAATAGGTTTTGGGGTGTCCTCCCCCCCCATCTAAAAACCCTGGAGAGTTGTTGCCGGTCAGTGGAAGCAACACAGAGCCAGGTGGGCCAGTGATGTGATTCAGTGCAGGGCAGATTGCTTCCCTTGTTCCTGTAGACACCATAGGGCTCAGGCACAGCCCGTTTTCCAACTCCAGCCTCTTTTAACTGGTTGTTTCAGAGATTTGAACCTGGGGCCTTCTGCATGCGGAGCAGCTGCTTCGCTGTTGAACTGGACACTGTTGTTACCCCACATCCCCTATGACTTCTCTGGGGGTTTTTTAATAGAGGTACTGCAGGTAAAAGGGACACGGGTGGCGCTGTGGGTTAAACCACAGAACCTAGGACTTGCTGATCAGAAGGTTGGCGGTTCGAATCCCTGCGACAGGGTGAGCTCCCGTTGTTCGGTCCCTGCTCCTGCCAACCTAGCAGTGCAAAAGCATGTCAAAGTGCAAGTAGATAAATAGGTACCACTCCGGGGGGAAGGTAAATGGTGTTTCCTTGTGCTGCTCTGGTTCTTAGTTATGCCAGCCACATGACCCGGAAGCTGTACACCGGCTCCCTTGGCCAATAAAGCAAGATGAGCGCCGCAACCCCAGAGTCAGTCACGACTGGACCTAACAGTCAGGGGTCCCTTTACCTTTACCTTTTACTGCAGGTAAAAAATCAACAGGTACTGTTCATTCTCGATACAGAGATGCAATAAGGCCGGTAACAACCTCTTCCGGGTTCTTTTAACCCGGGACCTTCTGCATGCCAAACAGGTGGATCTACCACTGAGCTGTGGCCGTATTTCATAGACTGCTATAGAGTGCTTCACGTTGGCTGTTTCCATAATCTGGATGACAGTCTTGTAAAGCAGACTAGCAGTATTTCTCTCCCACCCACCCCATGTTCGCAAATGGGGAGAGGAAGGCTGGGCTTGAATGCATAATGGGTTGCCGAAGGCTGCCTTAGGGAGTCCCTGGCAGACCGAGGGGGGATTTGAACCTGGGACTCTGCCCCAACACTGGGTCTTTAAGCCACTAGCTCTCTGGCTTGATACCAGGCTAGTAAAAGCAGGGAGCGAAAGGAGAACGGACACTTCTGGCATACTGTAGCCTTGTTTGCATGCAGAAGGGTTCAGTCCCAGCATCGTCAGGAAACCTGGGAAAGAGGAGACTGAGAGGAGATATGACAGCAATATTCAAATATCTTAAGGGGTTTCACATGGAGGAGGGAGCAAGCTTGTTTTCTCCTGCTCGACAAGGTAGGACTCGAACCCATGGCTTCAAGTTATAAGAAAGGAGATTTTGACTAAACATCGGGGGTGGGGTGGGGGTGGGGGGACTTTTCATTGGGACAGACTCTCTTGGAAAGTGGTGGATTCTCCTGTATTGGGTGTTTCGAAGCAGAGGCTGGATGGCCAACTCTCAGGGATGCTTTGGCTGAGATTCCTGCATTGCAGGGGGTTGGACTAGATGACCCTCGGGGTCCCTTCCAACTGTACGATTCTGGGGAATGCCCTTGCCCGAAGTCCTGAAGAGTTGCAGTCAGTCAGTGGGGACAATGTTGTGCTAGGTGAACCATTGGTTTGACTCCGAATGAGGCAGCTTCATGTGCTCCTATCCTGTCTGCACTCATGGCCTCTCTCCCGTTGGAGAAAGATCAGCAGCAGGGCATTGCTCAATCCCTGGCATCTCCAGTTGGGCAGGGAGAGAGACGTCTGCCCGGAACACCTGCTGCCAGTCAGTACAGAGCTGGACTAATGTCCTGACTTTATATGGCATCTTCCTATGTCTCCGTCTTTCTCCATGTTTTCAGTCCTCTTCTATGCATGGAAGATCCATGTGCCTACACACTTCTAGAGCATGGGAAGCTGCCTTCTACTGAGTCAGACCAATGACCCATTTAGCTCAGTATTTCTTGCACTGACTGGCAGCGGCTCTCCCTGGTTTCATACAAGACTCCCCCCCCCCCAGCTGCTAGGGATTGAACCTGGGACGTTCTGCATGGAGAACAGGTGCTCACCCCCCCCCCCGAGCTATGGCCCAGCCACCTGGTGCCTTTAGTTCTAGTTTGACTTTCTCCATCTTTATCTGTTCCATGTATGTATGCTGGCATGCACCCTGCTCTCGGCTCTCCAATCGTCATTGCAAAGTGAATGCAGACACAGTTTGGCAGAGGGCGCTGGGATTATTTGATACCAGATGCCCTCAGCCAAACACTTCTGGGAAATCCTTCGCCTTTGTAACAGAGATCAAGCCAACTTGGGGGTGGGGGGGAATAAGAAAAATTGAATGCAGCCAGGCCAAATGGAGAAGTTGGCTGGAGCCATTGGTATGCCCATCCAACAACTGACTGCCCTAACTGCCACTTTCCCAACGCCTGTCGTTTTCGCTCCAAGGTATTGCCAGGGCCAGTTTGCTCTGTTTTTTTAAACCGTTGACTATTCTTATTCCTATGCAACATCCATATATACTTTTGCCAGTGCCACATCAATGTTTGTTTTGCACTTGCAAGGAATCGGTCCTTCACAGTGGAACTCCCTGCCCATTGATATTAGGCAGGGACCTTCATGGTAGTGTTTTTAGTGTTTAGGGAAGCCTTCCCAGACACATAATTTCATTTGATTATGCATACATATATTTCTGATTTTGCTTACGTTTTGATAAATTCTAAATAACTTATTTTGAACACCCAGTATTTTTTTTTAACAAAACTTTTGATATTTTATATAAACCACTTAGGGATGATTAAGCGGTATATAAATCCCATTAAATAATTAAAATATTTACAGTTTAGCACATAGTTAAACTATGGAACTCACTCCCACAAGAGGCAGTGATGGCCACCAACATATATGGCTTCAGAAGAGGATTAGACAAATTCACAGAGCTGTGATCTGCCTCCACAATCGGAGGCAGCAATGCTTCTGAATCCCAGTTGCTGGAAACCTCAGGAGGGGAGAGTTGCTCTTGCGCTCTAATCCTGCTCGAGGGATTCCCACAGGCATCTGGCTGGCCACTTTGAGAACAGGATGCTGGCCTAGGTGGGCCATCGGCCTGTCCCAGCAAGGTTCTTCTTATGTTCTCAATGATAACAGCCAGAGTGTTTTTAATGGTGACAAAAGGACTACACACATGAGCCTGTGTAGAGTGGGGAGTGGGATTGTGCCTGATTTGCTCCCCTGCTTTGCAGCTTCTGAAATAGCTTGCATGTGCACAGGTTAGTAAAACAGAGACCTCAATTGCACAGATAGAGACTACTTTGTGGACTATTGTACTAACACCAGCTTTTTCAGAAGTTGTGGAGGCAGAGACAGCAGGCCCCAACCTGTTTCTCTTTACTTGTGCCGGTTCATAACACCTGCACGTTCTTTTTTCCCGTTTGGACCCTCCACGATCTGAAAAGACTCTGAGTACTTTTTTGAATTCCAATCTTACCAGTTCCGCAAAGTAGGGCTGCCGGTTTCCCCACCGACTCTGTGGCCGTGCCTTTAAGCTGCAGCTTGATGTTCGCAGGTGGTAAAAGTGTGGGTCTCCTCCACTCCCCGCCAAGTGCCCCCTACTCATCTCTGTCACTCATCCCTGCTCATCAAGCTGCTTGTAAAGACACAGCTGCAAACCCTGGCAGAGAAGTTGGCAACCTTGCCACAAAAAAGGTTGCGTTCCCTAAACAAGAGCCTGCCGGTTCCTGTGAGCGAGAGGGTGCATTTGCAGTGGGTGATGAGCGGGCTGGAGTAGGGGAACTTCATCCTTCCCACACTTACTCCTTCTCTTCTATAAATGCACTCCGTAAGATGTTTTTTCTTTGCAGGGGTTGCCTCCCAGTCCCTGAAATGGCTGTGGTGGGCATTTGCAGGGGAGAAGCGGCTGGCAGGGGAAGGAGTAAGCACCCGCTTCCACTGCTGATCCCTCCCCCTCGCCAAAAAACACCCCCTTTCCCCTGCTTAACATTAGCCTCTCTATGTCTTTTTAAGAAAAAGATATTTATTAAAGTTTTCAATATTAATACAATAAAAAGAAAAAAGAAAAAATAACAAAAATGCAAAAATAAAAATAATTAAAAACACAAAGTTTCAATAACTTATTTTCCATTAACTTATTTCCCAGACCTCCTCATACCTCCCTTTTTTGTATTCCAATTCAGATTGTTAGTTCAGCAAATCCTTATCAATAAGTTTTAACCTGCTTCTATTCTCTTAAAACATTACAGCTGGAAATCACTTAATTTCTATCCGACATCGTTCTAACATTCATTAATAGCCTCTCTATGTCTTGCCCCTTTGCAGCTCTGTCCAACCGTGGGACGCTGGTGCTGGAAGCTGCCATGAAGAGTGCCCTGCTGTCCCTGGAAGGGGCGCTGTTGGAGCATGCGCGACGCCTGCAGGAATGTGAGGAGTGCGTGCTCTGCCTCTTTGGGAACTGTGGCAATCGGACCAGGGAATGTGTCCGTAAGTGTTTCCCCTGTTCCAGCCTCTTGGGGGAGCATTGCTGGGTCCCCACGTGACTTTTACTAGAACCCCAACATCTATGAACCACAGAGCCGGGTGCAAAAGAATTATAGGCAGAATAGCAGGAGGAAAACCAGGGTGCCTCTGAGCATGCACTGAGCCTGTTGCACAAAAGTCTGTTCCTGCCTTGGCCAGCTTCCTTAATTTCAGCCACCTAACTTGGCTGCTGGGCTAGGCAGGCCTTAGCCCCATCTACTGAAAATCAGCCTGAGATCTCTCAGCGCATCCTGACCATCCAGAGAGCCTTGTTGTTTCCAAAAGCTGTGCAGGGGCATGAGCACCAGAAAGGGGAGGAAGCAACGGAGGGATAGGGAAACTAAGGCCTCGGGGGCCAATGTGACTCTCCAGGACTCTGTATCTGGCCCTTGGAATGCTCCCTAAGCCATGCCCTCTCCTTAGGCTGCCCAGAGTGGGAATGGGGCCCTCATGTGGAAAAAGGTTCCCTGCTCCTGAAAAGCAAGCATTGGAATATGACCTGGGAGACCCGGGTTCAAATTCCCACACTTGCTTTTCAGGAGCAGGGAACCCACACAGCCATGAAGCTCACAGATCTTGGAGTCAGTCACCATCTCCCAGCCTAAACTACCTCACAGGGTTATTGTGAGGGTGAAATGCAGAGGAAGAGGACCATTTACATGCCACTTTGATACCCTTGGAAGAATAAGGTGAATGCATGAATGCAACAAACAAACAAACAAACAAACAAACAAACAAACAAACAAACAAACAAACAAACAAACAAACAAATAGAGAAGCGGCAGATATTTCAAATGGAAAAGCAAGCCCCCAAGCCACCTTTTGATCATTGGTTGGTTCTGTTCGACATCCAATAAGACGCGTGGGGTGGGAGAGGAGATTTTGGTTCGCTCAGAGCATCCAAAGGACCTTGGGGTGACCTGGGAGTGGGCTTCTAGGTCTTCCTCTCTCCGCAGCCTCGGAGTTGCCCCTGGGCTCCCTGCCCAGCTGTGAAGCCGTGCTGCAAGCCCAGGCCATCCCAGAGCAGCCTGCCCAGAACTGGGCCCTCAGCAAAGCGTGTGCTCCATACCGACGCCTCTGCTCAGGCCACGAAATGTCCCCCGAGAGCTGCATACGCCTCATGGTCAGCCATTGCCAGCTCCGCCTGCAGGAATGCCGTGAGTGACATGCCAGTGGGAGGCCAAGGCGGGGAGGGGGGTGCTTCTTACGCTTCTCTGGCCTTGCTCTGCACCTAGCGCTGTGTGATAGAGGCTTCACTGTGGCTGGTGATGGTGGATCAGGGACCACCACCCAGTGCCACCTCCCCCACTCTCCTGCCCTCCCAATGCTTTGGACCACAAGCCCAACCAGCCCCAGCCAGCAATGGATGCCCTCCAGAGGTTTTGGACTACAACTCCCATCCGTGCCGGCCGGGACCGATGGGAATTGTAGTCCCAAACATTTAGGGGCACCAGGTTGGGGGGAGTCTGGCGTGCTCTGCACAACCTATTGCGCTCTTTAGAGCCCTGGTGGAAGAGAAGCCCTTGGTTTCCCAGTCGGGTTTCCTAATTGTCATTTGAGTCTCCGGCTTCCAAGAGAACCAGCCCCCTACTTGAAGGGCTGCTGGAGAACAGGCCTCTGTTTGAAGGCCTGAATTTGGTTTAAAGGAGACCTACAGTATAGGGGCCTGGACATCCACAGTGAGCACCTCGGCAGCAGACTAAGCAGCCGCACGCGGGTCTCTTGGTCCCACTGCAACAAGATCAGGTGCATTTCTATGCAAGTTGCAGGAATTGTTTTGAAACTTTCTTCTGTACGTGTAATTGGCAGATGTGATTCATATGCCAATCTGTGTCTTCTTTTGCTGTGATGTGTCCTTTGCCCCCTCCCTGCCCAGCCATCCCTGAGCCAAGATCCTTGCTGTGGATCAATGGCCACCAAACCAGAGGACATGAAAAGAGGATTAGGCCAATTCATGGAGGAGAGGGTTATGGATGGCTACTGCCATAATGACTATGCTCTCCCTCTGCAGTCAGAGGAAGCAATGCTTCTGAGCACCAGTCAATGGAAACCAGAGGAGGGGAAGGTGCTCTCATGCTGAATACTGCTTCTGGGCATCCAGCTGGCCACTGCAAGAAGAAGATGCTGGACTTTGATGGGCCATTGGCCTGTTCCAGCAACCTTTTCTGATGTTCTTATATAGACATCTGAAGGCAGCTCTGCCTTCAGCCTAAGTTTTTAATGTCTGATGTTTCGCTGTATTTTTATATTACGTTGGAAGCCGCCCAACATATTATATTGTTATGATGGCCCGTCTAATCCCCTCTCCCTCGTCCCCCCTTGCAGGGCTGGAAAGCGACATGGACTATTTGAACACAGTAGCAGACCAGTCTGATCCAGGTGAGGTTGCCACCACTGGCGCAGTCACAGAAAATACCACCTTCCCAGAAGTGGGATGGAGCAGGGCTCGAAAGTCATCCCTGGAGGCTCTGGCCCAGCTAATCCTCTCCCAGGCGGATGCTCCTTCACGTGCATCACTGTTTCTCAATTCCCTTGGACAGCCTCAGCGCCACAGGGCTCCGGGGGCCCCATGCACCAGCATCTGTTTTCCAATGCTTCCTGCAAGGGGAAAGGTCAGCGTTGGGCGCTGACAGGGCCACTGGGCCGAGCACTGCTCTCCGGGGACAAAACACTCGCCTTGTTAATTGGGATGAAGCTTGACAGCTACATGAGCACACAGACCACTGCCTCCCCCTCCCAAAGCAGCCACTGCTGTGCTCTGTGCGATTGCTGCCCATAGGTTTTGGGGGAAAGGAGAGGTTTCCACTGTCTGGGTCCTGGCAGTCAGGGGTGGGATCCAACCAAGTCATACTTTTAGGGTTGTTGATTTGGCAAGGGGATTTCATCCACTTCGCATTCAAAGGTGAACGTGCCAAATCCACCCTTTCCTAAACAGTACATGAACTGATACGCAGTCCTTCAAAATTCACCCTTCTTCAGATTTGGCAGTCCGATATCTACAGGCAGGCAATGTGTCCAGAAATGCACATGCCAGGGTAAAGTGTGCATAAAAATGCATATGTTTCTGTATGTAGCATACAGAAATACATTATGCTAGGGGAAAGCAAAGCAGAAAACTGCAATTGGTATGCATTGCACAATGCGAATGGAGTTGCACAATTTTGTAGCATGCAACTGATGCTGTGTTCCCCAGTTTATTCAGCATTTTCTAGATCGTGAGTATGCAGGGAGAGCCGTGTAGGGCAGTATGCAGAAAATCTTATCTGCAGTGCAATGGCTTCTGAGATTTTTATCAGATGCACAGTTCCAGGTCCCATATTAGCTTTCTTTTTTTAAAATAATAATAATAATTTGAACGTAGAGATTACCAGGTACAGTGGTACCTCGAGTTACATAACGCTTCAGGTTACAGACTCCGCTAACCCAGAAATATTACCTCGGGTTAAGAACTTTGCTTCAGGATGAGAACAGAAATCGTGCAGCGGTGGCACAGCGGCAGCAGGAGGCCCCATTAGCTAAAGTGGTGCTTCAGGTTAAGAATAGACCTCCAGAACGAATTAAGTTCTTAACCCAAGGTACCACTGTGGTCGGAATTGGTGCCCAGCTACCCATTCTGTACTTTTTCAGTGCTTCTGTGAAATCTTAGAACCTGGCTTCCTTTTCCCATTTCAGAGTTGGGGTTGTGGAGAGACGGCAGTTTGCCCCCAAATGAGTTCATCATGGCAGAACTGAGACTTGGTTGTGAATCTTCCAGGTCCAGCTATTGGACTATGATCATGAGTCCTGACAGCCGCCCCACAATGCCCCCTAATTTCTCCTTTTTGTTTCAATTGCCAGGGCTCTGTGGGCACCGCGGGGTGCCACCTCCCAACGCAACGATGGCAAAGGCAAAGATCGTGGGAGGCAGCAAAGCCTGGCCTGGCGCGTGGCCTTGGCTGGTGTCTGTTCGGCTCAACGGAGAGCTGATGTGCGGTGGGGTGCTAGTGGGGGATGCTTGGGTCCTCACGGCAGCCCACTGCTTCACAGGGTAAGGCTGCGCTCTGGGAAAAGTCTCCATGTCTTGCATTCACACATGCATGTCTTCATTTCAAAAATGTACTGCTACTCAGTGAAATTCATGGAACAGTGTGCAGTTTTTTTAAAAAGACTGCTGTGGCACTGGAACCAGTGTGAGGAATCTCAGGTCCTGGTGCCGAATGTGCCTCTACTTCTGACCCTCAGGGCTCTCCCAAGGCCACACCCTCACCAGCTAGACTTCATGCTATCATTGAGTGCATTGGCCTGGCAGGTAATGCCTCTTGATTGCTTGAATGGAGATTAGAGAGGAGTGTGTGAGCATGTGTAGAAACTAGCCTATCTCAAGAAACAATGGCGTGTGCCTCCAGGGGTGGAGTTAAAACTGCTGCATTAGCAGCACCAAAGTGTGTGCAAGTCTGTGCAGTGTGTAGGAAGGTATTGGATTGCCCAGACGACAAGACCCCCCTCCCAGCCTTGCTGATAAGATCCAAAGGAAAGCAGAGCGATACATTTGGCACCAGTTTTGCTGCAGGAGTTGCTGGAAGGAAGCATACAAGGCGCCCACCCAACTGTCTTAGGGTCTCTACTCCGGATTTGTGTAGGGCTTACTCCTCAGCCTTTTCTTCTCCCAAAGATATCCCACATGGCAGTGGAGGTTTAGGATCAAAAGGGGAAATTTGCATGAATTGCTCCACCCACATTTGTCTCTGTCCCCGCCCACCGTGGCCCCTGTAAGGTTGTCCAGAAGGGCCCTCTGTCCGGAAAGGGTTACCCACCCCTGACTTAAACCAAGGATGGTGAGCCTGTGGCCCTTCAGATGCTGTTGGATTCCAATCATTCCTTGCCAATCGTTCCACTGGTAGCTGTAGTCCAGCATTGTCTGACCTCTGAATAGCAGTTGCTATGTATCACATGAGGGCAGAGGGCTGTCCTACTGAGAACCTGCTTGCAAGGCTCCAATAGTCATCTGGTTGCCCACCATGAGAACAGTATGCTGGGCTAGACAGGACATTGACCTCATCCAGCAGGGTTCTTTTAATGTTCTTATTGAGCAAAGTCCAGCTTCCCCCAGTCTTTGCTGCCCCCTGGCCTCAGGAAAACCAGTTGGCTCCAGTTAAAGTGAAAATTGGGTCTGGCCGACATCCATTGAGCACACTGAGTGGGCATGGAAGGCTCGCTGTTTGCTTTTGTGTGGTGGGGCAGCAACCAAAAACCAGGGGAGAAGGGGGGGCATGGCTGGCACCCTGAACAGAAGCACTCTACACTGTGTTGTTGTTGTTATACTGTTTCCCCTTGTGATAATAATTTGAAACTACAAGAGCCTTGACTGCTCTGTAGAAGCCAAAGAATAAGCGAGCTAACAGGTCCATGGTGGCTTATCTTGGTGCTGTGACCAAAAAGGCTCTGCTACTCCTGGCAACCTGCCAACCAGAAGGTGGGGAGACTTGGGGAAGATCCTCCTCCAAGGACCAGATCACACAAGGAAATTTGAATAGGAGAATGTGGTCCAAAGTCCCTCCCAGCTCCATAATTCCTTGATCAGATATAACCCTACCCAAACTGTTCAAGTAAGCTGCCAAATCCAACAGCTGATTGGCATCTGTTAGCCGGTACAAATAATTGTAGATGCGACGCTTTGTTTTCTTCCTATGAGCACTTGAGTAAATCGCATGGCTTGGGTGGCTTTAAAAGAGAATCGGTCAAATTCATGAAGGATAAGGCTGTCAGTGACTACCAAACCTGATGGCTACGTTCTCCCTCCACAGTCGGAGACAGTAATGGTTCTGAACGTGAGTTTCTGGTGCAGGTGGGGAGAGGGCTCATGTGCTTGAATCCTGCTTGTGGGCTTCACAGTTTGACCACTGTGAGAACAGGATACTGAACTGAGTAGGCTACTGTTCTTACGTACCCTCCTGTCTTTCTACCTGCAGAAGCAGAAACGAACTGGCCTGGTCAGTGGTCCTGGGCGATTACGACCTGACAAAGCTGGATGAAGGGGAGCGGGTTGTTCCGGTCAGTCGCATCCTTTCCCATCCCAAGGTGAGCTGGGGTCGCCAGTGTGGTGTAGTGGTTAAGAGCGGTAGACTTGTAATCTGGTGAACCGGGTTCGCTTCCCCGCTACTCCACGTGCAGCTGCTGGGTGACCTTGGGCTGAAGTTTTCAGCCCCACTCACCTCACAGAGTGTTTGTTGTGGGGGAGGAAGGGAAAGGAGAATGTGAGCCGCTTTGAGACTCCTTAGGGTAGTCAAATCCAAACTCCTCCTCTTCTTCCTGCTCCACCCACCCACAATGATCCCATTCTTAGGGCCTTTCTCCATTCCTCCACTGTCAACTTCTCTTTTCTCTGCCCGCAGTTCAACCCCAAGACCTTCCACAACGATGTGGCTCTGTTGGAACTGAGCAGCCCAGTGACTCCGTCGGCCTGGGTGACTCCAGTGTGTCTTCCTGAGCGACCCATGGAACTGGGCACAGGGATGCCCTGCTATATCATTGGCTGGGGATCACTCTATGAAGGTAGTGTGAGGAAGGGCAACCCAGGAGCTTGTGGGAAGTGGGGGCTAGGGTTGAGGGAGAAATTTGGTTTAGTTCACATCTAATTATTATTATTATTATTATTATTATTTCATTATTCATACCCCACCCATCTGGCTGGGTTTCCCCAGCCACTCTTGGCCGCGTACAGCATATATCAAAACATAATAAAACATCAAACATTAAAAACTTCCCGATACAGGGCTGCCTTCTAAAAGTTATGTAGTTCTTTATCTCCTTGACATCTGAAGGGAGGGCGTTCCACAGGGAAGTTGCCACTACTGAGAAGGCCCTCTGCCTGGTTCCCTGTAACTCCACTTCTCACAGTGAGGGAAACCAGCAGAAGGCCCTCAGAGCTGGACCTCAATGTCCGGGCTGAGTGATGGGGGTGGAGATACTCCTTCAGGACTACTGGGCCGAGGCCATTTAGGGCTTTAAAGGTCAGCACCAACACTTTGAATTGTGCTCAGTAACACACTGGGAGCCAATGAAGATCCTTTAGGACTGGTGTTATATGGTCCTAGCTCCCATATAGCTGACGGAACAAACTGACTGAATTTGCCCTTTCCAAAGCAGTACACCAACTGAAACACAGCCACCCTTTGAAATTTGCATTTCTCTGAATTTTGCGATGCCATTTTCCAGCCATATACAAAAATGCACTTTACTAGGCTAAAGTGTGCCTGTGAACGCATATATTGGTGAAAACACATTGCAGAAATGTGCTAATAGTTGAGAAACTTGTGTTGCAAAAATTTGCGCACAAAAATATGTATTTGGGATATCTCAGTTGGTTAGAGCAGGAGACTCTTAATCTCAAGGTCATGGCTTCAAGCCCCACATTGGGCAAAATATTCCTGCGTTGATGACCCTCTTGGTCCCTACCAGCTCTACAATTCTATCAATGAGAACTAAAATGCTAAGGAATTTTCATGAGAACTCCACCAAACCTGGAGCTGGGCCCTAGAAAAAATGGAATGCCTGGAGCTACTGGCAGGGTTGGCCTCTCCCTTGTGGCTTCACCCAGCTGCCACATGGGAAGGGCTTCCATCGCCATGCCAAGGTGGGCAATTTTGTGGGGAGGTGGTGGTGGGAATTGGGACCCCTCCATAATGTCATATGCTTGCCCCATAGATGGTCCAGGAGCTGATGTAGTCATGGAAGCCCAGGTTCCCATCCTAGCTCAAGACATCTGCCGTGGTGCGCTGGGGCGCCAGCTCTTCACCAGCGCCATGTTCTGCGCTGGGTTCCTCTCCGGGGGTGTTGACTCCTGCCAGGTAAGGGACAGTGGAGCAGTGCCAGGGGGGTAGCCTTCTGGCATTTCCAGCACACTGCTGGCACAGAATTTGGCATCAGGGCTTGGCAGGGATGGGCATCTGCTGAGAGCTCACGATTCCACCAGTGGTCAAGTGACAAGGACCTCCGTAGTCCTGCTTCCCTTCACAGTTGCATCCTGCTTGTTCACCTGCCTCTCACTCAGGCCCAGAGCGGGAAAGCAAGGAAAAAACAGCAGTGGTGAGGAGAGAGCGATGGCGAGAAGCTGCCACTGACTCCATGCTCAGCTGACAGGCTCTGTCCGGCAGCAGTGCTGAGGCAGAGGAGCAGCAGCTGGCAATAATGGCAGGAAGCGGTCAGAGTCATGGAGGGGAGAGAAAACGCCATATCCTACAGTGGCCAGCTGGACTGGCAGGTGTGGTGCCATGATGCCCACATAACTAGTATAAGAAGACCCCGCTGGGTCATGTAGTCCCACCTCCTGTTCTCACAGTGGCCAATCAGATTTCTCCAGGAAGCCCACAGGCAAGAGCCCTCCCTCCCTGTTTCCCATAAGAACATCCAAAGAGCCTTCCTGTTGCATTTAGTCCAAGATCTTCTTCTCAGAGGGGCCAACCAGATGCCTGTGGGAAACCCGCAAGCAGGATTCAAGCACAAAAACGATCTCCCCTCCTGCAGTCTCCAGCAGATGCAATTGAGAAGCATCCCTGCCTCCCAAACCACGGGAAGGGGAGAGTTGCTCTTGTGCTCGAATCCTGCTTGTATGTTTCTCCACAGGCATCTGGTTGGCCACTGTGTTAACAGGATGCTGCTGAGGTGTGTGGTCGACACAGCACCAGACCTGCCAGTCTAGCTGGCCACTGTAGGCTACAGAGTTCTGCGCTGAATGGCCCTGAATGGTCTTTTCCAGCAAGGGCAGGGGGGCAGGATTCATTGACTTGCACATTTCCCTACTTTGGACCCACAGCTGTTTCTCCTTCCAGGGTGACTCTGGGGGACCACTCACTTGCTGGGACCCTTTGTCAGAGCGGTATGTGCTATACGGGATCACCTCCTGGGGCGACGGCTGTGGTGAGCGTGGGAAGCCTGGGGTGTACACCCGAGTCGCCGCCTTCACAGAGTGGGTGCACCAGCAGATGGAGAGTGAGTGTTAATGTTGGCATTGTCACTCCCAACTTTTCCAACAGGGGGCAGAACAAGTGGGAGGTTGACTGGGGCCAGTCACACCTTTGCAGTTCAGGGGCTGTGATGGAGGTAATAAATAATAATAAAATTTTATTTATATCCTGCCCTCTCCAACCGAAGCCAGGCTCAGAGCGGCTAACAACAGTAAGATGATATAACATTCTAAAATCATTTCATTATAAAATCAGTTCAAATCAGGTTAATGGCAACCATTGGCTAGAGTTCTGTAAGGATTGCCAAAGGAGGGGGTCAGGCTGTGCCTTGGCCAAAGGCCTGGTGGAATACGACTGGTGGAACAGTTCTGTCTTGCAGGCCCTGCAGAAAGATGTCAAGTCAAGATAGGGGAGGGTTGCTGTAGCCCAAATTAGCCACATCTCTGAACCGTACCTCCAAAACACAGTTGCGAGATGTGAGGCACTCAGCCGGCCTCATGATTGGTCTTGCATTGGCGAATAACACTTCAGGCACCTTCGGTCCCTGAACTGTGCCAGCCTGCCAATATAGGAACGACTATTTAGAAATTGGTGTCTGGGTTTTGATTTTTCCTCTTCCCTCCCTGTACATTTCCCCTTGTGTGTCATGTTTCCTTAAATTGTAAGCCTGCAGGTAGGGACTATCTTGTTTTGATGGTATTTAAGCTTCTCTGGGAGCCTTTTTGGCTGAGGAGTGGAGTACAAATGCTCTAAACAAAACAAGCAAATGAATAAATCCAGAACAGGGTGGGTGCAGGATTTGCTCTGGCACCTCTTTGTGCTTCACAAATCCAATGTGTTGCTCTCCATATGTTGTTGGACTGCAACTTCCATCATCCCCTGACCTTTGGCCACACTGGCTGGAGCTGATGGGAGTTGGAGTTCTGCGACATCTGGCGTGAGCTGCGCTGCCTACCCCGCTTGATGCCTTTCAGGTCAGCCCTGCTGGGAAATCCATGTTCCTTCCGACCCTTGGTCAGGCCCCTCCCTCTCTCCCTGCCGGAGCACATGGGCAGTGCTGACAACAATTCCCCTTTGCTAATCCTCTGCACAGAGTCGCCCTCCAGCCGGGAGCCCACCTGCTTCGAGCTGCTGGCATTGGCTCAGATGCCACCCGATAGGCAGCGAGTGGAGCTCTCACACCTGTGTGCCTTCTACACCCAGCCCTGCTCCCCCTCTGCTAGTCCAGCGGCTTGTGCCCATGCTGCAGATGAGAAGTGCAAGGCCAAGAGGCAGCAATGCGGTGAGTGGCATGGCAAGGGCTGGCTGGGAGCAGGCTTAGCATGAGAACACAGGCTATTGCAGCTTGTAAAGAATTATTTGCCTTGTCGCCTGCGGCGATCACAGTTCTCTCCAGGGGATCAGGCAGGGACATTAAAAAAAACACAACCACAGTTCTCTGCTGAACTCTGCTGAAATGAGACAAATGGTCCATACAGGTGTGCCTGGGGAGTCTAGTAAACATTAATGGGCAAATTAAGTCCACTTGGGTGGGCTTTTCTTCAAGGTGGGGATAATTGGGTTTTGAGGAGAAGGCTCGCCATTACTGTACAAACCAGTATATGGTTTGAACACAGAGATAGTCAATCTCCACAGCAGGGAAAGTTATCTTCAACATTTCTGTCTCACCTCCCTGTGAAGTTATTCTCCAGGTGACAAATCCAATGAGAAGCGTAGACAACAAATCCAAAATTATAAATGGATTAAAAGAAAGCTAAAATGATACAATAAAAATGGCTATCAGTAGGAACACAATCAATATAAAAACAGCAGCTGTTGGAAACTTGTTTTCAATGGAAGCAACTATAAATAAGTGTTTGCAGGGGGAAGGTCTCAGCTGCCTGATGAGCTGTGATGGGGAGAAGTGAGCCTCCTCTGAGTAGGGGATTTCATGGCCCAGGTGCTACTACGGAAAAGGCTCTGTCCATCCATCCCCAGCTTGTTCTTCTGATCTGGAAGGAAGCAGGCATTGTCCTCAGCAGATGATCTTAAAGGTCAGGCAGTTTCACACGGATGGAGGCAGTTCTTAAGATAATCTTTTTCCAGACTGTTCAGGGCTTTTTAGAAGTCAGAGCCAGCACTTTCAACTGAGCTCAGAAACAAACTTGTGATTATGATGGAAAAGGCTGGAAGCCTCTAAACTTCCCAGATGTTTGATGGCTACCTTCTCCCACGCAGCATCCATGGAGGAAGGCAGACAACAAGCCTTTGGGGAGTTCGGAGGATCCCACTCCTTCCCTCTATAATTGTGACCTAACACATGACTTGCATATTCTTCACGAGACCATATCTGTGAGCTGAACCTCACCTCATGCTTTGAGAATTTCACGCGGTTGGTTTTGAGCGTTCTATCCCCCAAGGCAGCACTCGTGAGAGATCGGCACATCATGCTTCCTTTGCCTGAAAGGGTGTCCCTGGGAAGCTCTGTTTCTTTCCCATATACTCTGGCGCTCCGTTTGATGCCTTGTTTTGCTGAGGCTTAAAGCACCCCCAAAGTGAGCCAGACTGGATTCTTGGTGTCTTGCTGAGGGATCTCTGCAGCGCCATTGTCCTTCCCAGGCTGGGCGCTGGAGGCTGATTGCTCTGTGTGGCATTCCTGGCTTAATCAGGTCTATGTAAACACTTGTTTTTCTCCAAAGCATTGTTGGTTTTGAGGAGAGGCTTAGATCTGATCAGAGCAGCGCTGCCAGTGTCTTTTACGGAGCCCAGGGCCCTGGTGACAAAGCCGGTTCTCAGCTCGGGGACATACTGAGTGAGAGATTGAAAGGTCCATTATGAAGTTCCTGCTGATGTGCAATTATTTATTTTGTATAAAGCACGTTTACCCTGTTCTTCAGACACAGAAAAGGCTTCTTGAGTGCATTGCAAAGACTGGACGTAAGACAACCTGGACGGCTGTAAAAGAGGATTGGATAAATTCATGAGAGATTAGGTTGTTAGTGACTAGTAGCAATGATAGCATCTGCCCCATGATAGCTCAGTTGGTAGGGAATGAGACTCTTAATCTCAGGGTAATGGGTTTAAGCCCCACATTGGACAAACGATTCCTGCACTGTAGGGGGTTGGACTAGATGACCCTCGTGGTCCCTTCCGACTCTACAATTCTATGATTCTGTGGTTGGCCACTGTGAGACCAGGATGCTAGACAAGATGGTCCTTTGGCCTGATCCAGCAGTGCTCTCCTTACATTCTTCCTAGCGTCAGAGCCCTTGTCCTTCCCATTCTCCCTCTCTCTCAAATTCAGCACAGTAATATCCAATCATGTATACTATAAATGGAGAAATAATGAGCACAGCACATACGACATTATATCATGCAGGCACATTATGAAAATTGACCAATTCTGTATGAAATTCATTAGTTATTTGATTTCCTGCTTGTGATTTTATATAATGTTAATTTTACCATGAATGCCACATTCCATTCTGCTTCTCTCCCCCCCCCCTCAAAAAAAAAAAAACATTTAGAAACATAAGGGACAGGTTATTAGTTTTTCCAATTGCAGGTTATTTTTTTAAATTTTGCAGCTGATAATAAAATAGTTCCATACCGGATTCTTTTAAAGTAATAGCTTTTCAATCATGTAAAATAACAGTTTTTTGGACTGTAAGGAATTAAGCGTGATCTGTTCCGTGTCTCTTAGAAATGAAAGCGAATACCCCAAAGGGGCGTAATGGAAAAACTCGAGCGCATCTTTGAGGCACGTAGGGGCAAATGATAGATGATATGTGTCGGGTTCAGAAGGAGAGACACAGGAGGGGGAGCAAATGGAGAGTGAGGAGGAGGAGTACGAGGGGGGCGCAGGCAGTGACAGTGGCCAGAGTTATTCCACAAGCCTCTCTAGCGAATCGGAGGACTCACAGAAGGGAGCGCCGGTGGCCAGAGCAAGGGAGATTCCAAGGGAGAAACCTCAAGAGGGAGGGGCCAGCGGGGAGTCTCTGAACAGCAGCTGGAGATCAGGGCCAGCGTCTCCACCAGAGCGCAGTGGGGAGGGGGAGTCCCAGGAGTCGGGACCAGTGTCCTCACCACCAGAGGGAGGAGAGGAGTCAGGTTTGGCAACACCCACATCAGGAAGCGGGGAAACGGTCAGAAGGAAAGTCACCGGCTGGGCGCGCGCGCCAAGTTCAAATGTACAGGAGCGCGGCACAGCGGGGAGCCCGGGAAGGGAGCCAGGTCCTAAAGCCCGCCGGAGGGAGGGGCAAGACTCAGGAGGCTCCGCGTCAGAGGAGTCCAGGAAGGAGGGAACCCCAGAGGGCAGAAGGACCCAACGCAGGAAAGAGCAGCGCAAGAGGTGGAGCCGGGCTAGAATCTTAAACTGGTGTGGGTGGAGCAGTGAGTCAGAGGGGACTTAGCCGGTCTAGCGTTAAGACGTGGGCCTGCGCGCCCAGAGCTTGGAAATGGAAACTAAACTTCAATAAAGACTTTTGTATATAATATCCACTGGGCGTTGGTCCTCTGTGAGCTGGGACCTAGCGGCAGTCCTGACAATATGAAAAATGGATGATCACATTTTATGGCTTTTTTTAAAGACATAGGTACAGCAGTGAGTGGCCAGTTTCCTGAGTGAAGCACGTTGGAAGGAGCTTTTAATCCCCACCTTGGTTGTGGTCTCAGTGAAAATCACACGCCTGTCAAGCAGCTAGTAGCTCTGAGAGGGAAGCATCACATCACAGAATTGCAGAGTTGGAAGGGACCCCCAGGGTCATCTAGTCCAACCCCCTGCAATGTGGGAGTCACAGCTAAAGAATTCCTAACAGATGGGTATTCAACCTCTGTGTTGTTGGTTGTTGGCATCCACCTGTCTCAGGAGTGCTCCTTTGTGAATGAAGTCAAACCGTTGGAGAGTTACAGCGCCTGCTGTGGCTGTAGAGAACGATACGGGAGAGACAAATTTTCTTGCAGCTGCAGCAGATGAAGGTGTCCGGTTGTGCTGTTGTGGGTGCACCATGTGTTCTTCCCCGCAGTCATTCCTCCTTTGGTCACTGCTGTGGATGCACCCCCTGACTGACTCTCTCCAGGCACTGTGGTTGTCTGCAAGGGAAGTTGCCAGCCTTGTGCAGACATCTCTTTAACGCATAGTTTGTCTGCCAACTAGCCTGGGACCCGAACCCAGCTCCTCATAGAGCACCTTCTTGGGTATCCTTCCATCTTCCTTTCTGTGTACATGACATCTCCAATGAACCAATTGGGACCCATGATGGCAGCATGGGAGGCTTTCATTGAAGTCTTGCTCTTGGGGTCTTACAGGCAAATTAATTGAGGATAAGGCTGCCAATGGCAACTAGCCACGACAAACATTTCTCCCTCCACTGTTCACTGTTGGAGACAGTATACAGTGGTACCCGGCTTACATATGCTTCAAGTTACATACGCTTCACCTTACAGACTCCGCTAACCCAGAAACAGTACCTCAGGTTAAGAACTTTGCTACAGCATGAGAACAGAAATCATGCTTCAGCGGCGCAGCAGCAGCGGGAGGCCCCATTAGCTAAAGTGGTCTTCAGGTTGAGAACAGTTTCAGGTTAAGAACGGACCTCCGGAACGAATTAAGTACTTAACCCGAGGTTCCACTGTACCTCTTGAATACCAGTTGCTGAGAATCAGAGGTGGGGATAGTTGTTGTGGGGCTCAGGTCTTGCTTTTGGGCTTTTGAGAATAGAATATGGGACCAGATGAACCTTTCACCTGATCCAGCTGCAGGGCTCCCCTTCTTGTGTTGCTCTTATAACACTCTTAACTTGTTTTCCACAGAGCTGCGCTCGTACGCTCAGACCTTGTTGGAGTTCCTGCGTCGGGCAGAGGAGTTTTTCCGCACTCAGGTTGACTTCTCGTTCTTCACACACTCCCTCCCCCAGTTCATGGAACAAGCTTACCACCACCTCAAGCACGCCAGGATTCCAGAGGTACTCCTTGGCCCATGTCTTGGGATCAAGACAGAATTTATGTAAGGGATCTTGTAGCTCGGGTTTCACTGGTCCTGTTGCACTCCAGAAGTTTGGACTACATAAACTATCAGTGCTGGCTGGAGCTGATGGGAACTGTGGTCCAAAACCTCTGGAGGGCTAGTGTTGAGGAAATAATGTAAAGGTAAAATAAAAGGTTTACCTTTACATTATTTCCTCAACACTAGCCCTCCAGAGGTTTTGGACCACAGTTCCCATCAGGTAAAAGTAAAGGTAAAATAAAAGGTGGACGCAGGTGGCGCTGTGGGTTAAAGCCTCAGCGCCTAGGACTTGTCGATCGAAAGGTCGGCGGTTCGAATCCCTGCGGCGGGGTGCGCTCCCGCTGCTCGGTCCCAGCGCCTGCCAACCTAGCAGTTCGAAAGCACCTCCGGGTGCAAGTAGATAAATAGGGACCGCTTACCAGCGGGAAGGTAAACGGCGTTTCCGTGTGCGGCTCTGGCTCGCCAGAGCAGCGATGTCACGCTGGCCACGTGACCCGGAAGTGTCTCCGGACAGCGCTGGCCCCTGGCCTCTTAAGTGAGATGGGCGCACAACCCCAGAGTCTGTCAAGACTGGCCCGTACGGGCAGGGGTACCTTTACCTTTACCTAAAATAAAAGGTAGGGACGCAGGTGGCGCTGTGGGTTCAACTACAGAACCTGGGGCTTGCCAATCAGAAGGTTGGCGGTTCGAATCCTCACAATGGGGTGAGCTCCCGTTGTTTGGTCCCAGCTCCTGCCAACCTAGTAGTTCGAAAGCACATCAAAGTGCAAGTAGATAAATAGGTACCGCTCCAGCGGGAAGGTAAACAGCGTTTCCGTGCGCTGCTCTGGTTTGCCAGAAGCGGCTTAGTCATGCTGGCCACATGACCCAGAAGCTGTACGCCGGCTCCCTTGGCCAGTAAAGCGAGATGAGCACCTCAACACCAGAGTCATCCACGACTGGATCTAATGGTCAGGGGTCCCTTTACCTTTACCTTTTTTAAAAAAGGTAAAGGACCCCTGTACAGTTAAGTCCAGTTAAAGTTGACTATGGGGTTGCGGTGCTCATCTCACTTTCAGGCCAAGGGAGCTGGTGTTTGTTCACAGACAGCTTTGCGGGTCATGTGGCCAGCGTGACTAAATCGCTTCTGGCACCATAATGGAAACCAGAGCGCACAGAAACACTGTTTACCTTCCCGCCACAACGGTATCTATTTATCTACTTGCACTTATCAACTTGCACTGGTGTGCTTTCTAACTGCTAGGTTGGCAGGAGCTGGGACTGAGCAACAGGAGCTCACTCCACCGCAGGGATTTGAACTACTGACCTTCTGATCAGCAAGCCCAAGAGGCACTGGTTTAGACCACAGTGCTACCCGTGTCCCTAGTGTTGAGGAAATATTGGGGTTCTGGCACACAGTTTCTCCCATTTCATCTCCTTGCCAACTTCCAGGTTATACAAAATCCCAGACAAAGATGTTTTGCTACATTGCAGAAGCCAAGCTGCAATGTCCATTGAAGTTCTAGGTCTTTAACAGCATGCATTTTTGTACAGCCAAATAAATTTATAGTTTCACCCCATCGTCTCTCTATTCCAGGAAATGCAGCCCCTGCTGAATTTCTGCCTTTATGTCCCTGTTCAAAGACTTTGTCAGGAGAAAATTTGCAATGCATCCTCTGCAGCAAATGGTCCTAGACCTGAGGAATGCCTGTTGCCCCATTTCCGCTGCTGTTAATCAACAGAGTTTCATCCTTATATTCACCTTGGTCCTAATGGCTTGTGAGAGCCTAGAGCTATCTCCACCTGCAACTGAAAACTACAGGAACACAGTTCCTGGCCCTATTTCTACCCAGGGACAGAGAGTACCATCAGAACACATTATGACTGTCTTACAGCTAAAGTCCCTAACCGTGCCGCAGCCACCATAGGTGGGGAAGGAGAGGGGGCACTTCTTCCCTACCCCAGACTGACACCCGCATTACCCCCAAGAGCAGGTTGCAGAGCCAGAGGCGGTCGTTGCCACAGGAGGTGGGCGAGAGAGCCTGCAGCCGGATGCCAGGAAAATGCAAAAACGAGAAGCCCAGACTTCGCCCAGGAGGTAAGGCGACACCTCTGTGTTTCTGTTCTCCTAGTGCCTTGCTTGTAGGCATAGTTGCATGGTGCTGGGTGCCAGAGTGGGAAGTGTATGTGTGTGTGTGTGTGTGTGTGTGTGTGTGAGAGAGAGAGAGAGAGAGAGAGAGAGAGAGAGCGCACGAGCGAGCGCACTCTCCCATTAGAGCAGCCAGGAAGGGAAGCTACTGAGTTCTTCTCTGGCTTGGATTGTAACTTTTGGGGACCATGATGCTCGCTGGGTAGAGCATTACAAATATCCAGGATACATTTTTTGAGGAGTAGGGAAATACAAAATTCACCAATATTAATCAGGGAACAATACTATAACTGCTGACCCTTCTGACCAGCAAGCCCAAGAAGTTCAGTGGTTTAGACCTGCTCCCTCATTTACTTTACTATAACCACAGAGAAAGATAAAGAGAGAGGCGGGAGAAAATCAGATTTGTTGATAGTTATTTACTTCACAGTCCTGTAAAAGAAATTGTTTAAAATCTCAAAGCGTTGGGGTTCTAGAGCTAATTGCAGTAAACGGGCATAGCAATTGTACTTTCGTATTGGCAAAGGGCAGTGAATGCAAGCAGAAACTCAGGTGGATTGTGCCCACCGGCCCACCTCTAATTCCATGTGTTTATGCAAACTCACATGAAGAGCCTACTATACATGTGCACACTGTGCATAGACTAAGTTCATGTGTGATCTGCTCCCTAGATAATATCCAGAGTGACAAAGGGCTTGGATCAACCCAGAAGCTTACTTGCAACTTCTTTTTTTGGCCCCAATAAAGGTGTTAAGCTGCTGTTCCTTTAGATTCTTACCATACTCTTCCTTTGATGTTAGAAAACCTTTCATTTCAAAGAGAGGTTGCATTGAAAGGCATAGGAGAGGGGTCAGGGAAGAGATCTTCAAAGCCAGGAGGTGAACCTGGCCAGACTTCTGAAATGTGCAGCCTCCTTCATTTTTACTCAGTGACGGTTCACGGAAACACACATATAGCTACAGAGAGAGGCAAAGAAGTAGGCGTCTGTAGGCAAGGGCTGTTCCGAACGCTCATCCTAGGGACCCCTCCAGGCAAGCTGTTTATTGAGAATTCATTGGTTTGCTTGCACAAAATTTGATGTGTTTAGAACCTAACACTCAGAGACACACCTGGGAGAGGAAGTACAAGCTGCATGGCAGGCTTGTGGGTGGGCGACTCAGGAGCAGAGGTGCTGGGATAGAGATGGGCTGAGCACCCTTTTCCTTACTGAGTCTCTCTTTGCAGGCCTCCTCGGTCCACCCTCCCCTCCTTTGCCTCGTTGTTCCAGGGCACGGGACCCAGTTTGGGCGACTGGGTGCAGGAGCTGAATGCCCTGGCCGAGGGCTCAAGAACCACAGCAGGCGGAGAGGAGCAGCTGTTCCTGCAGGTATGTGAATGGGTGGGGAAGAGAGAGACAAGATTGGAGCAGCACTCTGGCTGCAAAGGCAGACAGGAAGCTATAGAAAGAGGAGAGAGATATGGATCACAGTTTCAGTCAGCTTCGTGGCGTTACTCTCACTAGGCAGCAGGCCCAGGCCCTACCATAAAGCAAAGACAAGCAGTTGCTTCAGGCGGGAGCTGCTGGGTGTCAGCAACAACATCCCACCACTATTCCTCCTGAGGTCACCCACCCTGTCACCCACCCCCTAAATCAGTGGTTCTCAGAGTGGGGGTACAGCTCCCTGCAGGGTGATGAGATTGCCGGGGGGGGGTGCTAAGAGGCAAGGGGGCCGGGGGCACTGGAGGTGTAAATGACTATCAGAGTTTGAAAAGCTAGTATCACTCAATCAGGTCATCCATTCTGTTGAATTAATCAAACCAAATAGTTTTAACAGGGGTTTGATTGAATGCAATTAATTGTTACTGTTTTGAATTTTATTGTTATCTTCCTTAGTGGGTTGAAAGCAAACTTCTACTCTGTACAGTGGTACCTTGGGTTACAGACGCTTCAGGTTACAGAGTCCGCAAACCCAATAATAGTACCTCTGGTTAAGAACTTTGCTTCAGGATGAGAACAGAAATCTCACGGCAGCAGCAGGAGGCCCCATTAGCTAAAGTGGTGCTTCAGGTTAAGAACAGTTTCAGGTTAAAAATGGACCTCCAGAACAAATTAAGTTCTTAACCTGAGGTACCACTGTATAATGCTTTTTATAGGGTAGGAGACACTTGAGATGAAAGATTGGGAACCACTGCCCTAAGCTAACTGCCAGGGCTTGAAGTAAGAGCCGACTGCCAGCCAGCCAGTGAACAGTCACTTTCTGTTTGTGCAACAAGAGTGGGAAGAAGCCTCCTCGTCCTTTTCCCTGAGCAGCAAAGTATCTTGGCTTTTCTCCCAGGGGACCCACGGTTCATTTGCAGCTTTCTGCTCCTCCCCCAATATAAGTGAAAAGCACTTTGGTGCCATTAATGCATCAGTTTGACTTCACCCCTAGAGGCATACTCCATTGTCCCCCGTGACAGACAGATGCCAACAACAATAAAGCACTGGGGGAAGCTGCATTTAGGGCACTGACACAAATCGCCCCTGTGATGGCATCCAGATGGTTTTTGTGCAGCGTTTTACGTTGCTGAAAGACACAGAATATCGATCAGTGGTGCAGTGAAGCACCCCCTTGTTTCACAGCTAAGCCGACAAGGAACAGGCAGATTACATCACATTAGCAAGCATGGCTAAAGGTTAAACCAGAGGTCAGCAACCTTTTTCAGCCGTGGGCCTGTCCACTGTCCCTCAGACCTTGTGGTGTGCCGGACTATATTTTGGAGGGGAAAAAAAGAACAAATTTCTATGCCCCACAAATAACCCAGAGATGCATTTTAAATAAAAGGACACATTCTACTCATCTAAAAACACACTGATTCCCGGACCGTCTGCAGGCTGAATTTAGAAGGTGATTTAGCCCCTTGGCTAAACCGACCCTTTTATTTTGGGAGGAAATAAACCCCCCAGTCCCTTCCCAACGAAAAACATGCAAGCTTTGGAGCCCAGTAGAACTCTTCATCAGGATGGATATTCAGCAAAGCAGGGGAGTTAAAAATCTGGCTAGGGCTGCTGGGAGTTCAAAACATCCAGAGGACACCCAGTCTCTTTGTTCTCGAGGTCCTCCCATTATGTTCTTTCCAGTCATTCCTTGGCAGTTCTTCTGGTTTGGAACCGGTCAGCCATTTGACTTGCCAGGCCACTTGCCAGCCCCAAACAGACCTACCTATCGGCTCACTCTGAGCTATACCTCTGCCTTCTTTCCAAACACAGCAGGCAGATGGGGAGGTGAAGGAGCTGCAGGAACAAGGGTGGATCTTCCTTCAGCAGCTGCGAAGAGAACTGGGCCTTCAGGATGCTTCCCCCAAAGCTGAGACAGAGGAGGAAGACACCATTGCAGCCACCACCACTCCCCAAGGTCTTGCCTTGAATGGTATGGAATGGGCCATGGGGCAGGACCAGAAATGGGAAGGTGGGTGGGTGGCTTTGGGGCACTTGGAGGATGGTGTACCAGAGCGGTCAATCCCTAGAATGAATCAAGAAGCTTACATTAAGAGGCCAGATCTTTACTTCCCTGCAGGCCAACGTTGGCAGGTGGGCAGCACCACCAGTCGATCAATCTTCTGGTGCTATGATGGCCTGTGGTGGGGAAGGGTCTGCACCACTAGCGCATTCCTGGAGCGCCCAGCGGGATGGAACTCTCCGCTCACCAGCACATGGGCACCGTTTGGCCTGGAATGGCCCTGCTTTGTCCTATCCCATGGTCAGGGCTGTATACAACTTTGCAAGCCCACTTTCAAATGCTGGTTTTAACCCATAATCTCTTTCACAACTGGAGAACCCAGTTTTTTACAGAGCGGCTTGGATGGCTCCGTCAGAGCAGGAGACTCGTAATCTCAGTCTTGTGGGTTTGAGCCCCACATTGGGCAAAAGATCCCTGCATTGCAGGGGGTTGGACTAGATGACCCTCATGGTCCCTTCCAATTTTATGATTCAATTGAGCCTGCCTGGGCCTTCTGCATGCAAGGCATATGCTCTGACACTAAGCTGTGGGCCTTCCGTGAATTGCTCTGTGATGGCTTTTCATGCTTGGTTGTTTTTTAATCAGTTCACATAATAACTGGTGACTTTCATAGTTGGCATCTAACAAATAAAAGAATAGCAATGGTGATACCTATTCAGAATTCTACCCTGAGGAAACAGGGGAACCGCCATTGGCAGAATTTCTCCACTTCTCCCTATCTGCCCTCTTTCCCTTGTTTCCCCTCCCCAGCTGTCCCCCTTCCCCCCTTCCCCTGTGGTAATTAGGATTAAGGAAAAAAGACCCCCTTGCCCAACCTTCACCAACCTGGTGCCCTCCAACTGCTGGCTGATGGGGAAGAAGAGAGACGGGTTATGAGCAAAGCAAGGCAGGCTAGCTTTGTTCTGTGACTTTCCCCGTAGCTTCTCCCCAACTCTTAAACCTTCACTTTCCCATCTTGCTCTGTGGCAGACTCCCTGGCCAGCGAGGCCCACCCCCAGCGGGAAAAGCGCAGCCTTCGGAACGCGGGCCCCATTTGGGGAAAGGATGACACCTTCCCCCAAGGTAGGTTTGTCCAAGCTTCCTCAAAACAGAAGGAGGGGAGGGGCCTTGGGCAAAGGGGCGGAGCCTAACAGCATATGGGAGGGAACATCACCTGGTGGCTCTAAGGGCAAAGCCTGGCCGCTTAGTATGGAGCAAAGAGGCCACAGGTCCTCCTTTGCAGAGGAAAGTCCTCTATTTGATGGGCTGTCGGGAAGCCAGTCCTCTGTTTGAAGGGCTGTCCAGTCTAAGTCCAGTTTAAGAAGGTGAGCAATAGGGGCCTTGAAGTTGCCCATCAGCAGGTAACAGCGCTGGTTAGCAGACGGATCAGCCGCACAGCTCACCTGATCATAGTCTTCTCTACGGTGAGATATATTCCACAGGCAGCGACCAGTTTGTGCACGGCTTACTTTCTGAGGCAGCGGACGCTCACGTGAAATTTCATATAATCGGAACAGCCATTGAAAAAGCCTGCAAACACCCCATTCCACCCCTTTTGGTGACATTTTTGGTCCCTTTCAGGTTCGGTGTGATGCACGCATGCACGGTCTCACACATGTCAGACATGCCTAAAGCCGTCGCTGCCTGTATTTATTTTTAAGTTAGAGCAATTATTTCCAAATGTGCATGTGTAAACATAAATCAGCATGGACAAGTATTTCATAAGCTGCAAGGGAGCTATGGGCAGGGGCCTTGGGGCAGAGGAAGGATCCCCCCCAACTCCCCCTCTGCTTTGCTTTCCCGACGAAAATCATCCCCACCTGAAGCTGCCATTTGCCTTGGGAGGAAAGGTGCATCTCCAAAGCCCAGCAGACATCTCTCCAGCAAGAATATTCCCTTCTGCTCTGAAAGAATTTGCCTGTTCTCTCCCAAATCTTCTATCCACCTGCCTCCCATCCCTCTCCCCTTCAGTTCCTGCTGCAGGCTCCAGCTGCCGGGGCGTCAATGAATCTGCCCAGCAGGTCCGTTCCGTGCGTGAGATGCACCGCTGGATCCTTCAAGTCCCTGAGAGGGACCTCGCCATGACCTTCCAGGAGGTGAGGAATGAGAGGATCTGTCAATTGTGGTTTCTTTCCATTCTCATTTGTGCTCATCTTAAATTCAGATCTCCACATTCCCACATCAGTTTGCTGATCCCCCATACCGCCACAGTACACGTGAAAATTCACTAGGCTTTTTAGTGCAAATTATGCCTAATATGTACACATTTTTGCAAGACAGTTTTCCCTAATATAATGCAATATAATACAACGGTTGCCTTCCTCTGCACACATTCCAGCTTGTCAACATCCTTCTTAAATTGTGGCACCTGAAATTAGACACGGGACTCCAGGTATGGTCTGACCAAGGCAGAATAAAGCAGTACTATTATTTCCCTCAATCTGGACACTAGACTTCTGTAGAATACCATCAGCTGCATTTGATGCGTTGTTGCATCCTACACTGGAGGCCCAGCATAGCCACCCGGGCCAGTAGCCATTGATAGCCCTCCACTTCGGCCTTCATTGTCTTCGCCCCCCCCACTCGCTTCCTTTATGCTGCTGCCGCCATTGTTTTCTCGCTTTACGCCTCTTTGTCCTTTTCTCCAATCAGATCCTCGTGGATCTGGGCTCCAAGAACTCCAAGGGCCTATACAGGGCACGCGTCCAAGCCACCGTTGGACACAGATCCACCTCCTTCACCGGTCTTGTTGGCCTGGCCAGCGACTCTCTGTACCGCAGCATGCCTGGCCTCATTGCCCTCGCCCTGGAGAGCCTGAAGACCTAACCTGGCTGCTCCTGGCTGGGGCTGGACTAACAGGACGCCCTGCGAAACCAGAGGACAAAGGCACAGAGATGCCGCACACCCCTCAGTGAGGCCGCTGTCCTCCGGGTACCATGGCCTGGGAGTAAGGAAGTGTGGCGCAGGTCTGCTGATCTGCCCGGGCAGGGATGAGGGGCCTTTCCTAATCCAAGGGCCGCGTTGCTTCGTTGGGAACCTTCTGGGAGCCACATGCCAGCGGAAGGCAAGGACGGGCGGAAGGGAGCAGAGCCACAGACTCTCTACCTTTGTGCATCTGGCTGCATTCCAGCCAGACAAAAACCAGAAGTTTACACACACACACACACACACACTCCATCCTCCAGGCAAACTAGAACCATTGTCAGTGATAAAAGACACATCCCAGCCAGGTCAAAACATTCAAAGAGGGGCAGGGCTGGGGAGGACTGGGATGGAGAGGAGACATGGCTTAGGGGGAGGCCTGAAGGCAAGGGAGATGAGCCTCTCCAGGCCTCTTGGGTTCTTCATTGTACTAGTGTAAGGGCAGCTCGGAGCACAAGCTAGTCTCTCTCCGCACCAAACCACATTCTGATTTTCTTTTTCCATTTGCTTAAACTGGGCACTTTTATTCTGAAGAAAAAGCAGGCATGTGGCCCCAATACAGAACATGCTCCTGGCCCAGATCACAGCCCCTCACACCCAATTCCCTGCTGAAAAATCTGCCCCCTTCCAGGCTTCTGTTTACCCCGCAAGGCGCTGCTTGCAGGAAACAAATCCAGAGCAGACAAAATATCAGCTAGGTGATGATGATGGCAACTTTCAGGACCTGAAACCAGTTGAGGGGCAAGCCTCATTTGGGGGGGGGGGGGCAGTGTCATCTATTTGCGACTTTCTCTTCCAAATAAAAGCGGCAGGAGTAGAATGTGGAGGGACCCCCATTGTCTAAGAAAGTGTCTCTGGGGCTGAGAGTGGCCGAATAAAAGCCTTGCATTATGGGAAATATATTTATTTGTACAAAGGCTTGCTTTTGTAAAGAAATAAAATTATATTTTGTGGTATATCTTGTGGTGTGTGTTTTTTTAACCTTACAAAGTAACCGAAGCTTGGCAACTGGAAATCTTTCTCCCTCTCCTAAAAGAAAAGAGGAGGATAAGCATCCATATTCTCGCTCACCTGGTGAAGGCCAGATGCTTTGGCAGGGAGCATTAGCCCCTGCCAGCGAAGCCATCAGACTTCTGGTCCAGCGAGCTCTGTACTGTTTCCACTGGCTGGCAGCAGCTCTCTCTGGAGTTTCATTAATCGCAGAGTTCTCAGATTGAGTTAACTCATCATTAGCAAAAACAATATCCACAGTCTTCGTTGGATGTCAGACCTAATGAATGCAGCAGCTCATTCCTGGTGGATTTCCTCGATGAAAATCAGTTGCAGAGATTGAAAGTCCCTTCCTCCTCACAGCCATCTAAGTCCCCCTCTCCAGGGCTTTCTACTAGCAATCTGAGACTGCCTGTGTGCAGCCAACCTCTCCAACACATTTTTCATGCCTCTTCTGGGTCTGGGAGATGGGTGGGCAGGGGAGCTTGTAGTAGGAGGGGGAGACACGTGACACTTCACCAGTCAGATTCATCTCTGCTTCCTGGCCTCCGGCTTCTGATTCTGGACTTCTATCTGCCACAGACTCTCCCAGCTCACTAAGCCCTGTTACCCTTCAGCTTCCGAGAACCTCTCCCCATCTCCCTATGACCACTCATTGTCCCACCACCATTCCCTGGGGGGAATCTGAGCCATCTTCCCTTGGGAAGCTGGTTCCTCCCACCATTCATCTTTGTCCAACCATTCATGACTCCAGCCATAGGAACATCGAAACCTGTCTTATAGTGAGTCAGACCATTGGTGCATCTAGCTCAGTACTGTCTACACTGACCGGTAGCAGCTCTCCAGGATGTCAGGCAGGGATATCTCCCAACCCAAGACTTACCTGGAGATGTCGGGGATTGAAACTGGGACCACCTGCTTGCAATGCCGACACGCCACCCCCTAGCTCTGGTCGTTCCCACACAATGTCGCCACCTTAGCTCTGACCTCTGCTGCCCTGGGCCCCTTCCTCTGCTAACACGTGTGGGATGTGAAACACAAGAGCAGTAAAGTACAACATTCCTAGAGTGAACATGTTACACATGGGGAGTAATGTTTGTCCAGCCAGCAGGTAAACTTCCTGTTTCCTTCTGGCCTGGGACAGACTCCTCTGCATGTGACTAGAGGTGGGTGTGGCCTCACCTCTGCAGGTAACGACAAAAGCACAGGGCAGGGCAGCCATCTCTCTCTGACTACTTTTGTCAAAGAAGCAACATCTGCTTAGCCAAAGATGCTCGCTTGGCCTCCAGCCAAGAGAGGACAAAGGGACTGTCTCCTTATGAGATAGTTTGGAGGTGTATGTTTTCTAACTTAAGTCTGCCTTCTGGGATCTGATTGTGAGCAGAATGTGAGTGAGTAAACTCTTTTTATACTTTTATAGAAGACTGTGCCGTGTCTTATCTTTTATGAGGGAATAAGGGGGAAATACCAGAACAGTTGTTATAGAGGCTTTAGCGAACCTGAGCAAACGCATCCACTGTAAGTTTAAAAAGGGGAATGTTACTCTGCTAAATTGTGAACTTGTTAACAATTTGGAAAGGCTATAATCAAACAATATATCCTCTCCTGCATCCCTGAACATTCCCACAACACGCAGCCCCTGGAAAGTTGCCTGTTGAGAAACACAACTCCTGACCTAATGGGGGGGGGGATGCAGAACCTGACTCCCCAGTTGTCCAGGCGTTGCCTTCTTTTTCTGGCTCGGCTCAAAGGCAGCAGCTGTGCGATCGCATAACTCAGTGCCCAGAGATCTTGTTTCCACTGGGACAGGAAGCGGCTGTCAGGGGAGCTTTGATGGATGAAGTGGACTGGGCAGTGCCCTGCGGGGTGGAGAGTGGGGGGCTGGCTTGGCGCGGCAGTCAAGCTCATGCACTTGGAGCCTGCAAAGATGGCAGCGGTGACCCTGCTCCCACCCCAAAGAGCTTCCTTTCAAAGGCAGCCGGGCTCTCGCATGCTTAATCTCACATTGGCAGAGCAGCCTAGTTAGCGGACTGTCAGGACCTGGGGCTGCTTTGCAGGAGAGCTACTGGATTTAAGTGGAATTGTCGCACAGAGAGACACATCCAAGCTTCAGGATCTTGGCCTCCCTGAGAGATTTCAGGGTGTGTAAAAATAGGGATGGGAAGAAATGGATCTAGTTCACCTTTAAAGGCGACTTCAGCTCATTCTCCAAAATACCTGGACCGAAATGCAGCCATTCTTTGACATTCCCACTTCTCTGAATTGCGATACAGTTCTCCATTTGGGTTGCTCTCAGTTTCTCCTTTTTCTTCATTTCAATTCTCCAGATTTTTGCTGAAATTGGCAATTTTAAAAAATTTAAAAGAAACCAAAACATGACGGGAAATGCCTCATTTTAGTGTAGAATTATCCCCATAAACATATTTTTGTATGCAGTTGTGACTAAAGCGATTTGCCTTTATGTAATGCTATGTGCATTTTAATGCACACTTTCCCCTAAAATTGTTCGGTTGAAGGACTGCATAGCAAATTTCAGAGCAAGTGCAAATTTCAAACAATAGCAGTGTTTCTGGTGACATTGGTTTGAGGAGTGCAAAACAGGCAGTTTCTCATTAAAATAAGGAAGAAAAAATACCCGCCGTCCCCATTGGGTGCAGAGCCACTGTGAACTTTTTGTTTAAGTTTTGAACTTCCATGCAAATAAGGAATGAAGTTTAATAATCGGCCTCAGCATCATTTGGAGGCACCCGTTTAAGAACATAAGAAGGGCCTGCTGGATTAGACCAAACAGGGTCCACCTAGTCCAGCGTCCTGTTCTCACAGTGGCCAACCAGATGCCTGTGAGAAACCTGCAAATTGAATCCGAACACAAGACCATCACATATGATAAAAAGAATCTTCTTTCTCTTTACATTTCCAACACTTGTTTGATTTAGATTTATACATTTTTGCCAGCTTAGATACCAACGATCTATCATTTTCATATGATTTTCTCTTAAACCATAACATGCGGTACATTTTATATCCATATTCCACAACCGTTCCTATGGAAACTGCTCCATTTCTGCCCCCAAAACTGATCCTGCACCTCCATTCCACCTGATACCCACAGCACAAAAACTACACCTTGCATACTGAGGGGTCAGGCTGGGATCGGGGTGCTTTGCCCCTCCACTGGAGCCCCCCATGTGGGGCAGCTCAAGCCCTGCCAACTCTTTGTCCCTTGTTTGCCCGGAGCAAAACGTCCCTCTTGGCTCAGAGCAGAGAAGGAAGGTATAGATTTGCTCACTCTTGTTCCTCAGTCCGGCAGCTATTTTCTAACTCTCTCCCTGCCTGCCTTGCAGCTGCCGCCATCCGTCCGCATTCCCAAGTCACGGTCCCAGCTCGGACTTCCGTCCCCTTTGGAAAAAACACGGCTAAGGCATTCGGAGGGGGAGCTGGGCACAGAGACGGCACAGCCGACCCGGGTGCCAACATGGACAGGCGGACACTCGCTCTGCTCTGGGTTTTCATCCTCCCAGGTAAGGATGCAGCTGCCTGCCAGAGCCTGCAGACCTGGGCCTAGTGGGAGGAGTCACAGGAGGTGCTCCCAGCAAAATGTGGCTTCCAAAGCTGGGAGACTTGGAGGTGGATATGCGGAACACTTCACTTCTAGTGAGGAGTCCTGGGGGTCAGGCTATTGGCATCAACAGGAGGGAGAAGGAGGGACTTTTCTGCCCCTTCATGCTATCTATCTATCTATCTATCTATCTATCTATCTATCTATCTATCATCTATCTATCTATCATCTATCATCTATCTCTCTATATCAATCATCTCTATCATCTATCTATCTATCTATATCTATCTATCTATCATCTATCTATCTATCTATCTATATCTATATCTATATCTATATCTATATCTATATCTATATCTATATCTATATCTATATCTATATCTATATCTATATCATCATCTATATCTATATCATGTAAAAGGTAAAGGTAAAGGTACCCCTGCCCGTACGGGCCAGTCTTGACAGACTCTGGGGTTGGTGCGCCCATCTCACTCAAGAGGCCGGGGGCCAGCGCTGTCCGGAGACACTTCCGGGTCAGTGGCCAGTGTGACAAAGCTGCATCTGGCGAGCCAGAGCCGCACACGGAAACGCCGTTTACCTTCCCGCCAGTAAGCGGTCCCTATTTATCTACTTGCACCCGGGGGTGCTTTCGAACTCCCCATTTTGGGGCAAGTAACATTCTTGCCGCTGTGGTAGCATGCATGAATAAGTTTCTATACATTTTAGGTAGTTCTCTCCCATAATTCCCAAAAGAAAATCTTCTAGGGTTCCCCCCAAAAAGGTTATTTTAAACATCCTTTTCATTTCATTATATATCCCCCTTCATGTTAAACCAGAATAAGCTTCCAGCATTTATCGAAGCTGATAGATGAGGCAAAACACATAGGCACAATGCTTCTCATTTTCTATGTGGGAATTTTCACATTTTATTCCCCAAAATTCTTGCGGATACTTATCTTTCATTCCTTCTTAGAGAAATGCATAATCTTGAACCTGGAAACTTCTTACCAGATGGTGGAGACGGGGAAGGGCTTTGGGCACTCTGCGTTTGCTCAGGGGAACTCTTTTCTTCTCATATTTCTTGCTCCAGCGTGGGTGTTCCGGTACAGAGAGCATTGAAAGAAAAGGGGGGTTGTTGTACTGCAGCTGCCTTGACTCAAAAGAGGGGCAGAACCAGAGGGATATTGCATCCAGGTTCAGCTGAAGGGTTAAACTGAGAGCCGATGTGATGTAATGGTTGGTGTGTCAGACCAGGACCCAGGAGACAAGGGTTCGAATCCCGACTCGGCCAGAAAGCTCTGTGCGGTCTCTGTGTGTGGTTTGGGAGCTGCACAGTCAGGGAAAAAACAATGCTGTCCAGGGTGGTAAAGACTGCAGAGAGAATAATTGGGTGCACTCTTCCCACCTTGGATCAAATCTATGCTTCCAGGTGCCATAAGAAAGCTGCAGAGATAGCGCAGGATAGTGCGCACCCCGGAAATGATCTCTTTCAGCTTCTGTCTTCTGGTAGAAGGTACAGGGTTATAAAGGTACAGGACTAGCTGCCTGAGAAAGAGTTTCTATCCAAATGCGATATGGATTTTAAACGCAGTGTAAGGAGTCTCTATGGGTGTATATTGTACTTAAAAATGGGGTATCAGAGTTTTTAGTGGGCTAACCAGGTTGGGATAGCTGGGATAGCAGGCTTGTTGGTTTTTGAATGTCTTATGTAGATTTTTTTCAATTTCGTTGTTCTGTATGGGACAATGACAATAAAGATTATCGTATTGTATCGTATCGTAGCTCACAGGGTGACACTGTCTCTCAGCCTATCCTACCTCAAAGGGCTCTTGTGAGGAACTCTTCCTACTGATGTCAGCCAGGCCCTGTCTTGGCACCTGCCAAAAACATGGGGTCATGAAGAGTCGGACACGACTAAACAACTAAACAACAACACCCAGGTGTTTCGAAAGCTGGTGCGAGTTCTAATCTGTTTCTAGCCTACTGTTATTTTAGCAAGTAGATAAATAGGTACCGCTCCGGCGGGAAGGTAAACGGCGTTTCCGTGCGCTGCTCTGGTTCGCCAGAAGCGGCTTAGTCATGCTGGCCACATGACCCGGAAGCTGTACGCCGGCTCCCTCGGCCAATAAAGCGAGATAAGCGCCGCAACCCCAGAATCGGCCACGACTGGACCTAATGGTCAGGGGTCCCTCTACCTACCCTTTTAAATCCATTTGGGGGGAGGTATTGCCTTGTTGTTTTTTTATTATGCATTTTTGTGTGTTTTTGTTGTATTTGTGTGTGTGTGTGTGTGAACCACCCTGAGTTCTACAGATGAAGGGCGGTATACACATTTTAATAAATAAAAAAATAAAAATGAGCTTGCAGGAAGGCTGATGAGCTGGAGCAAAGCTCTGGCACTTCTCTGGCCAGCTCCTGGGATGAACCACTGCAAAAGAGGGGTCTATCTGAGCTCCCCCTGCTTCTCTCCCCTTCCCTTCAGCAACCCTGGGTGTGAACATGGAGGAGAAGCTCATGAAGTATCTCTTTGAGGAGAATGGCTACAACAGTAAACTGCGGCCCGTAGCATCCAAGGACGAAAGCGTCACCGTCTCCCTGGCACTGACCCTCTCCAATCTCGTCTCCCTGGTGAGCCCACCTTCCGGGATCCGTCAGCAACTGCTCACCACTTGTTGTCTTACGTGAAGAGCGTAAGAGCCCCTCTGGATTAGCCCCCAAAAGGCCCATTTGGTCCAGCCTCCTGTTCCCCACAGGGCCAACCGGATGCTTTTGGGAAACCCATGACCCCTCCCCACATCTTGCATTCGGATGTTGAAATGAGGGACATGAGGCAGGAGTTGGTAATGCAAGTGAGCTGTGCACAAGCAAGCTGCCAGCTAGCTCTGCTGAGGCTCTTTCTATTAGCACAATATGCAAAACCAGTCAGATACATTTTTGGACTGTGCCCTTTACATCTTCCAATCACACGGTCGTGGGGTGGTACAAAGTTAATTTGGCACCTGTTTTCCACCGCGTCACTTTCCCCTTGAACAATGAATAACGAAGGAGACAAAGGTCACAGACAGGGCACAGCAGACCACTAAGAGAGCAAAGGTTAGATAGAGGGCATGATGTTCAGACAGCTGTGGCTTGTCTGCGGGTGGAAGTGTGCTCCACATCCGGCGGTCATTCCTTCAGGAAGTACACTGCTGCGGAACATGGATGCTCCATTTCACTGTTGTGGCTAGAAGCATTTGATAGACCTCACCTCCAGGATTTGAAAAGGACTAGCTGTCTTCAAAAGAGGGTTAGATGAATTCATAAAAGAGGAGAGGGCCATTGAGGACTGCTAGCCACAAATGGTCCACCTCCACAGTCAGAGACAGCGATGCTTCTGAATGCCAGTCGCTGGAAAACACAGGAGATCTGTGCTTGGATCCTGCTTGTGGGTTTCCCACAGGCATCTGGCTGGCCAATGTGAGAACAGGATGCTGGACTGGAGAGACCATTGGCTTGATCCAGCAAGGTTCTTATTTTGTCCAAGCTCTGGTTTAAAACCATCTCAGGCAATGGCCATCACCGCAGGGCTACTGTATCTGTGTCCTGTGTTGCAGATCCTGCCCTGCTGGTTAGATCATATAATCCCCAAAGCCCGTCCCAATTTTACAATTGCAATCCCCATAAATTTATTGTGTGCATTCTGAAGAACCGTTGCCTTTCGTCTGGGATAGATGGACCAACGGTTTGCTTTGGTGTGATGCAATTTCCTGTGTTCCTGCTCCCTTCTCCTTCTCTTCCTAATTGGAGCAGCCTAATTTCAAAGCCTCAGCATCCTCAGTGACAAAAGCGATGGTACCCAGGGCCGTCTTTAGCGCATGTGGCACTGGGATGCAAAAACTGCCCAGCGCCCCCAATTTTTTGGGGGGCAGGCCAAAGTTGTTGAGCCTTTTTTAGGGGGGCAGCTCAGAGTTGTTGAGCTTTTTGGGGGGGGCACGCAACTCTCTCCCATGCCGCTGGGTTTGATCCTCCCTTATTGTGTGTTGTTGCAGAAAGAGGCCGACGAAACTCTCACCAGCAATGTCTGGATTGAGCATGTGAGTAGCAGAATGCCCCTGCCAGCTCCTCCAACCCAAATCAAAGCCTGGTCATTGAAGTTTGTGTGTGTGTGTGTGTTGGTTCTCAAACTTAATCCGTTCCGGAAGTCCATTCCAAAACCAATGCGTTCCAAAACCAAGGTGCGCTTTCCCATACAAAGTAATGCAAAATGATGCACACTGGCCGCTTGTGGCCCATGGGCCTTAGGTTGCGGACCCCTGACCAAGACGTTTGAGAACCAAGGTACTACTGTATATCTTCATTACTTCCAGCTGAGCTAATGCTCTAATTTGAACTCCTGATTCATGGCGCATTAGGCTTCTGTTTTATGGGTGTAACTTCATTGCTGATCTCACGCTGTTTGCTGCCGTGAATTTTCTCTATCTCTCTTAACGTTGGCATTATAGAATTTTTTTTGCAGGTAATTAAAATAAAGTAAATCCCTGCAGGCATGGATGGACTACCGGCTGAAATGGAACGAGACAGAATTTGGCGGCGTCGATGTGCTCCGCCTGCGGCCGGACAAGCTGTGGCTGCCTCAGATTGTCCTGGAGAACAAGTGAGCACCAGCTAAGTCGCCCTTAGGGTTGCCAAATCAGTGGGGCCACTATGCTCCTCTGCTTTCTGAGGCAGCTGGCTCTGCAGAACCTTAGCGGGCGATGTCTCCCTCCAGGCTGGTTCTTTCCTACATGGGCTGCAGGGCAAGGGTGGCATGTCCTGTGTTGCCACCAGAGGCAAAATGGAAAGTGCTGCCCGGCCCTACCGTTGCTGCGCAATCTCCACGGTCAGAAGCAACGCCGTTTTCCAGCGAGATCACACTGAAATCTCACGATATCTTGAACGCCCCACGAGATCTTGCAAGATTTGTGGAATGCTCCCCCTAGGGAGGTTCAGTTACTGCCATTGTTATATGCCTTTAGGTGGCAAGCGAAAACGTTTCCCTTCAACCAGGCCTTTGATTAATAATAATAACAACTATAATTTCATTATTTGTACCCTGCCCATCTGACTGGGTTGCTCCAGCCACTCTGGTCTGCTTCCAACATATATAAAAACATAATAAAACATGACACATTAAAAAGCTGCCCTATACAGGGCTGCCTTCAGATGTCTACTAAAGCTTACATAGTGATTAACATCTGGTACCCTTTTAAATGTGTTTGTGAGAGTGGGTGGTCGGAGGGTGTGGGATATTCGTTTGTCTTTGTTTTGATTATGCATTATGCATTTTTATATTAGTATTTTTATGCTGCGGACCTCCCTGAGATCTACGGATGAAGGGGGCGGTATACAGATTTAAGAAGTACTGTATTTTTCGCTCTATAGGACGCACCGGACTACAAGACGCACCTAGTTTTTAGAGGGGGAAATCAAGAAAAAAAATATTATTCCCCCCCCCGCCCCATAGAGAAGTCTCGGGGCTGCGGTGGAAGCCTGGGTTCCCCCCCCCCCAGCCCCAAAGAGAAAAGAAGCCAAGGCAGCGAGTGCGATCCATCCCACTAGCTGCGCAGCCTCTCCAGCCGAGAGGAGGGAAAAGGGACTGACTGGCCACCAGTCCCTTCTCCCTCCTAGGGAAAGCCCGCAAGAGCCGCACGAAGCTTCTGTGCGGCTCTTGGGGGCTTTTCCTGCCTGCCTCCCCCCTGCATTCGCCCCATAGGACGCACAGACTTTCCACCTTAGTTTTTAAGAGGGAAAAAGTGCGTCCTATGGAGTGAAAAATACGCTAATAATAATCGTCCTGGAAATTGGCACCAAAGCAACTTCTCCACTGGTGTGTGTGTGTGGGGGGGTTACCCATGGGGGGAAACACCTCAGGGACTTCCACCGAATGAGATGGCAGCTTCACTTCGCCTCCTGGGTGGGCCAGGTCTGGTTTCAGGGGGAGGACAGAGGCCACGGTTCCACGTGGTGAGCAGAAACGCCTGCGTGGATGGGTGGATCGCCTTAGCTTGGCGCAGGATCCCGCCCAGTGTCTCTGCATCCTCCCTGCTTCCTGGGGGCCTGCCTTGTCGCAGCAGACAGGACACAGTCCCCCGGGAAGGACGATGCCCTTCTCAGCCCACGGCTCCCTCTCCCTTTGCAGCAACGACGGGACCTTTGAGGCCACGTACGACGCCAACATCCTCCTCTCCTCGGACGGCAGCGTCTACTGGCTGCCGCCTGCCATCTTCCGCAGCGCCTGCCCCATCAACGTCAACTACTTCCCCTTCGACTGGCAGAACTGCACCTTGAAGTTCACGTGAGGAATCTTCAGCCCCCTTGCCGGGCTTCTTCAGCGCGTGTGGTTGGGTGGTTGAGTCCCTAGAAACTGCCACATGGCTCGTTCAGTAGAGTGCGAGACTCTTCCCCTCAGGGTCGTGGGTTCGAGCCCAGCGCTGGGAGCAAGATTCCTGCACGGCAGGGGGTTGGACTAGATGACCCCCGGGGTACACCTTCCAACTCTACAGTTTTATGATTATTCTGATTCACACATTTTTTTGGCAAACCATTTCCCCTCGTATAATGCATTTCCAGGTGGTAATATAAGCATTGCTATGCTCGCTTCACCCTGTCGAGTGCACGCTCTCTCCTTTTTGGTACACATTGATCACAGAATTGGTTCCCTTTAATACAGGTACGTCCAACTCCCCAGAGACTGTGATCTACTCCCACTATAAAAATAATCTGGCAGTGATCTACCCATTGTCATTGGAGGGAGGAGGAGCATGTGGGGGGGTGGATAGATTGCCCAGAGTTGTTGAGCTTTTTTATTTTTTAAGAGATCCCATGATCTACCAGGATCAGCTGGGAATCTACCGGCAGATTGCGATCTACTGGTTGAACATCCCTGCTCTAATTCAAACCCTTGTATTGCAGGAGTCCCAGCTATTGAGGTCTGAGGGGGTCGCTGGGCCTGAGGATCCCATGTGTGTGTGTGTGTGGGGGTGTTTTTAAAGGCTTCAAACAGACCGTCTGTCAGCTTTATGAAGTTTGCTTGGTGGCGCAGAGACGGTTCAAAGGCATCCGTGGAACCTTCTGCCACAGGATTCTCTGCTGACTGGTTTTCCGCCTGCCTTTCCCAGCTCTCTGATGTACAGCGCCAACGAGATCAACCTGGAACTCATGTCGAAGACAGATGAAGATACCAATAAATCGTACGTGGTGCAGTGGATCATCATCGACCCGGAAGGATTCACCGGTAAGTGGGGGGGAGGGGGGAACGTCCTCCTATAGGGGGGTCAGCAGCGGTGGGAGAAGGTCTCCCAACCCATGCCCTTTCAAAGTTGTAGGGCAGAAAACCATCGTCCTCAACGGCTGGGGGAAGATTCTCCACCCCAAGGGTTGCATTCCAATCTGGGCAACATGCCAAGGGCCATGTGTGGGTGGTGGGCGGGGCTAGAGGCAAACTGGGTGGAGCAATGAGTGCAATTTTCACTTTTGTACAACAGCAGTGCTGGATTTACGTATAAGCTAAACAAGCTATAGGTTAGGGCCCTGCACTCTTGGGGGTCCCCAACAAATTTAAAGGGGGGAAAGGTGGATGTACATTTCCCCCCCCCAAAAAAGGTGGGTGTACATTTCCACAAGATAAAAAATAAATAAAATAAAACCTATTGTGCTGGTCCCGGGGGGAAGGTTACTGTTGGCGTAGTCAAAGTCCGGTCCTGGGTCAATAGCCTGGAAACAGTTCTGAAGGAGCGGGGCGAGGTCTGAAGCAGGAAGCCGGGCGGGGACAGGAACACTGGAGGAACAGGACTGGATGCTGGCCAAAACAGCTCTTCATCGACGTTGCTCCCGCAAACTGGGACTGGGCTGACTGGCCTTTATCTTCTCTGAGGCCAGGGGCGGTCCCGGCCCCCAGGAGACCCACCTCTCCTGGCCTTAAGCACTCCTCCTGGGAGAAACCAGGTCCCTTCGCCTCTCTGCCCTGAGTCTCTGCAGTTCAGGAGAGGCTAAAGGGTTACTGGGCCCAGGGGGCGACTCACCTGCAGGCACTGAGTCCTCAACCACCTCTGGAGCCAGAGTGGAATCACCTGGTGCCTGCTCCTGAGGATCCGACACAGGTGCAGGCGCTTCAGAATCAAGGCCCTGCCCCAGTTCAGCCAGCCCTGGAGGCGGGGACTCCTCTGCAGGCTGGGATTCCTCTGGTTCAGCCTCTGAATCGGAATCCCAGGCCATCACACCTATATACAGCAACAGTGTTTTGTGTTGTGTAGGCTCCCATGACGTAAGTAATGGGCTCTGCCCGCTAGCCTGTTCCCTAAAATATCACTGGTTTGCTCATTTCTATATATAGGGTGCCTACATTCTGCATGGACTGGTGGCATGGCAACATGTAGCTTGCAGCTGCAGACTTCAGGGCAGCACAACTGAATGTAGCTCAAGCTGTTGTACCTGTTGTGTAATATTAAAGAGTGCTTGTAGACTGATGATCAGGCAGCACAGACTAAGGGTATGAGTCTAATGCCTACTGATTGATTTTATATAATACATAATTTATTTATTTTGATCCCGTTATGGCTTTAGGTACCTATTAGTGTTGGAGACTTCAGAATGCAGACCAGAATGGAAAAAAATCCAGGCAGCAATATTTTAAAACAAAAGTTTTATTGACTTTGGTTTATTTGTCAGACAAGGAAAGCAAAGTGGGTACATTCAGCAAAAATGAGAGAATGCCCCCGAACACCAGGGGCAGACAGTTTTTATCCCCTTAGGCAAAGCAAAGTTCAGCCCCTTCACCCACCCCCCTTAAACATTCCCCTTTATGCATATTCATTGAAGCTCAACCAATTAAAGAATTGATGGTGGCCCTTCGGTTCCAAGCTGCATTATCCACTAGGTGGCGCTGCGAGCTTATAAACCTCTTGACCTATTTACAATTCCTAGTAAAACCACATTGGCCATCTGTGTTCTCACCATTAGTCTTGTGGTGGGCTACATCTTCCTGTTGTTCGCTCTATTCTCGGTGTGTTTACTGGAATTGGGTCAACGGCTAGAGCAGGTGTGAAGTGCTCTGACCACATTTGCTGCATTTACAAAAATGCTGTGTGCAGGCAGAGGAGAGAAATAGTTTTTAGCTTTTAGCTTGCTTCTTATAAAATGGCTTCAGTCTGGCTCTCCAAAGTGGACCCAGGTGGACCCTTGGTCCTCACTCCTTCATTCCCCCCTTTCCATCAAGAAAATGCTGACCAGTTACGGTTCCGCATTTTCGATCGATGGACCTGTAGGTCATAGAGAGCCAGGATATGGGAGAAGTGGTAGTCCACTCATGGCATCTGTTGGGGCCAAGGTGCATACCAGACATTCTGACTTATTGGCAGAATGGGCTACAATTTCAGCCATTTGTAACTACCTCTTGTAGGGGTTATGGACGCCCCATTCAGTCATTAGACGGGGGGAAAAAAAGTTGGCATGGGAGGCCAGGGGACTCTTTCCCGCTTTGGCCAATACACAGGTAGGTTCTCTAACCAGATACGATATTGTTCATGCCAGCAAGAATACAGGAGCATCCAAAGAAGTAGGGCAGTACATACCACTCCTACCCACCAACCCCAATATTTCCATAGTTCCTCCCACCAATACTCGGGGCCATTCCTAATGTTCTTTTACCGCTGAAGGGCCCACTGATATTCGTATTCAATTATTCGCTGGGCCTCAGGGGTGACTCTCCACCTTATTTCTGAAGCTCCTACCACTTGGATCAACTTCCCAACTATTCCCGGTGGGTGGGGACCCCTGTGGGTTCCTGGGAGAGTACTATATCCAAAAGGGGCCCCTTCTTCCACGTAAATGATGTTGCACCCACAAGAATATATCCACCCCTGCAACGGCCTGACACACGGGTGACTATATCAAGGGGTTCTGGTCCCAATACCAAAAGTCCTAGTGGTGCCTCTAAATTTGCTGGAGAGCAAGTTTCTACGTTGGGGACGCTGCCAGTTGGTGCCCCTCCCATCCAATTCTTCCGGAACTAGGTGCCCTGTCTGTCTACTGGGTGGCAACTCTTGTGCAGCCACAAGAATTTCCTGCCACATTCAAGGGTATTAGGTATGGAGTTACCAGGCCCAGTAGTTCAGGTAGTATTCTGGGATTTGGGAGGCTCGAGCCACCACGACAACCACAGGTGGGGCTGCAAAATTTACTGGCACTTGTTCAGCAATTTCAATGCACACCTGGTTCAGGCTCCCTCCCATGCAACACCTGGAGTAAGATTTGGGCCTGGTTTATCAAATGGGGTTGATATATCGCTTTACCTTGCAACCAGCGGGCTATTCCCCCCACAACCACAAGAGCGGTCTAGAACTCGATAGATTTCGACCGATCCTGCAGCTCCCCGGAGGAGCCACATCCAAGTGTGCTGGGCAATGCAGTGAATAAAGAGCCACAGTGGGAGAGTGGGATGCTGTACTGTGGCCGGCCTATTGAACCCTCGTTCCCAAGAGCCAACGAGTATGCCGTCTCTTACCACCGGCAAGACAAACAAGTCATAGCAGAGGTCAGCAGGCCAATAGGGTTGGTATGGCTCGGTAGGGTCAGGGCAATAAGACATAGAGCAAGTCAATAAAGAAAATAAGAGAGAAAGGAGAAAGTCTTTGTGACTGTCCTTGTGATGATTAGTCGCAGGATCTCGTTGCCCGTGGCTTAACGCTTTTCCCTGGTAGCGTCAGACACAAGGTGATGATCAGCTTCAGAGGGTCAGCAGGATTTCTTTTGCAAGTCCAGACACCCTCCGACTTCTTGATGTACCCAGGGGATCACCTCGGCTACTTCCACTGCAGTTGGGGATGAGGGGGTCGCCAGACGCTGTTACCCAGTTGGAACTGGTGAACCGTAGCGGGACTGCTGCGGGACTGCACGATGTACGCTCGAGGGAATACCTGGAAAGGAAGCAAACACACACGACAAACACAGGGATTGCACTTGTCTCGGACGAAAGGGGGTGGCCTGCCATACAAAAGTTCAAAGGGTGATAGTCTCAGTCTCTTGGTTGGCGCACAGGACACAGTTTTGGGATGTAGCAGCAGTTAATTATAGCAGCAGTTAGTCAAGATAGGTTGGGGATGTAGAGTATTCTCCCAAGGTGTGCTTTAGCAGTTGGGCCTCCCAAATGGGTGGATTCGTGGTAATTCTTCACAATGACACTGGCCAGATGCTGGGGCACCAAAAACACGGCTGTCTGCTCCTTCTTGACATGCCCACTGATGTTCATCGAGGGTGTAACGTGGTTCCACATCATCTGGAGTGAGTTCTGGGATTATTCTTTTGGCATAGCAGGCATTTCCTGGAAATCTGGGCTGCCAGTTGATAAAGGTTGGCTATATAGACATACTTCTCCAGCTGCTTGGTTGTGGCATCTGGCCCCATGTGGGTGGACTCATAGTATCTGGTTTGTTAGCAGTGCTTAAGATCCCTTCTGGGACCACTGCTCCAATAACTGAGGCGGGGGCCGGTTCCCGGGCTGCTTCCTTGGCCACTCTGTCTGCCAATCGATTTCCTCTGGCCACTTCTCCTGGTCCAGTCTTGTGTCCATAACCTCAATGCAATCGTGCATCTGCTCCTCACCTTCTCCTACCGGCAACAGGGTAGCTGGGTTGAGGGCGCTGGTGCCCACTGGTGGAGGTTTCAGAGCTGCCTCACAAGCCTCCACTGCGCCTGCAGACTTCTCAATGGGCTGGGCAAAGCCTGTTTCAGCCTGTGTACTTTCCCATAGCTGCTTTTCTGCCAGCCAATAGTACATGCGTTTTGACCAGGCTTCCCAATTGGCTCCATGCAGCCTTTCACAGGGATAACTCTCATGGCCTTGCTGTTGCTGAGCAGGCATCTTCCTCCCCCTTGGCCGCGGGTCTCTGAATGGCTACGGCGGACCCCTCGGATCGCTGGGCTGTGAGCCATTGCCGTGCCTAACACTGCTGCCTTTTCTTTCCTCCACTGCTTCTTCTCCCTCTTCTCAACATCTCCCCTTTGTTCAAACACCTTTTGGGCGGGTTGTCCCGAACTACACGAAGGGGGGGGCAGGACTGTTGCTCCTGCCTCTGCGGTGGACCTGGACCGCTTTAGGTGCTCCCCCAATGCTTTGGCTCAAACATTGCGATAAGCTTCTGCAGCTTCTCGATACATAGTGGTCGAACTTCTGTATTTGTTCATCCTTTCCCTCAATTCTTTAACTTTGGGGTATATTTCCTCCAGGACTTGGTCACTGGGCTCTGCCTTGTGTACTTCTGGGCTGGCTGGCAGCCCCCCCTTTCCTGCTTCGGCTCCCGGGGCCGCATATTGGCGGTGGAGCTTTGGGGATATGGGGCTGTCCCTGTCCTCCCAAGGGGGGCCATCACGGCACTTGGATCATATGGGGGTGGGGCCAGGACTTTTGCCTCGGATCCCTGGTAAATGGGCTTCTTGAGGCGTTTTCCTGCCTGTGCTCCTTAATTTTGCATTGATCAGTCTTATATTTCTTCAGCCAGGGGGGTGGGTTTCTCTATTATCACGTGAACCTCTAGAGCTTCATCCATGTTCACAAACTCATCCAAGTTAAATGGAGAAAGCTCTTCTTCCTCTTCTAGTTTTATGCAGTTTTTTTTCTTAAAAACTTCTAGTATTTCTCCCAACAGACACCTGCCACTGGCTGCTCACACCCTGTGTCAGCTTCAGGTGTCCGGCTTGTTTCTTCACCTCTTCCTTCATCCTTTTCTGTGGCAACTAACTTGTCAACTGTGGTGGCCACAAAGATGCAGGTCTTCTCTTGAGGCTCCTCTGCCTGAGCCTCAAACTAGGGGTCTGCTGCAGTGTTCTCTGAGACACACCTGAGCACTGAGCCATCCAGCTGGTGCCTGGTTAAGGACACCAATTAAATTGCCCTCCCTGTCTGTAACTGCTATAGGTCTGAAAGCATTTCGTAGTTCCTAGCCATAGACCACCTCTACTGGTCATCAGAGAAGCTAGGGGGCTGCTGGTGGTTTCCCTGATGTGTTCCAAACTGCCGCTGGTCACTGAGGTACCCAGCTCTTCCCTAGCTAAGTTCTGGGATTTAGGTTGGCCTCCCTGGTCAAGCTGTAGTTACTATAGGGATCAAAACTGTTGGAGGTCTGCGAGGCTCATGTGCTTCCCAGTTCAGTGATGGGCTTTGGAGAAACTAGGAGGCTTGCCTTACTACCAAAGCCACAGCTCAGCAGAGAACCCTTCAGTTCTGCCTGGCTGAACTCTTGCCTTCATTGAGGTCCAGAGATCTGAAAGTTTTATATGCACTCTAGTTCTGTATACTAACTTGGATAACCTAAGGGATCTCTGGAGCGATCCCCTCCATCGCTCCCAAATCTGAATCTGAGTCTGAAACTCTTCTCTAAGTAGGTACTCAGCCTCAAAAGATACCCCTTGTTGCCCTGTCCCAGCTAGGGCCCCTATGTTTCTTCCCAGTTCAGTGCTGTGTCCAGTCCAGTTCACACAGAGTGCGTAAGCGTTCTGGCGTCATCACAACGCCATAGTCTCCGCTGAATCCTTTCTTGAAATTGTTCAGCATGCAGGGGCGCCGACTTATAAAAAATATTGGGGGGGGGCCATACCGGGGTCCTGCCCCGGGAAGTTTTATAAGATCCGCTCCCGGCCCGTTGCTGCTGCTGCCGCCCGCCTCGTGGCCCCCTCGCCAGCTGAGGGAGGGAGAGAGACCGAGAAGGAGAGAGATGCGTGGTGGGCAAGGCAAGTGCCCACCGCGCCTCGCCTCCCACCGCCCCTCGTGCTGGCCGCCCCCTCCCCTCCCTTCCCCGCGCACACGCGCTCGCTCGCTCGCCCTCCTCACCCCAGCTCTTGGCCGTTCGCCCCAGGAACTCGCCGCTGTTGGGGTTGTAGATGAACCTCCGCCACTCGGCCATAGACTGGCTGAAGGGCTTCTCCTCCTCCTTGGCCATAGCGCGCGCGAGAGAGAGAGAGAGAGGCTGGAAAGAGAGAGGGAGCTCGGCGGTTCGCAGGCGGTTTTCCCCCTGCCGAAACAACAGCGGCTCCTCAGAACCGCTAAGTAACTCTCCCTCAGGCGCCCGGCGGGAGAGCAGAAGAGAGGAAAAGGAAAGAGGGGCTGGGCCAGTCGCACGCACCGAGCAAAACTACTCGCGCCGCCTCTTTTACTACCGTAATAATTATTTGTTTTAACTCATTACTGAATGTATTTTAAAAGGTAACTATCATCAAACAAGGAAAATAAAAAATACCAACATAATTTTGTGATTTTACAAAGCATAATATAACTACCGTATTTTTCGCTCTATAACACGCACCTGACCATAACACGCACATCGTTTTTAGAGGAGGAAAACAAGGGAAAAAAACATTCTGAATGAAACAGTGGATGTATCATTTTTGTGCTTCATGCTGTGGCCACAGACATGTGATCTGATGGTGAATTTGGGGTGACCCAATGCAAAAATCCTGAGGATCCATGTGGATCCATGTTTTGTAACCACGTTTTTGCACCATTGCAGCCCCAGGGAACAGTGGGTGCGTGATTTTGGGGGGGCAGGCTGTAGCCATGGACATGCTATGTGATCTGATGGTGAATTTAGGCTGACCCAATGCAAAGATCCTTAGGATCCATGTGGATCCATGTTTTGTAACCACGTTTTTGCACCACTGCAGCCCCAGGCAACAGTGGGTGCGTGATTTTGGGGGGGCAGGCTGTAGCCATGGACATGCTATGTGATCTGATGGTGAATTTAGGCTGACCCAATGCAAAGATCCTTAGGATCCATGTGGATCCATGCTTTTTAACCACATTTTTGCACCATTGCAGCCCCAGGCAACAGTGGGTGCGTGATTTTTGGGGGGCAGGCTGTAGCCATGGACATGCTATGTGCTCTGATGGTGAATTTGGGCTGACCCAATGCAAAGATCCTGAGGATCCATGTGGATCCATGTTTTGTAACCACGTTTTTGCACCATGGCAGCCCCAGGCAACAGTGGGTGCGTGATTTTGGGGGGGCAGGCTGTAACCATGGACATGCTATGTGCTCTGATGGTGAATTTGGGCTGACCCAATGCAAAGATCCTGAGGATCCATGTGGATCCATGCTTTTTAACCACATTTTAAGTGGGGAGGGAAGGAAAAACACAGAAGGGACAAGGAGCAGGAGAGGGGTGTGCAGAGAAGCAGCTGGCTAAGAATGCAGGAGAGGGGTATAACGGGAGGAGGGAGGAAAGGAAGGCAAAAGTTTTCCCTCACCTACCCACCCAAGTCAGCCAGCTCGCGCGCTCTCTCTCGCTCTCTCGCTCTCCCTCCTGCACGGAGCACAGAGACACATGCTGCTTTCCCTCTGCCTGGAGGGGAGGGGCTTTCTCTGCTCTTTGTTCCGTTTGAGCAAACACAGCAAGGAAACAGAGCAGGGTGGGCAGTAAGACCCTGAGGCAGAATGCCGGAAAGCAGCCGCTTCCTCTTTTCAAGTTTCCCTTCTAGGAGAGCGCAATTTGATTTTTGCTTGCTTTTTTTTGCCTCCCCTCGCACCACTTGGCTCCAAGGACCACACATTCGCTCAATAACACGCACAGACATTTCTCCTTCCTTTTTAGGAGAAAAAGTCTGTGTGTTATAGAAGGAAAAATACGGTAATAATTTTCTTAAATTATTGGGGGGGGCGGAGCCCCCCCAAACGAATTTTTGAGGGGGCTCGGGCCCCCTCAGGCCCCATGGAGTCGGCGCCTATGTCAGCATGCATTGCAGGGGAGTTACCGGACCTTTTGAGCCACTCCCTCCCATATTTAATATGGCCCTTGTGCAGCGTCCCCAAACACCAAACACACACACATGCAGTTCCCAATTTTCCTCGCCCAGTCGAGCTCGCGCTGCTGGGAAACGGAGTACTTATTGGTTCTACCCCAGGGGAATACCCTGGGGTTGCACACACACACGCACCAAGTGCCTCTTCCACTGGACGCTGTACCACACACTAGCCTCCCGGTGCCCCCCCTTTTTCCTTCTGCCTTCCTTTAAAATCCTTAAGCGTGGGTGGCTATCAGGGGCCAATCCTTCCCTTAATGCCACCAAGCACGCTTGGACATGTGATCAAGATGTCCCTTCCCCTTTTAATTACAAGGGGGTCTTGCCTTCCTCTGTCCCCAGGGCCCTTTTTCCCATGTACTCACCAGCCGGCTGGACTCTGTCCTGTCCTGTCAACCTCGGTCCTTCAATCCGTTGTCTCCTCTTGAGGGTACAGCAGAGGGTCAAATTGGCCTCGCCCTCCTCCGAAGAAACGTTTCGGCGAGCGCTCTGGAGCAGCGGGGGCCTTGGCCCTCGGCTGCCCCCTGTCCAGAGAAGGACAAGGGAGCTGCCTTCTGGTCCTTTGAGGACTTAAGGTCCTCGATCCGAGTCACCTGTGGCACCAGAAATGTTGGAGACTTCAGAATGCAGACCAGAATGGAAAAAAATCCAGGCAGCAATATTTTAAAACAAAAGTTTTATTGACTTTGGTTTATTTGTCAGACAAGCAAAGCAAAGTGGGTACATTCAGCAAAAATGAGAGAATGCCCCCGAACACCAGGGGCAGACAGTTTTTATCCCCTTAGGCAAAGCAAAGTTCAGCCCCTTCACCCACCCCCCTTAAACATTCCCCTTTATGCATATTCATTGAAGCTCAACCAATTAAAGAATTGATGGTGGCCCTTCGGTTCCAAGCTGCATTATCCACTAGGTGGCACTGCGAGCTTATAAACCTCTTGACCTATTTACAATTCCTAGTAAAACCACATTGGCCATCTGTGTTCTCACCATTAGTCTTGTGGTGGGCTACATCTTCCCGTTGTTCGCTCTATTCTCGGTGTGTTTACTGGAATTGGGTCAACGGCTAGAGCAGGTGTGAAGTGCTCTGACCACATTTGCTGCATTTACAAAAATGCTGTGTGCAGGCAGAGGAGAGAAATAGTTTTTAGCTTTTAGCTTGCTTCTTATAAAATGGCTTCAGTCTTGCTCTCCAAAGTGGACCCAGGTGGACCCTTGGTCCTCACTCCTTCATTAGGTCCATAAATTAGCATATAGCATACAGTGGATGCTTGGGTTGCGAACGTGATCCACGCAGGAGGCATGTTCGCAATCCACAGCGCCGCGTCTGCGCACGCGCGGGTTGCCATTCAGTGCTTCTGTGCATGTGCAAAGCTCAATTTAGCGCTTCTGCCCATGTGCAAGCGCCAAAACCCAGAAGTAACCTGTTCTGGTACTTCTGGGTTCAGCGTGGTGTGCAACCCGAAATCGCACAACCTGAAGCGCCTGTAATCCAAGGTATGACTGTATATTCAACACACAAAAAGCGACAATTTGTTGTTGACAAAGGATAGCTGGACATATAAAGGGCCCCTTCCTCTTCAGTAGCTTAGGGCCTCATCAAACCTAAATCCGGCCCTGTACAGTAGGCTAGTTTTGACACACCAACACACCTTTCTCTCCTCCAGGAAGGCATTGTCAGGGTTCAAGGACACATCTCATTCAGGGAGAAGCACCCAAGGTGGGCATGAAGCAGGGCCAGGAGAGGGAATGGCAAGGGAGAAGGGTGTGGCATGGGTAAAGTTTCAAGGGCCAGAAAGAGTGGCTTGGAGGGCCTGAGGTTAGACTTTTCGGTTAGAGAATCCTGGGACCTGTAGTTTACCCTCTCATGGAGTATTATTATTATTATTATTATTATTATTATTATTATTATTATATTTATACCCTGCCCTTCCTGGGTCAAAAACCGGGCTCAGTGCGGCTAACAACCAATTTAAAACGCTTAATTGTAAAAGCAGCATAACATACAGTATAAAAACATTAATAATAATAAAATTCAAAGTTCAGAAATCAATTTAGGGGAAATCCATCTACTAAACACTAGATAGTCACCAGGGCTAGCTGGCTGAATTAGTCCTACTGTGGCCAGCGAGGAGGCCAGGGGAGAATCTTCATAAAAGGGGACGGGGAGGGAAGGAAGTAGAATAAAAGATCAGGCTGAATTCAAATTAAAGGCCAGGGGGGAAATCTCTGTCCTACAGGCACGGCGAAAGGAGGTTAAATCCTGCAGGGCCCTAGTCTCATGGGACAGAGCATTCCACCAGGTTGGAGCCACCACTGAAAAAGCCCTGGTGGAGGATGGTCTGGCTTCCTTAGGGCCCGGGACCTCTAAATTATGGTTATTCATGGACCTTAAGGTCCTCTGCGGGGCAGACCAGGAGAGGTGGTCCCATAAACACGAGGGCCCTAAGCCACAATGTGGCAGCACCCTTAATGAAACTACATCTCCCAGCATTCTCTGGGAGAATGCCAAATGTCCACCCTGCCTGCCTGCCTCCCTCCTGGTTCATGGGCCTTGCGCGTCTGCCCCCCTCTCCTTGAATGCTCACGACACCCCTGTTAAGAGCTTGGCAGTAATTTCACTTATCAGCGCTCAAGGGGGTCCCTGTGCAGAGTTTCAAGACAATGAAGCATTAAGGCAGCACTTTGCAAGCACGGCCCGTCAATACTAATTCCTTGCGTTTATGTGGAACTTTCAAAGCGCTTTCTCACAATTATCTTGTTGTGATCCTCACAACATCTCCATTTGGCAGATCCAGTAATAGAACAGTAATTCACCCTCTTTCGGATCCAATTCGCTGCCTGCCGTCGCTTTGTGTAGCTGGCGGGGGGGGGGGGCAGGGGGAGAAGGGATGGGATGGAGTGGCTGGAGTCCTCAGCAGACGTGCTGCATCTTTTTTGTCGCAGGACTCCCATCTGCTAACCTCATTGCAGATGGAGGCTGAGTCAATAACCCCTCAAAAATCAACAGTAGAGAAGAGGTGGTTTGATCTTCCCGCTCGGTTCATGTTTGCACTGGCTCGGCCTCTCCTCCCTTGAAAATGTCCCCTTGAGCATATGCATAAAGAGATTATTGTGGCCTTCAGGAAATGTAAATTGAATATTCAGCCACTCATTATTGAGGGGAAGTGCGTGGAACAGGTCTCTGTGTTTCGATTTCTGGGAATGGAGTTGAGAGATGACCTAACCTGGGGAGAAAACACTAAAGACCTGATGAAGAGAGCACAGCAGAGGTTATATTTTCTGAGAATCCTCCGGAAAAACAATCTCTCAAAGGACCTGTTGATGGCATTTTACCATTGTACTGTGGAGAGTGTATTAACTTATGGTCTGTGTGTGTGGTTTGGGAGCTGCGCTGTCCAGGGTTGTAAAGACTGTAAAAACTGCGGAGAGAATAATTGGGTGCACTCTTCCCACCTTGGATCAAATCGATGCTTCCAGGTGTCATAAGAAAGCTGTAGAGATAGTGCAGGATAGTGCACGCCCCGGAAATGATCTCTTTCAGCTTCTGCCTTCTGGAAGAAGGTACAGGGTTATAAAGGTACAGGACTAGCTGCCTGAGAAAGAGTTTCTATCCAATATACTCCCATAGAGACTACCTTACACTGGTTTTAAACGCAGTGTAAGGTAGTCTCCATGGTAGTATATTGTATTTAATTATGGGGTATCAGAGTTTTTAGGGGGCTAACCAGGCTGGGATAGCAGGCTTGCTGGTTTTTGAATGTCTGATGTAGTTTTTTTCAATTTCGTTGTTCTGTATGGGCCAATGACAATAAAGATTATCGTATCGCACTTTACTCTGGATGTCAGGACTGGATGTCTACCCTCACATTCTGAACAGAGGAGCTTCTCTCTGTGGCTGTGTGACACTGGCTGATGTAGGTACCTTTTTTCACTGGTGGTGAAGATGCCTGTCTCTTTTCCCTAATCTTTTAGATGTGGCGGCCATTTTGTATTATGCTTTGCCTCAACAGCAGCCATATTGTGCCCCTCTACATTTCGACAGCAGCCATATTGTGACTGGCGCCCCCTTGGCACTTTCTCCAAATTCCAAAATGAGCCAACTGGTGCCAAAAAAGACTGAGGAGAAAGGAGCAGAGATGTTTTGTCCTTACTTACAGCCTTGTACATAGCAGGGAGACGCATAACACAGAGGGAAGACTTCCTCAGAACCACGCAGCCAACCAGAGCATGTGTTACCTCAATAGAGATTGTGCCGCTCCGACTGGCTGCTAAGCAACACCGCCATCTTCCTCATGGCTCGTTGACTTTAACATTAACAGAATTAAACTTTAAGTTGCAAACCGAATTAACGCTGCCGCCGTACTTCCAATGGCTAGGAGCCCTCTCCATTCTGGGTTCCTGTGAACTGCGGCATACTCTCTCTCTCTCTCTCTCTCTCTCTCTCTCTCTCTCTCTCTCTCTCTCTCTCCCCTATCCAGAGAATGGCGAATGGGAGATCATTCACAGGCCGGCCCGCAAAAACACTGACCCGTGCGCCCCTCGCGACAGCAACAAGCACCAGGACATCACCTTTTACCTCATCATCAAGCGCAAGCCGCTTTTTTACATCATCAACATCGTCACCCCCTGCATCCTCATTGCCTTCATGATCATCCTGATTTTCTACCTGCCTGCTGACTGTGAGCAAAATCTAACCTTCGAGTCCAACCCTGTATGCAGCCACCCCAGACAGGGATCAAACCTATAACCTTGGCATTATCAGCACACTGCTCTAACCAACTGAGCTATCCGTATCGAAGCATGTGCCAATGAGGGTGGGATGTGTAGCACCAATTCCAGGCTCAATTTGAAGTTCCGGTTTGATCTATAGAGAATTATGTGGCTCAGGACCCCGATGCCCCCAGAATCGCCTTTTGAACTGACCCAGATCCTGCAATCATCATCTGAGTCTCTTCTCTGTCTTCCTCCTCCATGGGAGGCCCAGAGGGTGGTGATATTCTAGAAGGGCCTTTTTAGTGGTGGCTCCCTGTTTGTGGAATACTTTCCCCAGGGAGCCATACCTGGCACTATCTTTCTCTATCTGCAAGTGGCAAGCAACTTATTATTTATTTTTACCTTCTCCTAGCCTTTTAACCCTTAATTTGAAGGCTCTCAGGTATTTGGAGCCTCTTTTGGTGGGGCAGGTTCCACGAGGCCTGTCTTCTACCTGCACAGGTGTGCTTTGAGTTTTCATTGCACCTGTTTGTTGCAGTTGATTTCAGCACTCATACTATTTGTGTGAGTCTCTATGTCTTGCTTCCTAGAGGAAAGCGGCTAATAAACTCCCCTCTGCTTCTCCTTTTGTGCCTTCCAGGTGGGGAGAAGGTGACCCTGGCCATCTCCATCCTCCTGGCTCAGTCTGTCTTCTTGCTGCTGATCTCCCAGCGTCTCCCAGCCACCTCTTTAGCCATCCCTCTCATTGGCAAGTAAGTCTTGCTCTGCCTGGAACACTATCTTGGAGGACTAGGCTATCAAGGTCTAACAGCCGTGATGGCTACGCTCTCCCTCTTGAACCTTCTAATCTAGCAGCTAGCCTTTACTTGTGTTCTCAGCCTGCTTGTCCCTTTGTGACCCATTTTGCATTCTCCCCCTTCCTTGTTCGTTCAGATTATTTCCGTCGTTCAGTTTAAATTGTGCAGCTGCCTGGAAGGCTCTTGAATGGGGGAGCAGCTGTGCAGGGCGCCATCATTTGAAAACATAAATATTGCGTCAGGAAGGCTGCACTGAGGAAGAATGGTGGGAGCTACCCCCTCCCCTTGATCCTGAATCTTCCCAGGAGCAGGAAGACAGTATAGATTTGGAACAGTGGTTTGCAGAGGGGCATAGTTCTGACGGCAGAAGCTGGGAAATACTGGATGGGGAACAGCTAGAAGAAGAACAACTGGGAGAGAGAGGGTTAACAGATTCACGGTCTTTGGGTAGCATTCCTCCACCGCCCTCCCCAAGGTCGAGAAGAGCTCAGAAAGTCTCAGAACAGGAAGCGCAGAGCGTACAAGCTCAGATTACAAGACGTAGGAGTGACGTAGATTAATAGGGACAGAGTGGGGAGTAACCCTTAATTGGGAGCACCGCCATTTCTAGGGAGACGTGTTCTTTTGTCTCTCACTGTGATTATTAAAGAATCTAACCGGTAAGTCATTCCTTTCGTTTGATCTTACTATTCACTGCCATGGGAGAGGAAGGCGATTCCCCGAAGCCCCCATTTCTTTCAAATGCCCCTTCTGCCTCTCCCCCCTTCCCTGGGCAGGTACCTGCTTTTCGTCATGCTGCTTGTGACTGCCGTGGGGGTAGCCATCGTCACAGAGCTCAACATCCATTTCCGCACCCCTAGCACCCACATCCTGACCGACTGGACCAAAGAGGTGAGCTGCAAGGGCCGGGTAACAGGGAGGGGGTGGAGATGTGTAAATCCCACATACCATGCGCCCAGGAAATACTGCCAGCGTGGCAGTGTAGCATAGTGGTTGGTGTGTCAGAGTAGGACCTCTTGTAGACTGGGGTTCAAATTCCCACTGGGCCACAAAGCTGCCTTATACCCAGTCAGACCATCTCTTGCCTACACTGAATGGCAGCGGCTCTCTGGGTCTGAGCAGGAATAATAATAATAATAATAATAATAATAATAATAATAATAATTTATTACTTATACCCTGCCCATTTGACCGGGCCTCCCCAGCCACTTTGGCAGCTCCCAACAGAATATTAAAAACACAACAAAACATTAAAAACTTCCCTAAACAGGGCTTCCTTCAGATGTCTTCTAAAAGTCAGATAGTTGTTTATTTGCTGGACCTCTGATGGGAGGACGTTCTACAAGGCGGGCGCCGCCACCAAGAAGGCCCTCTGCCTGGTTTCCTGTAGCCTCACTTCTCGCAGGGAGGGAACCGCCAGAAGGCCCTTGGAGCTGGACTTCAGTGAACGATGGGGGTGGAGACGCCCCTTCAGGTATACTGGGCCAAGGCCGTTGGTGCTTTCATGGTCAGCACCAACACTTTGAATTGTGCTCGGAAACGAGCCAATGAAGGTCTTTCAAGATCTTTCAAGATGTTATGTGGTCTCGGTGGCCACTCCCAGTCACCAGTCTAGCTGCCACATTCTGGATTAGTTGTAGTTTCCGGCTCACCTTCAAATGTAGGCCCACGTAGAGCGCATTGCAGTAGTCCAAGTGGGAGATAACCAGAACATGCACCACTCTGGCCAGACAGTCCGCGGGCAGGGAGGGTCTCAGCCGGAGTACCAGATGGGGCTGGTAGGCAGCTGCCCAGAAGTCTGATCCTAGTGCTACCTGGAGTTGCCAGGAACTGAACCCAGGACCTTCTGCATGCCAAGCAGACGCTCTACCATCTGAGCTACGGCCTGTCCCCAAGGACTAATCTCTTGCACAAGGAGGCCTTCAAGAACCCTGTGTGGGTTGAAGGCCAGTTTTTAGACCTCAATGCACAGCAGCAACATACCTTCCAAGCATCCCTATTTTAATTCCCAGAGTTACAGAAGCTGCCCTGGCTTCTGATTTGATCCCAGAAAGTCCCAGGGATGAGCTGGTGCTTCTAGCCAGCACTGGTTCTTGCAGTGGTGCTGAGTTTTCGCGGCACCCAAAGATGGACATCCCGATTTTACATGCCCCGATTTTCTTCAGGGGGATGTTGGAGGGTATGCAGACATGGGATATTCCTCCCAACTGTTATAAGAAAAACTGCTCCTTTTCCCTTATCCAAGAGCCCATGTAGAGTCCTTAAGTGGGTCCCCTATCGGTGGGAGAAAATAACAGAGGCCAAACAGAGAATATTGAGAAGCAAAGCAGTTAGTAAGCCTGATCTTTATTAAACTGTTGCAACAGGGTCCTCACTCACCACACGCAGGAGGGAGGAGAACCCTGAACAATGGTGCGCAAGCCCTTATATAGACTTTTGAAATTGCCCACCCTGTAGCCCAAGACCACCCCCCAAAACATCATACATACATCACAGAAGGCGGCGGTCTACAGCAGAGATCCTGCCTGCCAGGATACCTGATAATGGTCACTGATTGCATTACCTGGACAGCCTGGCCATTCTTTTGTGATAGTTAATATTTAGTTCCTGAGTCCAGGTCGCAAGCTCACTCTATTCATACACAGATGCACTCTTAAACAGGATTTGTAAGCAAAAAGACAAAGGGAAGGCAGAGGAACATTTGAGGTCAATTTGGGAGAGTCAAAATGCCTTCAGGATTGCTCTCCTGTACTGTTTCAGACATGTGGTTTATATACTTATGCATGTGTTTGCCTTGGACATTTATGAACATTTAAATTATATTTGAGTGCTTAGAATTCTTATGATGCTACCTCCCCCAACCTTTCTGCTTCCCTGTCTCCCCAATGCTGCAGGTTTTCCTAGAGACCCTCCCTCGCCTCCTTCGCATGTCCAAACCGGCCGAGAGTGAGCCCGAACACAGGCCCGTGATCCGGCGATGCAGCTCTGTGGGCTACATCGCCAAGGCGGAGGAGTACTTCACCGTCAAGTCCCGCAGCGAGCTGATGTTCGAGAAGCAGTCGGAGAGGCACGGCTTGGCTAGCCGCATCACCCCTGCCAGTGAGCTTGTGGGGGGGGGGGCAGAGGGTGGTCACTGCTCCCAGGGGGCCAGAAGAGGGTCATCATCTCAGAGGGCTTGGGGAGAAGACGAGGCAGAACTTACGGAGGGCAGGGCAGGCGTATGAGAACACAGACCCAAGGGACCACATGCTCTTCTCAACAGTTTTCTGTGAGCCATACAGTGGTACCTCTGGTTGTGAATGGGATCTGTTCCGGAGCCCCATTCACAACCTGAGCAGAACACCCCCCCGCGTCTGTGCGTCCGCGGGTCGCGATTTGCTGCTTCTGCGCATGCGCGTGAATTCATTTTGAGCGTCTGCGCATGCGCGAGCGGCGAAACCCGGAAGTAACCCTTTCTGATACTTCTGGGTCGCCACAGGACACAACCTGAAAAGATTTAACCCGAAGCGTCTTTAACCCGAGGTATGACTGTATTTTATTTAGTTCCATCTCATTTTTAATTTGCATACCGTCTTTCTGTATTACTTTGCACAAGGCAGTCTGCAAAGCTGAAGAAGCAGCAAAAAAGAGAGTTCACCCATCTAATAACAACCTGATCCAATGCACAAAAGTCATAATAAAAACATAACTTTGAAATGAACAACCTATATCGAACAAAGCAATATTCATTAGAATATAATAGAATTAAATAGCAGCAGATGATAATTAAACAGTTTACCCTTAACAATCATGATAAAGAACTACAAAACTATAATCAATAAAAATAATGTCAAGTCACAACGCATAAAATACCACAAAACTTGCAAAACTGGGTAAAAGGGGCAAATTGAGAAACAAGGAGGCACAAGTTATAAAATTATTGGGCAGGGCCAGAGGCAAAAGTGGGTTTTACAGTTGCAAAGGAGGCTGGTTTCTATGCCGACTCCCATGCCCTTCTCAGCCCTCAGTCCATGCAGGTAAGAGGCATGGTCAGAGTTCTAGGACATAGTCCAGCCAGGCAAAAACACTCCAGCAGAGGGTGAAGGGGTGTGTGGCCTGGGGAGACTCCCAAGGGCCAGAGGGAGAGGCCTGGACTTCTCCCCCCCCCCCGGCCCACCAGCATGAGGCTCCTCCACCCTTGATCTACCTGGCCCAGCATCTTGTTCTCGCAGTGGCCAACCAGATACCTCAAGCAGCACCTAAGTGCTCAGTTATCAACAACAACAACAACAACAACAATTTATTATTTATACCCTGTTGTCTTTGTCCATGGAGTTTTCTTGGCAGGGATACTGGAGTGGCTTGCCGGTTCCTCCTCCAGGTGGATCACGTTTGGTCAAAACTCTCCACTATGACCTGTTCATCTTGGGTGCCCTGCTCGGCATAGTTCATAGCTTCTCTGAGTTCAAGGCTCAAGCAGTATGTGGACCGAGAACTCCCAGAAGTGCAAGCTGGATTTAGAAGAGGCAGAGGAACCATAGACCAAATTGCAAACATGCGCTGGATTATGGAGAAAGCTAGAGAGTTCCAGAAAGACATCTACTTCTGCTTCATTGACTATGCAAAAGCCTTTGACTGTGTCGACCACGGGAAACTATGACAAGTTCTTAAAGAAATGGGAATGCCAGATCACCTCATCTGTCTCCTGAGAAATCTCTATGTGGGACAAGAAGCTACAGTTAGAACTGGATATGGAACAACTGATTGGTTCAAAATTGGGAAAGGAGTACGACAAGGCTGTATTTTGTCTCCCTGCTTATTTAACTTATATGCAGAATTCATCATGCGAAAGGCTGGGCTGGATGAATCCCTAGCCGGAATTAAGATTGCTGGAAGAAATATCAACAACCTCAGATAGGCAGATGACACAACCTTGATGGCAGAAAGTGAGGAAGAATTAAAGAACCTTTTAATGAGGGTGAAAGAGGAGAGCGCAAAATATGGTCCGAAGCTCAACATAAAAAAAAACGAAGATCATGGCCACTGGTCCCATCACCTCCTGGCAAATAGAAGGGGAAGAAATGGAGGTAGTGAGAGATTTTACTTTCTTGGGCTCAATGATCACTGCAGATGGTGACAGCAGCCACGAAATTAAAAGACGCCTGCTTCTTGGGAGAAGGGCAATGACAGGCCTAGACAGCATCTTGAGAAGTAGAGACATCACCTTGCCAACAAAGGTTCGTATAGTTAAAGCTATGGTTTTCCCAGTAGTGATGTATGGAAGTGAGAGCTGGACCATAAAGAAGGCTGATCGCCGAAGAATTGATGCTTTTGAATTATGGTGCTGGAGGAGACTCTTGAGAGTCCCATGGACTGCAAGAAGATCAAACCTCTCCATACTGAAGGAAATCAACCCTGAGTGCTCACTGGAAGGACAGATTGTGAAGCTGAGGCTCCAGTACTTTGGCCACCTCATGAGAAGAGAAGACTCCCTGGAGAAGACCCTGATGTTGGGAAAGATGGAGGGCACAAGGAGAAGGGGACGGCAGAGGACGAGATGGTTGGATAGTGTTTTTGAGGTTACCAGCATGAGTTTGACCAAACTGCGGGAGGCAGTGGAGGACAGAGGTGCCTGGCGTTCTCTGGTCCATGGGGTCACGAAGAGTCGGACACGACTAAACGACTAAACAACAACAACAACATTTATACCCTGTCCATCTGTCTGGGTTTCCCCAGCCACTCTGGGCAGCTTTAAACAGAATATTAAAAATACAATAAAGCACCAAACATTAAAAGCTTCCCTAAACAGGGCTGCCTTCAGACGTCTTCTAAAAGTCAGATGGTTGTTTATTTCCTTGACATCTGATAGGAGGGCGATCCACAGGGCAGGCGCCACCACCAAGAAGGCCCTCTGCCTGGTTCCCTGTAACTCCACTTCTCACAGTCAGAAGGCCCTCGGCACTTGACCTCAGTGTCCAGGCAGAACGATGGGGGTGGAGACGCTCCTTCAGGTCTACTGGGCTGAGGCCATTTAGGGCTTTAAAGGCCAGCACCAACACTTTGAATTTTGCTCAGAAACATACTGGGAGCCAATGTAGGACTCCACCACTGAATCGCAGTGGAACCTCCTTTGGTTGCTTTTTATGAAAACTGGAATGAGCCTGAGAGAGGCTTATGCACCAGGATGTAATGATCCTTAAAAAAGTCTTAACCAACTTACATAAAATATGCATTATAATTACACATCGGGTCAGATGTGAAAAGCAAGGAAAGTTTAGAAAGAATTATAAGCTGACACACACCGGTTTGTCCAGTCAGTAGAACCTCCGCTCTGGTTCACTGTGACTCAAATTCAAACTGAATTTTTATCTAACACCAGAGCACCATCTCCAAAACACGTTGGCTGCCAGGAAATTCGAATATTGTTTTTATAGACTGTAAATTTAGCTGGTGGATGTAAAAGCTTGGGTTGTAAATTTTTTATGCCTGCCTTGCACTGCTGCTGTGGGCCGTGCTTTTTATTATTGCTGCTATCAGAACAGCAGCTTAGAAATACTGTTCATAAATAGATAAATGTTTGAAAGCCCGGGAATTGACGATGCGCTAATCTGCATTCGTGAACACTGCAGGGTTGTTGCAATGGGAGGGGGGGGGGGACAGGAGAGCCTGAGCCCCTCTCCTGCAGCCCCCACTTCTTAGCGAAGGGAGTGATCACACACACCCATCCGCTTGTAAATTGTGGAATGTTTATTCCAAAAACGTTATGCAGCCAACTCAGTGACAACGATTCGCATGGCGACTAATTTATAAGTTAAATACTGCAGAGGGAACTCAGAAATCTTGCAAATCAGTGGCAAACCAGACTGCGGCACCTTCAAAACACCCTCAGCCGCCCCTGGGCAGATTAGAGCCCCTGTAAGCAGACAAGCAGAGGTGGCCCATCCCATCTTGCCACCTGAGGTGAAACAGGAAGGCGCTGCCATGAGTGCGAGACGTATTTTTCGCTCCATAAGACACCCCTGAACATAAGACACACCTAGTTTTTAGAGCAGGAAAACAAGAAAAAAAATATTCTGAACGAAACAGTGGGTGTATGATTTTTGTGGTTCATGCTGTGGCCACAGACATGTGATCTGATGGTGAATTTGGGGTGACCCAATGCAAAAATCCTGAGGTTCCATGGGCTTTTACCTCCCCCCTCCCTGGCAGCCTCCGCTAGTGTCCCTTATCCCTCTTCCGATCCCACCGATCAGCTGTTTCCTTTCAACACTCCCTTCCCTCTTGTTTGCCTTAGTGTCTTTTCCTTAGCTGGAGCAGTTTTTTTGCTCCTCCTTTTCTTCTAATTTCTCTCCTTATTGCTTTAGTCTTCCTGTCTCCTCTTCTTGCAAGTTTGCTGTCTTTACCTCCCCACTCCCAGGTAGCCTCCTTTATCTCTAGCATCCCTTATCTCTCTTCCCGATCAGCAAACGATCAGTGGCTTTGTTTCAACACCCGCTTCCCTCTTTCAAAAAAAAGAGGATGATCTGCTTTTTGCCCCTGTGCAATTCAGCTCCAGGGACCACGCATTCTCTCCATAAGACGCACAGACATTTCCCCTTACTTTTTTGGGGGGGGGGTGCGTCTTATGGAGCGAAAAATATGGTACATACACTCTTGACGCCCCCACTGAAGCCTCACTTACTAGGGTCACAAGAAGGCAGCTGAGGACTGTCCTCTGTGAAGTGGACTGCATGGCCACCCAAGTCTCGCTGTGGCCCAGGTTTGGTTCCAGTGGGTGGCCAGGGGAGGCCTCTCTGGGGCTGGCAAGGGGCCCTGCACCCCAGCAGCAGCTCCAAAGATCAGAGAGGATATTCTCGATGCATTGCAGAGGGTTGGACTAGTTGATCATGGGGGTCCCTTCCAACTCTACAGTTCTAGGATTCCATGAAGCCCCTTTTTGATTATGAGTCCACTGAGGTCATCTTGATTACGGATGAATGAATCTGCCAGCTGTGCTTAATATGCATATTTCTCCAAAGAAATGGAGAATGCCACAGCGAGGCTCCTTACGGGGTCCTTGCCACGGGTACACATTCATCCAGTGCTTTACCAACTGCACTGGCTCCCGGTGGAGTACAGGGTCAGATTTAAGGTGCTGGTTTTGACCTTTCAAGCCCTATGCGGCCTAGGACCCACGTACCTACGGGACCGCCTCTCCTGGTATGCCCCGTGGAGAACCTTAAGGTCCACAAATGAAAGGTCCACAAATGAAAACACCTTGGAGATCCCAAGTTGCAAGGTGGTTATATTGGTCTCAACTAGGGCCGGGGCCTTTTCAGTACTGGCCCCGACTTGGTGGAACGCTCTGTCACTCAGTATGACCCTTATGTTGCCCTCCCCTTATGGTCTTGATCTATCGACTACTCTTAAAATGAGGCTGCATTTTAAATTGCATTTTAACCTGTATTTTAAATTGGTCCCCCCCTTATGTTTTTACTGTGATTTTATTGGTGTTAGCCGCCCTGAGCCCGGCTCTGGCCGGGGAGGGCGGGGTATAAATAAAATTTATTATTATTATTATTATTATTATTATTATTATTATTATTATTATATATTTGATACTGACTTTATATGCAGCCGACACATTTTTGCGCCCACTGCTTGGCTGGAGAACTGCACTGTGAAGGATGGCTGTACGTTTCAGTTCAGGTCCCCCCGGAAACCGCAAATTGGGTAGCTTCACCCCAAAGTGCAAGCTGAACTGAATTCCTCCCTCCACCCATCATAGCCCAGTTTGCTTGATCCGGGAGCTGGGACCCAAATTCTGGGCTGCCCTCCCGGTGGCTGCCTTCACCCTGCATTTGTGAGGACCCCCCCACCCCCGTTTCCTGGATGTCACCTGCTCACCGCTTCTCTCCTCTCTGTCCGCTAGGGCCAAACCCCCACGGGGTGGAGGGCACACAGGAACAGCTCTACAATGAGATCAAGCCGGCGATCACGGGAGCCAACTTCATCGTGAAGCACACGCGAGACAAGAATGACTACAATGAGGTGGGCTTGGCAGAAGGGTCACGGCTCATCTCTGGTTTACCTTTGGTTCCTCTGAGCCACAGCTCCTTGCTAGTGCCTTAGATTACAATGGATTCCTACTCAACAGTCATCGATGCCCCCCCCCCGTCCGCACTATGCATTTAAAGCAGTATCATTCCACTTTAAACAGTCCTGGCTTCCCCCAAGGAATCCTGGGATCTGTAGTTCTGCTCTGGGATCTGTAGATCTGCCCTCACAGAGCTACAGTTCCCAGAGGGGTTTAAATAATAATAATAATAATAATAATAATAATAATAATAATAATAATTACCAGTACACTCTGCCCATCTGGCCGGGCCTCTCCAGCCACTCTGGGCAGCTTCCAACAAAATATTTAAAAACTCCTCTTCCCAGGGAGTTTGGGAATTCCCTGGGAATTGAATGCTCTGCTGGATTTTAACCCTTGCTGGATCCAGGAGATTAGGAGGGACTGAGGCTAAATCTCTGCCAAACATACAACCATTTTTAACGATGTTAAATCATCTTAAATAGTAATGATTATATCAGAGCGGCCTTGTACCAAGTCGGATCATTATTCCATCTAGCTCAGTGCTGTGCAGCACTGACTGGCAGCTGCTCTCAAGGGTTCCCGGCAAGGGCTATGGAATGGCTCTCCCAGAAGGTGCCATTGGGGGTGAACCTGGGACCTTGTACATCCCAAGCTTATACCTGCAATTTTGCAATACGGCAGGCTCGCAACTTGCAACACATTTAACTGCGGGGTTGCAGCTTTACACACACAAATTAAGCATATGCAAGGTGGAGAGATTAAAAGCTCTTTTCCTGCCACAGAAATGACTTCAAAGCTTTCCACATTGCTTCCCGGGCTCTGGGAAGGTCTTTTTGGCTCTAGGACGCTCTCTGTCTTCTGGTTTCATGGGAAGCAATGCTTGCCTGGCATGCCAGCGTTGAGAAATTAAGGATGGCCACACAGGGGCAGTTCTGGGGTTGCTATGACTATGTGCCTTCTTGGCTTTCCACATGTGCTGGGCCTGGGTGTAACCCGTGAAATGCGGTCCAGGTCCGGTCCAGAATCCAAAGGTTCCGCTGGGAGTCAGTCCAACAGGGCCAAGGCAGGACACGAGGCAGGAAACCAGGCAAGGACAGGTGCAGAATCTCAGGCAGGTTCTAGCAAACAGCAATGTTGCTCCCGCAACCTGGGGCGGGGTCCGACAGCCTTTTATCTTTGTCGGGGTAACGGGCGGTCCTGATCCCCCAGCGACTCACCTCCCTGTTTCGTCCAAAGGTGAGCACTCCTCCTGCGAGTACTCAGGTCTCTCCTTCTCTCAGACCTTAGTCTCTGCAGCTCAGGAGATGTCGGTGGGTTACTAGACCCAGGAACCGCCTCAGCCTCCCCTGACCCAACCAGTAGTGGAGCAGCTGTAAGTGATGGCCCAGCTGGAGGCAATGAGGTCATCCCCGCATCTGGAGCTAGGGCAGGCTCCGGCCCCTGACTCGGCCCAGCTGGTGCTTGTTGTAGGGGAACCTGTGCAGACTGGGACTCTTCAGAATCAGGCCCCAGACTTGGTTCAGATGCCGCCTGAGGCAAAGGATCCGGTATGGACTGAGACTCCTCTGGTTCCAAGTCCGAGCCCGAGTCCCAGGCTATTACACTACACAATCGCCACCCCCTGCCAAAATGTAACCTCTCCTCAAGTTGAGAGTCTACTGTATCCCAGCTGAGCCCTGCCCTCCCTTTGCATCCTTCATCTCTGGCTGCTCACACCAACCGAGTGATAGGACCAGCCTTTGGCTCATGTGCCGCGGAGGCTGGATGGTAATCTGTCATGGATGCTTTATTGAGAGGAGGTCGGACTAGATGACCCTCGGTTTCCCTTCCTGCTCTGCAATCCTATTATTCTCTGCTGCGCAGCCCAGCTGCTGAGAGAGCATCCTTGGATACCCGTACTTTCTGTGTCAGGCTGTGGTGCAGAATGTGCTGTATGCATCGACCGGGAAATGGGAAGGTCCGTGTGTGCTTGAATTGGGCCATGACCTCTGTACATTGGTGGGGGGGGGGGAGATTTTGTGGTCTTTGGGCCCTTCCGAACCTTGCGATTTCATTGGCAGGAGATAGACAACTGGAACAGCATTGCGCGCACGGTGGACCGCCTTTGCTTCTTCCTGATCATGCCTGTTCTGAGCATTGGCACCTTGTGGATCTTCCTGAATGGGTCCTACAACCACCCTCCCCCCTTGCCCTTCGAAGGGGACCCCTACGACTACAATGAAGCCAACAAGAATTACATCTAGAGCTGGAGGGGACCCTTGACCGCCGCCTCCCCAGATTCAGAGGGCTGCCCTAGGCCCTGGACTCCATTTGAGAGCCGGTCTTCTTCCCTTCCTCTTACCTGTGAGATGGGACGCAGCCCCTACTAACTCACACTCGCCTCCCAAGCCAGCTGGCGTGTTGCATTCTCTTAAATTGTTTCTGCTTTTCTGCCTTGTCCCTTGCGGTGCAATAAAAGCTGTGTTTCCCAAGCGCTGGCTCCGAAACTACAGGGAGAACATGTTCAGGCAGAAGAGTCCTGGATAGCAAGGGGGAAAAGGTTGATGTAACTTTTCTTAGGCAATGTGTCTCTGGGTGAGGAAAACCACCCTCACTATGTTCCACACAAAAAAATGTATCCCTTTCCATCACTGGTAAATTCTTGCACGTGACAGAGAAATATTATAAGCTGCCTTATGTCAAGTCAGATACCCTTGGTCCATCTAGCCTAATATTGTCAACACTGACTGGCAGACGCTCTTCAGGGGAGGGGGCATTCTCAGCCCTGTGTTGAGATGCCAAGGATTGAATCTGGGGCCTTCTGCATGAAAAGCAGGTGCTATATGACCACCCCTCTCTTTTTTAAAGAAATGTGGTTTAGTTTGAACTATGGAAAAGCCAGCCATGCAAAGCTCCTATTGGGCAATGACTGTGCCTTCACCAACACTACTTCCTGATGCAGTTTTTCAACATCCTGCAGTCCAATACACACTTACCTGGGAGTAAAAGTGTTTCCAGATTAGGGATGGACAAATCTGAACATGTCAGTTTCTCTTTTTTCCAATCTTAGATTCAGTTCCCCACATATCAGTTTGCTTTTTTAAAAAGAGTCCTTGTGAAAAATTGTCAGCGTTTAGTGTGCATTTATCCAACATATACTCAGTTTTGTATGCAGTTTTTGACTAATATAGACATTTTCCAAGATGTTTCCAACAATAAACTGCATTTTTAATGTTATTTTCACAAATATATGCCTTTTTAATGCATGCTTTCCTCTCTTATACCAATTCCTGTGCACATTATTGGTCGGAATGCTACATTGCAAAATTTAGAGAAGCACAAAGCTTAAAGGATGGCTGTGTTTCAGTTTGTGTATTGTATCAGGAGGAGCAAATTAGGTACGTCCACATTAGAATGCAAGCTGAACTGAATTTATCCCCCATCCCTCTTCCAGACATGAAGCTCGTTTTGCAAATGGGTCATTCAGATCTGATATTTATTCTGTGTGTGCATTTGGCAAGTGAGCTTCCACACATTCCTGCTGGGGGTTTTAAGGTAATATTGTTCCTGTTACACCACTTGCCATCCATATCAGGGGGAGATATGGCTTGATGGAATGTATATGTGGTTCTTGTCCTTACCTGAGCAGTCAGAGAAACCTATGTGAAGTCTGCAAACAGGAGCTGAGGGCAAAAACACTCTTCTCACTTATGATCCGCAGCAACTGGTATTCTGAAGCATCCTGCATCTGACAAGGGAAGGGAGAACATCGCCCTACGGTATCTTCTCCCATCCTGGTGTACAGGTATTTCTGCATATGCACCTTTTAATTAAAAAATATTTCCCCGGATACGCACAACAGCAAATGCTGCTTACAGGCTTCATTTAACAAAATTTAGACCCAATTTGACTGTAGCACCAAAAAGAAAAACACTACCAAACCTCTGCAGCCAGTTATTTATTCATTTAAATAACATGTCTCAAAGCGATTTAACAATAATTACAATTGCATATTTAAAAGCAACGATGGCTGTGATTGCATATTTAAAAGCATTTAAAACAATTCCATATAAGACAATCAAAACTACCACATATAAAAGCAATTTCAAATCCGACAGAAGATTCAGACAGGGATGATCGTATTTCACAATGGGCAAAATGGAGGTTTGTGCATTTGGAAGCATTGCATTAAAAATAACCATACAAAAGGCCCAACACTGTTGGAGGGAGAGAGTTGGAAGAGAGATTCCTACTCTCCAGCAGCAGTTAAGCACGATGGTGATTGCTCAAAGCTCATTAAAAGTTGATTAGATTTACACCTGCCCTCATCCACCTTGAAATGAACATTCATGACAAAAATACTTAGGCTAGAATAAATCACAGTCTCAATTCACTCTGCGCTGTGCGCCCCGAATCTTCATCCAAAATGGGTCTCAAAGTTGCCACAAAGCAACAGAAGTGGCCTCCTGAAGCGACCTCTGGACTGAGCCAAGTCATGTCTGGGGGCTTATTTTTAACCCCCAGGCCCTGCCGCGTCTGCTGCCGGCTGTTGTGTGGAGAAAGGAGGTTAGGGGGTCAGGCTGCGGTGGGCAAAGGAGACATGGCCTTGGAGGAAGTGCCTTTCTCTGGGGCACAGATCCCATTTCACAGGAAGCAGCTGAGGTTCCGGGAATGTGGACCACCAACAGCTGTGGCCTGAGGGTGGGCCAGGATCTTGTTGGGAGTGACTGGGATTAAAGGGCAGGCATGAAGGCATCAAGCTGAGGAGGATTCCTGCTCCCTTCAGTGACACCATCACTGGCTCAGTCGGGGGGGGGGGGCGTATTGTGTTTGCGCGCACTGATCCCCTCAGCTTCTCAATAGAAATGATACAAATTTATTTGTTTAATTGGAAAGAAGAAAGAGTCCCTACCAGAGAGGAACGGCAAACTAAGCTGGTGGATACCCCGAAATGGCAAAGCTGACTGGGAAACTCAGGAACCAAGAGGACAAAATCTTTAAAAAGGAATGGGAAATTTTTATAATTTATTTAGGAGACCACTGTAAGCAGATGAAAACATTAGCAGGGTTTTAATTTTTTTAAAAAAATATATCTTTATTAATTTAAAATAAATACATTTATGAAAAAACAGACGTACATACAAGTGAACAAACATACAATCAAACAAACAAATAACAGAAAAATCAAACAAACTACCACACTATAAGATACAAGAAGATTAATATAATTATCATCATATATACTCCTGATACTGAACTCAATTATAAAACTTATAGAGAAGAAATTTAAACATTAGCAGGGTTTTAATATCACTTGTAATGTAACAGGTATTATGGATAATATGGATGAATACAAAAGATAGATTAGGAAATAATATGTAGTTGGAAATGTTTACATTAGGACACATGGAAGGGATGGGGGAAGTCACAAGATTCAGAGAAGTCTCTTTATATGGATATGTAAGTGGTACTGTTATAAACTCATTTTTGTAAAATCGAATAAAGAATGAATTTAAAAAACAAACAAAAATTTATTTATTTAAAAGCATTTATAAACTGCTTAATTATTTTTTCCCTGAGAGGCATACAATGCTTTCTTTCTTTTTCTTTCTTTTTAAAGCACCATTAAAGAATAATAAAGCCTAAAGCCAATAAAAAGGCATTATAAAAGCATATAAAACAGGCCCCACACCAAGCAGGGGGGCTGCTGCTGGCAAAATCTGAAGTTGCCGGGAGGGTGGAAGAAGGACTGTACTGTTTACAGGAGGCCTAGCGGAGCCTCCAGGGACCTCCCCCCCCCCCCCCCGGAGTAAAAAAAATAAAATCCTAGGCTGGGTGGTATTTTTGTCGAGCTTCTAAGACAGAGACCTTGAGCAAGTACATGCCAGGCAAGTTTGAATTCTACTCTCCGCTTTCCCCAGAAATTAAATAATGATAAACACCGAAACAACTGGCAAGCACATTTCTTGGTGTCTCCTGTTGGCAGAATATGGCACTCAGATAAGAATGGATGAATCTGTCAATTTCAGTTCCCTTATTCCGTCCGTCCGTCCCCTTTCCAGTCCTGAATTCAGTACTCTACATTTCTGCAGCAATTTCCCCCGGTACAACTCCTCTTTGTACTGAAGGGGCATATTACAATATTGTTCTATATTATCCCAAAGGGGGGAGGTTTCTACACCAGCCAGAGGGACAGGGTTTTTTTTCTGTTGCTTAAATGTTACAGTGCAAATGGGCCTCTCTTTGGAATGTCTGGCTTAGGCGGGTAAAAGATAAGAGCAAGGTTGAATGGGTGTTATTGTGGCCCCAGACCGGGGGGGGGGGGGGGACGGACGACTGAAGACAAAGAGGTGAGTTGAAAGGGAGGAGGGTAACGCAGAAGACAAAGCCCCATCTTAATGCTATTAGTATAAATCACATGTTTTACATGTGAGCACATGTCGAGGTTCATGGAGTGGAGAGGCTAGTGCAGGAAGGAAAGGGGGGGGGGGCAAGCCCATGTAAGGACATAGGAAGTTGCCATAACTTTCGGTTTACAAGAAACCAGGTGGAATTCTTTTTCGCAAATGTATAAAAAGCTGGCTCGCTCAGAATTCGGGGGCAGACATCGGGCAACGCGTGTCTACCATTTTTTTTTTTTATGACAAAATAAAGGGATTTTTCCTGCTGCCATTTTGATAAGGGGTCATAAAGAATGTCCTTCAAAACCTTACTATGCATTTTATGCAAATCTCTCCCTAGTATATGCACCTGTCAACCTACTGTTTGGTTGGAGAACCGTTCTGCAAAAATTCAGAGGTGTGAATTCCAAAGGATAGCTTGTGTTTCAAGAAGTGTGAATCAGGTAAAGGTAAAGGTAAAGGTAAAGGGACCCCTGGCCATTAGGTCCAGTTGTGACCGAAGAGAAGAAGGGGGAACACTTCCTACCTCTGATGCACAAACCCGTAACATCACAGAAACAAAACACCGGAGGGGACTTTGTAGGGCAGAGATGGGGTAAAGGTAAAGGTAAAGGGACCCCTGACCATTAGGGACGACTCTGGGGTTGTGGCGCTCATCTCGCTTTACTGGCCGAGGGAGCCGGCGTACAGCTTCTGGGTCATGTGGCCAGCATGACTAAGCCGCTTCTGGCTAACCAGAGCAGCGCACGGAAACGCCGTTTACCCTCCCGTCGGAGTGGTACCTATTTATCTACTTGCACTTTGACGTGCTTTCGAACTGCTAGGTGGCAGGAGCAGGGACTGAGCAACGGGAGCTCACCCTGTCATTGCGGGGATTGGAACTGCCGACCTTCCAATCAGCAAGCCCTAGGCTCTGTGGTTTAACCCACAGCGCCACCTGTGTCCAGTAGTTTCTCATTAAAACACAAACAAAATTGAATTTTCCCTCCATCCTTATACTCAGGTAGAATAGACGGGGTGGAAGGTGTCCTCAGCTAATCTGAGGAGTTCCTATCATGCAAGCTATAAGTCCTTCTCTTTGATCATCTATGGAGAAAAAAGCCTTCTCTCATCCCACCTCTACTTTATAGGCAAGCCTCTGTTCACTGCAATCTTTTGGTATGAAGCCCATCTCAAGTGGGCAGAAATTTCTCAGAAATTCTGCTGCCGGAGGCTGGTTGTCCTCTTTGTTCCTATAAATAGGGGCCCTGACCGCTTCCCCGATCACACAATGCCCTGGGCACAGACATGTTCCTGGCACTGTCTCCTTGCTGCAGTTCTCCCCCAGCTCCACTGGGAAGATATGACTGCGCTCAATGGCTCAGTTCGGCTTGCAAGCCCAAGGGGGTTGGCAGGGACAGCCAGTCCCCCCCCCCCCGCCTCACCTTCTCCACCCTGTTTTTCCAAAGGCAGTCATCCATCACAATCAAGGAAACAGCTGACAATGCCAGCACTCGTGGGACAGCTGGCCTGCCAAGTGGCTGAAAAGGAGGGTAGGGGGATTGGGGGGAGGAGGAGGATGGGAGAGGTGGGTTTCAGCTCAAAATAGTCCTCCAGACCATCCCACACACACACACTGCTGCTTGAGGTTAGGAAGAAAGACTGATCTGCGCCACTGGCATGGGTTGGTCTAGCCTGGTCCTCGCCTTCACCTTCCTCACAGGTAAGGAGGCTCAGTCCAGGTAGAACTCCTGGGCTCTGATTGATGTGCTAAAACAGAACTCGGAAGCTTTTCCTTGGGAGCGGGGAAAGGGGAGGAATTGCTTGGAACTGAGATGAAATGCGAAAGTAGGAAACTCTTATGGGGAGTCAGATGGTTGGGAATGGTCTACAAAGCTGGGCAGTGGGTCTCCAATGGTTTCAGGCAGGGGACGGCCCCAGCTCAACCTGGAAGTGCAGGTGGGGGCTGATCTGGGGACCGTCTTAATGCAAAGCGGATTCTCTGCCCCTGAGCTATTGCCTAATGGGCAAGCAAGGGATGGGCAGACCCCGCCCTCGCCTCAGTAGCCTCCTTATGTGGGGTAAACAAATGGGATATCAGAGGGATTTGTCATGGACACAATGCAGTTGGGGGGAACTAGGCACAAAATTTCATGGATTCTGGAGATTAGATAGATAGATAGATATGAAACTGGAAAACAGGTAAGTGACACCTAAGGAGCATTTACAACACCTTTGCCCCTTTCAGTTTTAAGCTGCTCCTACCACACTGTGGGTTAAGCACATAAAAGTGCAAGTACATAAATAGGTACCGCTCCGGGGGGAAGGTAAACGGCGTTTCTGTGCTCTGCTCTGGTTCGCCAGTCATGCTGGCCACATGACCCGGAAGCTGTACACCGGCGCCCTCGGCCAATAAAGCAAGATGAGCGCCACAACCCCAGAGTCAGCCACAACTGGACCTAATGGTCAGGGGTCCCTTTACCTTTACCTTTACACCACACACACACACACACAGAGAGAGAGAGAGAGAGAGCGCAAAATTGCATTTATATGGCACTTTTAGACGATCAAATATTTATTCATAACATAACAATTAATTACGTATACTCTGCCCATCCAGCTAGGTTGCCCCAGCCTCCCTGGGTGGCTTCCAACATTATACAAAAACACAATATAAAATCATATTGTCTCCGCCTTCGCTGGCCTGAGTTACCTTTACAACAACCCTGTGTGGTAGGTTAGGCACAGAGTCTCAAGGCAATCCAGTGAGCTTCCTGGCTGAGTAGGAATGTGAACCCTGGACTTCCAGGTCCCACTGCACAACCACACAGGGATGGGGCAAACACACAGGTGAACAAGCATACAAGTTTGCCTCCTGCCACACACCTCTATCTTGGTCCTCCGACTCACTGACGCTGCGTGAGTTTTTATGAGGTCCTGCGATGTATTCTCTTTCAGCGACACAATCACGGAATTGTAGAGCTGGAAGGGACCCGTGGGTCATCTAGGCCAACCCCCAGCAATGCCATGCTCCAGGAGTGCCCTGCCACCAAAGTGCTCACCTACGAGGGCTGGGTTGCAGAGGCAACACAATCCAAACAGAGAACCAGCCTAAGCCCAAGCAGGATCCAGAGACAAAGTCAGGCACGAGTCCGAGGTCAAGATCCCAGGGAGGTTGGGCAAGGAACAACAGAGCAAGGCAGCAAGACCAGACTCGGGAGCAAGGAGCCAGAGAACGCCATCCTGGAAATCTCAGGAGGGATGACTTAACGGGGCCAAACTTGGGCTTCCTATCGATCAGCCACCTGACATCACAATGGAATGAGGTGCGAGGTGCTTTGAAGTCCCAAAGTTGGGATTTCCCCTTGCAAGACCCTGATAAAAAGGAGATCTTTCTCCTCCCTTCCTGAGTCCCATCCAATTATGGCAAGGGAATGACTATTAAACCGCTGCAGCATAGACAGGCCCTAAAATATCCTAGGTAGGAGCAAGTCCCCTCTGAGGAAAGGCTGTGAAGTTTGCCTTCCTCCTCAAAGTCATTGTGGATGGAGAGTCCTGATTGAGGGAGAGCAGCTGCTGGCCATGTCCATTAGCAAGCCTGGGGGTGGCAGGTGCCAGCCGAGAGTCACGTTAAGAGTTTTCCAAAGTTCAGTCTTCCCTTGGAGCTGCCCACTCAGCCTCCCGACCCTGCCTGGCTCTATCAGCTCCTCAGTAGGCAGCTGCAATTACCCTAATGAAGGCAATTTGCCAGCACCTCTCCCACACACTTCCCTTTTAGATTTTATTGGGCAGTTATCGTGGGCTAATAATTTGATAATGTACGGGATTAAAAAATAGTTAGCAAGGTAACCATCTGTGGACTAGACTAGACAGGGATAGATGGCAGGCGGAGCTGAGGGGGCTTTAAATTTAATCCATTATTATTTATGGAATGCATTCCACCTGCCTCATTAAATTCCCATTTCTGCCCAGGGATGGGAGTAATTTTGGATTTGTGCAGGGAGCGGGTTTTTGTTTAGGGAGGTGGGGGATGATAAAGGTGGAACGTGATAAAGGTGTATGCAAGTATGCTGGGTGTGGCGGAAGTAAAAAGGGAGAAGTCTGCCTATCACTAGAAATTCAATTCACTTTGCATTTAAAGGTGAACTCATCTAACCCACAGTTTCTGAAAGAAGATGCAAACCAAAACACGGGCATCTTTCAGAATCCACGCTTCTCCAAATTTTTCAATGCAATTCGGCAGTCAAGCAACGTGTACAAAAAAAGCATGTAATTAAAGGGTAAAGCGTGCATGGCAATACATATATTACAGTCCAAAAATGCATTATTGATGGGAAATTATTTGCAAATAAATAAATAAAAATGAATTGAATTGTAGAGTTGAATTGAATAGAGTTGAAAGGGGTACCAAGGATCATTCAATCCCTGCAATGCAATAATTAGGTAACATCACATGCAGAAGTGTGTATATTAGGAGGAATTTACATTAAAATGATGGTTTAGGGTTGTTGTTGTTTTTTAAAAAAGGAATGCTGATGAAGAAATGCGGAGAACTGAAATTAGAAAAATGAGAAACTGAGAGAAACCAGAATTTTCAGATTTGTCTGTTCCTCCTCAGACGTTTCCTGATGAGATGGAACAGCAGTAAGTGCTGCAGAAACCAAAGAAAGTGATTTTCCTCACTCAGCACACAATTCATTCCCAGAACTCTCAGAGCCGGCCCTACCGTTGGGTCGAGTGAGGCAGCCGCCACATTCAGTAGATGCCTGATGTTGGGGAACAGCCATGAGATGTTGGAGGCAGAGCTGGGTGTGCCACACAGCTAGCCCTGCACCCTTTGTCAACTCTGGTCGACACCTGGTCTTCTCTTGCCTTGACCACTATAACCTTTCGCTCTCAAGTCTCCCATTGTCCCACCTGGTTCCCCTCACAGCTACCCATCATTTAGCTGTCATTCACTCCTCTCATTACTCTTACGCCCCTCCTTAACTTGTCTTTCTGTCCACACCAAAATCCAGCACAGGCTCCTTCTCCTTCTCTTCAGGGCCCTTGTCCCCCTTATTTCTCTGCTCTCATATCCTGACTCATCTCTGCCCGGGGTCTTTGTCCTCAAGCTCCACCATCCTCAGGCCTCCTGCTCCCCTTGCAAGGACCCCCCCCCACTTTCTTGCTTGCTGCTCCCCATGTCTAGAGTCACTTTCCCAAACACCTGTGTGACGCCACCTCCTTCACTTCAAATGCTTCCTCGAAACCCTCCTTTTGTGTGGCGAGTTCCCGCCCCCCCCAGTGGAAATAATGACACAAATACCATATTTTTCGCCCTATAGGACGCACCGTCCCATAAGGCGCACCCAGTTTTTTTGGGGGGAAATAAAGGGGGAAATTTTTTTCCCCAGGTGCGGGGCTGGGGCGGGGGAGGCCAGAGCTTCCCCCGACCCCAGCCCCGAAACAGGCAGCTCTCTGCAAGCCGTAGGAGCCCAGCGCTGGCTCCCGCTGCTTGCTGAGAGGTCCGCGAAGCCTGGACGCGCTGAGCTCAGCGCGCGCAGGCTTCGGCATGCAGGCACCTCTCCGCAAGCAGCGGGAGCGCTCCCGACCCCTCTCGCTCTCCAGGCTTAACGAAAGCCTGCATTTGCCCCATAGGACGCACACACATTTTCCCTTCATTTTTGGAGGGGGAAAAGTGCGTCCTATAGGGCGAAAAATACGGTATTAAGGTTAATGGGCTAAATAAGGCTACAACTTTTATTGGTTACAGGTGATGAGCGGTATTGGCTTAGGCATTGGTCCTAACCGACTATATCCGACTTCAGCCCATCCGCTTGCAGTCCAGGAAGGGTTAACCACCAGTAGGGGGAGTCCTGCTGATGCACATCAACTAGGAACTCCCCTGGGGTCACTGATAGGGGGCGTGCCTTAGGCCCTCACCTCCCTAGGCTTCAGACAGGGCCACGCCCCCCGAAATCCTTTACCGGACTATCCTTCAATATGTGGGACAGGTGATGGTGTTACCTCCCCTCTTCCATCTACAGAACAATACCAATGCCTAACCACCAATACCCAGAAAGTTGTGACGATTTGCTACAAGGTAGGTGGAAACCAAGTGGCTGGTGCCAATTTGCCAAGTGGAAAAATTCCTACCAGATCTCTCAACGGCGACCAACCAAGGTCCATAGCAAGGTCAAAGAACGAAAACCTTATAGGGCGGGAGGGTGGGAAAAGCATGAAGAGCTGGTAAGCAGCAAAGAGGGAAATCCCCGGCTGCTTCTGCTTTAAATAATGCAGGCCACACCCCAGAGCCAGCTGATTGGCTGACCAGGAGGTGACGCGGCCGGGAATCCCCCCAGTCGTGCGGGGGCCGTGAAGCCCGCAACTCCACCTCCTCCGAAGAGCGGAAGTGGCTTTCCAAGGCACCTTTGGCTCTCCGTACATAACAAAGAGTTGCTTCTTCATTGTCTTTCTCCAGTGGTCCTGAGCCGAAACCAGGAGGAGAAGCTTCTCAACGACCTGATGGCCAACTATGACCGCAAATTCCGCCCAGCCAAGGACGAGAGGGACATTGTTGACGTTTCGGTCAAGCTAACCCTCACCAATCTCATCACACTGGTGAGGAAGGAAGGAAGGAATAAAGGAATAAAGGCTTTATTTCCTATCCCCCATGCAACATATAGTTAAACTATGGAACTCCCTTCCACAGGACACAGTGATGGCTTTAAAAGATTAAATTCATGGAGGAGAGGGATATTGATGGCTATTTAGGGCATGTGACTGATTCTTGGGGGCACTGCAGACGGAATGGAAAGCGAGAGGTAGATGCCGGATTTTGGCATTTCTTACGTTCTTAACATCTCATACCTAAAATATACATTTCAGAATTCTGTTGCTCGCTAGCAAGGCTGCATGTTCTAGTTCCTAAAGGAAGCACGAATGCATCTGCAGCAAGCTCCAATAGCAGGTGGAAATTTAAGGCTCAAGACAGATATATCATTTAAAAAAATCACAGCAGGCTCTTCACACCTGATGTGAGCCTGGCTTCCCGACTTGCACAGCGAACACACATTATATCAAGCTGAATGTAGCATCAGCCTCCAGGCTTGCCTCTCCTTTGAGCTTTAAGTATGTTCTCCATCATTTTTATTGCTCAAAGCACCCAATGTACATTTATCGGCTCGTACATTCAACATTAGCCTTGTTTTCAAAAATGAAAGGAGGGAAACGCTTATAAACAGTCGCAAAAGTGGCGGTGCCTTGGCGATGTCGTCATGGATACAAGCCAACTGGCACCCTTATTTATTTATTTTATTAAACCTACATACTGCCCTTCATCCGAGGGTCACAGGGTGGTTTGAAGCCACCTCTTGCTGCTTATTCCCACTGAAGTAGTCTCACTAAATGCAAAGATGACAGAGACTGCCTCTACAGATCCCTGTTTGCTGTCAAAAGGTGTAGGTTATAGAGGTTCGGGGTAAGTTGTAGCAAGACTGGATCAATGTTACAGTTGTCCAACTGTGAGGGCGTCTCCACCTCCATCGTTAAACCTGGACACTGAGGTCCAACTCAGAGGGCCTTCTGGCGGTTCCCTCATTACGAGAAGTGAGGTTACAAGGAACCAGGCACAGGGCCTTCTTGGTAGTGGCGCCGGCCTAGTGGAACGCCCTCCCTGTGGATATCAAGGAGATAAAGAACTACACAACTTTTAGAAGACATCTGAAGGCAGCCCTGTATCAGGAAGTTTTTTGTTTTATGCTGTTTGTACAGTGGTACCTTGGGTTACATACGCTTCAGGTTACATACGCTTCAGGTTACAGACTCCGCTAACCCAGAAATAGTACCTCGGGTTAAGAACTTTGCTTCAGGATGAGAATAGAAATCGCATGGAGGGGGTGTGGCAGCAGCGGGAGGCCGCATTAGCTAAAGTGGTGCTTCAGGGTAAGAACAGTTTCAGGTTAAGAACGGACCTCCGGAATGAATTAAGTACTTAACCAGAGGTACCACTATATATCTGTTGAAAACTGCCCAGAGTGGCTGCAGCAACCCAATTAAATGGGCAGGGTACAAATATAATACAGTGGTACCTCCAGTTGCGAATGGGATCCGTTCTGAAGGTCCGGCCGGATCCTGAGGTTTCCACAACCCCAGGATCACTGTTCTGCATATGCGCATGGGGCGGTAGACCGCTTCTGTGCATGCATGTGCGCGAGGCAAAACCCAGTCCAATACATCCGGGTTTGCCACTTTTGTAACGTGAAGTTTATGTAACCAGAGGCTTATGTAAGCCAAGGTGCTACTGTAACCATAATAAGAGCAGCAGCAGCAACACTCACCTTTTCCCTGCTCTTTCCAGGCACGGCCCACTCTTTAAAGTTCTGTGTATGAGCATCATTCCCCTCCCCTCCAGAGCTTTCTCTGTGGAAACCTGCTCTTTGAAGCTCAATCGGAGCAAATGGCAATTGACAGAAAATCTGAATTAACATTTGCTCCGATTTAGCATTAAAGAGCGGGTTTTCCTGGAGCAAAAAAACAAGTGTGCTCAATCATGGAACTTTTAAGCATGGACCTGTGCCTGGAGAGAGCAGGGCAAAAGTTAAGTGTGGATAAGACCTTAGATCGGTGTTTCCCTAACTTGGGACTCCAGCTGTTTTTGGACTACAACGCCCATCATCCCTAGCTAGCAGGACCAGCGGTCAGGGATGATGGGAACTGTAGTCCAAAAACAGCTGGAGACTCAAGTTTGGGAAACACTGCCTTAGACAGTTTTCAAAGGAGAATTCATGGAGGATAAGGCTCCAAGGCACGACCTAGATGACTTTAAAAGGGAGAGAGGGCTCTTGTGCTCAGATCCTGTTGTGGGTTTGACACAGGCATCTGGCTGGCCACGGGGAGAACAGGATCCTGCACTAGATGGACCTGATCCAGCCACAGGGTTCCTCTTACATTCTAACTCTGTCTTCTCTCTTTTTTCAGAATGAGAGGGACGAAGCTCTCACCACCAACGTTTGGGTAGAACTGGTAAGAGAAGCAGCCCAAGCTTCACCTGTTATCTTTTATGTGTTGCAAATTATGAACCCTTTAACTCCACCTTTCCTACCCTGGAAGTCTTAAGAGCTAGTAACTTAATTTTGGGGTGGGGGTGGGGGGGGAGACAAATCCAGGGATGCTGGTGATTTTCCTAGCATCCTGGATTCTGGGTTTGGGAACTCTAGTTGTGCCTCTAGTTGAAATTTACCCTGGATTCAAATTTACCAGGAAGGTAGTCTGCCTCAAGACAGTAGCATGTTCCATTGCGAAATATCCACCAGGTCGGCCAGTGTGATTAACTGATTTCTTTGTTGGCAGAAATGGCACGATTACCGCCTGCAGTGGGATGCGGCTGATTACGACAACATCAAGTGTTTACGAATCCCCTCTACTATGGTGTGGCTGCCAGACATTGTCCTGGAGAACAAGTCAGTATCCTAAAGGCTTGTTCTCTTCCTCCTCTTCATCCTCCTCCTCCTCCTCTTCCTCCTCCAGCTCATCTGCCAGCTGGCTGCAGGTGAACTTGGGATTCCCCTTCTGTAGATAGGAGATGTGACCCAGCATGTCTCCTTGTAGCCAGGGAGCTTACTTGATCTTGGTGGGCTCCTCCTGGGCTCCTTCCACAAATTAGTTCCCAGAGAAATTGCTGAGTTTTGGGGGAAAGAGTAACCTTCACCCAGAAGGAGGCATGTCTTTCTCTAGTTCAAAGAATTGTAAAATTTAAAAGTTGGAAGTGACCACAGGGATCATCTAGTCCAACCACTGGCAATGCATGAATCTTTTGCCGAACATGGGACTTGAACCCACAAACCTGAGATTAAGAGTGTCAGGCTCTACCGACTGAGCCCTCCCTCATGAACTAATTAGCTGGAAGAACAATTAAAACAGAGCTTACAAGCAGCATTTAAGATTGCATTATATAAGTTAGCAATGTCTTCATCATAGAAGATCCTTTTAATAATATTGGTGGGGAACCTCCAGATCTTGAGGGTATTTTAGGTCTCGAAAACATCTGGATTTGGCCCACAAGGGCTTTTGGGGAAAACTATGCCCACCTGTCTGTTACCAAGCAGATGCCATATGACATTAGACCAACCTAGTGGTTTGAAAGCATGTCAAAGTGCAAGTAGATAAATAGGTACCGTTCTGGCGGGAAGGTAAACAGCGTTTGCTTGTGCTGCTCTGGTTTGCCAGAAGCGGCTTATCCTGCTGGCCACATGACCTGGAAGCTGTACGCCGGCTCCGTCGGCCAATAAAGTGAGATGAGCGCCGCAACCCCAGAGTCGGCCACGACTGGACCTAACGGTGAGGGGTCCCTTTACCTTTACCTTAAGCCCACCTGTCTGTTACCAGGCAGATGCCATACGACATTAGGTGCAGAGAGCTGTCACATCTTATCTAAGTATGCTGATCTTGGCACTAAGCACCACACAACTATGACTGGATATAATCTTATCTCTGATCTTAGCGCTGTGGCACTTAGTGCTGAGATCAGAGACAACCCCATTTATTTGACTATAGACTGCCAAAAGGATCTTAAATAGTCTTAGAGAGCCAGGAAACAGAAAGGAATCACAATGCTTTCTTGTAAAGGCCCCATAGAAGAGGGCAGAAGAGGCTCTTTACCAAGATAAGGAGAGGGCTCCCCCCCCTTATTTTCCCACTCTGTGGCAGCTCTTAGCTAGGGGGTGAGGCTGCTCTCCTCTGAGACCAGCGCTAGGATAGGGAAGGAAAAAATATGCCGAGTTGCCTCCCCACAGCAGCACTGGGGCCGAAGAGGAACATCTCCTATCTCAGCGCTGGTACGGAGAAGATGAAAACACTGTTTTTCTTTAGCGATGCTAGAGTACAAGAGGAGCATCTCCTCCTATCTCAGCGCAGGTGCAGAGCAGAGGGGGGAAAGTGTTTCCTCGCTCCATAGCAGTGCTGGGGCAGGAGAGGAGAGTCTTCTATGTGTGCCTCCCTGCCTGCTTGAATGTGCTTGTGTTGACCATGCCCACCTCTGCCATGCATCCCTCTCAGGGGTGACCAACCTTCACTGCAGCCTTTGGGTCCCAAATGGCAGGAGAGCTCTGCTGCAAGAGAAAGGGGAAAGGGATCCTGGCTCTCCTGATCTCTTCCTGGAAGCGGTTGGAGGATGGATGGCGGCTAACAGATTTAAGGTTGAATCCTGACAAGACAGAAGTTCTGTTTTTGGGAGACAGGAGGCAGGCAGGTGTGGAGGATTCCCTGGTCCTGAATGGGGTAACTGTGCCCCTGAAGGACCAGGTGTGCAGCCTGGGAGTCATTTTGGACTCACAGCTGTCCATGGAGGCACAGGTCAAATCCGTGTCCAGGGCAGCTGTTTACCAGCTCCATCTGGTAACCAGGCTGAGACCCTATCTGCCTGCAGACTACCTTGCCAGAGTGGTGCATGCTCTGGTTATCTCCTGTTTGGACTACTGCAATGTGCTCTACGTGGGGCTACCTTTGAAGGTGACCCGGAAACTACAACTAATCCAGAACACGGCAGCTAGACTGGTGACTGGGAGCAGCCGCTGAGACCACATAACACCAGTCTTGAAAGACCTACATTGGCTCCCAGTACGTTTCCGAGCACAATTCAAAGTGTTGGTGCTGACCTTTAAAGCCCTAAACAGCCTTGGCCTAGTATACCTGAAGGAGCGTCTCCACCCCCATCGTTCAGTCCAGACACTGTGGTCCAGCTCTGAGGGCCTTCTGGTGGTTCACTCCCTACAAGAAGTGGTTACAGGAAACCAGGCAGAGGCCCTTCTCAGTGGTGGTGCCCTCCCTGTAGAATGCCCTCCCAACAGATGTCAAAGAGAACAACAACTACCAGACTTTTAGAAGACATCTGAAGGCAGCCCTGTTTAGGGGAGCTTTTAATGTTTGATGAATTATTACAGTATTTTAATATATATTTTTTGGAAGCTGCCCAGAGTGGCTGGGGAAGCCCAGCCAGATGGGCGGGCTATAAATAATAAATTATTATAATATTATTATTATTCCTCCCCTTGTTCCCCTCAGCATCGACGGGGTGTTTGAGGTTGCGTTGTACGTCAACGTCCTGGTGTCCCCCGACGGCAGCATCTCCTGGCTCCCCCCGGCCATCTACCGCAGCGTCTGCCCCATTGTGGTCACTTTCTTCCCCTTCGACTGGCAAAACTGCTCCATGGTGTTCCAGTGCGTACTAGTTGGAGCCTCCTGCACCCGTAGCAGTTCCCTGCATGATTTAGAGGGTGGAGGGGGTGTCTCAGTGAGGGTGGAGAGGGAGGCAGTAGATGAAGGGGGACTTATCTTGCTCATTCATGTTCCTACACCCCCCCCCCCAAAAAAAATGCTACTTATGTTGGAAATTTTAATGCCTGAAGGGGACTAATAATATATATTCATTTCTAACTGTGGGCACATTTTCTTTCTGCATTTATATCATATTTTTAAAATTAATTTTTCATATGCTAACATATATTTACTTGTATTTACTTATTTAACGAAATGTATCTGCCGTTTAATTGTTAGCTCCCCACTTCTAAACAGTTGCATAAATTCAATGTATGCAGCCCTATACACTCAAATTACTTTAGAAAATACCTATATGCATTATAAGACATACACCGAAACAATATACATGATAATGAGAGGATAAACAGGTATTTTAAATAATCATTTTATCTGTTCATACATTTACTTATATTAGCATGTAACCTGATATCTAAAGTTCCCTTTTTGTATCTCACACAACCGGTTCCCAACAGTCTAACATTTCTCTAAAATTTTCATATTTCTTTAACATGAATAATATTAATTTAACAATTGCCACCTGCTCCCATAAAGCACTAACTAATTCTTCCTTTTTCAGTTTATGGCCATCCTTTTAAGTCCTCCTTGCTAGAGCTGAAAATATCCAACACTTGAGTGTGGATATTCTTCTGTATCCTTTGATCATTCCCATTGCTCAAAATGCATAAAGAGGGATCATTGGTCTACCTCAGTCCAAATATTTCATTTACAGCTGAAATCACAATATGCTGATAAGGTCTGGCCTTCCAACAACCCCACCAGATGTGAACCATGGTTACCTAGGACTCGGATCTGATGAACCTTGGTTATCTGTATATTGTAGCACAGTAAGGGATTCTGCTCTGGCCTAGAGGCCTCTGGAAGTGATTGGCTGAATTGCGCTGGTGTCATAGAAGGCCTGGCAGGCGTTCTCAGGCAGGAATCGTGGCTAAAGAATCCTTGACCAATGGCAATCCAACTTCTAGTTGAAAACACTCAGTGAAAGAGAGTCCCCCACTTTCCAAAGGAATCCATTCCACTGTTGAACAGCTCTTACCATCAGAAGGTTCCTCTTAGTGTTTAGTGGCAAACTCCTTTTTTTGTAATTGGTTCGGCTCCTACCCTCTGGAGCAGCAGGAAAAAACCTTACTTGATTCGGCCTTACTGAGTGATTTTATGTTTAAGGTCACAGACCTACAATGCCCGTGAAATCAACCTGCTGTTGACCGTCGAAGATGAGCAGACAATAGAATGGATCTTTATCGACCCCGAAGCTTTCACAGGTAACCCCACCTGCATGCAAGCCGAGGGGGACAACGGGTGCAAGGAGGTAATGATGCTGTCCAAATCCTTATAAGAACATCAAAAAAGTAAGACTTGTCTTGTTCCATTGCGTTGGCTAAATTCAGCCTCCAGTTTCCTGCAGCAGTGAGTCCCATGCCTCTGTGAAACCTGCAAACTCTCCAAGGAAAAGGGACACCCTTCTCCTGTTATTTGTTCCCATCATTTTGATATTTACAGTTAAATTGCCCCTTAACATGGAGGCTCCATTTAATAGTAACTGATAGATATATCCTCAGTGTCAAGTTTAGGGACGTGGGTGGCGCTGTGGGTAAAACCACAGCGCCTAGGACTTGCTGATCGTAAGGTCGGCGGTTCGAATCCCCGCAGCGGGGTGAGCTCCCGTCGTTCGGGAGCTCCTGCCCACCTAGCAGTTCAAAAGCACCCTTAAGTGCAAGTAGATAAATAGGTACCGCTTTATAGCGGGAAGGTAAACGGCGTTTCCGTGTGCGGCACTGGTGCTGGCTTGCCAGTTGCAACTTCGTCATGCTGGCCACGTGACCCGGAAGTGTCTTTGGACAGCACTGGCTCCCGGCCTCTTGAGCGAGATGAGTGCGCAACCCTAGAGTCGGACATGACTGGCCCGTACGGGCAGGGGTACCTTTACCTTTTACAGTGTCAAGTTATTTTTTAAGGCTTTCTAAGCAACCATCCGTACCTGCAGTGAATTCCACGAGTTAAATAAAGAGGAAGCACATCTTTTTTTTCTGGTCCTGATCCTACTGCCTGCCAGCTTTGCTGGCAAACTCCCCTGATTTCTAATGTTAGAAAATGTTCAAGGGATAAATCTCTCTCTCTCTCTCTCCCTCCACCTGGCACCACTCTTTAGGAAATGACAGGGCTGCCTAAAATCCTGAGGGCATTTGGAGGATTTGGAAAACAAAAGCATTTTTGGCACAGATACCACAAAGGCGAAGCATCATTTAGATCTGGGGTCAGCAAACTTTTTCAGCCGTGGGCCGGTCCACTGCCCCTCAGACCTTGTGGGGGGCAGGACTATATTTTGAAGAAGAAAAAATGAACGAATTCCTATGCCCCACAAATAACCCAGAGATGCATTTTAAATAAAAGCACACATTCTACTCATGTAAAAACACACTGATTCCTGGACCATCCGCAGGCCAGATTTAGAAGGCGATTGGGCTGGATCTGGTCCCCGGGCCTTAGTTTGCCAACCCATGATTTAGATGCTCCCTGTCCCTGGCGGGGCAGGGCAGTTGAGTCGTTCTGAGTGGGCGAAACGATTTAGCAGGGAAAGTGTTTAACTATAAACCATAGAATCATGGAAGTGTAGAATTGGAAGAGAACCTGAGGGCCACCTGTCCGTGAGGTGCAAGTCAGGGCATTTCGTATAATCACTTTGACATACCAAACATGAGAAACAGATGGAATAAAGAACTGGAGGTTCGTATCTCACCCAGTCAGTAGCACAATGTTTTTAACTTTGGTAGCTAATGTGTCGTTAGATTATGAATTATGCATTATACAACAAAAAGTAATATTTAGAATTCATTGGACTCTACTGCACCTGCACAGAAAGGGATGATCCACAACAACATTCTGCACATAATAAGGAAATGCTTCTTTGAAACATGCTCATGCAGTATCCGACGCTGGCAAATTTCTGGAGGAAAGTATTAAGATGTATAAATACTGCTTTGGGGAATATTTTAAAATTGCCATAGGGTAATATTATTCTAAGCCACATACCAACCATATGGGGTTTGACTGCGGGTCAACATAAATTAGGGCGGCCCTATGTCCGGGTTTGAAATAGTGTCCAGGCGGAATTTCCACTAAAAACGTCTAAAAACCCTGATGATGATGATGATGGTGATGGTGATGGTGATGATGATGATGATGATGATGATGATAATAATAATAATAATAATAATAATAATAATAATAATAATAATAATAATAAATTATTTATACCCTGCCCTCCCCAGCGGCTAACAACTGGTAATAAAAACAAGTTGATTAAAATACAATTTAAAAAACAAGATTAAAATACAACATTAAAACATTAAGCACCCCTAGCACCCACATCCTGACCGACTGGACCAAAGAGGTGAGCTGCGAGGGCCGGGTAACAGGGAGGGGGTGGAGATGTGTAAATCCCACATACCATGCGCCCAGGAAATACTGCCAGCGTGGCAGTGTAGCATAGTGGTTGGTGTGTCAGAGTAGGACCTCTTGTAGACTGGGGTTCAAATTCCCACTGGGCCACAAAGCTGCCTTATACCCAGTCAGACCATCTCTTGCCTACACTGAATGGCAGCGGCTCTCTGGGTCTGAGCAGGAATAATAATAATAATAATAATAATAATAATAATAATAATAATAATAATAAATTATTTATACCCTGCCCTCCCCAGCGGCTAACAACTGGTAATAAAAACAAGTTGATTAAAATACAATTTAAAAAACAAGATTAAAATACAACATTAAAACATTAAGATGCAGCCTCTTCACAGGAGGAGAAAGGAAAAAGAAAGAGTGTCAACCCACGTAAAAAGTGGGCAAATTTCCTTAAAAGGTCAACAACTTTTGTGCCCAGGTTCCCACTTTTAGAAATATGGCAACCCTAATGTAAGTGGACTCTTCATGCCCTTATTTCTGCTAAAAGACTGGCATTGAGACATTGGAAAGATAATACCATGGCCCCCTTTCTCCAGCTGCATTGCATTATGGGTAACATTCCAGGGGCCACAATCCAGTGGTGAATGGGGCCATGGGCAAAAGGTGGGTGGAGCAATGCATGCAAATTTCCCCTTTTTAGACAAACCCTTTCTACACAAACTCAGTCCTTCCTCCATCCAGACTAGCAGGAGACATTATCAGAACTCAAGGGCACGTTCCAGCCAGGCACAGATCTTTGGGGTGGGTGTGAGGCAGGGCTGAGGAGGAGGTGTGGCTAAGGAAGGGGAGAGTCCTGAGGACTTGGAGGGCTGCACTTGGGGTCCCTCTTTGGCTTTGCTAGGCCTTGCACCTGGGAATCACACCTGTCACCTGTTTGCATCCACCTCTTAATGGCTTCCAAGGTTTGCCTCGCTTTGCTCTCTGGCCATGTTTGTGTCCCCACCCCCAGCCTGTTTCTGTGGGTTATTAATAAGAATCACTGCAGGAGAATGTTTGGCATTTGTCATCCCCCCCCTCCTTTGTTCTGCAGGCTCCTCTCCTTCCCTCCCAGCCACTCCTAAAGCTAACAGTTACATTTCAGCCAATTGATCCAGGAATGCAGCCGTCACCAGCAGCTGCCGCCGCCATTCTCCATCATGTTTTAATAGCATCTCGGAGGTGGAAAAGTTCCTCTTTGGAAGCGAGAGGCTTTCTTGTTTTTTCATGATGGGGGACAAGCCAGTTATTTTGCACGGTTAAAAGTCTATCTCTCCCGCAGACGGCGGGGGGGAATAAACAAGAAAACACCAGCTTAATAACGTGTCACGCTTGGCTTCGTGTTGCAGCCCAGAGAGAGAGAGAGAGAGAGAGATAAATGTGGGCTTTTATATGGCAGCCGGGCAACTGGAGGCCTTGGGGACCAAACACATGGCAGAATCAGCTCTCTCTCCATCAGATTCCAGCTTCTGGCAGAAGTCCCTCTGCGGTGCCAGGCAGTAAGCTGGCAGCTCCAGGCATCCTGGCCCAGATGATCGGATGAGTCTTGCTATTGTGGGTATATCGTTCACACAGGGCTCTAAATCCTCACTCAGATCCAGGGCACTTTTCTCATGGGCTCTGTTGTATCGGTTCTGTCTCTCTGTCTCTCTGTCTCTGTCTCTCTCTCTCTCACACACACAGCAGCTAGAAAAGGGATTTCTCTCTGCACCTTTATTATTTGCACTCGTTTCCCCATCAGCTCGTTCGTTGCCAGCTGGTCCCTTCCCCCAGGCTCCGTTCCTCATCTCAACATGGCAGCCTGGCTTCAGATCGAGGTGGCCGCCAGGACCAGACTTGGGGACCCCCAAAACAGTGGCAGCAGGTGCCCACTGGGAATAGTGAGGTAGTTGACAGGGAGGTCAACAGTAGGGGGCGCCAGAGCTAAGGACAGGCAGAGCAATTTAGACAAGTTTTGTCCCCTCCTCATCCTCCTCTCTCTTGATTTCTGCAAGGGCAACACTGAGACTGTGGAGAAGGGGGAAGCTGCTGGGCAAAGTGGGTGTGTCTGGGGCAAACTGAGGTTGGAGGGGCCTTAGTGAAACAGGCACTACTGCCCACAAATGTTTGGAAGATGCTTTCTTTTCAGGTGCGTTATTAGTTGGGCGAAGGCAACACTTCTCATCAAAGAATTATTTGATAGGCTTTTGAGATCTCCTGTTGGAGACTATCTCTGCTGGAGAATATTCTGCAGAATAGCCACTCCAGTTTTGCAAAGCAAGAATTTTGGGTGCTGCTGTGACTCAGAATTAATATCACTTAATGTTATTTCCCTATTGTTGAAGGAGGGAACAGGGCTAGAAACTTGGTGTGTATGTTTTTGCTTTAAAAGGTTGGGGTGTGAGAATTCATGGCGATGCCAAAAATAGGGAATTGCAGAAAAGTGGGAGGGGGAGAGCTCTGAGCTGCTGGTCTCAGAAGCTCTATAATTAATGTGACCGATATTTGTGTGTATATTTGCTCCTACCCACATGACGCTGCCTTCTCCCGACAGAGAACGGAGAATGGGCAATCAAGCACCGGCCAGCCAAGAAGGTTGTGAACGCTCAGCACTTCACGCCAGATGACATAGGGTACCAGCAGATCATCTTCTTCCTCATCATCCAGAGAAAACCACTCTTCTACATCATCAACATCATCATCCCTTGCGTGCTCATTTCCTCGGTTGCTGTGCTGGTGTACTTCCTCCCAGCGAAAGGTCAGCGCCAAAAGTATCACCGTGGACTCAGCTATACAGCTGCAAATAAGTGTGTTGTAAAGTGCAATATACAAATGTGACACCAGATGGCGACAGTGAGCTATGGCAAATTCAATGTATTTTTCAAAACTTTTTTTTAAAAAAAACATGTATTTTCACAGCATTTTTTTATATGTTTGTGGATTCCACCTGTGGTGCTTTGGTTGGCCTGGGTTAGGTCTGGTTAGCCTGTGCCCCCCCGGGTGTTGATGGATGATGGGAACTGTAGTCTGGAAAGCCCAGCTTCCCCCACCCTGGGCTAAGGATTCAGCACTCTGGACAGCTCCCAGGCTTTTCTTCACAGGGAGGCAAGGAACCGGGTTGGTCAAGAGGAAGTGGAAATTGGTGGGTCTTCCGATGTGGCTGAACTCCAACTCCCATCAGTCCCAGCCAGCACAGTCAGTGGTCAAGGATGATGGGAATTGTAGTCCTGCAACAGCAGAAAACCAACAGTTCCCTATACAGGAAAGGGGGAATTTAGTGTGTGCCTGGTGGTTTTTGCAGCAGGCACGTGTTTAGCATGACACGGGCTACGATCACCTCCAAATTTGCGCTGTTGAAAGCCCCCTCACGACTTCCAGGCCTATTTATTCATTTCATCAGATATCTAAGTTGCCCCTTCATCCAAACAGACTGCAGGCAGGAGTAAATTAGTAAACATAGGGTAACCTCTTTACGCTTAGGGTCTTTGGCTCCTGGGGTGTCCATTTTCAGGACCCACCTTGCTTTTTTCTCAAGCTTCTAGTAAGAACCAACTCCACCTGACGATAAAATATAAAACCCGCATAAAAAGTGAAGTGCAGAAATGGAACATAAAGCATGAAACAGATCGTAAAACAGTATCAAAATCCTAAAACCATCAAGAATTAAAAACTGCAGGAATAAAATTTGGGAAGGCTTAGGAGAAAAGAAGCGTTTTCTGTAGGTGTCAAGAACTGGTATAACAACAGCAAAGTGATGACATAAGAGAAGACTCCTGGATCAGGCCAATCGTCCATCTAGTCCAAAGTCCTGCTTTCTCAATGCCATGTATAATTTTATAAACTTCTATCATGTCTCCAGGGACGCGGGTGGCGCTGTGGGTTAAACCACAGAGCCTAGGACTTGCCAATCAGAAGGTCGGCGGTTCGAATCCCCTCGACGGGGTGAGCTCCCGTTGCTCGGTCCCTGCTCCTGCCCAACTAGCAGTTCGAAAGCACGTCAAAGTGCAAGTAGATAAATAGGTACCGCTCTGGTGGGAAGGTAAACGGTGTTTCTGTGTGCTGCTCTGGTTCGCCAGAAGCGGCTTAGTCATGCTGGCCACATGACCCGGAAGCTGTACACCAGCTCCCTTGGCCAATAAAGCGAGATGAGTTCCGCAACCCCAGAGTCGGCCACGACTGGACCTAATGGTCAGGGGTCCCTTTACCTTTACTACCATGTCTCCTCTAACTCAAAGGCCCCAATGCTGCAACCTTTCCTCTTAGGAGAGTCACTCCCTGAATCTACAGAGGAGGAAAAACTTCTCTCCATCCAAACAATGTACAACAGCACACAGTGGCAGGTTGAGAATCCCTCCCTCTAACCAAGATAGATCAACTACTGCCTGCCTCGCCTCCTCTGTTTAGCAGAAAAGAGCTGAGAAAGCGCAGAGCAAAACTGGGTCCCATCTCAGCAGGAACAAGGCCAAGAGGCAGCCACGTGGCCTAGTGGCAACTGGTAATTTGATAGAAGTTGTTGTTTAGTCCCTTAGTTGTGTCCGACTCTTCGTGACCCCCTGGACCAGAGCACACCAGGCACTCCTGTCTTCCACTGCCTCCCGCAGCTTAGTCAAACTCATGCTGGTAGCTTCGAGAACACTGTCCCACCATCTCGTCCTCTGTCGTCCCCTTCTCCTTGTGCCCTCCATCTTTCCCAACATCAGGATCTTTTCCACGGAGTCTTCTCTTCTCATGAGGTGGCCAAAGTCTTGGAGCCTCAGCTTGATAGATAAAGCCCCTCATCCCCCAGCCTGCGATTAGGGGCTCACAGAGCATCCTGGTAGGAGAGTGTTGTTTTTAGGGTTCAGAAGACACAGGGCGGAAGGTGCTTTGCATTTTGACGGCTCTGCCTCTCCCATCTCTCATCCTGGTGCCGTTTACTGGATGTGAGGGCTGGGGCAGAAGCAAGATTGGGAGTAGTGCTGGCACACAAGTGAGAGGGGCCTGATCCAGCAGCGGACCTGCTCTTCCTAACGTCTCCAGGACCAAGACTTGAATTGAGTTGGGGAGGTACATAAGGAGCTCCTGGCTCACCAAGGCCAGCTTGGTGGGAGTCAATCAGTGACGTGTCCCAGAGGCTGATGTCTCTTTCCCCGCTAGTCTGGGGTTTTGACTATGCTGAGAACCAATCAGCGAAGCATCCCTTTCTTTTAGCCCTGTGGTAGTAGAGAAAAAATGGAGTTGGAAGGGGGCATGGTCCTAAGTTTAGAGAGGAAGCCCCTGGTACTATTTCAGATACGGTTAAGTACTTAATTCGTTCTGGAGGTCCGTTCTTAACCTGAAACTGTTCTTAACCTCAAGCACCACTTTAGCTAATGGGGCCTCCTGCTGCCGCTGCGCTGCCCCCGCACCATTTCTGTTCTCATCCTGAAGCAAAGTTCTTAACCCGAGGTACTATTTCTGGGTTAGCAGAGTCTGTAACCTGAAGCGTCTGTAACATGAAGCGTCTGTAACCTGAGGTACCACTGTATTCCCTGCCTGTCAACTGCTGAGAGGAGGACAATAAGTGATACTTCTGCATCCCAGGCCTCTATTTTCAGAGCAACTAGGCATTCCTTGGGTGGACCTTCTTGGGACGGGGCGTGAGAGCATGATGAAGCAAAGCAGAAGCCTTATTGCTTCTCTCTCTCTCTCTCTCTCTCTCTCTCTCTCTCTCTCTCTGCAGCTGGTGGTCAGAAATGCACGGTTTCCATCAATGTCCTCCTGGCCCAGACCGTCTTCCTCTTCCTGATTGCAAAAAAGGTCCCTGAAACCTCGCAGGCAGTGCCGCTCATTGAAAAGTAAGCAAACAATGTTTAGGGAAGCTTTTAATGTTTGATGCATTACTGTATTTTACTATTTTCTTGGAAGCTGCCCAGAGTGGCTGGGGAAGCCTAGCCAGATGGGCAGGGTATAAATACATTATTATTATTATTATTATTATTATTATTATTATTATTATTATTATCAGAGTTGCCTCTAGGTCTCAGCTCACAGAGGACCAACGCTAGTCAGTAATAACGTATAAAAGTCTTTATTGAAGATTAGTTTCCATTTCCAAACCGCAGCGTGCAACTCTACGTCTTAGAACCTAGACCGGCGAAGCTCCATCTGAGTCTCCGCCTCCTAGACACCAGTTTAAGACTCTAGCCTTACTCCACCTCTTCCGTTGTTCTTTCCTCCTCTGGGTCCTTCTGCCCCCTGGGGTTTCCTCCTTCCTGGACTCTTCTGATGCTGACCCCCCTGAGTCTTGCCCCTCCTTCCGGCGGGCTTTAGGACCTGGCTCCCTATCCGGGCTGCCTGCTGTGCCGCTCACCTGTACATTTGAACTTGGCGCGTGCGCCCAGCCGGTAACTTTCCTCTTGACCGTTTCCCCGCTCTCCAATGGAGGCGTGGTCAATCCTGACTCATCTCCTCTCGCTGGTGGTGAGAACACTGGTCCCGATGCCTGGGACTCCTCCCCCCCACTGCGCTCCGGTGGGGAAGCTGGTCCTGATTTCCAACTGCTGCTCTGGGAGTCCCCGCTGGCCCCTTCCTTCTGGGGTTTCCCCCTTGGCACCCCCCTTGCCCTGGCCATCGGCGCTCTCTTCTGTGAATCTTCCGATTCGCTGGAGAGGCTCATGGAATCCCTCTGACCACTGTCACCGCCTACACTCCCCTCGGATTCCTCCCCCTCGCTCTCCATTTCCTCCCTCTCCTGTGCCTCTGCTCCTGAGCCCCTGACAATTATTATTATTATTATTATTATTATTATTATTATTATTAGGTCCTGTAGGTGGCAGTGATGGCCTCCAGCTTGGGTAGCTTTAAAGGAGAATTAGACAAATAAATAGTTTCCAAAAAGCCACTCCTTTCATTTTAGCAAAGATTCCCCTGCATTGGGGCATCAGCATGTTTCTGATGTTATTACACCAGTTCATCACTGAAGTGCCAACTCTTTGCAAAAGGGAGTTGCGGAATTTATCTTCCCAGCACTGTTGCGCAACAGATAATGGATAAATCCATTTTGCCGGTGGGGAATGAGGGAGAGGTAGCAGGCTTGTCCAAGACCCCGTGAGAAGCCTGCGAGAGTGGCAGGACGTGAGCTCTAGATGTTGGATTTGATCTCCGGCTGTTGGCATGGCTTTATTTTATTATGGCGGAAGCTCTTGAGGGCTAGCACCCACTTCATCAGATGTTATCCTGATAGATGCATGACTAAGGCAGAGCTGCTTTCTAGACCACTGGCTGAAGCACCTCCCTCCTCCATTAAACCTCACTGCAGCCACGTTTGATGGGGGGAGGGGACTTTGCAGTTTGCCAAACTGCTCTGTGAAGTGCTTCTCCACCTCCATTCAGCAACTCATCAGAAGACGTACACATGGTTGGTGGTTAGGATAGAAGGGAAATTTGGTTCTGTTTGCATTTTTAGGTGAGCCTTCCTGATTTGCCGCCCCCCCCCCCCAAGTTACAATAAGTTAAACACAGCTGTCCTTCAAAATTCACAACTCTCTGAATTTTGTGGTGCATTTCTCTATAGACAAATACTGGGCATACCAGGGTGCCTATAAATGCATATATTCACAAATGCATTACAGTGGAACCTCAGTTTTCGAACGTCTCCATTGATGAACGTTTCGGAACCGAAACGCCATAAACCCAGAAATAAATGCTTCCATTTTCAAACGTGCCTCAGAAGTTGAACTTCCAAGGTGGCCTCCGTTTTCAGTTCCCTTGTTGTATTGAGGCTTTTGTATTCAGTTTTCAGTTTTCGAACATTTCAGAAGTCGAACAGTCTTCCGGAACAGATTATGTTCGAAAACCGAGGTTCCACTGTATATCCGGGTTTGGGGTTTCTTGGTTGTTGTGGGTTTTTTTTGCAAAACTGTGCCTACAAATGCATATTATTAGTGAATGCATCATATATGGGGAAAGCGTAAAATTGCAAAAACATGGACAAATTTGCATACTGATATGTGTGCATTGGGGGGAAGGCATTTTCCAATTACTTAGAAGAACAAATTCTCAGACTGATGAAGAATATGAAATAGTTGATTTTGCTACTGATTAGGGCAGGTGACCTGTGTGCCATTTTCCTTTTTCTCCCCAAAGGTACTTAACTTTCCTCTTGGTGGTTACTATTGCCATTGTCGTGAACGCTGTCATTGTACTCAACGTTTCCCTGAGGACCCCCAACACTCACTCCATGTCTGCACGGGTCCGAGAGGTAGGTCCAGCGGATGCTGCCCAGATGCTCTGGGCTGGTCCCCTGCTCACGTTAGACCTCCTTGCACTGCTGAGCCCCAAAACTTGGCCTTTGCCTTACCTAGGAAACTGCCTTTTCCTGAGTCAGACCACACGTCCCTCTAGCTCAGCGCTGACCACACTGACTGGCAATAGCTCTCCGGGGTTTTATGAAGGTGTCGTTCCCAGTCCTACCTGGAGATGCTGGGGATCAAACCTGGGACCTCCCTGCACACAAGGCATATCCTCTGCCACTGAGCTACGGCCCTGTCCCCTTCCTTCTTCTTCTTTTTTTTAATAATTTTTATTGTTTCATTTTACCGAATTAAACACATCAAACCAATTAATCCAAATTATAACAATACAAATCATATAATCCAATTATTTTCCAAATTATATTTTTTTGTGGGGGGTACCCATGCTTCTTGATCGGCAGGAGTCCAATCCTCGAATATTTGTGCTGCTTTCATATTAAGAATGATATTTCCAGTCCCCTCTTCTCAATCCTTGCCGTTACTCATTTTCCTTTTCCTTCACCTCCGAGCTGCTCCGCAAGTTGGTTGAAAAAAATCAGTCTTATTTGTGTTTCTGTGTGGGCTTTGTACTTCCTTCTTGAAGAGCCACAGCCCTAGCTCAAACCCCAGACCCTGCCCTTTCATGTAAGAACCCACTTGGAAACTGCCACAGACAGGCTGGGCACCTGGCACCGAAGTTTGTGGGTGCCACAAACTCTCCATGGGGAATTTTGTGGGTTTTGGGGCACCCAGGGAATGGCAGGGGAATGGTGGGAGGAACCAGAGTCTGGGGAATGGTGGTGGGGTGACAATGAGGGGTCAGGAGGAGGCGAGTGGGAGGAGGAGGTGTCAGAAACTGAAGAGGTAACAGGGCTTAATAAGCAAGGAGAGTCTGTGGGAGAGAGAAGTTCCGGAACAGAAGCAGGAGAGGAGGGAGGAAAAGAGGCAGAGATGAGTCAGGCTGGTGAAGAGTCTTGGGTGTCTCCCCCTCCTGCTGCAACAAGCACCCCTCCCTGCTTGTCTCCCAGAACCAGGAGAGGCATGAAAAGAGCAGAGGAGAAGTTGGAGGCACAGTCTCCGATTGCTTGGGAAAAGCCATGGCGAGGAGGGGACTTAGGCAGCTGAGGGGAGGAAGGGACCTTCAATCTGGATAGCCAGTGTGGTGTTATGGTTAAGGATGTTAGACTTGTAATCTGGGGAACCGGGTTCGCGTCTCCGCTCCTCCACATGCAGCTGCTGGGTGACCTTGGGCTAGTCACACTTCTCTACAGTCTCTCAGCCCCACTCACCTCACAGAGTGTTTGTTGTGGGGGAGGAAGGGAAGGGAGAATGTTAGCCGCTTTGAGACTCCTTCGGGTAGTGATAAAGCGGGATATCAAATCCAAACTCTTCTTTTCTTCTTCTTCATGGGGGCAAGACCTGCCAGACATGAGTTGCTGTGCTCATTAGGCCTGACACTCCTGTGCCGATCCTGTTTTGTCTCATAAAGCGTTAACTGCAACTTGCTCTGTGTGGTTTCCTGCCAGCTCACTCCTGTCAGAAACCCTCCTGGGCAGCCTCCCTATTTTTCTCTTCCCCCATCTCTCAGGTGTTTCTGAGGCTGGTGCCACGCTACCTGGGCATGCACATGCGACGTGTCGATGTGCCTACGGGGAATCGTCTCGTCCGCCGGCGGAGCTCTCTGGGGCTCATGGCGAAAGCGGATGAGTACATGCTGTGGAAGGCGCGGAGCGAGCTCCTCTTTGAGAGGCAGAGGGAGCGTGACGGGTTGGTGAAGATGCTCCTGGCGCAGATAGGTACGTCCTGGGCCAACGATGAGCAGCAGAGGGTGGTCTGTTGTGGAAGAGAGCAGACGATGGGGAAGGGAGGGGTGTTTCAAGTTCTTCCTCTTCCCCCACCCCTCAGCCTTCACGAGCTCAGAGCCCTCTTCAAGTTGGACTGGGGAGCCTGGGTTCTGTTCCCACAGATGTCGATAGACTACAACTCCCATCATTCCCTGAGCAATGCCCTTGCTGGCTAGGGCTGATGGGAGTTGGAGTCCAACAACAAACTGTTGTTTTAGAGTCCCAGTGCTTTCTTTCTGGGGGTCCCCAGTGGGATGCAGGACGAGCACATTTCCCCCCAAATGTGTGGCACTTACGGTAACAACTTCATGGTGAGTCCCAGCACCCTTTTTCCTAAGAAGAAGGGGGGAGGAAGCAGAGCACTGCTAGAGACTTATAGGGTTTCTTTTTCTTTTATTGATTTATAATAAAAGCAAGGAAGACTAAGCCACAAATTGCAAAAGCAGGGCAGGAGTATAGCGAAAAGGAACATAAGACTTACAGTATTTTTTAAAGTGCATTTTAGCACACAGCAGGCGGTGCTAATCCACAAACAGCATCAGTCCCCTTTAAATCCCCAGAGCTGCTTCTGCCAGCTCACTTCATCCTCCGCTGTCCTCCTCTTCCTTGCTCTTTCTGGGCAGTTCTTCTGAGCTAGGCCACACCCTGCAGGCGGACTGCCTCTTCATCATGTGGAGGAGACTTTAAAAATGCTATTAAATCCCATCTTTCTCTATTAATTCCACTGCAGTTTACTCATACCAGGGGCCACCAGAAGACTTTAACATTTTAAAAACAGCATCCTAGTGTTCTGCTGCCCTCTGTCTTTCTTGCATGCTCTTGGGTCAAGTGTGGAAGCTGTTTGGGCCCCCAACAAGATCTCTCCTGCTCAGATTCTTCTTCTGCAATCTTGACATTTCCCCTTTCCCAGGAGGCAGCTTAGAGAACGGAGGTCCCCAGGAGATTTGCAACAGTCTGCGCCGTGCTGCTCCGGAGATCCAGGCCTGTGTCGATGCCTGCAACCACATTGCTAAGACTTTGGAAGAGAAGAAGGACTTTGACAGTGTAAGTTGGCATCTCAGGTGTACAGCTGTTTAGGGACCTGTACACACAGGCATGTTCGTCTCCTGCTGACTGTGGCATCAAGCAATGCTCTGCATGTGTGAATGCGCAGTCATAGGAGAAGATTGATTGATTGATTTGTGCTCTGCCTTTTCCCCTAATATCATTTCAAACATATTTTTAAGCACAGGCAATTAACACATTGTTTAGGTATGCATTCATTTAATTAATTTACGTAACACTTAACGCCGAAACAGGTTTCTAAGCGGTTTACCATTATTGTTTATGGTTATTTATTAATTTATGTACTGCTTAATGCCAAAAAATAGGCTTCTGAGTGGATTGCAAAGCATGAAATCCCAGCTACTCACACGTTGACACATCCCTTGTTAAAATACACCATAAAATTATTCTGCTACAATATTTAAATAAAAGCATAACCCATAATCGAAAAGGGCAATAAAACAATCCCATTAAAACAGCACGGCGATTGAAATGGGAGGCCTGGGTCAGGAGATCAAGGGAATGCCTGTGCGAACAGGTGCGATTTCAAAAGCCGTCGGCATGCCAATGCAGATGGCGCCTCTCGTATTTCATTCAGCTGCGAGCTTTCATCTTGTCTGATGAAAGCCCTCTTCAGGCATTTCTCTCCACACTTCTTCTTGTGCTCTTAAGTACATCTCCGGGGCATGTGGTGCTCCCAGCGTTGCCCACCTGAGGAGGGCATATGCCAAGCAGGAATCTATGGGGTATGGCAGGCCCTTAGGTAACCTGGTCCCTACTTATTCAGGGCTTGTAAGTGCTAAGAGTAAAGCCTTGAATTGTGCCCAGTAACAGATCAGTAGCCAGTAAAGCGGCTCCTTGGCAGGGGTCTTATCTATGGCATTGACAGACTGTGCATGTCAACAACCCAGCTGCTCAAATCTGCACCAGCTGCAGCTTCCGAGTGAAACCTGACCGAATAATGAGCAGGCCTTCTGCTGCCCCAAATGGTGGGGAGAACCAGGAGATGAAGTGGTTGTGGTCGCAGCATAAGCCAGAGGGTTGAAAGAATGAGCTAAGGAGGAAACCTCACCATCCCCAGGAAACCCATACCAGGGGGCTGTGAATCAGTGGAGAAGGAACACCAAGACCCCAACGTCCTGCTTTGGAACCGTTAGAGGACTTACAAATCAGTGGGCAAGACAAGAACTTTATTGTCCCTAAAGAAAAAGAATGGAACAGACACAGGAAACTCCACCCAGGTACAACTAAATCCAGCGCCACCCAGTGACTAATCTGTATAATGACACCATTCTTATTTTTATTAATTAAATTTCTATGCAGCCCTTCATCCGAGGATCACAGGGTGGCTCACAGTATAAAAACACAAAATCAGAAACCAAACAATACCCCCCATACTGTCCACACACAAACACACTCTCTCCTCTGTTCAGAGGCTCCAGACTGTGTTGAGAATCCTTTGTTGAGAATGTTCGCCATGAAATTGGTTGGGGAGAGAGGGGGTAACTGTTCCTCCTCACCCCTGGTTTCACTTCTTTCCACCACTACAACAGCCCCCTGGGTAATTTAATGCTAGTTTTAATTTCCCACAGGTCCCGTGGGCAAGGGTGCTGCAGCGTCCTTCGCAGTAGGCTTCTGAGAAACTAAGCTTTGGCTGCCTGTGGTTGGGGTGACAGGCAAAAGGGGACTGCTTTATTTCAGCCCTGCTCCTGTCTGTCAGGCTTCAGGAAATCTGATAACAACAACAACAACAACAACAACAACAACAACAATAATTTTTATTTATATCCCGCCATCCCCAGCCAAAGCCAGGCTCAGAGTGGCTAACAACTGTAAAAATAACACCATTTACATAAAATCACAATCAATTAATTGAAATACATCCTAAAGTGAATTCATTCTAAAATCAATTCAGAAAAAAATTAATGGTAACCATTGGGCTAGAGTTCTGTGAGGATTACCAAAGGAGGGGGTCAGACTGTGCCTTGGCCAAAGGCCTGGTGGAACAGCTCTGTCTTGCAGGCCCTGCGGAAAGATGTCAAGTCCCGCAGGGCCCTAGTCTCTTGGGACAGAGCGTTCCACCAGATTGCGGCCACGGCCGAAAAAGCCCTGGCTCTGGTTGAGGCCAGCCTAACCTTCCTGTGGCCCAGGATCTCCAAGATGTTTTTATTTGAGGACCGTAAGGTCCTCCATGGGACATACCAGGAGAGGCGGTCCCGTAGGTACAAGGGTCCTATGGTGGGCAACCAAGAATTAGATAAACAAGAAGAGTTCTTACCAAGTCTTTTATTCAAGATTCACAGAAAGAGGCTTTGAGAAGTGCCTCTCTTGCAGTAATGGCGTTGCTCTGAGTAAAGCTCCACCCCTTCCATCTCTCCTATTATACGTCATCCCTAAGGTGGCTGTTCTGTGCCTTCTGCCTTTGAGCTTTCTCTTCTCCTACTCTCAGTGCCCGCCAGGTCCTGGGAGAGGGGGGATCTGGTATGCTTTCTAAAGACACCAAGTCTGTCAGCTGTCTCTCCTCCTCCTCCTCCTCCTCTCTCAATATTTCCCAGCTTCTCCCCTCTGCAGCCTCTGAGCTAAGACCGTCTTCAAACAACCATTGTAAATCTATGCTGTCTCCCTCTTCTCTGGGAAGTACCGGAGGGGGGGAGATGGACTCCACCATTCCTCCTCAGTCCCGTCCCTCACACTGTCAGGCCCGAAAGACCCCTGTGGCAGCCTCCACGCCCTCTTCCGCTGGACAACACCTCTGAGCCACTGAAAACAATTCTAACGTGCATCCTGTCTGGTGTCTTCTTCCTTGCAGGAGAACGAGGAGTGGATCTTGGTGGGTCGGGTCATTGACCGCGTCTGCTTCCTCTTTATGGCCTCCATCTTCATTTGTGGGACGCTGGGCGTCTTCCTGATGGCGCAGTTCAACCAGGCTCCCGCAGAGCCCTTCCCAGGGGACCCCAAGTTGTACCTCCCCTAGGAATGAGGTCTATCTAGGGGTGGCAGCAGCAGTGGCAGCAGCGGTGGCAACCCCTCAACGGCCGTGTGTTGGCGCCGTCTCTCAAATGAAACCTCTGTGCTTGGTGGACCTCTATGCTGGGAGCCAATTATGTCCCATAGGAATGCAAGAAGACTCCATATCCATTGATCCATCTATCTCAATATGGCAGGCAGCAGCTCTCCAGGGTTTCAGGCAGGAGTCTCCTCCAACCCTACCTTGGAAAGGGGATCTTCTGCATGCAAACCATGTTCTTTATCACTGAGCTACGGCCTTCCCTCAAAGCCACAAAGCCTTCTTGTTTAAGTTAGTGTCTGCTAACGTTTTCCAGCAGGTGAGCACACCAGGATTGCCTTTTTTGGTGGGTTGCAGGGTTGCCCATCGGTGCCTTCCCTGGTTCCTCAGCCAACAGCTGAAGCTAAGAGAGGCAGGCAGTAGCTGTCCCCTCCCTGTGAGACCGTTGGAAAAGCTGCAGCCTTAAAGGTAGTCCTTTACCTGGGGCTTGTCCATTAATCAGATATTTGACTGCATTCAGGCAGCACTTCATTCCTCTTACCCAACATTTACTTACCTGAAAAATTTTATGTGCTCTCTCACACGACATGAAAAGCTACTTCTGGAAACATAGCAAAAATTGTAGTCCTGATTCCCATGTCCATTGCTTTTGGAAGGAACCAGTTCGCAACCCCTTTGTGGCTGTTTCTAAAAGCAATCAACACGGAAATGAATATCACGGGAGTTTTGCATTGTCTTTTTTTCCAGACTTTGTGGAGGGAATTTGGGGCAGGGATCTGGCAGAGCATTCCCTCCTGCCATTTGCATGAATGGACTACACACATGAAGAGTGGCAACGTGTCCAATGGCAGGTGTGAATGGAATTGAGCGCGGCACAGTGGCACCAAACGTCCAAAGGCCACAGTTCCACAAGGCAGTGTGAAAGGAATGTGAGAAACTCATGCAGATGCCTAGTGGAATTGCCATCAGGAAAATAAACAGGATGGACCCCCCACCACACACACACACACACATCTGAAGGTGGTCTTTGTCTCTCAGCAAGGGCTGGGGCTAGGAAATAGATCAGGGGCCAGGAACCTCAGGGCCTGGGGCCAAAAGCAGCCTCTCTCTCTGGACCTCAGGAGCCTCCGCACAACAACAGCACCCCTTTCCCCAGGCCACACCAGTGGCGGAACCGCCAGGAGGCCCTCGGAGCTGGACCTCAGTGTCCGGGCTGAACGATGGGGGTGGAGACGCTCCTTCAGGTATGCAGGACCGAGGCCGTTTAGGGCTTTAAAGGTCAGCACCAACACTTTGAATTGTGCTCGGAAACGTACTGGGAGCCATTGAAATCCTTTAGGATTATATGGTCTTGGCGGCCGCCCCCAGTCACCAGTCTAGCTGCTGCATTCTGGATTAATTACAGTTTTTGAGTCACCTTCAAAGGTAGCCCCACGTAGAGCACATGGCAGTAGTCCAAGCGGGAGATAACCAGAGCATGCACCACTCTGGCGAGACTGCTGCGGGCAGGGAGGGTCTCAGCCTGCATATCAGATGGAGCTGGTAAACAGCTGCCCTGGACACAGAATTGACCTGCGCCTCCATGGACAGCTGTGAGTCCAAAATCAGTTGCACATTCCTAGGTCCAGCTTTACTTCAAATGTTCTGTGTTTCTTTCTTGCCTGGGATGTGTCCTTAACCCGGATGCGATAAGAACATAAGGCGAGGCCTGCTATAGGAGCAAGGAGGGGCTGTGGTTCTTGGGCAAAGCACACTCTTAGAGAGACCAAGGCCCGCAGCCCTGGCTTCCTTGTCCTCTGCATAGCAGCGTCACAGCCCAGAGCGCTGTTTGCAGAGGCAGGAGAGACAAATTGCAGTGCCGCTTGCTCCTTCAGTCCCCAGCTCCTGTTCATCCAGTCAATAGCGAAAGACGATTAGCCATCTCTCAAACTCTGCTCCAGTCCAATGAGAGGCCTCCTCCTTTCATCCCCGCACCCTGCAGTTAACGCCACTTCCCTCGCTTGGGCCCAAAGCTTATTTTCCCTGTTGCTCTATCTCGCTCCTGCAGCCCCCGACTGGGGCTCCTCAAACACGGCCATTTGGACAGGTTGGCATTTCTGCTGTCAGAACAAGGCCCCGAGGCCAGAGCAGCTCTGTTTCCTGCTGCCCCCGTGCCGCTATATTGTCCTGGCCCCTCTCCAGGCCTTGTCAAAACAGCCGTCTCAGAGGCCCTCTCTGCGGATAACTCTTCCGAGGACCTGCCAAATCGCCTGCCTGCCGCTCCCCGGAGCTGTGGCAGGTGCAACAGGCCAGCAGCGGTAATGACAGCGAGCGAACGAGAGGCAAAGAGAAGGGTTTAGATAAAGTCCCTGTCATTAATCCAGACTGATCCTGGGATTTGTGGCTCGCGCGTTCTTGAAAGGTGGGCTGCTGTTGTTTCCTGAGAGGGAAAGAGCGTTTAGAAACTGACAGTCTCTGTCTCTCTCTGTCTCTGTCTCTGTCTCTCTCTCTCTCTCTCTCTCTCTCTCTCTCTCTCTCTCTCTTTCTCAACAGTCTGCTTAAACTTTAGCTGAGTTCCCTGCATTTGCAGGGGTCCCTACAATTCTATGATTCTATGAAACCACAGAATTCACAGAGGGCAAGAAGGTGTTGTAGCCATGGGGGCTTCAGGCCACGGACAATACAGCAGTGGCAACTGGTGACCACTGAGGCTGGGGGGTGGCTAACGGTAGGCGGAGTCTGCTGGGGTAGGCGGAGCCCTAGATCTTAGGAGGAGGAGCCAGCCAATCAAGGTTTTCCCTCCACCTTCCTTTTCAAAGACAGCGAGGGGAAGAAATTCAGATCAGTACACATTTAAAGACACATCTATCGGTTTTGTTGCCAAACAGTGTGGGAATAATAATAATAATAATAATAATAATAATAATAATAATAATTTATTTATATGCTGCCCATCTAACTGAGTGGCTTCCAGGAAATGAAAACATCAAACACTGTAAAGCACCAAACGTTAAAAACTTCCCTGTACATCGTTATACAAAGCAATCCGAAATGCACACTAATTGAATTTTGCAGTGCTTACAAAGATGCATATTATTACGAAGGTTGTGCACCCTGAATCTCTGCCGTGCGGTAGCAAAATTCCAGGGGGTTCTAGGCGCTCACGCAGGGTTGTGTTTCCGTTGGGAAGTTGAGGCACAGCAGAGGCCAGTGTCTTTAAGAAATATGGTTTATTTTATACATATTTACACCTAAAACCTTCAGTGCAGGGGGCACAGAACATTACGCCCCAGGAGTGTCTCTCATTGCCCCTCCCAGAGCTTCAGGAAGCTTGGGTCCAACGCAGTGGTCAGTCATGGCCCCCGGTCTCCCTGTGCAGCCTCTTCCAGCCAGCACTACATGGACATCTTCCCAGTGCCTCCTTCTTGTTCCCAGAAACCTTCGTTATAATGTCATAATAATAATAATATAATAATAATAATTTTTTATTTATACCCCGCCCTCCCCAGCCAAGGCCGGGCTCAGAGCACAGAGAGGAAGAAAAGCGTCTCTCCACCCACTTTTCTACACACCATGCATAAATTTATACACCTCTAATATGTCTCCGGGACGCAGGTGGCGCTGTGGGTTAAAGCCTCAGCGCCTAGGACTTGCCGATCGAAAGGTCGGCGGTTCGAATCCCTGCGGCGGGGTGCGCTCCCGCTGCTCGGTCCCAGCGCCTGCCAACCTAGCAGTTCGAAAGCACCTCCGGGTGCAAGTAGATAAATAGGGACCGCTTACCAGCGGGAAGGTAAACGGCGTTTCCGTGTGCGGCTCTGGCTCACCAGAGCAGCGATGTCACGCTGGCCACGTGACCCGGAAGTGTCTCCGGACAGCGCTGGCCCCTGGCCTCTTAAGTGAGATGGGCGCACAACCCCAGAGTCTGTCAAGACTGGCCCGTACGGGCAGGGGTACCTTTACCTTTTTAATATGCCTCCTCTCACCTTTTCTCTAAACGGAAGAGCCCTAATTTCTGTAACTTTTCCTCACCCTTTCCTGTGCTATTTTTTGAGGTACATCCTGTGTTGTCAACATGGCTGGGAGCTGGGTTCCCCTTCCAACATGGTGGTTCTGGGGTTTGCTAAGGATTGGGACAAGATAAAGAGAAGAGAGCCTAGGAAGCAGGGAGCAATGGAATGCAGGGAACATGTGAGCATTCAGCACCCCCACAAATAATATCTCCCCACAAGCTGGAAGGTGTGCAGAGGAGGGCGAGCAAGATGACCAAGGGTTTGGAAACCAAGCCTGATGAGGAACTGTTGAAGGAGTCTGTTATGTTTAGCCGGGAGAAGCTTATATGGGAGCCATCTTCAAGTATCTCAAGGGATATCACATTGAAGATGGAGCAAGCTTATTTTCTCCTGCTCTGGAGGGTAGGACCTGAACCAATGACTTCAAGTTACAAGAAAGGAGATTCCAATTAAACATTAGGAGCATCTCCACCCCCATTGTTGGGACGCGGGTGGCGCTGTGGGTTAAACCACAGAACCTAGGACTTGCCAATCAGAAGGTCGGCGGTTCGAATCCCCGCGATGGGGTGAGCTCCCGTTGCTCGGTCCCTGCTCCTGCCAACCTAGCAGTTTGAAAGCACGTCAAAGTGCAAGTAGATAAATAGATACCGCTCCAGCGGGAAGGTAAATGGCTTTTCTGTGCGCTGCTCTGGCTTGCCAGAAGTGGCTTAGTCATGCTGTACGCCAACTCCCTCGGCCAATAAAGCAAGATGAGCACCGCAACCCCACAGTCGTCCGCGACTGGACCTAACGGTCAGGGGTCCCTTTACCTTTACCACTCCCATTGTTCTGCCCAGACACTGAGGTCCAGCGCTGAGGGCCCTCTGGCGGTTCCCTCACTGCGAGAAGCCAAGTTACAGGGAACCAGGCAGAGGGCCTTCTCAGTAGTGGCACCAGCCCTGTGGAACGCCCTCCCACCAGATGTCAAAGAGAACAACAACTACCAGACTTTTAGAAGACATCTGAAGGCAGCCCTGTTTAGGGAAGCTTTTAAAGTTTAATAGGTTATTGTATTTTAATATTCTGTTGGAAGCTGCCCAGAGTGGCTGGGGAAACATAGCCAGGTGGGTGGGGTATTAATAAATTATTATTATTATTATTATTATTATTATTATTATTATTATTATTATTAATATTATTATTATTATTATTATTATTATTATTATTATTATTACTACTACTACTTTCTGGCTCAAAGAACTGTCTGACAGTGGAATGCGCTGCCTTGTAAGGTGGTGGACTCTGCTTCATTTTTGGTTTTTAAAGAGAGGTTGGGTGGCCACCTGCCAGGAAGGCTTTAGCTGAGCTCCCTGCATTGCAGGGGGTTGGACTAGATGACCCCCAGGGTCCCTTCCAGCTCTACAATTCTATGATCTCCCTGTCGGGGCGGACTTTGGTAATCTTTCATAATACGGTGCCCTGTGCAAGGCCAAAATGTGGTGCCTCAAAATAGAACTTCTGAGTTATGGATCTTCCCGATTTTGAGTACTCTTGGCACAGTAGCCTGTGCGGTAGAACCGCCCACACTGCCCAAATCCAGTGCTGTCCCTGCCTCTGGAAAGTTTCCTTTTGCCGTTCACACCCTCTGCTAGCTGACCTCCTCATCTGATGCATATGCCCTTCTGCACTCCAGAGACGCCATTATCCCTGCACAACAGGGCAGATCCGGGTAGTTGGCATGGGAACACTAGGAGGAATGGGGATGGAGATTAGAGGCTGGGTTTTCTGGAGGTGGCAGTCTCCGTCCTAGGCTGGGCCAACCGTCTGGGTTTCTGCAGTCTATGTTCCTTCTTTCCTTCTGCCTCCTCCTCCCTGGTCCGTGGCTGCTGCCTCCAGAGTCCCATGTCTCCTCGAGATGTCTGTGATAAACTCCCAGCCTTCCCCCTTTGGACACCTGACACGGGAGAGACACATTGAATCCGTGGCCAAGCCACTGAAGTGTGAAGATGCCCCAGAGGTCCTGGCTGGGGAGGCATCTCAGGGCTGCACCAGTGACGTCTTGGCTACTGGGTCAGATTCAACACGGCTTCAGAGGCACCCCCTACAGGTAGTCAACACATGGGGCATCAAGGGGTCCAACTGCAGCACAGAGGCTTGGATGTGTTATGAAACAGCACCCTCCAGAACAAAGTGCCAGGGTGCCCTGGATTTACCTCTGGTGCCACCGGCCTACGGAGGGGGTCAAGAAGGAGAGCTGGGTTCCTCACGGCACCGAGAGGCCGCCACTCATCCTGGACTGCAGTTACTGGCCGGGGCCCAAGAGCTCTGCATCACCTCCAAGGCTGAGAGCCACGGTAAGGACCCGTTCTGATGCCCAAGGAGACTCGAGCAGGGGGTGGGGGACTTGAAGCCTAGGGGGCGGGACAAGTGGTCCTCCCAGACACACTATCTGGCCCTCAAGAGTCTCTCCTGGTTACACACCTTCCAAAAGCCACACCCTCACTGTCTCAGTGCTTTCAACTGGCTGAGATAGAATAATAGGGTAAACCTAAAGGGTCTTTGAAATGTAGTCTTGCTTGCCTAGATGAAGATAGGTGTGTGTGTTTGTGTAGAAACCTATGGTTTGTGTGTGGCTGGAATGTATCCTTCTGTACAAAGGCAAGAGTCACACCCATTGCTCCACTTACTTTTGCCTCTGGCCCCGCCCACTGCAGGCATGTGGCCCCCAGAGAGGAAATATGGACCTCAGATTGAAAAATGGAACCCTCGCCTAGAGTTAACGGTCACCGCCTGGTAGGATGGCTTCCCTGTTTAAGCATTCCTTTATAGCATAGGGTTACCAGATATCCCCAGTTCCCGGGGACAGTCCCCATATTTGCAAATCTGTCCCCGGACAAATTCCGTCCCTGGAATGTCCCCAGATTTGCAAACCTGTCCCCGGAAACATGGAAGCAGCAGCCTCAGCAGCCCGGAGCCAGCCTGGTAGCACAGTTGGATCTAGCTGGCTTCAGGAGCTGCTCGCTGCCATGGCGCCCGCCATTGTTCCTGCACCACAGCGGCGTGCAGCTTCTGAAGCCAGCTAGATCCAACTGCGCTACCAGGCTAGCCCCTCCTGGGCAACGGCTGCCCACCCGTGACTCCCAAACCTCCCCTGATCTGTCAAAACAAAGGGGGAAGGGGGAAAGAGATTGGGGAAGGCTCGGGAATCACAAGCAAGTGGCGCGCTGTTGCCCAGTTTTAAAAAAAACCTCTGCGCATTTATGTTTCACAGGGTGCGAAAGAAGGGCTTTGCACCTTTATACAATCTGCATGTATGCTTGGGCCCAGGGTCTTTTGCCTCACCATCCCCTCTACTGACTCCCTCTTGCTACTCAGCTTAAAACAAAAGGATCCCCGGATTCATTGAAAAAAATCTGGTAACCATAGTATAGCAGGGATGCCGAACGGAAATGACTAGGGCGGAGTGTTGTCTTCCTCGGTCAGCAAATGCTCGGGGGGGGGGGGATCCCACAAGTCAGAAGGACATTTGTCCTGCAAAGTCTAGGATGACCGGCTCCTTGTCCTTGAAAATGACTGACTTCCGACAATAACCGACTGGCATTACCGGCTACAAGAATTTGCTGAAATGGCGCAGTTGACAAATACCCTGAGAGGCAATTCAAAACAAAAATTTATGGAAAAGTGGGATAGATATAAAACAAATGTTCAAAACTATAGTAAAGGTTCGCTATCTATGCTAGCATTTGATTGACGTTGGAGTGAGTTGAGGAATAAGAGCACATATTGATATAGGAATGTATTACATAATATGTAAAGAAATATACAATAATAAGAGTACATTCATTTGTAAAAAAGGAATATACAACGGGAAAGACAGGAAGTCTAGTGTGTTGGTATGTACAGTGGTACCTCGGGTTACATACGCTTCAGGTTACATATGCTTCAGGTTATAGACTCCGCTAACCCAGAAATATTACCTCGGGTTAAGAACTTTGCTTCAGGATAAGAACAGAAATCGTACTCCAGCGGTGCAGCAGCAGCAGCAGGAGGCCCCATTAACTAAAGTGGTGCTTCAGGTTAAGAACTGTTTCAGATTAAGAATGGACCTCCCGAACAAATTAAGTACGCAACCAGAGGTACCACTGTATATGATTTTGGGGGGGAAATTTTGTGGGGTTTTTTTCTCTTTGTTCTTTCATTTTTTTGTTTCATTTTCTTTCTAGGTATATAAAATTTGTATATAATTTTTGTATATCTGTTGGAAATTATAGTAAGTCCTGTAATGTAGTATGACAACATTTACCGATGTAATATAAGAATGTTAACAAATAAATAAAATGCCAATTCGAAAAAAACAGAAAAAGGAAAAAAAGAAAATGACTGACTTCTCCTGTGTGGCAAATCCCCCAGAAAGCCTGACAAGGACCCAGAACTGCTGATTAATGTTTTCTAACGCATTGTGTGAGCACGAGAACAGGAGCAAGAACCTGGCTGCAGAATCAGGACAAAGGTCCATTTAGTCCAGCATTCCGGCCCAGTCTGTAACCCTGGAGAACTACTGCCAGTCAGTGTAGGTAGTATTGAGTTAGATGGACCAATGGTCTGTCTCAGCCTAAGGCGGCTTCCGGTGTCTTTGTACCCCCTTCTTGCTCCAGGACTTGTCAGCAGCTCCCAAAGAAGAAGCTACGTCATCAGAGGTGCGGCCAGCGAAAGGGGACTCCTGCTGTTGGCCACCGAAGGTTAAGTACAGCCTCTGAATTTCTGGGAGTTCCCGCATCAGAAAGAGACAGAGAGGAGGTTCAGCCCCAGGACAAAGCAGCAGCAGCAGCAGCAGCAGTAATAGTAATGATAGCAGTGTAGAATCATTGAATTGCAGAGTAGGAGGGGACCCTGAGGGTCATCTAGTCCAACCCCCCCCTGCAATGCAGGAATCTCAGCCAAAGCATCCCTGACAGTTGGCCATTCAACCTCTGCTTAAAACCCTCCAAGGAAGGAAAACCCACCAGCTCTTGGGAGAGTCTGTTCCACTGTCAAACAGCTCTTACCCTCAGAAAGTTCTTCCTGAGTTTGAGTCAGAATTTTCTTCCTTGTAACTGAAAGCCATTTTTTTTCAAGCAGGAGAAAACAGTAGTCGTAATAACAAATAATAATTTGCTTCAGTCCTAGTAGCAATCTGTTTACTGCCTGTGTCCATTTTGCAAGAGTTCATTCATAAATCCATTCCACACACCCCCCTTTCTGTATTAATCAGGGATTTGTTTATTTTTTAAACAACCCTGCAAAAAATTGTACTTAAATAGTTATGTTATGCCAAAATGCAGACAACAACCAGTACAGTTCTGGTATTTAATATTTTTATTGATTGTGTTAAAAAGTGCAAACATGAGAGAGAGAGAGAGAGAGAGAGAGAGAGAGAGAGAGAGAGAGAGAGAGAATGAATGAATGTAAACTATCAGCATCACAGCCCGGAAGGACATAAGAACAAAATTGCAGCGCAGGTCCAAATAAAGTATCTGTTCATACAAATATTCCCTTTACAAATAACAAAGAAATGTAGAAGTAAATAAGGAGATGAAATAGAATTGATAGTTATAATTATATGCAAGAAAAGAGGGTAAAATATGGAAACCGGGGAGGACGGGGGGGGGGGGGAGGAGTCCGAGGGCTTTGTATAATCCCAGTATTGTATATATGGAAAATGTTTGGAGTGTATGGAAATAATGTTATTTTTTTTAATAGATATTTATTAAAGATTTTTATAAGAAAAAAGCATAAATAACAAACAACAATGCTTATGTCATACACAAAATTCCATAACTCATTTGGACTTCCTCACGTCTCCCGCTCCCACTTACATTGTTAAAAAGTTTTTCCAGGCAAATTATCATCTTGTTTTCAGTCTTATATCCACTCATTTAAATATGATCAAATAGTTCTCCCAAAGGATTTGTCTTTTCCTTAATCTCACTTATCATCTAATTTCAATCTAGTTTAGTGGTGGCCAATTATTTATGATCAAGCATCCTTCTTAACATTCAATCAAGTTACAATATTTTTGTAAATAAGTTTTAAATTTCTTCCAATCTTCTTCCATCCTTTCTTCTCCCAGGTCTCGGATTCTGCCGGTCATCTCTGCCAGTTGCATATAGTCTATCAGCTGCATCTGCCATTCTTCCAGTGTGGGTAGATCTTGAGTCTTCCAGTTCTTGGCAATAAGTATCCTTGCTGCTGTTGTTGCATACATAAAGAATGTTTGGTCCTTCTTTAACACCCCCTGACCGACAATACCCAAGAGGAAGGCCTCTGGTTTCTTGGTGAAGGTATACTTAAATACCTTTTTCAGCTCGTTATATATCATTTCCCAGAAGGCCTTCACTTTAGGGCAGGTCCACCAGAGGTGAAAGAATGTTCCTTCATTTTCCTTACATTTCCAACATTTATTATCAGACGAATGGTATATTTTGGCAAGTTTAACTGGGGTCATGTACCATCTATATATCATTTTCATTACATTTTCCTTCAAAGCATTATATGCAGTGAAGTTCAGCCCTGTGGTCCACAACCTTTCCCAGTCCTCAAACATAATGTTATGCCCAATATCCTGTGCCCACTTTATCATAGCAGATTTAACCAGTTCGTCTTGTGTATTCCATTTTAACAGCAGGTTATACATTCTTGATAGTACCTTAGTCTTTGGTTCTAACAGTTCTGTCTCCAACTTCGATTTCTCCACCTGGAACCCTAGTTTTTTGTCATTTTTAAAAACTTCTTTAATCTGGGCGTAATGTAACCAGTCTCGCACTTTACCCTCCATTTTCTCCAAACTCTGCAATTTCCAGTTGTCACCGTCTTTTTCTAATATTTCCCAATATTTTGGCCATTTGGCCTCCATATTGGGTCTTTTTCGGGCCTTGGCTTCCAGAGGGGACAGCCACCTCGGAGTTTTGTTTTCCAATAAGTCTTTGTATTTTGTCCAGGCATTAAATACTGCTTTCCTGACAATATGGTTCTTAAAGGCCTTATTGATCTTAACTTTGTCATACCATAAGTATGCATGCCAGCCAAAAGCATTGTTAAAACCTTCCAAATCCAACACATCAGTGTCTTCAAGAAGTAGCCAGTCTTTTAGCCAGCAGAAAGCTGCGGCTTCATAGTACAATTTTAAGTCTGGCAGGGCGAAGCCCCCTCTTTCTTTTGCATCAGTTAAAATCTTATACTTAATTCTGGGCTTTTTGCCCTGCCAGACAAATTTAGAAGTATCTCTCTGCCACTTCCGGAAACACTCCGTCTTGTCCACAATTTGCAATGTTTGAAACAAGAACAACATCTTTGGCAATACATTCATCTTAATAGCAGCAATTCGGCCTAACAAAGAAAGCTTCAATTTTGACCAACTGTCCAAGTCTCTCTTAATTCCAGACCAACATTTTTCATAATTATCCTTAAATAGACTCAGATTTTTTGCTGTTATGTTTACCCCTAGGTACTTTACTTTTTTAACCACAGTTAGTTCTGTTTCTCTCTGAATCCGTTCTGATTCTGTATCTGTCAAGCTTTTCCCCAACACCTTGGTTTTCTGTTTATTTAGTTTAAATCCCGCCACCCGACCAAAGTCTTGAATCAGTTGTAATACTCTTTTTGTACTAGATTCTGGCTCCTGCAAGGTCAAGACTAGGTCATCTGCAAAAGCTTTAAGTTTATATTGTTTCGCTCCGACCTGAATCCCTTGCACCAACCGGTCCCCTCTAATCCTATTCAAGAGCACCTCCAGGACCGAAATGAATAACAGAGGGGAAATCGGGCAGCCTTGTCGTGTACCTTTTTCAATTTTAAGCTCTTCTGTAACCACATTGTTAACTATCAATTTAGCCTTTTGTTCTGAATATATTGCATCAATCCCATTTTCAAAACCCTGTCCCACTCCCATTTCTTTTAAATTCCCCTTCATAAATTTCCAAGAGATATTGTCAAAGGCCTTCTCCGCATCTATAAAAATTAACACTGCTTTTGTATTTATGTTTGTTTGCACAAGTTCCAAAATGTCAATGATGTTCCTTGTGTTGGCAAACATATGTCTACCTGGGAGAAAGCCTGCCTGATCTTTGTGAATTACTTCATTTAAGACTCTTTTAAATCTGCTTGCCAAAATATCTGCAAATATTTTATAATCCACATTTAAAAGGGAGATGGGACGGTAGTTCTTAAGTTGTGTCTTCTCAGTTTCCGATTTTGGTATCAATGTGATGAAAGCTTCCTTCCACGATTCTGGCGCCTTCTTTCCCTCCATAATTTCGTTGCTGACCTCCATCAATGGTTGTATCAGATAATCTTTCAATGTCTTATAATACTTGGAGGTCAAGCCGTCTGGCCCTGGAGATTTGCCCAATTTCATGTTCTGAATGGCTTGTTCAATCTCTTGTCGTGTTATTTTGCTGTTCAGGAGTGATCTATTTTCTTGTGAAAGCTTTTTAAGTCCGTTTTTTTCCAAAAATTGTTTAATCTCAGCCTCATTCTGCGGCCCTTGAGTATAAAGTTTTTTGAAATATTTCTGAAAACACTTTCTAATCTCCACGGGGTTCTGAATGTTTCTTCCTTCAATTTCCAAGTTTGTGACTACGTTTAACTTTTGTCTCTTCTTCAACTGCCAAGCCAGCAGTTTCCCACATTTATTTGCTGATTCGAAAGTTTTTTGTCTCATTAGTTTGATCTTCCATTCTATTTCCTGGTTCATCAATTTGGAATATTGTGCCTGATGGAGTTTAATTTCTCTCAGAATCGGCTGTGACTTCGGATTCGATCTTAACTTCTTCTCTAACTCTTTGATTTTCTCCAAAATCTTGTCTTTCCTCTCATTTTGTGTTCTTTTTTTAACAGCATTCTGTTGTATCAAGAACCCCCTCATCACAGCCTTGCTTGCGTCCCAAATGATTCTTTTTTCCACCGTAGTGCTCATGTTTATCTCAAAATAGTCCTTCAAAACTTTTTGGGCCTTCTTGATGATCTCCTGATCTCTAAACAAATTGTCATTCATCTTCCATCTAAAGGAACCGGTTGGTAGAAGTGTCAAATCCATTTTCAATGCATTATGGTCGGAGCAGGTCTTTGGGCAGATTTCCACTTTCCTGACCTTGGGTGCCAGACCTCTAGTTATCCATATTTGGTCGATTCTTGTCCAAGTCAGCTGGGCTTCAGAGAAGAATGTTCCTTCTTTTCCCAAGGGGTTCTTTGTTCTCCAAATGTCAATCCAGTCCATATTGTCTGTCATTTCGAAAAAGGTCTTTGGTAGTCTGCCATCTTTCGTAACATTTTGGCTTTGTGACTTATCCATGTAAGTTGATACGACTCCGTTCATGTCTCCCATCATAATGATGTTGTCATAGTCCAGATACTCCAGCATAGTCTCATGCAACTTCTTATAAAATTCCGATTTTCCTTCGTTTGGTGCATAAATTCCTAATAGCAAAATCTTCTCTCCTTGGTGTTGTATTTCGATTGCCAAAATTCTTCCATGTTCATCTTTAAATAGAAATTTGGGTGACAGGCTCTCTTTTGCATAAATCACCACGCCTCTCTTCTTTACTGTGTCTGAAGATATAAATTCCTGACCAAGTCCTTTATTTATTAACACTTTTCTATGGAGCCTAGTCACATGTGTTTCTTGTAGGCAAATAATGTCCAATTGTTCCTTTTTTAATATATGAAAAATTTTCCTCCTTTTTTCCGGAATATTGCAGCCATTTATATTCCAACTCAACAGTTGCAGAGACATCCTGGATAAATCTGGTTATTTTTCTGGGAGTGGTACCTTATTGGCTGGGTCTTCAGAATCCGAGGGTGCCGGTGCCTCTGGTGCTCCTGGCCCTGGTGGTAATTCAAGTCCTTTTTGAAGGTCCTCTCCGTACACGTTTAGAAATTTGTCTCTGTCTTCCAATGTTCTAATTTTAATCTTCTTCCCTCTGAAAGTAAACGATAATCCTTGAGGAAAGTCCCACCTGAAGATGATTGAGTTGCTCCTCAGCAGTCTTGCTAGTTCCAAGTACTCAGATCTAAGATCCAAAAGTTGTTTAGGAATGTCCTTGTAAATTTCAGTTCTTTTGTCCAAGATGTCCAGTGACTTTCCGTAGTGCAGACCCAGGATCTTGTCCCTTTCCTCCTTTGATCTCAATGTTATCAAACAGTCTCTGGGTTTGTCTTTCTTTGTAAGTCTTCCAAGCCTAAAAGCTGATACAATTTTAAAGTCTTTTTCTTCTAGGTTCCAAAACTTGGAAAATATTTTGGTCAGAAACTCAGCTAAGTTGTCTTCTTCCACTTCTGGGACCGACCTAATCCTTAAATTAGTCTCCCTGTTCCGTAATTCAATCATAGAAAGGTAGGTCTGGTGTTCTCCTACTTGTTTACTGAGTGGTCTCACCTCTTTTTCTAGCTTTCCAAGTCTTTGGCTAGCATCTTCAGCCAATTTCCGATTTTCACCTGTAGCCTCCTTCAATTCTCCAATTGCTTGTGTATTCTGTGCCACTTGTCCAGTTAATCTATTTAGACATTCTGTGTTTTGATCGATTTTAAATGTTTGCTCATCAGCTTTTTTGTCCAGGGATTCAACTCTCTTATCCAAAGATTCCAATTTTTCATAGATTTTCTCTAAAATAGAAACAGCTGATCCAGAGGCCATATCTTCCAGTTGTAATTCCTCAGTTTCTCCTTCTCCTGCCCTTGGCAAGGATGCAGCTTCTTCCTCAGAAAGTAAAGTAGGCACAGACGATCTACGTGGCTGTAAGGCTGTGGCTAAGGTTGTTTGTCTGGTTCTTACTCTATGTTCCTTTTCTTTGGGCTCCTTTTCTTTAGGCTCCTTTTTTCTTGCACCACTCATTCCAAAGTTATCTAAAAGTCAAGGTCAGGCTGAGTTGTTTCCCATGAGAAAGAGACGGCCCAGATGGTAACAGTCAAACAGGAGGCCGGGAAAGAGAAAGTAAAACAATGCCACTGCTGTAAATTCCAAAACCTCTAGGGGGAGCTTAGAAAGTCTTTCGGGAAGAGATCAATTCCAATAAAGTTCATAAAATCAGAATTAATGTCCAGGAACCTTCAAATAATAAATTTTGGCAGAGTTGGTATTAAATAACTACAATGTCTCAAATAGTGCTTGCTGGTATTCCAAATGGTGCCTCAAAGTAGCAATTCCAAACCCCTCAGATTGTTTCCAAATTTAGATTCAAAGTGTCCAAATCTGCAAGCTGACTGCTACAGTTACTCAGGCAGTTCCAGCGCCTGGGTTTTTAACTTAAGTTGTAATTCCAATAGGAGAAGATGTCACAGTCCAAATTAGCAACAAAAAGTCTGGTGCTTACAGTCCTATTCTGCTTCAAAGGAGGTTCAATGGGTGCTCAGATCCATTAGGTTAAAAGTTCAGTCTCTGCCTCCACACCTCCTGCTCTTTGCTTTGAAGTTCAGTAGCAGCGGAAGACGGACTTCCTTTTTTTTCCGTCAATCCGCTTTCAGCCAAATTCCGTTACTTTTTAGAGCTTTAAAATTTTTGCAAGTCCTTATTACTCATGGATTGTTGCTTTCCGAAACATAGATTCAGGAAGAAAGGTCAGCGCTCACCGGCAACAGCTTCGCGGCTTCACTCCGTTGACTGCGGAGTGACCCTCAGCGCCGCTACCCCCTCCGCGATCCGGAGCCCCTTACGGGGTTCCTTCAACGTTTTGGGGGCAGCTCCTGGCGCCCACCGGGTCCCAGGACCGCAGGCTTCTGCCGCCTGCGGTTTTCCAATGTGGGTCTCCGCTTCGCCGTAGCGGACGACCCGTTTCAAACGGAGCTTCCCTCTCCTGTTTAGAAGAGGGCAGCCATTACCGTTCGCGCCGCCTCCGGAAGTGGAAATAATGTTAACATAAAAATCTGCAAATAAAAAATTTAAGAAACAAAGGAACAAAAATATGTAAAAATATTCTCCACCCATGAGTCCCACCATTACTGAGAATAAATCATTGCTTTTTTTCTGGGGGTATGTAGGGGTACGCATACCCCTAAACATCTTGTGAATCTTTGGTCCGTTTATCGTATTTATTTTTCTTGATTTGAAATATAAAATGGTGGTTTTCTTGAGTCAAAATGAGAGTACCCTGAAACATTTAATTTTTTTTTAGAAAAAAAGCACTGGAATAAAGGTTCTGTAATGTCTTAGGTGAGCCAGACGTTTGCATGTAGGGGTGGCCCTGAGAGTTTGTGTGTCTCGATATTCATATAAGAAATCGGTACAATTCTGGTAGCAGCAGCAGTAGAGCCATCAGCTGAAAAGGCAACCAACCTCTTGTGCCAACACATAGCAGTCCCTGCAGAACAGCACCCCCTTTGGGGCAGGAGGGGAATAGGTTCCATGCCTGCGCCTTGACCGTGCAACTCTCTCCTTCCCTCTAAGAATGCAACAACTGCTGCTTTCACCTGTGTGGCCCTGCCCGCCCCTGCTACCTTAGCCTCCAAGATGAGGAAGGCCACGTTGTCCTGTGGTTCTGCAGACCTTTCCGACTGGGCCTCGGCTGCCTCCGTTGCTGCCAGATGGAGATGGTGGCTTTCACCGGCGATAACCAGCTTATCGGCACCGTGCGCCAGAGGTGTGTGTGTGTGTGTGCAGCCAGTTCAGACTAGGGCGGCGGGAGGGTTCAGAGGTGAGCAGTTGTCCATGCCACTGGAGCATGCATGAGATGCCCAAATATTCTCGGCTGCTACATACCCTGAGCCTAACTTTTAAGGCAGCTCTGTTGCCTGCTAGGAAACTGTAAACTTCTTTGATGGGATCTATCTGCCTACCAGTCCCTGGGATCTGTCTCTTGGTCACACTCGAATTCAGGACGGTGGGGAACATTCTCCCACCATTACTGTCCCATCTGGATCAGGGTGAGTCCAACAATATCTGGTGGCTCTGCTCTGATTTGAAAATCTGGGGCCGCCCTTGGGCCTGATCTGGAAGCTCCAGCTGGTGCAAAACTCTGCAGGTGGACTGTTGAAGGGGGAAAACCATTCCAGCACATTAGCCCGGTGCTCAAAGGGCTAATGTGCTCAAAAGGCTCATGCCCATACGCCAGCAGGCGAGATTCAAGGCCCTGGACAACTGAGTTCCTGGATACTTCTGGGACTGCCTGATCTCTTATGTTCTTTATTATTATTTTTTTGAAAATAATATTTATTAAAGTTTTAAAAGTTACAAAAAGAAAAAGTAAAAACACCATATTAAACAAAAACAAAACAGCACATCAGAATAAGGAAAAAAAAGAAAAAAAAGAACAGAAAAATAGAAACAATTAAAAAACACATCAAACCTTCCCATAACTTATCTTTCATTTGCTTGTTTCCTTGACCTCCTCACACCTCCCTTTTTTGTATTCTGGTTCGGTTAACTATTTCAGCAAATCCTTTCCATCTTTTCCAATTTTTGTCCTGTAATTTATCTTAATATAATGTAACTTTACTTTCCCTCCTTTCACCAATTAACAGTCTGTTTTTTCCTAAACAGTCGGTGGAGGAAGATTGGAATAAATTTAAAGATTATCTACAGAAACAGTGTAAAATTAATGAATGTTAGAAGGATGTTGGAATGAAGTTATGTGGTTTTAGCAGAAATGTTATTAAGGTCTTATGTTCTTTATTGATCTCATGGGGGAGTCACTGTTAGGGGTCCCCCATGGCTCGGATAAGGAGATTTGCATTTTCTATTGTGGGTCCAATTTTGTGGACTTCCCTTCCAGTTGATTTCTGACAGGCAGGGGTGCTAACTTGAATAAAATATTGCAGGGGCCCAAGTAAGCCCGGCCCTCAATCACATGATGCAATGCATACACACCATTTGAATGGGAATGCCCACCAGCTTTGTGGGGGCCCTGCCCCCTCAAATATTTGATTATGCCTCCACGACCCCTAGGGACTGACTCCTATGCTGACAAGACTCCTCCATTTTGAACTACAGGCATCGCTGAAGACTATTTATTCCAGCAGGCTTTTAACCAAATTCTAATTTTAATCATTCTAACTCTTTTATTGTACACTGGAACCTCGGTTTCCGAATGTAATACATTCTGGAAGACGGTTTGACTTCCGAGAACTGAGGCGCAATGGGCAGTCGGCAAAATCCATTGAGAAAATAGAAAAACATTCAGCGGAAACTGTTTGACTTCCGAGGCACGTTTGAAAAGGAAAGCAATTACTTCTGGGTTTTTGGCGCTCGAAAACCGAAACGTTTGGCTTCCGAGATGCTCGAAAACTGAGGTTCCACTGTACTGGGTCTTAGGTAAAGGTAAAGGGACCCCTGACCATTAGGTCCAGTCATGACCGACTCTGGGGTTGAGGCACTCATCTCGCTTTACTGGCTGAGGGAGCCGGCGTACGGCTTCCGGCTCATGTGGCCAGCATGACTAAGCCGCTTCTGGCAAACCAGAGCAGCGCACGGAAACGCCGTTTACTTTTCCGCCGGAGTAGTACCTATTTATCTACTTGCACTTTGACGTGCTTTCAAACTGCTAGGTTGGCAGGAGCAGGGACCGAGAACCGGGAGCTCACCCCGTCATGGGGATTCGAACCACCGACCTTCTGATCGGCAAGTCCTAGGCTCTGTGGTTTAACACACAGCGCCACCCGCGTCCCTTACTGGGTCTTAGAGACCACTGTAAATTAAGCAGGATATAAATTATCAAAATATACCAATGAAATGAAATGTCTTGGGGTGTGGCTATAGAGCTGAAAGGGTGGACCTTGTTCCCCAGGTCTTCGTTATCGTCGACATTTGAACAAAGCAGTATGAACTGACCCCCTGTTGGAGGTGGGTAGGCGTCCTCTGTCCTGTTGGCTTGGAGATTTATCCCAATCCCCACCCCACAGCTGCTCCCCTCTACTGTCTCTGTGCGTCCCCCAAGACTCACCCGCTGATGTACTTAGGTGCCGCATCTTCTCCCATTTCCTGGAAGTCAGTGATGCCTGTGGTTTTGCCACCATGAAGATCTATGGCTCCTGCATTCCTAGACGGTGCTTCTCCGAACAGGAGTTCCAGGTAGGGAAAGAGGTCGAGGGGACCATGACAGATGTGAAACAAGGCGTCTCAGAAGGGGAAAGTAAGTTTTGCTTTGTCAGAGAGATCTACACTCCTTCCAAGGGCGGAAGGTGGCGGCCCAGGGATGGAAATAAATAATAATAATAATAAATAATAATAATAATAATAATAATAATAGCACCACAGAAATTTACCATGGGCCACAGGGCGCAGCTGAACCGGGTTCCACAATAAAGGATCCCATAATAAATTACACACACACATATATATACAATAATAAAATAGTAATAATAGAGATTAATGATATGTACGTGTAAAAACAAGATTCAGCCATGCTGAACTTTATAAAGTAATTGTAGAAGACAATATTGAGTATGCCGTTCCAAATGTAGACGTTTGCTTTCATACATTTTTTAACGTTAATGGTCACAATTTGCTCAGCTCAGTGTTTGTTTTCTTAGCTGAAGTATATTAAAAATCCCAACGGAACAGCTGTGCCACAGGGCAGGCTGGGTGCCTTATCTCTACTAAGCATAGAAACAGATGTGTGACGTTAGATTAGTTTTAAGGAGCAGGTCAAAGAACTTCACAATTACAAAAAGTAGGAGAAATTTTTTCAGATACAAAGTATACAGACATAAACATTATCTTCCATCTTACTGCAGGTTTCGTTTTGTTTCAAAAAGTAGAAATTTATTATACAGTTTATTATAGTTCATATTTTGAATTTGATATATATGGGGGCACCAGAATCCTTTCAGTGCTTATAAAGGTCTTAATCCGGCCCTGAGAAGGCCTTTCCACCCATCCAAGTCCCAGCGGTGCTGTTGGAAATAACCCACCACATTAACCTTCGCCAACCCGGTGCCCTCCAGATGTTGTAGTCCACAACATCTGGAGGGCACCAGGTTGGCGAAGGCTGCCTGAAAGCGAGGGCAGGGAACACTCCATTCGCTCTCGTTATCTTCCCAACGACACTTCATCATCACCACAGCTCCGCTGACGTGATGTGATCATTCACCCATGGATGACAGAGTGTCACTTCAATTCAAGAGCCCTGTGATCTTGCCATGGGCTGTTGACGCCTTTCAAAGTTAGCTCCACACCCTTGACTTTCTCCGTCGATGAAAGCCCAACTGGAGCACCCTTGTCTCAAGAAGGGAGAGCCCAGGGTGCTTGCTCACAATGACATCATTGTGGGGAGATGGTTTCCTGTAGGTCCGGCCCTACCGTTTGGCAAGGTCAGGCATCTGTCTCAGGCGGTACATAATGGGCAGTGGCACTGAGTTTTTGGAAGACAGAGCAGTCTTCCTAGAGCTTTGAAAGCTAGCCTGCTTCCATCAGGTGTGAAGGACTTTCTCCCACTACCGTTGCCGATGTGAGGGTCAGCAGCCATCTGAGGCAACTTGTTCTCTGCCTCAGGTAGCAAAGTGTCTTGGCTCCCAGCTCAGTGCAGCGTTCAAATAAAGTTTCTCCCATGTTGATCATTGAGCATGACCTTTGCTCCTCCTCTCTCCAGGTCCTCTCCTCCACTGACAGCGTAGTAGCCACTATTTGGAAGAAGTGGCCAGGATTCAAGGAGGAGCGCAACATGGATCATGAGTCCTTTGGAGTGGACTTGGGTAGGAGAATTCCCATCCTCTTTTGGGCAGAGCACAAAACATTGCAACCTGATTGTCAGTTGCGACATCTACTTGCTGTCTAGCTGTTGTTGTTTAGTCATTTAGTCGTGTCCGACTCTTCATGACCCCATGGACCAGAGCACGCCAAGCACTCCTGTCTTCTGCTGTCTACTTATATTATGCTAATATTTTTTAAAAAATTAGTCCTTAGTTTAGCATTTGCAGAAGTGCTCAGGGTGCCTCTAAAATGTCGTTAGCGTGCTAATGCAGCGAGGAGAGGGGAGAGAAGAAAGGGGAACACTTCTTACCTCTGATGCACAAACACGTAACAACACAGAAACAAAACACCGGAGGGGACTTTGTAGGGCAGAGATGGGGTAAAGGTAAAGGGACCCGGATCATTAGGTCCAGTCCCAGAAGACTCTGGGGTTGTGGCGCTCATCTCGCTTTACTGGCTGAGGGAGCCACCCTACAGCTTCTGGGTCATGTGGCCAGCATGACTAAGCCACTTCTGGCGAACCAGAGCAGCACATGGAAACACCGTTTACCTTTCTGCCGGAGCGGTACCTATTTATCTACTTGCACTTTGACGTGCTTTCAAACTGCTAGGTTGGCAGGAGCAGGGACCGAGCAACGGGAACTCACCCCGCTATGGGGATTCGAACCGCTGACCTGCTGATCGGCAAGTCCTAGGCTCTGTGGTTTAACCCACAGCGCCACCCGCTGGGCATAATCAGGCAAGCCAGACTTCTCCATCTGGAGCATGAGGCTGATTCAGGGAGGCTATGCCCACCTGCCCTAAATGTGACATCCGACACCTGGGGGGAGGCAAGTGAGGGTGGGGCTTGTTCAAATGGACCTTGTGGGGGCTGATGATTAGTCTTCCCTGCAAAGCCTCCTTGTGCAGAGGATTTTCCCACCTCTCCTCTGGCCCTGTGTCCCTCATGCAATCCCCAGATCTACTTCAGATTTTTTTTGGGGGGGCACCCCACAACAAATTTAGGGGGTGTCCTTAGGCAAGGCATTTTTGCATGCCTGTTTCCACTAACATATGTGTTTTAATGCACGCTTTACGTCTTTATACGCAACGCTTGGCTTGAGAACTTCACTGCAAAATTCGGAGAAATGCAAATGGTGGTATTTCAGTTGGCATATTGATTCAGAAAGTGTTCACCTGTCGGATTCCCTCCCTCTACATAGAAGTAAACCCCTTATTCAGTGGAGCTCAGTAGCAAGCAAGTGGGCAGTTTATGCCTGCGCCAGCTCCCCAGAGAGAACCCCCACATTCTGAGGTGCCCAGCCAATAGAGCATGAGACTCTTATTTTCAGGGTTGTGGGTTCCAGCCCCAGGTTGGGCAAAAGATTCTTGCATTGCAGGGGGTTGGACTAGATGACCCTTGGGGTCCCTTCCAACTCTACAGTTTCTATGATTCAGCCACCTCACAGTTTTCTGCCTCTGTGACAAATTTCTCCTGTTATCCCAGCAGCAAAACTGACTCCAGCATGTTCCTCTAGCCCAGCTCTTAGCTTTGAAGGATGCTGCCTTTCTCAGACTCTGATGGGTATTCCATTCCAATAGCGGGAGAGACATTCCCAGCTCTTATCCGTCAATCCTTTGATGCATGTCCACTCGCTCTTTGTCATCCAAATGCCTTTTGCTGGGCTTTGAGCGTTCTTCATTTATACTGCAGCACTCAGGAGCCAGCTTCGCGGAGCTCAGGGACACTTACTCCTCTTGGGCAAAGGACGGGAGAATTTCAATTTCGCTTGTACTTGTAAGGGTGAGCAGTCCTGATTCGCAGTTCCAGAAACAACACACAAGCTTCAACATCAAAACAGGGCTGCCTTTTGAAATGAACACTTGTCTGAATTTCACAATGAGTTCCTCTGGCCAAGTAATGCGCACCAAGATGCATAGGGTGTGCACAGAATGCATACGTTGGTGAAGATAACATTTCAAATGTGCTAGATTGGGAGAAATGGCTATGCAGAATGTATATATTGGGGGAAATTGCATAGGAATGTATGTACATTAGGAGAGTTTTGCTGGTGGGGTTTAATGAGGACTTTAAAAAATAATGGAGACTGATTTGGAAATTTGGCAAATGTAACTTAAGACTGGGGAACTGAGAAACTGAGAACCATTTGGCTGCAGGCTTTAACCTCCAAGGGAGAAAGTCATCTGAGCTCTGGGTGGTTTACTTATAGGGGAAAAACATGCACAGGAGTGACTGTGAAAGTGGCAGAAGAGAGCTCTGAATTTCTGCTAGACCGGGGGAAGGTGTGCAACTCTGGGAAAATGTAGAACCCTCCATATTGTTAATCAGTATGGAAATGGGAGCGCCTTGCACTGATAAAAAGGAGAGAACGGCATCTCTTGAACCCAACAAAACACAAATTTTGGAAGTTGGAAGAGAGATTTCTCTTTCCAGCGCTTAGAACCGACCCGTTCCCATCACAGGGAGAGCAATTTCACACTTTGAAAACATTAGATCTAGCCCAATGCAGGCTCCCTCTTCAGAAGAAAGGCTCTTTGTGCATGCTCAGATATAACCTCTCCCTTTAACTTCACCCCACTCTTGAAAAAGACTCCCCCCCCCCCCCGCTTCTCAGGGGGCAGGCTGTCTGCGCATGGTCAAAGCTATTTAGCATGAGGTGGAAGAGTACTGGAAAACAAAAGCTGGCCTTGGCAACCCCATCCCAGGAGTGAGAAGGGAAGTGTCCATGCTGTGGCAATATTCTGTTCTCTTGTGAATAATACCCAGTTCTCTTTCCGGCAGTTGCAGCAGACCTGAGCAATGAGGAGAGGGCTTTGCTCCTGGCTGCAGCATTCCTGCTGGTAAGTGGTGAAGCTGTGGATCGTTGCCACTGTGTGTTCTCAGTGAGTCAGTATCCCAGCAAGGCGAAAACACTTGGGGGGGCATAGCAGAGTCAGTGAGGAGTGTGGCCCCTAGAGACTTCTGAGAGCCAGGTGGAGAAGACCAGAGGGCAGCATTTAGAGACCCTGGGACTGAGGCTCTCTAGTCTGGATTCAACAGTGTTATGATATTGGCTCTTTCCCCAAATTTATTCCTTTAAACCCCTTTCCTAACAGCAGGGAAGAGACTCCTGCACATCAGCCAAATATTGGCTGTGGGTATGCATCTCTCTCCCCCCCCCCCATGACAACAGGCTCATAGCGCCCTCTGCTGGCTGCCTTTAGCAGCCACAGATGGACAATGAGCACCTCCAAAAAAAGGACGCATGAGTCAAGAACAGCTTGGCACTTTTTTGCACTGACTCGTTTTCCCCTTTCCCCTGAGAACTGGACCCAAGCTGGTCACTCTTCCCCAATGAAATGTGTATGCCCATTTATGTTACTCTAGCTCATGCCTCTCGGTTTGTGACGAAATAGAAGATTGCGACCTCCTTTTTGTGTTTTGTTTCCCAGAACTTCATGTTCTTTGAAGTGAGCTGATGGGCAGCGCTAAGAGAAGACGGCAAGGAACTTTCGTGGCTCAACCCCGTTCTGCACCCAGAGGATCCCCAATTGTAACATCTTGCCGTGGAGAAGCTCCCACAGTGTCTCCGACTAGGAAGGCCAACTTTGTACTGAAATGCCTGTACCTTTCACAGCTGCCTGGGATCCAGGCATCCAACAGGAGAGGCTACTCCTCCTCTAGAGGTCAAGAGGCGGAAGAGGAAGCCTCACCTACTAAAGGTCTGTGTGTCAGGCGGTTGTGAAAGACCCAAGAGCCAGTGCAGAGAGAAAAAAGTTGGCAGCCCTGTCACAGAGGCACCCTGTTCCACTTTGGAGCGAGGGCATTTGTCACCCCACCTTCTCCTTATGCAGAGGATGGCCACGGAATCATACAATTGTCGAGGTGGAAGGGAACCCAAGGGTCATGTAGTCCAACCCCCGGCAACATGGGAATCTTTTGCCCAAGGTAGGGTTCCAACCCACAACCCTGAGATTAAAAGTCTTGTGGCATCCCAGAAGGCGATCTGCAAGGTATTCTTTAGCTGTGATTCCTGCTTTGCAGGGGGCTGGAATAATTACCCTTTGGGCCCCTTTCAATTCTGCGATTCTGACTTGATGCCAGTGGAGGCTGCTGGTTCATGAGAATGGGGCAGTGCCCAACTCCCTGTTTGCCCTCACTTGGCCCCAACTCCCTGTTTACCTTGCTATTCAACCAGTCCAGGGAGTGGGGGCACTGCCTTTCTTCCCCTTAGACTCAGCATTGGCCTTGTAGAGTTCAGCAGGGAGGGAGAGAAGCACTGGGACAAAACTGGAATGAGTTGGCTCTGCCTTTTCTTGGCTTTGGCGCCACCTGCTGTTGGGCTCCCTGCCATCCATCCTACTAGCCTCACCGGACAGGATGAGCTGCCATTGCATTCGGCACCTTGGAATTTTGAGCATGAAAACAAGATTCCTCGCAGAGCCCAGGAAAGGTGGATCAAGAACCATGAGGCCAGAATCCAGCATTTTGCAGTCCCCATGTTCTCAGGCTTCTGGCACCGAGGGTAACTACTGAACTTCCTTCTGGAGCTCCTTAGAAGCCATTTTGCAATATAAATGGCCTATAAGTTGTAATTTATAATAATGTTTAGTACGGTATCTGCTATTTGAGGATAGGTGGGTGGCTTTTAAAAACTTTTCCATGGTAGCTTTTGTTGCGTAAAATAATTTGTGCTGGATACTTGCTTTAGTCTTCAGTGGGAGTTTTGTAGTTTTGAAAGCTGTTCTGTGTAACTTGTACACTGCTAGAGAATCTTTATTAGGATGTGGCTAATAAATTTAAATGCACAGCATGTGAGGATTATGCTGCAAACCTTTTTGATTAAACTTGCTGATGAGTTTGTTTGGTCAAAGTGTCCACTCAGACGGAAAGTGATGCTTCCTCAAAGAATTGACTTTGCTCATGGCAATGTCAGCATGTAACCAGATCTGGTTGGCTAGGCAGCATCATGGCATAACCTCAGTGACATCACCAGGTAGCGAGATATGCTTTGCTGTGTGGTGTCATCATATAACCTCATTCTCCGCCTGATCTCCGACTGCCTGGAATTTCCCTTGACTAATCAAGGAAAATGATGTAGGAATAAGAAGTTTGTGTTTGTGGTAGCAGCACAGAGGTTAAAAATAGTAGTGAGCCTCATCAAAGGAAAAATAAACATTGTATATTGGGATGATGATTGCTAGTCCCCAATCCTCTGGGATGGTAGCTGATTCGCTGGTGAGCAAGGCAGCAAGCACTGGGGCCCACCAATCAACACTGGCCTTAAGAAGTTCGGGTGAAATATTGTCTGCACCAGAAGCTTTGCTAGGTTTAAGAGACACGGAAGTTAAAAAAGGCAGTGAGCCTCATCAAAGGAAAAATAAACATTCACAGAGTTTAGGATTTCCCCCCCCCCCCAGCAAATGTTTTGAAAGTTAGCTACCTGCATGGGGGATGGCAAGGAACTCAGGGCTGGTGTTAGAAGTGGGATTTTTAAAAGGTGCATTTGGTCCTTGGCTGCTGCTCTCTGAGTGTTGAAAGTTAGGCACTCTCCTGAGTTTTAGACGGAGGCCCTTTCCTATCCCCAAGATGCAACAACAGGAGGTGCCTGACTTGGGCCTGCTTGTCATCGAGACAGCCAAGCTGCCAGGGCTGTACTGCTTCAGACTACCAGTGGGGACTTGCATGGCTGAATGCTCCTCCCATATAAAAATGTCCCAGCACAAGGAAAGCTGAGATGTCAGGGGGGAAGCCAGGCTAGAACTCTTCTCTCCAATATCTAGGTTTACATTGTAATGGGCAGAGATGATGTTGTATGAAGACGCGATTGTGTGAACCTGTACCGGCAGCCTGAAGCAGTACAGGCCAGGCAGAGGCTGACCTCCCCAGTGACAACTGGGCCCAGGAGGACCTTCTGCATGCCAAACATGTGCCCAGCCGACTGATCCATCCCCAGGGCCCCATTTTCACTCCAGGGTGGCTTGCGTTCCAGCTTTGTTACAGATGGGAGGAACCACCACCAAACATACTTCAGTGCTGCTTAAAAAATCAAAACAAAGAGGCAGCAAATTATTAAAGCCGTTCTGAATAGAAACCAGAGGGTGAGCAGAGAGAGAAAAGACACCTCTGGACCCCATATTGTCATGGTAGGCGCTGCAGGGGGTCTGCGTTTTCAGACTGAACAGCAGGCCTCGTCTCTTAAAGCCGAGCTCATGAGCAGACGAAGCCACAGCAACTTGTTTGGCACACAGCTGGGACCTCGAGCGAGACTAAATCCTTAAGTGCCATCATTTGCGGAACAATTAAGGCAACATGGTGGGCAGGAAGCGGCATCTGGCGGCTTAAGCTCCCCTTCCGTGGGTATTTTGCTGGCTTACAGTGCCCAAGTGCTATTAGGATGGAAATCAAATCCCACTCCTGTAACCAATATCGGAAGCGGCAGGGGTCGCGTTTTTATCTGAATAATAAATGTCGAAATGCAGCGGCTGTGCCGACTCATGATCCCGTAAGTAGCAGAAAAACCACAAGCTGCGTCTAGATGGGATGCGATGTGCGCCTAGGAATGCAGATCGCCCTGTGGGAAGAGAACAGGGGGGCCTGGGCCAGAGGAGGAACCGACCCTGATGGTCGGAGGCAGCAATGCGTCTGAACGCCGTTTGCTGGCCTCTTGCGTTCTCACGTCCTGCTTGCGCGTTATCTGGCCGGCCCCTGCGAGAACAGAGTGCTGGATTGATCCAGCGGCCTCCTCTTAGGAAGGGGGAAATGGAAAGAGAGAGAAACACACCAGGGCTGAATGAAGACACAGCAAGATTCTAGGTCATGTCAACATTCAGAGGAGAGGAGGCACCACACCATAGAAATAAAGAGAAACCAGTGCCCTCTTCTCTGCAAAGACAAAATGCACCTCTGTGGAAGGAGCTGCTAAACCACAGGCAGCCTCTCCAGCACTCCCTTCTGAAAATTTCTCATTTTTTAAAGACGCCTCCCATAAATGTCTCCACTGTGAGGACTGTGGAATTGTTTTCCGCCACCCCCCCCCAAAAAAAAATTAAAAAAATTGACTCCCATAGGTCCTGAGCTATGACAATGATGCCATGTCTTTTTCTTGTGGTCTCTGAGGTCCAGTCCCCATCCCCATTTATTGTGGTTTCACAATTTGTTGGAAGCTGCCAGAGCGGCTTCGCCCCAAAGACACCGCTTTCCAGTAATAGCTCCGTGTCAAGTGTCATACGTAGCCCCGGTTTCCAGACTAAAAAGGAAAACCCCAGAGGCAGAACCGAAGAGGTGCTTGCTCTGATTGTCCCTGGTCTGTTTTCTTAATAACCTCTGAATTCTTGCTCCTGTTCTATTGCACTGCCATGGCCAAGAGACCTTAAACACCTGTCATGTTTGACTGATTTATTAGCTCAGTTAACTTTGCAACTGGGGCAGCCTGAAGAGAACCTGCAAAGCTCACCACCCCGAGTGTAAATGCGCGGTCATGCACATTTAACCTGCTTAAAGCCCCAGCCCCAACCCCTGCCTGTGTTCCCCCAGAAGTCAAAGAGAGTGCTCAACTCCTCCCCTTAAGGTCTTCCAAGCAGGTCGCCCTCTCAGATACCTGTTAAGCAGACACGACGACAAGGAGGAGGGAGTAGAGGCCTAATTGTTTATTGGCAGAGGTGAAATGGGGGCACCTGCCAATCGCCGGACTGCCTCCGCCTCTGCAGCAGACATCCGGTTAATACTGGAAATCCCTGGGCAGGAAGAGCCACTTAGCAGGAGGACCCTCCACATCAAAGAGAAACGAGGCGGTAGGGCACCCGGGCTCCGGTGTGGAATGCAAAGTACGGTCACCCACTGGGCTGGACCAAGATGCTTGGGTGCCGGAAGGTCAGTCTTTGGCACAGGGGTGAAAGCCATTGTGTGTCAAATGCCCAGGCCATCCTGCCTCCTCAGCCAGCGGACACATGCACACAGAAAAACCCTCCTCTCCCCCTGCCCGCCTTTTCTGGGCCAGGCTGAGGAGGAGCTGAGTGCTGTATCCCCTCCTCCTTCTGCTCCTCACAGTGCGATCTTGGTATTTCGGAAGCTTGAGTTATCCCTGAAAGACAGAGGAGGGAAGGCGGTTAGCAAATGTATTCTGTCCAGGAAAAGCGGCTGCAGTTTGGTCCACGATGCTCAGGGGAAATTTAGTAGGCAAACATGTTCAAGTTGTGTCGTCCCCCATCCCCCCGCTGCAGCAAAAACAAAAAAAGGTTGCTGAGTGAACAAGTACAGGGCTTGAAGTTTGGCCACAGGTAGGCTCAGGAAATCCAATAATAAAAATAATTATAAACAGGCATCCTGTGCCTGTGATAGACCCTGTCTATCACAAGGAACTGCATTGCTTGAGATATCCCCCAACTCTTCACTGATGGGAAGAGTGCCTCCCATGCACGTAAAGACAAAAAGTGAATAGAGCAGCTTGTGACCTGTAGTATCAGCAGAACTGCAGGTAGGTGCATCAAGGAAGAAAAATTGGATTCTGAACATCCCTTCCTTAAATTTAATGGTTGGAGCTGTTAGCCACATGCATCCAATATGATTCAACTCCCTATCAAAGTGTACATTATCCTCCCAACTGCATTTCCAACACAACCCCACTCCCCCCCCCCCGCAACCATTTCTGGTTCTGTTCAAAACGTTGCCCCCTGAACAGGTCATAGCTCCCCTAACAACAGTAAAGGGGGTGGCCTGTGTGTTTGAGAAAGGCGAGCCTAAGAACCTGATCTGGGAAGATGCAGCTCTGCTAGATCAGGGGAGGGAAAATGAGATGTCTCAGAAGTGGAAGGGGAGCTAAAAGATCTCCCCACTAGCAGCCCTGTAGGATGCCACAAGAAGCCTGGAATGGGCTTGGTAAGATGCTCAGAGAGCAAACTCCATTGGGCAAGGGCAACTGGAGAAACCCACAGGGGGGAAATACAGGATTGGCCTGGCCTGCAAAACTATTGCAAGGCTGTCGAAAGCAAGGCAGAGTGAGAACATCTGGAGGACCTGGAACAAGAGGCAAGGGTAAATGCACCAGGTCCTTCAGGAGCAACCTTGCACCATGCTTGATAAACAGGTGCACATGCATGTAAAGGGGGCCTCTGAACATAACACTCTTGCTGCTCTGCAGGCCACACTGCAGAGTGGCAAGGAATGCACATCTCCTCCCCAGGAACCAGCGTGGCTCAGCCACTATGTGTCAGGGCAGCAAGCTCATATTAGCCTGTGGAAGGAGACACAAATCTCCACCTCTTGTGTTTGTGCTTTGTGACACTTGACTTAGACTGTGTAAAATGTTTGCAGGACTGGGGGGCCCTCGCTCTGCTCCCTGCTCTAACAGCTGGCATCCACCCAACACAAGCAAGTGGGAGACGTACCTCTCAGCCTCGCAAGGCCTCCCCCCTCTGGAACAGCGACCTTTGCAAACAGGCAAGGGGGCTGTCTGGAAGTGGGCAGCTAACATACGGCCATGAGAGAACCTGGTTTCCACTATTAGTGTAGGCTCATAGAGAGCTGATATTACTGAGTGGAAGACTGACCACAGCAGATGCAAGGAACCTTTGGCCCTCTAGATGTTGCTCAACTACAACTCCCATCAGCCCCAGCACGCATGGCCAATGGCCAGGGATGAAGGGAGTTGGGCAGGTTGCTTTTCATTCTTCTTCTTTAAATTTCCCCAGAACCCCCCCCCCCAAATTACATTATGAAAACTTGTATTCTCGTACACGCAATACAACTTATAACAGTACACATCTCTCCTACACATCCTAATTAAGTGATCCACAAGCTATTTCAAACCTTTGGAACTGGTCTTTAGTTTTACTGGAGAACAAACTAAAGCTCCATCGTTCTCCCGCAAAGGTGTCGTTGTATTTCTCCATAAGGGCTATACGCCACACACTATTGTACCAAGGATTCAAGTTTGCGTCTCTTACATCCTTCCAGAATGTGGCTATAGCCATATGAGAGAAATCCGATTTAATCCACTAAGTCCTGATTTTCATTTAAAAACAGACTCCGTAATGGGATGATGGGAGTTGTAGAGCTGAGCGACAACTGGAAGGCCAAAGTTTTCCCACACCTTGTCTACAGGTAACGTTGACAAAGGTCTGTTTTATTTCCTTTTTTCCCCCTTGGAGACCAGAACTGGCTTTGTGTAGGCCAGCCAAGGAGACCAGAGCTTTGTGGTCTGCTCTGCAAGGCTGCTGTGGAGCAGCATTAAGAATCGCAGCAAATCTTGTCGACAGAGAAAGGCCAATGGTTTGTCCCGGCGGTGGGACAAGGGAGCTGCCCAGGCTGAGAGTGACCAAGAGTCTATGCTGGGGAGGGAGAGAGGGGAGGGGAGGGGGGGCTCTGGCTGAGAGGTGCATCTCACAATCGTGTAAGAAGAAATATGAGGCCCTACCCTGGGTGTGTGAGAGAGGGAAGAAGAGCCCCCGTTCAGCGGCCGCCGCTGTTCACCAGCCCATGAAACTCCTCCCAGGCCCTGGCAAGCCAGAGGGGGGGGGGAACGAAAATGGGAAGAGGGTAGGGTGGGGAGGAAGAGAAGGGGATAAAACAACGGTGACAACACGCACACACACACACAGAGGAGAGGAAAAGAAAAGAAAACGAGCACTTCAAACCAAAGGCTTTAACTCTGAACAAGAGCAAAAGAGCAATCGTGCGCAGTTTTAAAGTGCTTGCCCGGAAGGTGCAAAGCTGGCTCCTAACAAGGGAAGCCGATTTGAAAATGCAGCCCAGGCATCTCATGGGGGCAGAAGGCAGGTCAGGAGCTCTTCACCGTGTGCCCCAGCCCCACAACGCCTGAGTAGGCGGCATTTGCTCCCATTTTCCCCTGGCCTCACCCACTCCTCCCCTCCCTCTGTTGGAAGCGTGATTGGGGGGGGGGCTCTTGGGACAAAGATCCGTGCTGTTTTTAATCCTCTGTTTCTCTGTAAAGTTCCCGCATACCGAACACGGTGCAAATAATGGTATTCAGAGACACAAAGAAGTACATCAAGCTACCTTGTATGGATACAGACCATTAATTCATCCAGCCCCTTGTTTTCTGTCTGGGAGCGGCTCCCCACAGCTTTCTGGGATGTGTGCCTCTCTTTCCCAGCCCTGATAGCTCTGATCGCTAGAGGGGGCAGGGTTTGAACCCAGGACCTCCAACAAGCAGCCCTGTGCTACTGAGCCATGGTCCCTCTCCACCAACTTTCACTGAGCCACCTGGCAATTGGTCTGGCTGGCTCACAAGTGGAGAACCTCTTTCCAGCGGAGGGCCGCTTTCTCTTCTAGGCAACTTCCCAGGGGCCACATGTCAGTGGGGGCCAGCAGGGCCAGAGGCAAAAGTGGGGGCAGCAACACGTGTTAATTTGCTCACACTCCCCTCCCTCTCCCCTATCCAGGCACGTCTAGTGGCCAGATCAAAAGAAGTAATAGCACTGCTCTATTCTGCCTTGGTTTGATGACACCTGGAATACTGGGCGCCCCAGTTTAAGAAAGATATTGACAAGCTGGAAGGTGTGCAGAGGAGGGAGACCAAGATGATCAAGGGCCTGGAAACGAAGCCTTATGAGGAACAGCTGAAGGAATTGGGTATGTTTAGCCTAGAAAAGGGGAGACAGAGAGGAGGCATGATAGCCCTCTTCAAATATCTGAAGAGCTGTCCCATGGAAGATGGAGAAAGCTTGTTTTCTCCTGCTCTGGAAGGTAGGACTCAAACCAATGGCTTCAAGTTACAAGAAAGGAGATTCAGACTAAACCTCAGGAAGAACTTTCTGAAAGGAAGAGCTGTTCAGCAATGGAACTGACTCTCTCAGAAAGTGATGGACTCTCCTTCCTTGGAGGTTTCTAAGCAGAGGCCCTGGATGCTTTAGCTGAGATTCCTACATTGCAGGGGATTGGACTAGGTCTCTCCCGATTCTATTATTCCAAGACAAGAATCCTTATCAGAGATCAAGGGCACATTACAGCCAGGCAGAAGCATTAACGGAGACTATAAAGCAGAGCAGGGGAGAGATGCAGGCCAGGTAGAGTCCTGGTGGTCACACACAAGAGTCCTGGATGCCCACATGCAACTGAGGTTGTCCAACACTAATCTAGTTCAATATGGCCTGTTTACTGACCACCTCCATCTCTCAGTGCTACATGAGGTCCTTAACTGGAGAGGCCAGGGAAGCAGCATAAAGCATGGATGCAAAGCATGTGCTCCTCTACTGTGCTATGCTCCTTCCTTCCTACCCTATGGTCCATGGGTTTGAGCCCCACGTTGGGCAAAAGATTCCTGGGTTTCAGGGGGCTTGACTAGATGACCCCTATGGTCACTTCCGCTCTGTACAGGCCTTGCCATGCTCTCCTTATTTCCAGTAGTTCTTCTCCCTGGCCCACTTTTCCAGGATATATAAGAAACCGCATCTCATTGTCTCAGAGCAATTGAACACCTAGTCTAGCATGGTCAACAGAGGCCTCAAAATCCAAAGGCTCCAGCTGGGAGATCTCTGAACCCCTAAAACCTGAAGCCCTTTAACTGGGAGGGAGACTCCCCAGCAAGCTGATATCTTGCTTTCGCTGCCTAAAACCTCTCACACACCCCGAAAACATGGGAGAGCTTACAAGCGATGAAATTTCTCCACCACACTCAGGCCTGAGAAGAACCCTGGGCAATGCATCACGCTGCATGCTGAACACAAGTCCGTTAATAGAGCCATTTTTTGATTGGAAAGCGGAAGCCAATTGTTGCCAGTCACGTCCTGCCTTAAATCTGCTTAGCTAATGACACCCACAATAAACATAAAAGCGCGATCACTATCTGCAGCAAAAGTGCTTTCAGATAAATCTCGGGGAATGGGCCTAATGTTGCCTCCTCTGGCGCTATTTTTCTCACTGATGGGCCAAGTGAGCAGGAATTGGGGGGGGGGGGACCTGCCTGCTTTGCGGAGTCAGACAAATGGAGGTGGAATTGGGAGAGAAGACGATTACCTTAACGACTGCCCCTTCGCGTGGCTTTCTGCTGCCAGAAATACTCTCTTCTCTGAAACTCTTCTACAGCAGCACAGCTTTCACAATTTCTACACCTCTTCACTGGTCTCTCCCCTGTAACGCTACTTTTCAGGCTGGAGTGCAAGCTTTACCGAGTCACAACACATTGGTTCACCCAGCTCAAAAATGTATGCACTGGCTGATGGTGGCTTTCCAGGGTTGTGCTTCAAGCCAAACTACGGATTTTCTCCAAACCCCTCGCTCCTAGATCTCAACAGATCTGCTGCCTCACAACTTGCCAGCAATCCCACCTAGGAGTCACCAGTGTTGTTTCCTCATGACCAAAAGAGGTGCAGATTTTGTCATCATGATCTGTCTACATCACATGGTTTTCCTCAATCACAACCCTTACTTCTGTTGCTTTGAGATTTGCCTGGAGAATGCTAGAGGCTTGTGTGGGGTGAGTTCCTTCTATCAAATGGCAGACCCTTCTCCCAAGTCTGCTTTCCTTCCATACAAGATGAGCATGGGATGAGCGTGTTCCTAGTAATCCTGCAGCCAGAATCCCAGGGAGTGTCTTTAGGAGGGGGAATATTTCTGTGGGACCAAGGAAGAAGGCCACTCGCTCTCTGTCAGCTGGAGCTGCAGAAGCTGCCACGGGGGCCAATTAATGCCTTGCTGTGAAGGGGCTCAATTAAGAAGCATTGTTGACTCAAGCTGGCACAACCTCAGTCAGTTCGCTTCTCCCCTGCCTGCCCCACGAGCTGGCCTTTCCTGTCCCTCTGGCTCCATGCAATGTGGACGGGAAAGAGATCAATCCTGCTGCCCCACTGGACCACTTTGGCGCGAAAGCAAAATCCCCGGCCCTGCTGCCACGCTCAGGAGCAACTGGAACGGGTCCTTTTGCCCAAGCCTCCTGGAGACAAAGAAGGATTTGCGCTGCAGCGAGGACCGAGAGTGCAAAGCGATTCCAGGGCTTAGACACTTCTGACTCCCGGGGCTGAACTCTCTTTGAGCTGAAAATGGTGTGAGAGAAGGGAGGTGGAGGCCTTCAGTTTAAAGCTCTTAGGCCCAGCCTGAGAAGCCCTGAAATGGCCACCAAGAGCAAACTGGGGCCGGAGAAGCGTTTCTAAGTTTCTCACGGGGGCAGAGGGCTGGGAGGAAAGAGGGCATGGAGGGCTGGTGACCACTGACTTGGAACAGAGGTGGGGAGGTGGTGGCCTTCCAGCTGTTGTTGGATTCCAACGCCCATCGCTGGCCACGGAAGGTGGAGCTGATGGGAGATGCAGTCCGATACCATCAAGATCAATGGCTCCCAAAGTGGGCAGCACTTGTTGGTGTAATGTGAACAATGGGTTAAATTGCACAGTGCATGGTCTCACATCCCCCATGACCAGATGTTTGGGGATAAGGTGCCAGGTGCACTGGGTTACCATAGCAACACCACCGAGGTCGAGTGTATGGCTTGTTGAGCCATGCACCCTCCCCACTGGTTCAGGAACGCAGAGACGAGTCCAATAGTCTCTAGGGTGTTGCTTTTGTTATGTCCTGGCAGGTCCATATCCTGAAGTCCTGTCCTGTTTGCTGTTCAGGGTCTGACTCTGAATATGCAAGAGTTAGGGGAAGAGGCTATGGGTTTGACACAGCAACATTAGCTAGCATGGTGATAGTTTTTATGGCTCTGTGCATATGTATCTTGACTTCAAAGCCCTGAAGAACTGTATATATTAGACAGTAATGTTTAGCTTTGTCTTGCGCCAGAAGACAGTAAACACTTTGTTGCCTTGAGCGGTGTGGGAGATCAGTTTTTCCCTTAACCGGGAACTCTGGAAGAAGCTGCTCTGATGGGAGCAGGAAATCTCTGAAGACTCTGCTGGGGCTCCCTCTACTCAGCTGATGTGATGCATGGCTTGAGTTGTGGTGAACACCCAACTGACTTCCACCAACAGTCCACCCCATGGGGAGCCACAAAGAGGCAAGGGGATGGAAACGGAGCGCAGAAGGTGCAAATGACTATCACTGGAACTCGCTCATGAATTTTGTAGATATAATTAAACTAAATAGGTTTAACTGAATTTTGAATTGACGTGCAATTAATTGCCCATTTCGAATTTTACTCTGATGTTACCTTCCTTAGCGGGTTGTGAAAACTGCTCATCCAAGTAAGGCTTTTTTATAGGGTAGGGGGGCACTGGAGAGGTATTTATGGAACCAAGGGGGCAGGGACCCAAAAGGTTTGGGAACTACTGATCTATTTTGTCACCGACATGCTACCCCAGGCTTGGGAAGTGTGACATAACTTGCTTCTGTGCTTCTGGGGTAGAGCCTTGCGCCCTCACCACAAATGATTGTGGCAAGGGGGCCTGTTTCTTCCACAGTGAGACTGCATGGTTTTGGAGGAATGCCCTTTCAAACAGGGGTTGATGCAGGCACAGGAAAGTGTGCTCACATGAAGAGAAGACCCCGGCAGCCCCATGCGCCAGCTTACCTCTTCATTTTGATATTCAAATCCTTTTAGTTTGTGTTTTTAATCACAAACCACCAGGGAAGCTCTAATGGCTGAAAGGCAGCCGGCATTCAGTTAACACTGTCAGTAAATGAGCAAAACAGTCAGTGGAGGGCAAACGTCTGTGGATTGCTACCTCCCGAGTCACCTTCACAACGCAAGGAAGGGTTCAGAGCTGAGCCCGCCAGAGGGGGTTATAAGCCCAGAGAGGAAAGGCTGAGAGACCCAGGAACTCACATTATCCTAAACTGGGCTCAGGGCATAAATAATGAAGTGATGGGAACACAAATTACCCCCCGAGCGAGCAAAGGTACCGTAAAGCAGACAGTGAAAAGCTCCATTAAAGCAAAGACCAACAGGCACACTGCCTTGCTGCATGATGCATTTTCCATCAATCTGATAATGAAATTCTGGAGATTTCTCTTCCCTGCAGTGCCTGGTGAATCAGAGGCCTTAAGTCCTTATTTGCTGGAGTTCCAGGAAACTGATGGGGATCCACCACTGTGCAGCGGATACTGGAAAATTTGCCTCATCTATTCTGCTGCTCTCTAAAACTCAGCTGTCTCCTGTTTGTGACGAAATTCATTCCCTGTCTACCCTAGCTAGTCTGCATACGTCTATATATACATTTTGTGTGTAAGAGAGGGGGGGGGCATTCTGGAATTACCAGTTTCACAGCTTCAATTGTACTGACTACAAGGGGGTGCGGAATCAAAGTTTGATTTATTTTAGAGCTGTGATTCACTGAATTTATTCTATTAGCATTGCATTTTGTTGAACTATTTTACAGTATTGTGTGTGGTGCACTGTGTGTTGGGTCTTTATTTTTAACCCCCACTAAATGTGCCCCAACTTCAGTTGATTATAAGCCTGCAGAATAAGTCTATGTTATCTTTTCATTATATAAAAAAAAAAACCATCATGCAGATTTAGAGGCACGTTTTTACAAATAAAAGTCCTGGATCAACAACTGAGCAATGGCTACTCAATGCAGAAACAAGAGCAGATGGGTGATGGGCAGAACGGTATCAGAATCCTCCCCCCCCCCCAATAAAAAACCTTTTGTTCTATATTGATTGCCAAGTTAAATAGCCACCCATGCAATCGCAACACTCTCACATACAGAAGTGCCATCATGGACACCAGGGACTCTCGATGAAAACTGGCAACCATCTCAACGTGAGATGCTCCCCACTCCCTGATTTTTCTTGTGCAACAGTCCCAACATGAATCACTTTCTCCAAAAATAAAAGGATTCCACAAACTTCCCTAGATAAGCTGCATCATCAAGAAACGACTCTGCCTCCCATCACCCCACACAAACACAATTATTTCACCCAAGCCAAGGTGGGGGACCTCTGACCTTCCTAATATTGCTGGACTCCAACTCCCATTGGCCCTAACTGCTGGCCATACCAGATGGAGCTGAGCAGAGGTAGTGTTCAATGGGTGGGTCTCACCCCGACCTGAAGCAAGCTGCACCAGCAATGCTACCACTGGTTTTCCAGTGTCACTTGGGGGTTTTCATTGGGGTGGTGGAGAGGGAGAGAGAGAAACGAGGTGGAGGCAAAATAGGAGAATTACAGACAGACAGACAGAGGGAGAAAAAGAGGGAGGGGAAAGATGGCCATATGGTAAATAACGAGAAATGGGTCCTACATTGCAGGATGCAACTACAACGCAAGTCTGAAAAGGGTCAAAGTTGCCAATCTAAATGAATCCTCCTGCACTTAAACCCGTTACTAATTGCCCTCTTCTCACTAGATACAGGGTGGGAAATGTTTCTTCATCGGCCCCCATATTTGAAAACCATCAAATTCCTCACCTCCTTCAAAGATCCGAAAAGAAAAGCCCCCTCCCAAGAGGGAGCAGCTGCCTTGGCTCTTAGCCGCCATCTGACATGTCCTGCACAAAGTTGCCAATGATGCACTGGCTTGGGGTGGGCAAGTTCAGGATTCTACTACCTGGCAGCTCCATCAGGGCAGAGAGTACCTAGCTTAGGACTGGATGTGGAATTGCTCCTGCCTTCCAACCCGCTTCCTAACAGCCTACGGCTCAGGCAACTTGCAAATGAAGTCTGCCAACCTCCCGGCATTAATGGATGTCAGGATGCAACCTCCATGATCAGGGACAGTATACCATGGAGAACCGGAAGTTGAAGGACAAGTAACAGAAGGGATAGCTATCTCCATCCCTGCTCATGAGTTTTCAGAGGCTGCTGGTTGGACACTGTTGTAAACACAGTGCTGAATGAATGAAACTTTTGGTCTCATCTAGCCAAGCAATTCTCTCTCTCTCTCTCTCTCTCTCTCTCTCTCTCTCTCTCTCACACACACACACACACACACCCCGTTGGCACCTGTCTGTCTCAAGAGACAACAGAGTGTGCCTCCCAGGGTGAAGTCAAACTGCCTCCCTGGGGCGCAAGCCTGGGCAGTGTGTCTGGAGGTCCTGGGCTGCCTCACTGATGTGATCCAAATACGTTTGGCACCAGCTTGGCTGCAGGAGTTGCTGGAAGGAGGTGTACCAGATGCCACCCAACCGCCTTAGGGACTCCACTCTGGAAATGTGTAGAGTTTACTCCTAACCCTTTTCTTCTCCCAAAGATATCCTGCAAGGCAGCAGAGGTTTAGAATGAGTTTTCCTCCTCCTAGATGGGTTACCTTCCCAGGATGAGTTCTGTCTGCCCCTCTACAGCATATGCAGAAACCGCCTTATTGACTGCTGGAAACACTATTGGTCTCATTCGCTCAATCCGCTGGAATCTGTCTTTGAATGTAGGGGAAGTCCCTAACTCACTGATGGGTTTCAAACCCATCGACTACTGTCGCCTGGTTTAGCCAGCCAGTCAAAGACATTTCCCGGGGCGTAGCCACTGTTGCATGCTGACAGCTTCTGAGAACCACAGGTGAGAGAGGAGTGCAAGATGGGGACCAAAGGTGGACAAACTACCCCAGAAGGAGCCCAGCAGCGGTACTACCCCTCCTTTAACGCCCTCCTCTGGGATGGTCTTGCTTCCTTCCTCCCTGGGATTCTGCTAGCCAGGGGAAAAGAAGCAGGTGCCCTGCTGCATCCTTGCTCACTCACTGGACCAGAAAACCCTCTTACTGCTGAGTTCTACTTCTGCATTTTATTCATCTGTCCTCCCTCTTCCTTGGCTACGTTAATCTTCCAGCGTCAGCCCACGCGCCCCAACCTGCATCTTTGCTTATAGTGCACTTAAGTGAAAAGGGGTTTTCACATTTTTCACCCCCAATCTGAAAGCTCTTAAATATGCAGCGATCCTTCATCACTTTGCGGGAGAATAAAAGTCATCTTGAATGGCCTGGCCTGGTAAACTATAACAGTCTCATTTAAAATACAGCTGTCCTCTCCGTGTACTATAATCCTCTGTTCTAGTTAAAGGGTCTCTGTCACCGGGGGGCTGGGAGGATTTAATATACAGCATTTATTATGATTAGAAATCATTTGTACAGCACAGTAAATTTACATAGCGCCTTCCTGAGAACATTTATAAATCTAATGGGTCTATAAATCCCTGTTAGTCTCTGTGTTTTATGTCTCCAGGAATGCGGTGCACTCACACCCCCTCCCCTCCTGCCACCTTGGCTTGGAACAGGGGGAGACCCACAATCCCAGCCCACTCTACCAAGCACCCACTGGAGGGCCAAGGCTGGTTTAAGGAAACACTGGCATTCCTTGAAAGCTTACTGACAGTCAACCCACCTTCAAATTCACCACTAGTGAGCTGACTCCGCAGGGAGGTGCTAAAGGAGGCACTCTCAGTTCCTGGCCAGAATCCTACGTGAAGCAGATGAGAATCTTTCCCAGAATCCTCCAGGGAGAGGAGCCAATCTGTTGCCGGACTCCCAACTCCCATCATCCCCAATCAGCTTGACCAATGAGTTACGAGATCACAGTCTTTGTACTTTGCAGCACCTGGAGAGGACAAGGGTGGCTGCCCCTGCTCTGGAGGATGCTGGGACCCCTGTGGCAGATGCCCAAGGGTTCCTTAGTGGACCAAGGGACACACAAGCTCCATCAGACCTCCTGTTCCCACAACTGCCACCCAGGAAGCAGAGCTTATTCCACCAGCTCTGCTGCGACACACTAGCTCCAACAGGCACCTCCTGCCCTGAACTGTGCCAGATGGTAGGAGCAACTATTCAGAAACTGGTGCCTGAGCTTTGATTCCGATTTTCCTCTTCCCTCCCTGTTCCTTTTTCCTTGTGTGCTGTGCTTGTGAGTAGGTACTGTTTTGCTCCGATTGAACGCAAGCTGCCCTGGGAGCCTTTCCTGGCTGAAGAGTGAGGTACAAATGCTCTACATAAATGAACAAACGGGGTCCCTTGAAGGTGGAGAGCACTGAAGCTAGGCCACTAACTGCAGGCAGCAAGAAGGCTGTGCATAGCCCTCAAGACAACACGTGCCAGAACAGAAGAAGCTATGTGAGACACCAGAAGTGTCCCAGTGCGGTGACAGCACTCACAGCTCTACAGGTCAAGGAATGGCTCCCTGCATTAACACAGCAGACACAGAGGCAAGCCCATTACAACCAGTGCTCCCCTCCCCCCTCGCCGCACGTACTTGATGCTGTCCGTGTGGGTCTTGTATTCCATGATGGTGTTGGGGGGCAGGTTCAGCACTCGCCGGAGCGTGTCCCGTATCCGGGCCGTGGTCGCTTGGTCGCTGGCCGTCTTGTTCCATATGGAGATGATGTCCTCCTGCAGGGCGAATGCCGGGAGGTGAGCAAAAGGGGATCTCCCACGCCTCAAGATGGCAAGGCTGGTCCCGCAACACCCAGAACGCGCCTTACCTGGAAGCGGACGGAGACGACCGCCCCACAGATTTCTTCGCCCACCATGAACTGCTCTCCCAGCATTGCCAGGATGAGGTTCTCCCAACACCGAGAAGCTAAGCCCTTCCGGAGACGGATGATCCACTTGCCGCCGTTCTTGTTGGCATCATCCTGGGAAGACGAAAAGGAAGAAAATGAGGCCAACTTTCTCACTGCCCCAAACCAGGGAGGGCTTTTCTTCCCCGGCTGCCTCGACGAAAGCAGTCCTTGCAATTTTTTAGGCTGTGCCCAGCAAAAGCAGCGGGATGGGCCAAATAAGAGCAATATGGCACCTAGGAATAGGGGAAGGACAAGGCCTCAGACTGTTTCTTTTTCCTGAACAAAATCATATATTGAGAAAAGGGATTATTTCAATGTCATATTAGCTATGTTAATAGCGATAAAGCTTCTCTTTGACCCCCAACGACTCTATTGGCACCTGCCCTGGGATTTAGGGTGAAGGGTGGGAAATAAAATAGAGGGGATATCTCAGTTGAATGGCATGAAGATTGCAGGACTTTATTTCTGTATTCTGGCATTTTGTCTCTTCCAGCAGGCCTGTTTAATATCTGGGTTCTTTTCTTGCATTTAAACCTCTTAGGTACAACTTTGAAAACTATATTTTTACTTAAATGAGGGGAGTTAAAAGTTTTAGACGAAATAGTCTTAGGAAACAGTAACGGATTTCCTAGTCTGAACGATTACTCACTAACAGCAAATGAAAAATAAACAGATGTAAGTGCAGCCAGTGAGACCTATTACAGACCCATCTGCACCCCTCCTCTCAGTTTCTGCGTGCCTTTTGTGATCTTCTCCTGTTTCCTTTCTACTGCAGCACCTGTCAGGACTCACCTCCCACATAGGTTTAATTCCTTCTTTGAAAAGGTGGAAGTCGCTGTGGCCCGTCAGGTCCCCGGGACGAACCATGTGGCTATAAAATCTCCAAAACTGCTCCACCTATATCAAGAGGAGAAGCACAGCCAAGTCAGGCAAATCTTCCAGGAGCCAAGACAAGTCTTCCTTTTCAGATTCTGGCTATGTTTGGTTGTAAGACAGCCAAGTCAGGAAGACGTGACAGCAGCATCTCTTGTAATATTGTAAGTGTCCAAGGCAGGTTAAAAAAACAAACAGTGACAGGCAAGACCCCCACTTCCTTATTCTAACTCCCACTCTCTGCTAAATGTCTGTCTGTCCCTTTGCACTTATCTTGACTGCACAACATTTCACAGCAACCTGCCCTACCACTCCCTGACTCACTTGAGCCACTGCCTCCTTCTTGGAACTCAGGCAACACTTGAGGCAGGTGACCAAATCACAGCATCATTGTGTGGTTGCTGTTTCCATTGCAGCTCCCCACCAGTGACTGATGTTGGCTTGGCATTGGATCAACCAAATATAGGAAGTTTAGAAGTGTGCTAAACCATTATATAAATATTAAAAACAGCTATCATTTATATGCCACCTTTAGCACTCGAAGTGCTTCGTATAGGTGATCTTGCCATAATCCTTACAGTCATACCATAGAGGTAGGAGAGTTCTTACTCTTATTCATATTATTTATTAAATTTGTATAGCACCCTATAACCACAGGTCTCAGGTCACAGGTTACAACATAAAATCACAATCAAATCATGCAAACAGGGAAGGGCTGGGATTAAACAACTGGGGAATGCGTATTTATTAAGCAAAATCTGTGTGCTGCTTATTTGCAGGTGTAATCACCAAGTGCTTTACAAAGAATATAACATATACAATAAAACAGTTATTAAAAAAAAATGAAGGTGAAATTTCAGTCAGGGTGGTCTTGATTTCTAGTTCATTCTCTTAGCTGGGGGAAAGAACCCATAGAATAGTATAAGATCTGCCTGCATTGCATGCTGAAAGAAAGCCCCTACCCCAACCCCTGGTGTCCCTAGACAGAATCTGGAAGCAAGAGATGGTAAAGACTTTCCCCTGACATTTGGGAGAACTACTGCAAGTCAAAGCAGACAATATGGGCTAAATGGGCCAATGGCCTGAGTGCAGATATGGCACCTTCAGTTGCTCAATGCCAGTCATAAGCCTCTTTGACTCACCGGCCTTCAGAGCAAGAATATGGCCTCCTTTCCCACAAGTTTGTAAAATATTAGGAACTTGGGGCCATGAAACATTTCACGGTGTTTAGCCATGGTTAAGCAACAGACTGGACTGGTAGTATTGTGAATGACTAACTGGCCACTGGAACCCCCACCCTCATATTGGGGGTGCAAGTTCAGGAAGAATGGGAGCAGAAGCAGCGGCAAAATGGGTGCCTCTTGCAGCAACAACAACAACAACAACAACAACAACAACATGGAAAGTCCAGGGGCCTCACAGGCACTAGTGATCATACGGGGCACTTAATAGTGTCCAAGAAACTGAGGAGGAAGAAGAGAAGGAAAGCACCACTTCTCTGTTCTGCAGCAAACCGCTTTGCATCTCAGACTATCAAAAAAAAAAAAAAATGCCCAAAGCTGCGGCAAATTGTAAAAGAAGTCCCCCTTGCCAGAATGGAATTCAGATACAGCTCACGCCCCTTAAAATTCCACACCTACAAAGCTTTTTGCGGTGCTATATAACATGCATTATTACATCATTTGCAGAAAGGGGTTCTGCCTTTCGAGCTTTTAGGAACTAGATGGGGAGTTACACATCTTAGGCAAATGAATAAATATGCCACCCCTGGAGATCAATTCATGGCAATAACTGCACACCAGCGGTTCTGGAGAGCGCTGCTGCCCTCCAGTGGCCCAGACACAAGCAACTGCAGGCTTGCAGAAACTGTGCTGAATTATGCGGAGTAGAACTTGTCAGACGAGCAAGGCAATCTTCTGCATCATCTACTAGGAAGTAAGTTCCACCAAGTTCACAGAGGCTTACTCTCAAATAAGGGTGCCAAGGACTGCTGGCTAAGGCTCAGGTTATATGCAATAGGACCAGAACTACTGGTGCAACACAAATACTAGGTGGATGGAAGGTTCTCAGTGGGTCACTCAAATGACAGTAATGTGGAAAGGAAAACGGGTCACATGCTTACTATCAACAAGCTCATGGCTTCGGTTCTGAACAGAGCTACTGAGAAACAAGAGGATGGTATCAGGAAGGTTGGGGAAAGCTATGCAAAAGCACAATAAATCATTAGTAATTAAAATTATTAATAATTATAATACAGTTTCTTATGGTCCCAGGGTCGGTTGCACCAATTTAAAAACACAATGTCAAGCACAGTTTTAGACAATTTACTGCCACAATAATAGAGAGGGCCGTGTCTACCTATCTATCTGTCTATCTTAGGAAAAGACAGTCCCAAAACAGCCTATTGAGGACTGAGCATGCTCAGCGGTCACAGAAATGCTGGATGTTAGCCTAGAGAGGAAACAGGAAATTTGATTTTGGGGGGAAGAAGAATGGGATGGGTTAGAGTATCCTGAAAAGAAGACATGTCTGCCTGGCACACTAAACAGGAGCACTCCTCACTGCAAAACTTTCCCACTTGTGACTTCTACTGCAATCTTCCCATTTGTTCATATACTACAGTAATTCCAGCTGCTCATTATTTTTGGTTTAGGGCATTGGCTAGGCAGTCATGAAAGGGAGGTGGGGCTGGGCACAAGGGTCCCATTTGATTGGTTAAACAAGAAAGCCAGAGAGGAGGGCCAGTAGAATTCTCTCCTCACCACACCTCCCTTTGGCTACAAACAATCCAGGCACCTGCGCTGTCACCCAAAGAGTTTCGGCACTGCAAACCTGCTCAGCCAGCTTCTTTCCAGGGCTGAGCATATGCTGGAAGACCTGCTCCCTGCCTTGCAGGCCTTTTCCCATCTGACCTGGGAGGATGAGGACCGGACTGACTCCAGCTACAGAAGCTGAGGCTGCTGAACAGCTGCCTTTTGCATCTTTATTTTAGATATTGTTGTGATTTATGCAGAAACTGTTCAGTTTGGTTTTGTCGTTTTTAATGTTTTATTTACTGTTCATGACTACTATTGTTCTGTTGTAGTTATGTGTAGTTTTTTCACGTTGTGAGCAACCTTGAGCATGCCCTGAACTGTGGAAAGGTAGCATGCAAACAGAATTATATATGTATGTCAAGATTTTAAAATGAGACACACAACCACACAAGAGAAGGCCTTCTTTCAGAAACACACCTTGCCTTTGAGACAGGGTCATGTTGGGCACTTTAGAGCAGGGGATGTCAACCTGGTCCCTACCAGCCAGTAGTGGGCATTTCAGGATTCTAGCTGGGCGGGAGGGGGTTCTACAGCACAAGCTGAATCCTCCTTCCATTGAGCACTGGTGGGCGGGAAGGAAATTTTACCATCAAGAAAGATGCATTAGTGGGCGGTAGGTATAAAAAGGTTGACTACCCCTGCTTTAGAGGAAAAGGAATGCCCTTTCTCTGATGGCGCCATGAGAACAGGAAGCACCTAGGCTGAGACACAGGATGGGGGGGGGGCATTTTGAGAAGTTGCCTGTGTGGCTGTTGAAAAAGGAGGGTGGGACCTAATATCAGATCAAGAGGCCCATAAACTCCAGCATCCTGCCTCCAAAAGTGGCCAGCTAGATGTTCCTCGGAAGAGTGGAGGCAACTGCTCTAACCCATATTCACAAAGCACCTGGTATCTACCAGTGAAGCTCCATTTAGCTGCCATGGCTACCTAGCATAAAGAGACGCGTCCCTCATGAATCTGTCTGACCCTTTTTAAAAGCTATCTAAACCAATGGTCAATCCCTGTGGCAGTGATTTCCACAGGGTGATGAGAGATCCGTACAATGTAAAACTGCACACGGTGGCTGGTTCAGAATTCCTCCGTACAAGATGCAAGGGAGCCACTGCCACTCTGAATCCCCTATCGGTCCAACCTAACTCTAAACATGACAGTGCACACATACTCACTGTGAACGTAAGAGATATACAAAGCTGCCCTTGGCCCCACTACCCCGATGCTGCCTGCTTGGACCGGCAGCCACCCTCTAGGGTTTCAGAACGGGAGATTGCACCAGGGATCTTATCCATGCTGAGAATGTGCCCGATGGCTGAGCTGTGGCCCCTCCCTGTTTGCTTCTCATGCGCAGATAACACCTGCCCCCCAAGCTGCACTGAATCCAGTTAAACGAGCGACAAGACAGAAATGCAACTCACGGAGGCGAAGGTGCCAATTTGCTTGATGTTCTGTTCGTAGCTCTGAGAGCTGGTGGGCCTCCCGGGGGTCCGCCTGGAGTACCAGAAGGTGTAATTATACTGCAGGGGGTGCTCAGCCGGCCCTGGAACCACAGCCTGTGTGCGGAATTGAAACAACTCATTTGTCCTTACGCATTTCTCTAAAGAGAAGGCTGAAAGATGTTTGCAGCATTAGAAGCCTGCCTGCTCCTGCCATCACGGAGCGTGAAAGAACATTTTAGCCTCATTTTCTTCCTGAAATTCCATCTCTGCTAATAGCTTGAAACAGACCATTAGTCTGGCAGGAATTGACTATACTTCAAACGAGAGATTAGCAATCCTCAGCATGCTTGAGCTTCTCCAAGCTGGCAGAGGACGAGCCCCATGAGGGACGTTTTGTGTTTCTCAAAAGCAACTTGTCAGAAAAGGCCAGTTCATGAACTCCGCCTATGTGCCTTTATAGGTCTCCAATTGTTAGGATAACGGATCTTAACGGGGGCAGGCAGTGGGGGTCTCCTCTGTGAAGCAATGGAGAAATCTATCCCCGTTCCAAGCAGGGAAAACAGATGGAATTGAACATTTCAAGCGAACCAAGAAAACCAAATGTCGGTAATGCATACATTAGAACAAATGGGATCATCTTTACAGCTTTCCAGGGCCAAAACATCACCCAACTCAGCTCCCAGCTAACAAAAGGCAAGCCAGGAAAACCTGGGCTTCATCTCTCTCCCACCCCAGAAACAGCTGCACTGAAATAACCCCAGGTATGAAATAGCCCAGCTCCTTCCTGCCAGGAACACAACTCTTGAACAAAGGATGGGCTGGAGTGGGAAACTCTCATTTCCCTCAAAATGCCCACTACTTTGGCTTGGGGGGGGGGGGCTATGTTGCTGAAGGGAGTCCAGGAGGAATTCAAGGTGTCTCTAGCAGGTTTTTGCACCTCCCCAGCCCCCAGCCAAAAGGGATCAATGCAAATGAGGGGCAGAAGACAGCATCTCTCTTTCACTGTCAATAGTATGATCAGGTTCAGCAATTTGCTAGTGAATGGAAACTAGAGAACACACTGTTAGAGGATAATGCTGCTCCCTGGCTTGGGTTCAGCTATTTGGTGTCAGAATCTTGGCCGTGGGGTTCTATATACAATAAGCAAAATGCTGGTTATTCCGACAGGGAGAGGAAGAGTACACCTATACTGCAGAAGTTGGGTGTCCTTGATTTTGCTGGGTGTCCACCCGCGTTTTTTCTTCCCAACTGCAGCATGTTTCCTTTGCCCCTTATAATTTGAAGGAGTTCACCAACATTCAAACCTACTTCCACCTTTTGTTCCATTTGATCATGCTAGAGTGGGATGCAATTTCTACACAAAGGTTCTTTTTAAAAGGAAGACGTTGTGCCTTCCTCAAGGCCTGCACACACCTTACGTCCCAAGTCCATGGCTGTTGTCCCAAAGGGACACAAGGCACCTTTACCTTGCAGTAATTGGAAGCCTAAGGGGTGAGTACAGACCGTTCCCTACAGGTGTGGACCCCAACCACAGCAGCTCTCTAATGCAAAGGGGAGGGCAGGAACAGATGGGCTAAACTACACAAAAAGCCTTCTCAAGCCCAGAGAAGAATCTCTGCCAGAAAATAAAAGGTATTCTATTAGGTTACATTTAATCAAAGGAACTTTGGGCAGTGGAAACCTTACAGAAAAGAACAGACCCAAAGTCCACAAATGAGTTTGCTTGAAAGACAGGCAAGTGCCCCCTTTCCAAAGCAGAGCAGGGGCACCAGTCAGCCCTGCTGCCTCTGTAACAAAAAAGCCTCTAAACCAGGGGTGGTGACCTGCAATTCACAGCTAGGAATAACCCCTTTCCTATCTCACTGTGGGCCATCTGCTTTCACGGCTGCTGGTGAAGGCAGGAGAGAGCTGAGAGCTGGCACAGCCAACGGGCAGAATAGGCACATGAATCCTGCGTCAAGGTGTGTGCTTACTGAAAAGTAGAGGGAAGGTGGGCAGCCACTTCTGTAGGTTCATGTTCGCTTGCGCCAGATGGAGTCAAGGAGGAGCGCAGTTCTAATATCAAATTTATCTACAGCTAAATGTCTGCCATTATTGTCAGGAAGCATGTTCTTGCAGAAAGAGGGATTATCTATTGCAAGGAGAGGATACAGACATTGTGTAAGTGCCGCCCAAGGTTTCAGTAGGTATTAGGAGTGTTAGGGAACTTTGCCTTCATGACATGTTCCTAGCCTCAAGGAACAAATGGCAGCCATTTGCCTAGATAGGAGAACATAATGGGTTGTCCACGTGGAAAGTCATTAATGCTTTAGGGCTGAATTTGTTCCCAACTCCAGAACCGTACGGATGAATGGAATTGTTCGTTATCAGTCAATTCTGCTTTCAAGATAAACATTTTCAAATAATTAATATTTTCTTTAACAAAGGAAAGGCATGGAGACTAGGGAGGGTCTTAGTCAAAGTTAACCATAGATATTCTCTGGACCCTGGAGCTATAGGCTAACACTTCCCCCGCTCCCTCAGAATCATCAACCGAACACTCCGGTCTGGTCTACAAGGAAGAGGAAAGAACGTACCTTCCTCTTGCTGCTACTTTGGGGTTTGTCTCTATCATTTTTTTCCTTCTCACCATCTTTCTGTGTGCTGTTCTCTTCATTCTGGTCATGATCTCCACTGTCATCATCCTTCAGACTGGCAAAGAAGTAAATAAAATAATCAGTTTGAAAGCTCATGACTGCTGTTGCTTCTGTTAAAAAAAAAAAAAATTCTGATTGCCCTCACATCAGTAAGCAATTGAGGAAAATATTTTTCTTTTCTTTTTTAAAAAGAGAGGTAATGATCCCACACGGCAAGTACCTGTAAACGTAATGCCATTTGGAATAAAAGAAAGCACAAAAAACTTGCACTTCCTTTTTTCTGCCCTTTTTTGTATTGTCTGAAGAACTTTTGTAGCACACCCCTGGAAACCAATCCTATAGGAAACGGTTTTAAAAGCTGGCTATGTTTAGCCTGCCCTATATTTGCCATCTTTTAAAAAAATAATCCCTGACACCAGATTAAAACTGTAAACTAATTGGGGCTAGAGACCTGTTTAAACAGTTAATCAAGAAAAATAAAACATCACACGCATTGATGGTCATGTGAAATGTTGTTCCTTTTGCCTTAAACAGTCTCTAGCCTAACATCCAGCAAGGTCCCAGTCTCTTTCTTTCAGAGTTATTTTTCAAAGTGTTATTGTACCCCACTAGTCCACTACAATTTCAGCACTTTCTTATACCACATCTGCACACCCTACTACATCCCCCATTATACTTCTTTCCTGTGTCCTGATACATGCCACCATACCAGGGAAAGTACGTCAACAGTGCTAAATAATGGTCAAACAGTGGCAGTTACGTCAGGTCTTAGTGGAGTATTTTCTTATAGATGAGAAATGATTGCCTGCAATAAGAAACAAGTGGGCATCTTGAGACTGGACCCAAAGATGTCAGTTGGGGGTTTGAACAGACAGGTGACTATCTCCCCCTGGATATCTCTTTGCCAGCTACAGGTGCATATCAGGCAGATACACCTGAGGTACAGTGGGGGAGAAACCCACCTCTTGATTTTTGCCTGTTAAAGACAGCGCCTGTGTCTGTTGGAAAAGTGGCAAGACTTGTGAACGTCAACAGTGAGATACAGCCCCTTTCTAAACAAATGCAAACTGTCACTCAACCATGCTTTTTCTCTACCAAAGGGCAGCACAGCTCAGTGACAGAGCGCCTGTTTTGCATGCGGAAGGTCCCAGGCCCAATGCACAGGATTTCCCGGTGGGACTAGGAAAGCTTCTTGTATGAAACCGAGGAGAGCCACCACCAGTCTGTGTGGACTGGGGTTGGGCAGAAGGCAGAATGGGATTGACTGGCAGATGGTTTTCGGTAGTTCAGTAAAGGGTTGCCACCTCTCTCTCAACAAGACAGATAAATTTTAAAGAATAAAAACCTATCCCCCTTTTGGCTGTCAAAACTCCTGATCCACAGTGAATTTACACACAACTGCAAGGTGGCAGACTTTGAGGTCCTTGCAATAAACTCAAGTAGTTCCCACAGGCTTGAATACTGCCCTTGCCCTCATTACTGAGCTCTGCCCCACATGGGAAGAGACCATACCTCCGTGGTAGCTCACAGGATCCAGCTGCAGGAAGACCCTAGATCAATCCCCAGCATCTCCAGATAGGGCAGGGAAAGGCTTCATACTGAAGCCACTGTGCCTGCTACATCTATTCCGCTGGACTCCAACTCCCATCATCCCTCTGCACTGGCCATGCCACTAGGAGCCAGAGTTCAGCAACAACTTGAGGGCACCACTCCAGCTCTCCCTGCAGAGATGGCTGACTTGGAACGAGGCAAGCAGCTTCATTTTTGTTCTGGCCACTGATGACTCTCGCCCTGCAGCCTGCACTGTGCTCAGAATGCAGAGAGGCTGTGAACAGCCTCTGCTGGATCAGGGCAAGAGCCCATACAGCCCAGTACCCAGGGGCAGACCAAAGCATTTCAGCACCTAAGGCAGACCCCAAAACGGCTCCCCTATCCCAGCCAGGGAAGCAGGGGGTAAGGGAAGATCTACACCATGAACAAGGGAGGGTGGGGGGTGAGAGAAAGATCTACCTCTGGATCTGCTGCCGCTTCACCTTGCCTCATGGGTGGGCCGGCCCTGTCCTGTCCCCTGCAGGGGCCAAGCAGGGGCCCATTACAGGGAAACCCTCACGCAGGGTCCAAGCACAAGAGTGACTCTCTCCCCTCCAGAGTCTTCCAGTAACTGCCATTCAGGACCATTCATAGGAGCCAAATCATCGGGCCGATGTCCCTTCAGCACCACCACCCCAGTAAAATATTTGAGCCCCCCCCCCAAAACAACTTATGGGCATTGCCATTCAAAGGGTGTGTGATCTTGTGATCGACTGTGCAGGGCGGTACTTACCTGCCCCTACCCGCCCCGCCCCCCACCAGTACAGTGGTACCTCAGGTTAAGAATTCGTTCTGGAGGTCTGTTCTTAACCTGAAGCACCACTTTAGCTAATGGGGCCTCCTGCTGCTGCCGTGCCGCCAGAGCACGATTTCTGTTCTGATCCTGAAGCAAAGTTATTAACCTGAAGCACTATTTCTGGGTTAGAGGAGTCTGTCACCTGAAGAGTCTGTATCATAGAATCATAGAGTTGGAAGAGACCACAAGGGCCATCGAGTCCAACCCCATGCCAAGCAGGAAACACCATCAGAGCACTCCTGACATATGGTTGTCAAGCCTGTAACCTGAGGTACCACTGTATTTTATTCAAATTGGAAGCATTCACGGCGGCCTCCCGCTCTGAGGGCAGAGCAGGAGCCCCTTCTCCATGAAGGGAGACCCCCACCCTCATTCTGCTGGCCGAGGAGGGAATTTCGGCAGGCGCAGCTTCTCCCCGCCCTGCAGCCCCGGGCGCCCTACTTGCCCTCACGGAGGGCGGCCTGCCTCTCCGTCCATCTCCGGCCCCCTCCGGGAGCGCAACGGCGGTTGGGGGCCGGGCCGAGGGCGACGGGGAGCCGCTTTGCACGGGACCCCCTCCGACTAGGCCTCAGCCGCGGCGCCTCCGACTCACGCGTCGAATTTGTTGTTCATCCTCCTCGGTGACTCTCTCGCCGCCGCCGCTTCGCCTCGCCTCCTGCCGCTCGCCCGGCTACTTCCGCTCAGCCGCCGCCGCCGCTTCCATAGACACGCCGCCTACGCCGCCCTCCCTTTGCTTCCGGCGGAACCTGGTTCCCCTCGGCCCACCGCTCCCGGCCGGCTTCGCTGAGGCTCGTGTGCCTGGCATCCGGTCATGTGACTTGCAAGCGGCCTTTGGGACTATGGTTTTCGACGAGCGTCTAGGGGGTGGCGCTCTACATTTAGGCATCTTTATGGTGGAAGCGCGGACTCGGCTTTGAATCCAGAGGTAGGAAAAGGAGAGAGGAGCGCCTTTCGTTTTCCGCATGGGCATTTCCTGGTTCACATCGAAAAGCAGTTTTTTTAAAAGTCCTCAGGGAGAGAGAGAGAGATGAGGAATCAGTGGGAAATCTGAGGTCTTGACGTGGTGTGAGGGGGCACCAGCATATGTCACCTGAGGGTCTTCTCCATGCACCCCCTCAGAGGGAGCTGGGGAGAGCGGGGCCTTCTCAGTGGTGGCTCCCCTTTATGGAATTCACCTGTGTGTTTGTGTGTAAAACCTGTGCATTTTAGGTTGTTTTATCCTAGTTTTCAGTGTTTGTTTCCCCCCCAGTGGCTTAGGGTTTCATTTTTAAAAAAATGACCCAGAATGCTAATACAGTGGTACCTCGGGTTAAGTACTTAATTCGTTCTGGAGGTCCGTTCTTAACCTGAAACTGTTCTTAACCTGAAGCACCACTTTAGCTAATGGGGCCTCCTGCAGCTGCCGCGCCACCGGAGCACGATTTCTGTTCTCATCCTGGGGCAAAGTTTCTTAACCCGAGGTACTATTTCTGGGTTAGCGGAGTCTGTAACCTGAAGCTTATGTAACCCGAGGTCCCACTGTACACAATAACAATTCTGTGACAATTCCAACACCACTTTCGGCTGGTTGGTGGCACTCGAAAGAGAGTGACTTGCAATAGTCATAGACTGTTTTCTGATGCTTGGGTACCTGGCCAGTGTACACATTCATGGCAGGGGAGTGTCTAATCCATGTGCCGTCATGGCCCCTATGGCAGCAGGGCATAGCTGGTGGGCATGACCCCATGTATTGCACAATGCAGTTTCCTGACCAAACAGGCGCATCGTACAAATATTCCCTAAAAAGGGGTTGCAGCCTCATAGGGTGGACCAAAACCCTCGGAAGAGCACTGCTGGTTAGGCTCCGCTCCGGTCGGGAAATGACAGAGACCAACACCAGGATTCAGGAAAGCAAAGTCTGATCTTTATTATATAATAATAATAATAATAATAATAATAATAATAATAATAATTTATTATTTGTACCCTGCCCATCTGGCTGGGTTTCCCCAGCCACTCTGGGCGGCTTCCATAGAAACCAAAAATACACTAAAATATCACAGATTTAAAACTTCCCTGAACAGGGCTGCTTTAAGATGTCTTCTGAATGTCAGGTAGTTATTTATCGCTTTGACATCTGATGGGAGGGTGTTCCACAGGGCGGGTGCCACTACCAAGAAGGTCCTCTGCCTGGTTCCCTGTAGCTTTGCTTCTCGCAATGAGGGAACCGCCAGAAGGCCCTCGGCGCTGGACTTCAGCGTCTGGGCCGTTCTTTTATTGAAAGAACGGGGGGGCGGGGGACTGTTGCAACAGGGTCCCCCCTCACGTAACAAGGACGGAGTGAGAACCTTGAACAAAAGAGCTGCCTTGGTTTTTATACCTTTTGGTTTCCATACAGATCTATGACAAAGAACAGCGGAGGTGGCAGGAAGTGTGAAGAGAGGATTAACATAAGGAAATTAGGAGTTTGTAAGATCTTGGAAGGTGTCCATTTTGCTGGAGGGCTGAAATAATATGTGTTGAGCTTTTTATTTATCTTGGATCTGGTTAATGGCGTTTTCCTTTATCTACAGGAAAAACCAGTTATGCAGATCGTGAGGTTGGATGTTTGGGAAATAGTTTCAATGTTAGTGTGAAATCCTGTTCTGCATAGGTATCAATTCAGGTGTGATAATCTCATGTTTGCATACTTATTGGAAAATAAAACTAAGATCTTGTATTTGTGTGTATTCATGGTATTATTTGCAGACCCAGTAGATGGCAGTGTGTGTATAAATAAGTTGTTATTTTATTGATGACTGGGGGGGGGGTCCCCTCCAATTCTACAGTTCTACCTTCCTATGGGGACGCGGGTGTGGCGCTGTGGGTTAAACCATAGAGCCTAGGACTTGCCAATCAGAAGGTCGGCGGTTCGAATCCCCACGACGAGGTGAGCTCCCGTTGCTCGGTCCCAGCTCCTGCCAACCTAGCGGTTTGAAAGCACGTCAAAGTGCAAGTAGATAAATAGGTACCGCTCCGGCGGGAAGGTAAACGGTGTTTCCGTGTGCTGCTCTGGTTCTCCAGAATCAGCTTAGTCATGCTGGCCACATGACCCAGAAGCTGTATGCCAGCTCCCTCGGCCAATAAAGCGAGATGAGCGCCGCAACCCCAGAGTCGGTCACGACTGGATCTAACGGTCAGGGGTCCCTTTACCTTTACCTTTACCTTCCTATGATTCTGCATGGTCAACATTCCTGGGACAGGACCCATCTTGGACATAAGAACATAGGAAGAGCTTCATGGATCAGGCCAATGGCCCATCTAGTCCAGCATCCTGTTCTTGCAGTGGCCAAGCAGATGCCTGTGGGAAGCCAGCGAGCAGAACATGAGCAGAAGAGCCCTCTTACCTCCTGTGGTTTCCATGAACTTGCATTCAGCAGCAAACTGTGGAGGCAGAGCAGAGCCAACATGGCTAGAGTGTCCATCGATAGCCCTCTCCTCCATGAATTTGTCGCATCCTCTTTATAAGCCGTTCAGGTTAGGAGCCACCACTGCCTCCTGTGGAAGCAAGTTCCATCGTGCTGCGTGAAAAAGGACTGTCATTTATCTCTCCTAAATCATCCAACATTCAGCTTCACTTGTTATGAGAGAGGGAGAAAATCTCTCTATCCGCTTTCTCTAGGCCAGGCACATTTTTTTTAAAAAAAAAAACATTCAATTTCTTTTTCATTCATTACATACATCTCAAATTCTTAACATTTACTACATATTCCTCCCTCCCTCCCCTCCAAGGCTTCCCCCAGCTTCCGCTTCTGGTTTGTTTCTATTTTCACCCAATTTGCTATCTCTTAACAGAAAAAGTTATTAATAACATAACTTCAAGCCTAAAGACATAAAAATAACAGTAAATACACCATCCTATTTCACTATCTTCTAAACAGTTTCTAATGCTAATAATGTGAATGTTTATTTAAATACTCATTAAGTCTATTGACTGTCTGTGTTTCTGCAAATATAATATGAATGGTTCCAAATCTTTTTCAAAGTCTCTGTTGTCTTTCTCTCTTAGTCTGTCTGTCATTTTTGGTATTTCTCCAGTCTTCCAATTTTGCGCAATCAACATTCTTGCTGCTGCAGTGGCATACATAAATAAAGTCCTCATTTCCTTTGGTATGTCTAGACCTAAAATACCTAACAAAAAGGTTTCTGTTTTTTTTACATGCCAGGCACAATTTTATAAGCTTCTTTCGTGCCGCCTCTTACTCACCTTTTATCTGAACCAGAGTTTCCCCACACTTGGGTCTCCAGCTCTTTTTGGACTACAATTCCCATCATCCCTGACCATTGTTCCTGCTAGTGAGGGGTGATGGGAGTTGTAGTCCAAAAACAGCTGGAGACCTAAGTTTGGGAAACCCTGATCTAAACCCGAAAGTCCCAAATGCTACAACCTGTCTTCATAGGGGAGTCACTCCACTACTTTGATGACCGACCAGAACCTTCCCCAGAATCCAACCCTGACTCTTGATCATTGGCCCCACTCCTCCAGCTCAGCCATTCCTTAAGACCCTGATTTCTCCTCTCTGGTCCTACTTCTGCCCTCTCCCAGGTCATCTAACTCCTGGATCTGCCCATCCCCACCACGACATCGCCATGGGGCTCATGGCGTGCATTGTCCCTTAGCCATCCTGATGGACCAGAGAGAGAGAGAGAGAGAGAGAGAGAGAGAGAGAGAGAGAATGTGTCACTTAAGCTGATAGTACTAATGCTATAGCTTCACACACTTACCTTCACACAACGTGTAATCAACTTGGGGAATTTTTTTTACCGCAGGATATGGTGAGGTCAGTACTTTAGATTTACAAGGGGATCTGAGAGATGAATGGGAGATACGGTTTGTCAGTATTAATGGACAGCTAAATAGAAACTTAGCCCCAAAAGTTAGGACCAAGATTCAAATCCTGACTGGGTAACTTTGCTCACTAGTAACATTGAACCATGAGGATGAGATGGTTGGACAGTGTTCTCGAAGCTACCAGCATGAGTTTGACCAAACTGTGGGAGGCAGTGGAAGAGAGAAGTGAGGCTGCTGATCCCTTATTTTGGCTGCTGATCCCTTAGCTCCTGCTAAGGGAGCTGGGCATGTTTAGCCTGGAGAAGAGGAGGTTAAGGGGTGATATGATAGCCATGTTCAAATATATAAAAGGATGTCACATAGAGGAGGGAGAAAGGTTGTTTTCTGCTGCTCCAGAGAAGCGGACACGGAGCAATGGATCCAAACTACAAGAAAGAAGATTCCACCTAAACATTGGGAAGAACTTCCTGACAGTAAGAGCTGTTCGACAGTGGAATTTGCTGCCAAAGAGTGTGGTGGAGTCTCCTTCTTTGGAGGTCTTTAAGCAGAGGCTTGACAACCATGTGTCAGGAGTGCTCTGATGGTGTTTCCTGCTTGGCAGGGGGTTGGACTCGATGGCCCTTGTAGTCTCTTACAACTCTATGATTCTATGATTCTATTTTTGAGGCTGCTGATCCCTTATTTTCAAATCTGAAAGTTGACAGCTATGGTGCTGGGGCACCTGCCTGTTTCCTCTTCTTCATCCTCCTCCTCCTCCTCGCTCCCAGCCTCCAGTACTTCCCAGCTCCTCCCCTCCTCTGGGGTGTGTCCGGTTTCCCACCACCAAAAGCCAGGATCCAAATCCCTCTGTGGTTTCCCTGGGGGGCCCTTGGCCAGGTGTCCTCCACCATTCCTCCACATCTAGCCTGTCCCTGACAGTGCGATACTGCTTTTAAAAATGTAATGCAGATAGGGCCTATGATAAGTCATTCGGGGGCAAGGCATATTATTATAGGAATGTCACAAATGGGTATATGAACTTATTAACGGGGGTCCTTGGGTAAAAGAATACCCACCTGGATGAAATTAGGAATATTTGTTTCTTTATTCAATTTATAATACATTGCGTGGCAAGTTTCCGCCCCCCCCCCCCCCCGTGGAAATAATGACACATGGCACAATTATTAAAGTTAATGGGCTAAAAAAGGCCACAACTTTATTGGTTACAGGTGATGAGCGGTATTGGCTTAGGCATTGGTCCTAACCGACTATATCCAACTTCAGCCCGTCCGCTTGAAGTCCAGGAAGGGTTAACCACCATTATAATTAATAATAATAATTTTTATTTATACTCTGCCCTTCCTGGTTCAGGAAACTGGGTTCAGGGTGACTAACAACAAATTTAAAACACTTAATTGATGCTACAGTGGTACCTCAGGTTACATACGCTTCAGGTTACATACGCTTCAGGTTACAGACTCCGCTAACCCAGAAATAGTGCTTCAGGTTAAGAACTTTGCTTCAAGATGAGAACAGAAATGGTGCTCCAGCGGTGCGGCAGCAGCAGGAGGCCCCATTAGCTAAAGTGGTGCTTCAGGTTAAGAACAGTTTCAGGTTACGTACGGACCTCCGGAACGAATTAAGTACTTAACCTGAGGTACCACTGCACCAAGAAAACAGCATAAAATACGGTATAAAGTGTAAATAACAATAAAATCAAAAATCAATTTAGGGGGGAAATCCATCCAATAGACATTAGATGATCACCAGGGCTAGCTGGCTGAATTAGTCCCACTTGGGCCAGCGAGGAGACCAGGGAAGAACCAGCTGTGGGATCCCAGAGCGGGCAATCTTCACAAAAAGGAGAGGAGGAGGGAAGGAAGGGGAATAAAAGATCAGGCCAGGTTCAAATTGAAAGCCAGGTGGAATAGTTCTGTCTTACTGTCTTAGAGGGAGTCCTGCTGATGCACATCAAATAGGAGCTCCCCCAGGGTCACCAATAGGGGGCGTACCTTAGGCCCTCACCTCCCTAGGCTTCAGGCAGGGCCACACACCCCAGAATCCTTTACCGGACTACCCTTCAATATGTGGGGCAGGTGATGGTGTTACCTCCCCTCTTCCAACTACAGAATTATACCAATGCCTAACCACCAATAGCCCAAAAGTTGTGACGATTTGCAACGAGGTAGGTGAAAACCAAGTGGCTGATGCCAATTTGCCAAGTGGAAAAATTCCTACCAGGTCCCTCAACGGAGACCAACCAAGGTCCATAGCAAGGTCAAAGGCAAAACCTATAGGGCGGGAGGGTGGGAAAACCAAACAGCTGAGGAGCGGCAAAGAGGGAGATCCCCGGGCACGTCCTGCCTTAAATAGGGCAGGCCACACCCCCAGAGCCAGCCGATTGGCTGGCCAGGGGGTGACGAGGCTGGGAATCCCTCCAATCGCATGGGGGCTGGGCTGTGACGCCCGCAACCCCACCTCCTCAAAAGGGCGGAAGTGGCTTTCCTCCTCCCAGAGGAGTTCTGGGCAGCAGAAACATAACCATCAGTAGCAACATTTAAATATTCTAAAACCAGTTTAAAACATGTAGATATGAAAGGGGCAATTCAGCTGTCAGGAAGATAGCCCATCTCTGCAGCCCACCCACCTCCTCTCTGTGTGCAGAAATAGCCCTCCTTCCCCTCTGGAACTTAGTAAGGAACAGCACAGAGTTTATAGGGTTGTGGCACCATGGCCAATCCTCCAGTTATAGGCTTGATGCTGACGCTCTTCACTCCTTCTGGAAGCTGTAATTTAAAAACCCGCAGAAGTTTGGTGAAGACAATGAAGAGTTCGGTCCGCGCCAAGCGCTCTCCCACACAAATACGATGCCCTGCACAGGGAGGAACATTGAGATCCAGTTACAGATAGGTAGCCGTGTTGGTCTGCCATAGTCAAAACAAAAAAAAATTCTTTCCAGTAGCACCTTAAAGACCAACTAAGTTAGTTCTTGGTATGAGAAGGAAAGACCATGGAGAGACCTGGTCTGAACAAAGACCTTGGATTCTTATCTCATTATACATGACCAAGCCATTTTTCACCTTCTCACCCCTTGCTTTTTCCTGTAAGACCTATTGCAGTCGTTAAGAGTCGTCAACAGGCTCATCACAGCTATCTGCCAATCACCCATTCCCACCACCCTTCTGAGTAATACCCCTCCCCACCTTCTCACTATATAGAAGGGTCTGGTAACTTCTGTTTCAGTGTATCTGAAGAAGTGTGCATGCACACGAAAGCTCATACCAAGAACTAACTTAGTTGGTCTTTAAGGTGCTACTGGAAAGAATTTTTTTTTGTATTGAGATCCAGGTTAGTTAGTCAGTCTTGCTTATTCCTTGCTGACCAAGAAAAGGTGACACTATTCCATAAGGCTCACACAGCCATTGAATGACACACACTCCATGCAACATACATTGTGGGGCATCTGCAGGCATTTTTCTGGGCTGGGGTGGAAGAGAGGGCACACTTACCTACTGCAAAGGGCATGAAGGCTTCCTTGCAGAAGAATTTTCCATCTTTGTCCAGGAAGTGATTTGGGTTGAACTGATGTGGCGTCTCCCAGTGGTCAGGGTCATACAAGACAGAAGCTACATCGGGGATGATGACGGTGCCCTGCAAAACCATTAAGTAATGATTATAATCAACTCCTCAGTTCCAATGTATCCACATATGGACAGATCAAAATAAGCTCCTGGACAGATCTGCTTTGGGTGATTTCCTCCCCTCTCTTGCTGCTGTGGGTGTCAAGAGAAAGGGGTGCATATTGCTGGACAGATTATAAGAAATCAGAGTAGGAATGGAATCTTAAGTATAGTGGTACCTTAGTTGTTGAACTTAATCCATTTTGGGGATCTGTTCAACTCCCAGAACCACCCGAAAACCAAGGCGTGGCCGGAAATGACTGGCAGAATCCGAGACCAGGGAGAAGAGTCGGTAGAAGAAGGTTGGAAGAAATTTAAAGACTATCTACAGAAACATTGTAAAATTAAGGAATGTTAGAAGGATGCTGGATTGAAGTTATGTGGTTTTAGCAGTAATGTTACAAAGGAGTATGTAAAAATGGATTGTTAACAGGTGAGAATGTAAAGTTACAATATACTAAGATAAATTATTAAGATAAAAACAAAGATGGAAAGGATTTGCTGAATTAACTAACTGAACTAGAACACAAAAAAGGGAGGTGTGAGGAGGTCAAGGAAACAAGCAAATGAAAGATAAGATATGGAAAAATTGACTTGTTTTTAATTGTTTTTATTTTTATGTATTTTGTATTTTTTGTTTTATTTTCCTTTATTTTTGTAATTTTTTGAAATTTCAACAAATATTATTTTTTATGAAAAAAAAACCCCGAAAACCAAGGCGTGGCTTCCGCTTGGCTGCAGGAGCTTCCTGCACTCAATCGGAAGCTGCGTTGGACGTTTGGCTTCCTAAAAACGTTCGCAAACCGGAACACTCACTTCTGGATTTGCAGCGTTTGGGAGCCGATTTGTTCAGGAGCTAAGCCATTCAAAAACCAAGGTACTACTGTACTTCTGTATGATATTTGCATAACTCGAATACGTTGGGTGGTATTTTACTGAGATTTTGCTCATTTGCCTGCTGAAATTAATGAACACGACCAAGTTAGATCCATAAATTTCAATGGGTCTACTTAGTGCTAAGGCCACTCTGAAGCAGAGCCGGGAACCTGTGGCCCTCCAGATGGTCTGGCTTAATATAAGGTGGTTCCCCACATTCCATGGGAATTTAAGGTATAACAGAAGGAGGAGAATCGGTATACCTTTTTAAGACGATAGCCTTGCAGGGTTATGTCTGTTGTGCATTCTCTGAAGGACCCAACCAGCAGGACATTGCAGAGGCGCTGGACCTCATGAATGACGGCATTGGTGTACGGTAACCTCTTCCGATCCTCGTAACAGACCTCTTTGGAAGGATCCAGAACGGCATGTAGCTCCTCCCGGACTTTTTCTGGTGAAATATACACACGTATGCATACAAATCACCATGTCACATCAGATTAGCGGAGGAACCTCTGGCAGTCCTTCGGATAAATTTATATTTGATCCATGTCAGGACTAGGAAAATCCAAAGATTACACTGCCTTCCGTGAAACTTTTGGGGGGCCATATCCTAGCTGGGGGGGGGGGGAGAGGCAGAAGCAAAAGTGCATGGAGCAATGATGGAAAATTTCACTTTTGTGCAGCAGGCTAGTTTCTGCACACATCCCCTGACGCCTCTCCGTCTTCCATCCAGGCAAGGAAGAAGCATGGTCAGTCGGTGGCGTAGGGTGAGTTTCTGATGCCCAGAGCAGGCACACATGCGCACGTCGGGGATGGGGTGCGGAGGGTGAACAGAGCCCTCCAGTGCCAATCAATGCCACTGCATTCTGAGAGGGTGCAAGCTGCACCGGGGCTGGGCTTTTGGACAGAGCCTCTTCCTACAGAGACAGGAGAGCATGGCTCCACATCAGCCAGTTGGGGCTTCCCCCTGCGTGGGTGCTGGGCAGGCAGGTGGTGTAACGAGGTCCTTCTTAGTTCCAGTGAGGTGGGGGGGAGCCTGGATGTCCAATGCAGAGCCACGCTCTCCTCTCTCTCTAGTAGAGGAGATGCTGTCGCTGTGCGGCTTGCCTCCTTGCAGGGCACCTGGGAGCGGCGTCAGAGGTCAGTGGCAGCGTCGCGTCAAATGAAATGTCTGTGCAGAGGGGGAAAGGGCTGGCTGGTGGGCAGGTGCAGTGTGGGGCCCGTCCCAGCCCCAAAGATCCGGCCCTGGGGCAGCTTGCCTCCCCGCAGGTTGCCTGCAGTGGGGGCACCTGGTTGTGTCCTCTCACACCCTCAGAATCACATGTCTGGGGTCGCCCCCACCACAGCCCCAGTCAGGCTATGCCAGCGATCAGAGTTCAGGAGCACATCTCAGCCAGGCAAAAAGACTGTATTTTTCCGTGTATAATACGCCCCCATGTATAAGACGACCCCTATTTTTTTGGACTGCAACAAAACTATTGGGGGGGGGGGGAGAGATTGTCCAGAGTTCTACAGCCTGCCTGCCAATGAGAATCGCACCCATAGCTGCAGCCACCAATCATCTGCACGCTCGTTGCCAAAAGCCCACCTGCACACTCGACACAACCATGGCCAATTGCAGGCACGCATGCTGCGGCCATAAATAACCAGCCCAATTGCAGCGGCAGCAGCCAATCGTCAGCAGGTCTTGCCAAAGCAACCAATCACAAGCTCAGTCGCCACTGCCAATCTCCTGCTGGCTGTTGCCACCAATCGCCCGTCCCCCCTCTGCTATCCGTGTATTAGACGGCCCACAATTTTTGCCTATTATTACTAAGGAAAAAATATCGTCTTATAGAGAGAGAAATACAGTATTTGCGCTATGAAATGGAAGATGTGAGGGCTGTGACCAGGGGAGAGTTCTGAAGGCCAGGTAGCATTACCTGCAGAGCCACATCCAGCCCCAGGCTTGCAGCTCACCCACACTGACCAACTGGGTTAGTATGTTAAGGATAAACTAATGTTGATAGTTCAGAGGGAAATTCCCAAGTATCAAAAGACTATTTATATATGCTACTACTATGGCCCGTGTCTTGTTAGTCTCAAAATGGAAAACGAGTGAGATCCCAACCAAAGAAGAATGGCAACTTAAACTGATGGAATAAGTGCAACTTGTAGATTTAAACAAAAAAAATTCTTTCCAGTAGCACCTTAAAGACCAACTAAGTTAGTTCTTGGTATGAGCTTTCGTGTGCATGCACACTTCTTCAGATACACTGAAACAGAAGTTACCAGACCGTTCTATATAGTGAGAAGGTGGGGAGGGGTATTACTCAGAAGGGTGGTGGGAATGGGTGATTGGCAGATAGCTGTGATGAGCCTGTTGACGACTCTTAACGACTGCAATAGGTCTTACAGGAAAAAGCAAGGGGTGAGAAGGTGAAAAATGGCTTTGTCATGTATAATGAGATAAGAATCCAATGTCTTTGTTCAGACCAGGTCTCTCCATGGTTTTAAGTTTGGTAATAAGTTGCAATTCAGCAGCTTCTCTTTCCAGTCTATTTCTGAAATTCCTTTGTAGTAAAACAGCTACTTTGAGATCTTGTATAGAATGTCCTGGGAGATTGAAGTGTTCTCCTACTGGTTTCTCTGTCTTGTGATTCCTGATGTCCGATTTATGTCCGTTTATTAATAGTGTATCTGAAGAAGTGTGCATGCACACGAAAGCTCATACCAAGAACTAACTTAGTTGGTTAAGAACTAACTTTTTTTTGTTTTGACTATGGCAGACCAACACGGCTACCTATCTGTAATTGTAGATTTAACATATAGAATAAGTGAACAAGAAGAATATACATTTGAAGAAGACTGGAAGATGTTTACTGAATATATGGGTGAAAATTGTGTTCATTTAAAAACACTGGTAGCATTCAGATAAATTCAACAGTGTCAATAAGTTTTGATGGATATAACAATGGTTTACTGAATGGTTCAGTTCCTGTTGTAAAATATGCAGGGATGCTTGGTAAGCAAAACGAACCATGGAAAGAGAAGAAGGGAAGCCATTGATTTAAGATTGTTTAAATGACTATTTTGAAATGCAAATTAGAAAATTTTATTAAAATTGTGTTTGTGTGTGTGTGTAAAACGTTAAGCGAAACAGTGGAGGTGGTATATGCGCTGGCAAATTAGGTGCACAGCAACCAGCTTTCAAAACCAACTCTTTGCTTCAGTGAAACAGGCTGCAAAGTCCTGGCCCTGGCCCTGCCCCCGCCTGTTCAGCCAGCTTGTGCATGTGCTCGTGCCGATCTTCCCACATGATGCTTTCTACCTATAAAACGTATCTGGACTTGTTACGGAGGCCTCACCTTGGATGTCTTGAAAGGCTAGCATGTAGAGGAGAGCCCAGAGAAGCGTGACGGAGGTCGTCTCGGTCCCCGCTGCAAAGAAGTCTGTGATGACGTGGATCATGTTTTCCTCATCAAATGTGCTGTTGGGGTCGTCTTTGCTCTGTTGGTGCCCAAAAGGTGAGAGTAAGGTTAAAGGGTTTAGTGGCGTTCCGTTCTTTGGGTGGCCCTTGGATAGGGTAGCATTCTGAACTATGCCACACTACAGTGTGAAACAAATGGCAGGTGGGCAGAGAGCAGAGCAGGAATGGGGGAATATTTCAGCCTGTGGACCAACTTCCTGTCTAGGCCACCTTCTGAAGGACCATGGTAGGTGGGGCCAGAGACAACTCTCAGGACCTTTAACAAAATGCAGCCCCCAGAATTCTTTGAGAAAAGCCATGACTATGTGAGATGGTCTGGAAAGTGTGCAGAGGAGGGCAACTAAGATGATAATAATAATAAATTTTATTTATATCCCGCCCTCCCCAGCTAAGACCGGGCTCAGAGCGACTAACACCTGATATAAAAACAAATTGATTGAAATACAACTTAAAAACAAGAGTAAAATAAAATATTAAAACATTAAAATACAGAGTCATTTCAATGGAAACTCAAATCAAAAACTTTTGGGGGTTGAAAACGACAAGTCTTCAACAAGGCTAACTTTTCAGACTGGTCCTACATGGGCCACAAAAAAGCCAGGGAAGTCCCTGAATAGGAGTTCCATCACAGGAGGAGAAAGGAAAAAGGATAGAGGGGAAGGGAATCAAGTTGATTCCAAGCCAAAGGCCAGGCAGAACAAGTCTGTCTTACAGGCCCTGTGGAAAGAAATCAGATCCTGCAGGGCCCTGGTCTCATGAGACATAGCGTTCCATCAGGCCGGAGCCAGTGCTGAAAAGGCCCTGGCTCTGGTTGAGGCTAATCTGAGTTCCTTAGGGCCCGGGACCTCTAGGGTGTTGCTATTTATGGACCTTAAGGTCCTCCGTGGGGCATACCAGGAGAGGCGGTCCTGTAGGTACGAGGGTCCTAAGCCGTGAAGGGCTTTAAAGGTCAAAACCATCACCTTAAATCTGACCCTGTACTCCACCGGGAGCCAGTGCAGCTGGAAAAAGATCTAGGAGCCATACCTTATGAAGAGCAGTTGAAGAAACTGAGTATGGAAAAGAGGAGATTGAAAAGAGATATGATAGCCATTTTCAAATGTTTTAGGCTTGTTTTTTCCTGCTTCAGAGTGTAGGACTCGGACCAATGGCTTCAAGTTACAAGAAAGGCGATTCTGGGCGCATCGGAAGATGGCTGACAATAACATCTCTCCGACCCACACGAGGTAATTTGGAGGCTATGATGGGAGTAATTAGCCTCCCTACCCCCCCCCCAGGATGGTGGGGGGGACTGCCTTGTCTGCTGTGCCCTATACCACCCCTGAATTTGTGGGGATGGGGGCACTAGGCACAAAGCCCTCCTGTGGGATTCTGGTGCTCCTGGACGTCGTCCCTGATCCGCGCCACTAGCTGCAAGAACTTCAAAAGAAACAATTTGGATGAAGAAATGCACATATCTCAAGGAAGAAGGGGGAGTAAAGACTGCTAACAGAAGAGATCTCTGATAAAATAGATGAGTTGGAGGAACAAGAGAAATCATGAGAAGATACGCCAAGACTCAGTATGGCAAATGACTGATGGGGGAGGGGAAAAAACTTTCTTTTCTTTCCTTATGTGATTAAACAAGAATCCCCTCCCTCACGAGTCAGAAATGTCGTTTTAAGGACTTAAGCTGTGGATTTAAGGCTGTGTGGAGATAAACTTTCGAAACAAAGCATGTTTTAAGAAGAGCGTGGAATGTATAAGAGCTTTGGAATGACGCAGTTAAAAATGCCGTCGCCATATTGGGAAGTTCTGTCGGAGGACTTAAGTCTGAGACGAGAAATAGAGAAATAGAGCTGTTTTTATATTTTGGGTGAAACTCCTCAATGGGACTTAAGAGCGACAGTTTTGCGAGATTAATGATGGAAAGAGCGATGTTATCTATGAAGGCGATGATATATGGAAACCATCTCGATTTGAGGATTGGAAGAATGGAAAAATTCACACAGGATTATTATTGGTGTTTATCGGCTTAAGGAGACTATCAGAAGAGATCATAAAGAAAAAAGAGAAAATATATGAACAAGATGTGATGTGGAAACAGCAAGATAAGACTGGATAGAATTATGAGCTCTGTTTGGATTGATTTGGACTGATTTGGACAGTAGCAAGAAGATGATCAGAATCCCCCTTCGGATCTTGAAATATGGGTCCCCCCAACAAAGTTTAAAATTCGGCTTTGTAATTCGGAATTTATGTGATGTGATTTAATTTGATTTGATTGGCCGGTTAATAAAAATTGTTTAAAAAAAAAAGAAAGAAAGGCGATTCCGACTAAGCCTCAGGAAGAACTTCCTGTCAGTAAGGCTGGATCTACACTCACCTTTAAAAACGCTGCTAGAACGATATTAGAAAATGTTGAGACAGTCCTGTTTGGTTTCGCTTCGCTTCCACGAGGTCTGCCTAAGTTTATGATAGCTAGTTGCTCTGCAGAACCCTCTGGTGTCACATTTTAATAACACATTATTAACATTAAAAAAGAACGCCATATGGCTATGGTTATCAGAACCACTGCTTAACTCTTTTTTGGTGTTAAATGAGCTGTTTGACAGTGGAAATGTCTCCTTTAGGAGGTTGTGGACCCTCCTTCCTTGGAGGCTTTTAAGCAAAGGTTGGATAACCATCTTTCATAGATGGTTTAGCTGCATTTCTTACATTGCAGGAGGTGGACCAGGTGATCCTCAGGGTCCCTTCCAACTCTTCGATTCTATGATTTACCAGCATTTCCACCATCTATTCAGATGAGCTCCAGCTTCACAGAAGGCAGCCCCTTACCTTTTCAATCTGATTCAGATAGTAGTCAATTAAATCCTGCGGGTCAATTGGGTCCCTGGTCTTCTCGTGGCTTCTGATCTCGTCCCTTATAATTGCGTGCCCTTTTGCCAAGCATTCAAATGCCTTCTGGTGAGGTCCCGGCAAATGGCGCATCAGCCCAGGGAAAAGATCATATGCCTGGAGATGGAGAGAAAGAAAAGACGATTGGTTATCTGCCCTCGCCGCGTTAATCGTAGCTCTTTGAAGGGCACGCGGGCATACCCTCTAATATTTTGAGTCCCAAAGCCAGAACGCATGTCTTCCCGCCCGTACTCCTGCGCAAGTCACTGGACCCACGTGAAATCACGGAGCCCAAAAAATGCACTTTCCCCAGAGCTATGCTTGCACGGTGCGCCAAAGCATGCCTTTTTGGGGCACCACACTGAGATCGGGCCACTTTTCGGGGTGAGAGCTCGGAGCAAAATTGTGCGAGATCGTGACACCCAAAATGGCTTCCCTGCCCTCACGTAAGAAAACGGGATGTCCCATTTTTTCTGGGACAGTTGTGGGGCATGTGGGGGGGGGGTAAGCAAAGGCTGCTTTCGTGAGTGTGTAATTATGGCTCACAAAAAGGATCTTGTATATGGAAGGGCCGGTTATTCCTTCAGGCTATTAAAGCTAACGGATAAATAAATAAATAAATAATATATTAATTATGGGTCCTTGGGTAATATGCTTATGAGGGATAATTGTCTGAAACTCCATTGCTGTTTTTGGAATACTACTGCTCCCCGTCTCTCCTCAGATCCTCGCTTTCTTCTCCTTTCTTGCTTTTATCGTCTCTCTTCCTCGCTTTATGGTTGTTATTATTGCTCTTTGTGTATCAGAAAGTGAAAAAATAAAAACAGTTACAAAAAAGAGAGAGAGAGATTATGGGCCTGACATTGCCTTTGAAGCACCAACATTTTAATGAGGGATGCCAAGACGACGTAGCATCACATAAAACTACCCATGGCTGCTAGTCAGTTCTGTCTTCACTGTTGGAGGCTGTGATGCTTCTGAAATGGCAGCTGCTGGAAGCCACAGAGGGAAGAGGGCTCTTGTGCACACAAAAAAAGGATGCTGGACTAGAGGGACCTTTGGCCTGATCCAGCAGGACCCCTTTCCCTTTTCATCCTCACAACAGCCATGTGAGTTAGGTTAGGCCAGGCATAGGCACACTCGGCCCTCCAGATTGGGACTACAATTCCCATCATCCCTGACTACTGGTCCTGAAAGCTAGGGTTCATGGGAGTTGTAGGCCAAAAACATCTGGAGGGCCAAGTTTGCCTATGCCTGGGTTAGGCTAAGAGACTGTGTCTAGCGAAATGTTGCCCAATGAATTTTGTGGTTGAATCCTGGTCTTTGAGGCCCTAGTTCAAAACCTTGCAGGATACTTTTGGGAGACGAAAAAACTAAGGAGTAAACCCTACACTAATCCAGAGTGGCGTCCCTAAGACAGTTGGATGGCGCCTTGTTCGCCTCCTTCTGGCAATTCCTGCAGCCAAGATGGTGCCAAACACCTTGCTCTGCTTTCCTTTGGACCACCTCAGTGAGGACAAGAGTGGAGTCTTGTCCCCTGGGCAGCCCAGGACCCCCAGACACACTGCTCAGGCTAGCATCCCAGAGAAGTCACTTCAGCCTCTAACGCAACGGTTTGACTTAACCCCGAGAGGCATACTCCGTTGCCTCTCAAGACAGACCGATGCAATAACCCAGCTACCCTTCTGACACAGAACATTCACTTAATTTTGTTTTTTGAAATCTTTCGGAACACGCACAATTCGAAACGGGCTGGGCAAAAAATGGAACATGAAATCGACAGCCTTGACCATATCTTGGAAGACCTCGTCGTCGTAGGAGAAGCGATGCCCAAACACCACGGACGAGATCACGTTGGAGACCGCAGGGAAGATGGCGAGAGCAGGGTTCATGGGCTTCCCTGAAAGGGCAGGTGTGATAAACTGTCATCGTTTAACATTCAGACCAACATTTAGACCTGCCTAATATGAAGCCAAACGTTTTCACCTGAGAGGCCAGGAGCAAATCTAGTAGGAGGGGGAGGGCTGGGTCTGCCACAAAAAGTGGCTGCATTCATTATTGCTTTTGTGCTTGTCTTTCATTTCATTCTTTCAGTGTATGATTCTGCCTGACTCAGGGCTGGGAAACTTTTGGCCTGCCACATGTTATTGTACTACAACTCCCATCATTCCTGGCCTTGGTCCATACTTGCTCAGGGTGATGGGAGATGGAGTCACTTCCTACATGTAGAAGCATCTCCTCCTCCTCACAGACTGTTCCTTGCCGCATGCTAGAAGAGTGAGACTGAACCCAAAAGTGGCCTTCTCTTTGCAGACGATCCTGCACAAGACCCAGACTAAATCCCTCGGGGAAAGTTAGGTAGGATTGCACCAAGGTTCCTTTTGTGTGGTGTTTCTCCAGGGTGCAAGAGCAAATAAACACATCAGTGAAACACTGCACAAAATCAGTCTCAACCCTGGAGCCTTGCCAAGAATCAGGGCAGAAGTTCAGAACTCCTCCAGTCGGCTCCCATTGGAGTCAACGCCAAAGGCTCTATGCAAGGAGCAGGCAATAATGTTGCTTCAGCAGCAGCTGGCAGTCAAGTGGGGCCCTAAAGAGTCCTGCAGCCAAGCAATTGCCTCTAGGTCTGCCCTCTTGGAAGTAAGCTGTTGCATTTAAAGAGGCTGTGCTCTGTTTTTTAGTTGTTGGTTCCAAAGGAGCCAGGGAGGGTGCCCTCCAGCATTGTGGGTGATTCTGGAGGGGAGAGGGAAAGGGCAGTCTCCATAGACTTGCAGATCATCACATTTTTAAATATGTGGTTTCCTGGATGATAGAACTGTAGAATTGGAAGGGGCCCTCAAGGTCACTGCAGATGCAGGAATCTCAACTAAAGCATTTATGAGCTGCGTAAACTCCAGAGCTTCAACAGACACATCCTAGGCATGCCTATGCTTTTCAGTCTTACACCCATGAGGCCTAGAAGCTTAAATAGTCACACTAGAAGAAACTGATCCTATAAATGCATTGGGCAGTTAAACCTTCCATTTCTGCATTGTTAGCCCTGACCCAGAAGTGCTAATCAATTCACAAGCTTGAAACTGCACATAATGTTTTTAATATTTAATGCTGTATTGTTTTTAATACTTGATTGGAAGCCGCCCAGAGTGGCTGGGGAAACTCAGCCAGATGGGCAGGGTATAAATAATAAATTTATTATTATTATTATTATTATTATTATTAGATAATGGTGGTGTTTCTGACCTCCCTCATTTCGAAATAGTTCGAGGAGATAGTTCGACTCCTGTTGAATGCGGTACTCCACGCCCTTCTTCCCCATGCCTAAATTCCGCAGGGTCGTCAGGCTAAAGCGCCTCTGCTGCTTCCAGATGTGGCCAGTTGCAAACAGAACTCCTGTTAGAGCAGATCAGCAATACGTTATAGAAGCACTGGAGTGGGGTGCGAAGAAATGCATCAAAGAACTGTATACGGTATGCCTTGCGGGAAAAAAAGTTTGTATGTTTTTAGCTGTTGGTATTTTATCTGGATTGCTTTAAATTGTGTGAGCTGCCTTGAGCCCTGGTCCAGGAAAAGGCAGGATATAAAGAACAACAACAACAACAGCCTGGAGAAGCCAGAGATGGAACCTAGGATTTTCAATGGGCAATCCAAGCGCTGTGCAATTGAGCTACAGACAATCCTTGACCCAACGCTAGTTGTGTGTTCATTATGCATAGCTGGCAGGGCAAAATGTGGAGGGAGGTGGAAGGCATATGTGCAGCTCATTCCTATTATTATTATTATTATTATTATTATTATTATTATTAATTTTCATCCATACACAATTTTGGTACATGTACAGCCTTAAATAATTATACCATTAAATATTGATTCAAGCTTGTTTTTGTACATGCTCTTTTCTTATAATTTCTAACTAAACCAAAGTAAAAAAAATCCAATAAAATAAATTCCAATAAACTAAATTATATGAAAACAGACTTCCCGTCATTTCCCGATGTAAGTTACATTTACGACATTGAATGTACTTCTACTTCTTACCTTACTCTTACTATGGTTTCTAGTACTTTCTTATAACATATCATACCGTTTTCCCTTGCTTAGTAGTATTTAATTTACACAAGGGTTATTCAAACGCTGCCATAGATGTTATTTTTGTAGGTATCTCTTGAACATATCCCATTTTTGCAGGAATGATTGTTTTGTATTTCCCCTTAATCTATTTGTCAATTGAGCCAATTCTGGATAGTCTAATAACTTGTTCTGCCATTCCCTTACTGCTGGTACTTTCCCCCCTTTCCAGTTTGATGCAACTAATAACGGGGCAGTGGCTGTTGCATATAAAAAGATTTCTCTTATATTTTTCGGGATATCACTGCCTAAAATTCCAAGTAGAAATGCTTCTGGTGTGTGCAGCTCATTCCTATTGAGGAAGTACGGATGGATGCCATTTGGATCCACTGGGTATGAATTTCGATGGTGTGTGCGCTTGTATGTAGAAGCTTGTCCACATTCTGCCATGGCTACTCAAATATCTGCCAGAAGCCACTCATGCACTGTGGATTTTTGAAGGGATCAGTTACTGAGAACATTTGTGGGTGCCACAGGAGGTACTCGTGGGTACCCCAATGCCTGCAGGTGCCACAGCCGGGTCCTCTGGAGTAGCAGATTCTGAGCTAGGTGGACTCATATTTTTACTTTTTAGAAAATAGCATCCTATATCCCCGCATTGTATGCAAAAACAAGAGGGCCTGGAAATAGACTGATTTGTCCATTTCTGATTTGTCCATTTCAGTATACAGTGGTACCTCGGGTTACAGACGCTTCAGGTTACAGACTTTGCTAACCCAGAAACAGTACCTCGGGTTAAGAACTTTGCTTCAGGATGAGAACAGAAATCGCACACTGGCGGCGCGGTGGCAGCGGGAGGCCTCATTAGCTAAAGTGGCACCTCAGGTTAAGAACAGTTTCAGGTTAAGAACGGTACCCCTAGTTATGCAGGTCCGGTTTACCAAACACAGTGCGTTCCCTGGAAATCATTTGTTAGGCGAGTGTTCGCATAATGAGTCCACAATTTCTATTGATTCCTATGGGAACATTTCTAAATGGGGATTTGATTGATTCCCCCCTCCCTCCATGGTTTGTTCCTAGGAATTGCTGCAGCCAACATGCAAAAGAGAGACAAAGGGAAAATTGATTTGTCCGGTCTAACGAAACACAAGCAAGCAACGAAGTAAGGAAGTGGGCAAACTCTGGCTGTTTGGATATCTGAATCTGTGGAGTGTTTAGCGAGGTCATAATTTTGTACGTTAAGATAACTGAATTTTCAGATGGCGAGCGGATCGACAGCGGAACCTGCGTGTATTGGGAATTCAATTAGCATTTTTGATGGGCATTGTTTTTTTCCCTGTATGCTCCCCGCCCCCTATTTGAGTGCATTTTGTTGCATTTGATCAAGGTAGAGCCCAGAAATCTCAACACCCTTAACGGTAAGGAGGTTGACTTACCTTTTCCCTTCATTGTCTCAATCACGAAAGGGGTCATGGGCCGGCCCGTCATCTGTTCGGAATGTGTGATCAGCGCCTCTTTCACAGCATCGAACCCATTCAGGATAATCATGGGTTTGTGTCCCACCCACATGGTGAAGATCCTCCCATAATCCTTTGATATCTGCAATTTAGACAAATAAAATAAAATAACTTTTCTTGTAATTATTTATTTAATTCTTTTTTGAAACAACTTTGTAGGCAACTCTCTAGCAAAAGCAACTTCCTCCCAATATGCTTTGCTGCCTGAAATGAAACACAAGTTGGCACCTCCTTCCCGTTCTACATACTATCAAAATGCAAACCGGCAGTAAATCACACAGTTCAGAGTTTGCTCTTTACAGTATTAGCAAAAACAAAATTTCTGCAGACTTGGCCGAGTGTCAGGCCTAATGGGCAGAGCAGCTCGTTCTCTGTGATCTTAACTCCATGAAAATCAATTGTTGAGACTGAAAGTCCTCGGCTCCTCGCAGTCGTCTGTCCCCTCTTCGCCAGTGCTTTCTCCAAAAGAATCTGAAATTGCTCCTGTGTGAAGCCAACCTCTCCTCCGCGCTTTTCATGCCTCTTCTGGTTCTGGGAGTCAAGGGTGGAGGGGAGCTTGTCACAGCAGGGAGGGGAGATACCCGTGACTCTTCACCAGGCTGACACATCTCTGCCTCTTGGCCTCTCTTGCTTCAGCTTCTGCCTCTGATTCTGGACTTCTCTCTACCACAGACTCCCCCTGCTCACTGAGCCCTGTTACCTCTTCACCTTCCAACACCTCCTCTTCTCAGACTTCTCCCTCTGACCACTCATCATCCCACCATCGCTCCCTGGACTCTGAGCCGCCAACCCTAGCTGGTTCCTCCCACCATTCCTCTGCATCCAACCAGTCCATGACACATACAAAATCTGACTGGACTGGTAGATGAACCTTACTTCAGTGCTGCTGCTGGGGCATCCTCCTTCTCCATACCTAAGGGTCTCTTAAGGACCACCTGGACCCTTAAATCCCAGCTGAATCACTGAGATCATCTGCAGGAATGTTGTTGGTTGTCCCCTGAGTTGGTGAGGCTCATTTGACGTCAGTGCAAAATAGAGGGTGGAATTCAACATTGCATTCTTCCACTTGTTCCATCTGTCAAAGGATTTCAGCTTGCCAGGTGGAACAATCCCCCTTCTCCCCCCCCCCTAGTGCTGTTCTAGGGGGTTCTACCAACCATCCATAGCAATTGGGGGGGGCTGCATGGGATGCAGAGAGGGAGAAAGCCACATTTTGCAAGTGTAGTTCCTCACACAGGGCTTCCACTGACTGGCCTAGTTGGCTAAATCCTCTAACCCCCCGAGACCTTAGTGTCACTGGTCCAGTCCTGTGGAATGTTCTGCAAATAGACACTCAAGAAGTCACGTTCTGTTTCAACCTTTAAACACCTGCTGAAGACTTTTATTTACCACCAGACATGCAGGAAAGTGGGGAAACAGACACCCATAAAACTGAATGCAGCCCATCAGCAATGTATAGGGGCCCACTAGGGCACAGGTGGGGCATATTTTTCAGCCACATTTGCTTGTGGGGAATTTTCCGGGCGGTCTCATGCCGTTGGTGGTTTGGTCCAGAGTTTAAAGAGGGCCACTCAACTAGGGATCTCAGAGAATTCCAATAAAGGCGAAATGAGAGTGGAAATTTCCCATGCCGGTTTATTCATCCTATATATACATTGTTGTTTCAGACCTGGTGTGCTGGGAGAATGAATTACTATCTTCCCTTGTTCAGTTCTTTACAGTGTTTATCTGGATGGGACATTCCATTCCTTCCACTGTTTACCAACTAGCATACGAGCTGCGGCCATAAATAACTCACAGAGTACATATCCAGTCTCTGCCATTAAAATTCCACTCTGGAGTTCTTCCTCGGGGTTTCCGGCTGATGTCACTATTTGTGGCAGTTGAGTTCTACTGCCCTCTAGGGGTGTGGAGCTATTAGGGCAGGGGAAAACCAGGATTTATGAGGTAAAATTCCTGACAATGCTCCTCAGGGTGTTCTGGGGAGTTCACTGCATCCTGTGGTGTTGCTTAAACTTGTATCTGCCAACTTGAACGGCAGAATGGGCCAGACCTGGGAAGTGTGTCCCTGACATGGATGAACTTCTGTCTCCGGCATGATTTGTGATCAGTTCCTCACTAATTTGGAATATTGGCATTAATCAAGAGGCACTCCTGAGACGCCGTATGATAACGGGTTGCAATCAATCAGCAGCTGAAAGGACTGTGTTCAGATCTTTGAAGGTATTTGAATGATTTCTAAGAAGCTTGAAAACCCTTAAAACAGCCAGGAAGGAAGGGGGAGGACAAGACACTTTGTGCTTTTAAATGGTCTCCAACTGGTCTTTTTCTTTCTTAACCTCCGCTGCAAAATGAATGAGTCATGTGTAGTCGTAGCTATATTAATCTGTCTGGCACTGAGGAAAAGAGGGAAGAGGCGTTTCATTTATGCTCAACAAAGAATTTAATAATGTTTTATTATGCCTACCCAGTCATTGGATTGGATCAAGAGTGTAAGGGAGCAACTCAGAGTAAAAAGATAAACAGCTGCTAATTAAATCTGGCAAGAGGCTGCATTTGTGAAAAGTTTTCGTTTTTTTAACCGTGTGCCGAGGAAAACCCCCAAAGTGGAATTTTAATGGCAGAGATTGGGCGCGTTGTCTGGGAGTTATTTATAGCAGCAGCCTATATGCAACTTGGTGGACAGTGGAGGTATGAGATCAAAAAAATGAAATGTGATTTTGTAAACATAGAAGCGAACCAAACAAAGGAGGATGGCAATTAACTCTCCCAGCACACCAGGTCTGAGAACAACGTTTATGAAGGACTACACATGTGAAATGGATTTTATATTTATGAAAAACAACAGAGGTGCAGCTGTAAGGAAACAAGAAGGCCAGCTGTGAGAATGGACCAACATCAAGAGAAGGATAAAGAGGAGATTTAAGAAGAATGAAGTGACTACATGAGGAAGAAATGGTCATAAGTTTGCAACAGGAGTGGGAAACCTGATTTTTTAATATAAGAAATTGTATTATTAATAATAATAATAATAAATTTTATTTATATCCCGCCCTCCCCAGCCGAAGCCGGGCTCAGGGCGGCTAACAACAATAAAAGTACAAAAATACAGCACAAACAACACTCTAAAATCATTCATTATAAAATTAATTAAATTCAAGCCACTGGCCACCATTGGGCCAGAGCTCCGTGAAGATTGCCGAGGGAGGGAGTCAGGCTGTGCCCTGGCCAAAGGCCTGGCTGTTCAGCTCTGTCTTGCAGGCCCTGCGGAAAGATGTCAAGTCCCGCAGGGCCCTAGTCTCTTGTGACAGAGTGTTCCACCAGGTCGGAGCCACAGCCGAAAAAGCCCTGGCTCTAGTTGAGGCCAGCCTAACTTCTCTGTGGCCTGGGACCTTCAAGATGTTTTTATTTGAAGACTGTAAGTTTCTCTGTGGGGCATACCAGGAGAGGCGGTCCCCGTAGGTATGAGGGTCCTAGGCCGTATAGGGCTTTAAAGGTTAAAACCAGCACCTTAATCATGATCCTGTACTCCACCGGGAGCAGTGCAGCTGGTATAGCACCGGGTGAATGTGATCTCGCAGCGAAGACCCCGTAAGGAGTCTCGCCACGGCATTCTGCACCTGCTGGAGTTTCTGGGTCAGTCTCAAGAGCAGCCCCACGTAGAGCGAGTTACAATAATCCAGTCTGGAGGTGACCGTCGCGTGGATCACAGTGGCTAGGTCAGGGCGAGAGAGGTAAGGAGCCAACTGCTTAGCTTGGCGGAGATGGAAAAATGCCGCCTTTGTTATAGCTGCAATCTGCGCCTCCATGGAAAGGGAGCTGTCGAAGATTACACCTAAACTCTTAACGGACGGTGCTGGCACTAATTGCACCCCCACAAGAGATGGGAGTTGCCCTCCCAATCCCATATCGTCCCATCCCAGCCACAGGACCTCTGTCTTCGAAGGATTTAGCTTCAACCAGCTCCCACGTAACCATCCAGCCACAGGTTCCAAACATCTGATCAGTGTGTCTGGGGCCGAGTCAGGATGGCCATCCATCAACAGATAGAGTTGGGTGTCATCGGCATACTGATGGCAACCCAGCCCAAAACTCCAGACAAGCTGGGCGAGGGGGCACATAAAGATGTTGAAAAGCATCGGGGAGAGTATCGCACCCTGAGGTACTCCACACACCAAGGAGTGGCGTGATGGCAATTCCCCCCCAAGCGCCACCCTCTGTCCCCGACCAGAGAGAAATGAGCGCAGCCATTGAAGGACTTTGCCCTGGATCCCCACGTCGACAAGGCGGTGGTCCAGAAGTTCGTGATCGACCATGTCGAAAGCTGCTGACAGATCTAGAAGAATCAGCAGCCCCGACCCGCCTCGATCCAGCTGTCTACGAAGATCATCTGTTAGGGCAACCAGAGCCGTCTCGGTCCCATGACCAGCGCGGAAGCCGGACTGGAATGGATCCAGAGCTGATGTTTCATCCAGAAACCCACCAAGCTGTTCAGCAACCGCTTTCTCAATCACCTTACCCAGGAACGGAAGATTCGAAACCGAGCGGTAATTGGATAGATCTAAAGGATCTAATGATGTTTTCTTTAAGAGCGGGCGCATCCCTGCCTCCTTCAGTTCCCCTGGGAATGTCCCCGTGCCAAGGGACAAATTGATGATATCCCCAGGAGGGCCCACACCTCTTCTGGACACGCTCTAATCAGCCAAGACGGGCACGGGTCGAGAGGACAGGTGGTGGGCTTTCCAGCTCGGAGGAGTCTGTCCACATCAGCTGGGGATATCCGGTCGAAGTGGTCCAATACTGGACCCGAGGACAGTCGAGGGGCCTCCAGTTCCTTTATTGTATCCAAATTGGCAGGGAGGTCATGGCGGAGCAACAAGACCTCCGCAAAAAAAGCTCGCAAATGCCTCATAGCTGTGTGTCAAATTGTTATTTAAATTTTGCTGTCCCTCAAGGGACGTTAAAGACCTGATTATTCTAAATAATTGCGCCGGGTGAGAGCTAGCGGATGCAATGGATGCAACTAAATAATTGCGCCGGGCGAGAGCTAGCGGATGCAATGGAGGCCGAGAAGTAAGACTTCTTAGCAGCCTTCACCGCCATCTCGTAGGTTTTCATAAAAGCCCTATAAGATGTTCTTGAGGCTCCGTCACGGGCACCCCGCCATACTCGCTCTAGCCGTCTGAGGTCCCTCTTCATTTTCCGGAGCTCCTCGGTAAACCAGGGAGCCCGGTTTCTGCGGGGTCGCAGAGGGCGCTTCGGTGCCAGGAGCTGGATATTCCAGCCCTCAACAAGCTCAGTCAATGAGTCGCCAGGGGGAGCAAGGTCCCGCAAGGCTTGGCGGAATCTATCAGGGTCCATCAGCCTCTGCGGACTTAAATTAATTCAGACTGATTTGTAATAATTTGGAAAACCGATAGAAAATAATAATAATGGAATTCTTCCTTGGCACACAGTTAAAAGCAAAATCTTTTCTCAAAATCGGCCTCTTGCCAGATCCATTTGGCAGCCGTTCATTCTTCTTGCTCTGTATTGCTCCCTCACACTCCTGTTTGAATCCAAAGGTTATTTTAAATAAAGTCCCTTCAACCTCGGCCGAGGGGGGTAGAGTTGAGGTTTGTGAAAAACTGCAGCTTTGAAGTGGACAATTAGTGAGTTGGCAAGAAGCCAAGTTAAGCAAGAGTACGTGAGAAAGTCTGTTTGGAGATAGGGAAGCCTAGCAACAGGTGGTGATTGGCTAGCAACAGGTGGTGATACGGCAGTTGGAGTTCAGAGGTTGGTGTGTAGAGTTTGAATCAAGTCTGTGTATATAGTAACTTGTACAAAGCTGTGCTATACTCAGTGTAATGGTTATATGGGGTTGCTCGTGCGTAAGTTGCCGCCACTCCTGTCTAGGTAGCCTGGTTAAACCTTTCCTGGCTGGACAGCCCTTCACTTCGTGGCTGTTCAGTCGCTAGCAGAATCTGTCAGTGGGCATTTCTTGAACTGCTTCCAGCAAAGAAGTTCTTTGACGCCAAGTCTACACCTACTTTCCCTGCGCGGAAGTCTTCTGCGCAGGGTGGGTGTGGGTAGCAGAGGACCTGTGCTCTCCCCGCTGATCTCCAGTGAAGAGTCCTGGAGACCCCTCTCCGATTCCCCCATCCGCCCCCCTTTATCTCTGGTGTTACGCTGATTTCCTTCCCCAGCCGCTGAGTCCCCTCTCTCCCTGCTTGGCCCTTCTCTGGCATCGCTTGGGAGCCCTGCCTCCACTTCTGGCTCCGATGTCAGTTCCCTGACACTCAGTATATAATAAAAGCAAATACAAATCAAGTTACTGTTCAGCAAGTTATGTTCCTGAGATGTCATCCTGGACTTTGACCAAACTAAGCATCCTAGAGCGAAATATACATCAGGATTAAACACCGCCCGCCCCCGCCCCATCATAGAACCATAGAATCATGGAATTGTGGAATAGGAAGCATCTTCAAAGGTCATATTGTCCACCCCCACAAATATAACCATAAAACTGTCATTGTCCCTTATTTGATTTAAGAGCATCGGGTAAGACAGGGTTGTCTATTGGCCCCAGCATTGTTCAGCTTTTACATTAACTCACTGGTGACTCACATGGCCAATGATGCATTCCACCCCCCCAAATTAGCAGGCCGATCTCTGAATGTTCTTCTGTATGCGGATGACGCCGCACTTCTTGCCAGATCCCCTATTGGACTGAGGAGAACGTTGCAAGCTCTACATGAATACTGTGATCAGCATGAGCTCCAACCCAACTATGCTAAGACCAAGATCATGGTCTTCTCTGCCTGACCGAGACTCCATCGATGGTCGATGAACGGGATTCCCCTAGAGCAGGTTAACTGCTTTAAATATCTGGGACAAGTAACACGGTCAAATAGGTCTTTTCTGGCCCATAGCGACTATATAACAACTAATGCATCTAAAGCAGCCATCCAGATTAGATCTCTATATGCTAAGAATCAGGCTCAATCAGTGGAGATAGCATTGAGACTCTTTCAAATGAAAGTCCTCCCCCTTCTTTTGGTGGGCATCTCTTTAGGCTCCCGTAGGGATTTTTTGAAACTGGATTCTATCCAAACGCGATTGCTTAGAGCCATCCTTAGGATTTCCCCCTCGGTAGCGGGTGCGGTTATGAGATTAGGGGTCGGCTGGCAAGCTCTACGGTATGTGGCCTTGAAGACGAAGCTCTAGCTATGGCTCAAGCTTTGTTTTAAACCAGTGGGTATTGCCCCCTTGATATTGAGGGACGATTTCCAATCATCTTGGGAAAGGGAGGTCATTAACGAGGTTCAATCCTGCGGATTGTCTCACCTTTACTTTGTGTCTATGACGTACAATCAAGCTAGAGATGTGATCTCCCGGAGACTGAGTGACATTGCCAGACAAGAGGACATAGCCCAGGTAAAACCAGGGATGTTCCTAGGGGACCAGATTTATCGGACCATACCAGCCCCCTATCTTGCAGAAATCCACTATGTGGAATACCGCATACTTCTTACAGCGGCTAGATTAAATGTCCTTGACTCTGTGATATTGTGGGGAAGGTACAGGGGAGTACCATACGCCCAGAGAACCTGTCATTGTGCCATGGGTGTGGTTGAGTCCACCGAACACATTCTCTTGACTTGTCCTTCTTATGCAGAGCCTAGACAAAATTTTATAGACCCACTCCTAGGTCAATTTAGCTTCCTACCCGAAGAAAACCAGGTTTTACACTTGCTGAATAATGTGAATAGAGCAGCTTCCAACACAGTATAAAAACATAATAAACATCAGTCATTAAAAACTTCCCGATACATGGCTGCCTTCAGATGTCTTCTAAAAGCTGTTTAGTTATTTATCTCCTTGACATCTGATGGGAGGGCATTCAAAAGGTTGTGTTTAATATTTTGTCAGGAGGCTGGCAGAGTGGCTGGGCAACCCAGTGAGGTGGGCAGCATAGAAAAAATAACATTATTATTAATAATAATATCAATATTAATAATATCAATAATATCAATAATAATAATAATAATAATAATAATAATAATAATAATAATAATGGAGGGGGTTCACATGAACACCACATCTTCCTGGCTGCAAAAACGGTGGGGAGACTCTTCGCTCAGTAAAACATAAACAAAAACCTGTCTCATTTACAAGAAGCATCGACAATTATTTGCTTGAGACTTCTAAATACATACCTTTTTGTGCATTTCATTTCATTTTTTTATTTCACTTTTAATTGGTATACTGCCTTTCTATATTACTTTACACAAGCAGAAGAAACCACAATTTATACAACGAAGGTGATACACCAGGGGTTGGCAACCGAAGGCCCAGGGGCCACAAGCAGCCCATGGGGGGTTGTTTAACTGGCCCAGGGACACCCGCTGCCCGCTCAGGGACCCCACGCCGCCCGCTCGGTCGGCTCCCGTGTGCTGTTCTAACCCATCTTTATTCGTTACAAGTCGCCAAAGTATTCTGACCCCTTCCCTTCTGCTGCTGCAATCTTAAATCAGTTTCATTTCAACAATATGGCAAATCACGCCAGCAAAAATAAATACCTTGGTGTATGTTTCCTGGTTGAGACTCAAGTCCAAGCGCCACAGACTTCCAATGATGGGAAAGGGGGTTGGCCCAGGTGGGTACTGCCGACTCAGCCATTGCAGTTTTAGGAACTGCACGATCAGGAGAGTTACAATGGCAACGGCAATGAGCCCGCTCACTCCCACCATTGCCCTGGCTGCTTTATCTCTCGGTTTTAGGATCAGCTTGTACCTTTTAATGGTCTGGAAATATCTGCTTCCTTAGTGAGCTGTCTTCATCTTCAAGGCTGCCTGAAAGTTTTTGTGAAGGCTGCCTCAGCTTCCTCATTTGTTACTGCATGGTGGCAATTAGATGATAAGGAGGTAATAGTCATGTTGAAATTGTAATCAATATGATGATTTAATAACAGGGTGAGGAGATTGTGGGGGAACAGGCCGTGCTCTTTCTTCATGACAAAGGGCCTCTCCCTGGTCTTGCAACTATTGCATTAAGGCCGTGCTGCAATAGCATCCAGCTAGAACAAGCTGCACCAAATCATTCGGAGCAGGCATGCAGAACCTGTGGCCCTCCAGAGGTTGTTGGACCACCTGGGTATTGGCCGTGCTGGCTGGGGCTGATGGAAGCTGGAGTGTGACATCGGAAGGAGACCAAGGCATTTGGAAACGATGCAATAAGGAGTGAGGCAACAGGAGCTGTAGCAAGATGAAGAGGACAGGGTAGTTCTAGATGACATAATCCTAGTCTTGCACTACTGCTAAGCAATTTAGGCACCGCCTATAAGCAGAAAGTGTTCATTCATTCCTGCTCTCAAAACAGTGTTACAAAAGTTGGGTGCCACCCCCTCTCTCTGCCAAGCTGTGGCAGGGTTCCAATGGGTTCCAGGCTGTGTTCCTTTGGAGAATTGAGATATGGCGGAGCATGCCCTAGCTTTAAGAAATATGGTTTATTCGCCTATTTATACCTTCTGTCTGCATGGAGGGGGTCCAGATCTTACAGTATGGTCATTTCAAGAGGGGCTTGTGCCCCAAAGCAGTGCAGCCCTGGAGTCGAAGGCATTTCTCCCAGCCAGCAAGCGGCCAGCCTGCCCAAGATGGATCCCAGTCTTCCTTCCTTCCTTCCTTCCTTCCTTCCTTCCTTCCTTCCTTCCTTCCTTCCTTCCTTCCTTCCTTCCTCTTCTTCCCAGCAACCCTTCCTCAAGACTCTCTTTTCCTGTCACCTCACACAGAGCTAGGCTGGTTTCCTTCCAAACCCTCAGTCTGTGTCCACACCTCAGGGCAAAGGGCCAAGGCAGTTGTCTTGCACTGCCAATTGTCCTCAAAGGCCCTGTATTCTGTTTTATCATATCATCAATGCATAGTATGGTATGTGTCAGGGTTTCAGGGACAGAGAGCGAGGGGGAGGGGTCCCAGGGTGACGAGGAAGAGGACGACGATGACCCGAGGTTGTCAGTGAGTCCGTCAAGTGAATCCGAGGATTCCCAAAAGGGAGCCCCCCTGGTCAGGCCAAGGGGCAGTAGAGAGGGAAGCAGTCAGAAGCAGGGGAACGAAGAGGGAATCCCCAGTGGGGGTTGGAGATCGGGACCGGCCTCTCTGTCGGAACGGAGTGAAGGGGGTGGAGTTACCAGTGTGTCAGAAGGAGCAGAACAGGGAGCAGAGAGGGGAAGGAGTTCGGAGCAGAACGTCCTGCCGGAAGGGGAGGAGTGTAGTACCGAGAGTAGCGTAACGGTCGAAAGGAAGGTCAGAGGCAACGTACGCGCGCCAAGTTCAAATGTGGAGGCGCGCGGAAATGAGGAGAGCCCTGAGGAGGAGCCTGGTCCCAAAGCACGAAGGAGGGGGGAGCAGGCGTCAGAAGACTCAGCCTCGGGGGAGTCCCGAAGGGAGGGAGCACAGGGGGGCAGGAAGACCCTGCGGAAAAGGAAGGAGAGGAAAAGGTGGAGCAGTACAAGCCTCTTAAGCTGGTGCAGGGGCGGGACTGACTCAGAGGGGACTTCAAACATCTAAGGGTAACAGATGCTGAGCCACGGAGCTTGGATGTAACGACAACAATGTTCTTCAATAAAACCTTTTGTATATAACTTGGACTGGATTTTGGTCTCTTGTGAGCTGGGACCTCGGGTGGCTCTGACAGTAAGTCCCCTCTCAAAGAACGCAAAAATTTTTTTTGCAAAGCTCACAAACGGTGACAGCCATGAGTGCGGAGGATCAGCTGACAGCACTGCGAACTACAGTTTCCGAACTCACCGCTGCAGTCCTTGCGTCTCAGAAGAAGCATGACGAAATGGAGAAGCGCTGCCAGGACCTGCAAACAAGGTGGGAGCGTGCAAACAGGGAAGGGTTCCCAGGGTCCAGATCAGAGGGCATTGGACTTGGAAGGCGGGGGGGCAGCCTAGTCACCCACTTCAATGGGAACCTGAAGCACTACCCCAGTTTCAGAGCAGACGTTTTGTATGCATTACACTTGCTTCGTCATGACTTTAAAGATGAGGAGGAGAAAGTGGGGTTTATTGTTTCTCACTTGCATGGGCCAGCCAGAGACTGGTTGCGCAATTTGTGGCGTGAAGATGGCCCTGCCCACCGCGATTCTGATGAATTCATTAAAGCAATGGATGCCTGCTTCCAGTCAACCGTAGATTTGGATCTTGCACGCAGGGAGATATTTGGACTGAGGCAAGGCAAAGCCACTGTGCGTCAGTACCATTCCAGATTTTTTGCTTTACTGACTGCGTTACGCTGGGAAAAAGACTGCACACCTGTGAGGGATTTGTTCTGGGAGGGTCTCAGCGGTCCCATAAAGGACGAACTTGCCAGGGGAGACAGACCTCAGACCCTGGAGCAGGTGGTGCAGAGGGCGCTGGCGATTGGGATACGTCACGAGGGACGTCCTTGGCACAATGAGGAAGAACGTCAGGTGCGTCCACCAGCGAGGACGTCTTCTTTCATCCCCAGGGAGTTCAGTCAGTCACATCCCTCGCCGCTGGGGAGGCAGGGGGAGGAGCCGATGGAACTTGGTGGTGCTAAGGCTCAAGCAACAGCCAGAGCCCCAGTTTCCGGTGCAGTAAAGGCGAAGCCTCCTAGAGGGACCAGGAAGTGTTACATCTGCGACAGTGCACTGCACATGGCGAAAGAGTGCCCCCAGAGGCTCCAGAAACACACTGCAGCTTTAGCGACGGTAGCTGCAGAAGTGATCCAGGAAGAGGAACCTCAGGGAAACGACAATGCCTGGCTGCAAGCAGAATTGCTGGGGCTCAGCCAGGCGAATCTGTAGAACAGTCCCCAGCGTCTTTGCAACCCACAGACCCTTTACCGCCCAAGCCAGCGGTGCAGCTCACTGCAACACTTCAGTTGCCAAATGGGACCACCCTAGAAGTGCCCCTCACGATCGATTCGGGGAGCAATGCCGATTTCGTGGGGATGCAATTCGTCAAGCAGCATCGCATAGCGCTTCTGCCCGCCACAACGCCTCTGAACGTAGTCACAGTGGATGGCAGGAAATTGCTAGGAGGGCAAGTTGTGCAACAGACACCTCCCATGGTGATGCGGATAGGAGATCACCGAGAAGTCATTAGCTTCAATGTCACCCAACTGTCTGACACGCCTATAGTATTAGGCATGAGTTGGCTGGAGAAACACAGTCCTGCTGTAGTGTGGTACCAACGCCAGATCACCTTTTGCTCATCGTACTGTGCTCAAAATTGCATCCAGTCCTGCCAGGAGGAGGGGGCTGAGCACCAGCTGCGACTTGGCATGGTGCAGGCAGTACCTAGCAAGTACGAAGGGTTCCTGGAGGTTTTCTGCGAGAAGGAAGCTGACCAGTTGCCGCCCCACAGACCTTATGATTGTGCCATCGACCTGGTGCCGGGGGCGCAGTTGCCGACTGCAAAACTGTATTCCATGTCTGAGGACGAGATGCAAGAGCTCAGGGAGTTCATAGAGCACAATTTGAAGCGTGGATTCATCCGGGAATCGAAAGCAGTGGGGGGCAGTCCTGTGTTCTTTGTAAAGAAGAAAAACACGTCCCAAAAAAGACTCATTGTGGATTACAGGTTCATAAACAGTATGACCAAGCCAAGGCCTTCCCCATGCCCAAGATAGATGATCTCCTAGCAACCGTGAGGAAGGGGAAGATCTTCACCAAATTGGATCTGCGTGGAGCGTATAACCTCATACGCATCCGGGAGGGCGATGAGTGGAAAACGGCCATGTTCACGCCTCTGGGCACGTATGAATACAGAGTTATGCCGTTTGGTCTCCAAAATGGATCTCACGTCTTCCAAGCCTTTATGCATCACGTGCTAGCGGGACTCCTCTACAAGAAATGTGTGTGTTTCCTCGACGACATCCTGATCTTTTCGGAGACGGAAGAGGCCCACGAGAGGGACGTAAAGGAAGTCCTGCAAAGACTACGGGAGAACAGGCTCTACGCCAAGTTAGAGAAGTGCCAGTTTGATGTGACGGAGGTGGATTTCCTGGGCTACAAGCTGTCCGACAAGGGGCTGGCCATGGACAGCGTCAAGGTCCGCGCGGTGTTGGACTGGAAGAGCCCACGCAATCGGAAGGAAGTCCAGAGATTCGTCTGCTTCGCCAACTTCTACCGCAAATTCATCAGAGGTTTTGCAAAGGAGACAGCAGCGATCATGGACACTCTGAGTTCCAAGAAGAAGAGGTTCGTGTGGACGGAACAGGCAGAGCGCTCTTTTCGGAAGCTTAAAAGCCTTTTCGCCTCCGAGGAGCAACTGCTGCACGTGAATCCAGGCAGGCCCATGCGAGTGGAGACCGACGCGTCAGACAGGGCGGTTGGAGCTGTACTCCTGCAAGAAGATCCACATGGAAACTGGAGACCCGGTGCCTTTTACTCCCGAAAGCTCAGCAAGGCGGAGCAAAACTACACCATATGGGACAGGGAGCTGTTAGCCATTCACGCAGCTTTCAAAGCGTGGCGACATTTCCTCATAGGAGCCAAGCACACAGTACAGGTCCGCACGGATCACAAAAACCTAGAGTATTGGCGCACGGCGAAGCTCCAAAGCCAGAGACACATGCGCTGGGCGGAATTCTTCGCGGATTTCGACTTTCGGATAGAGTACATCCCAGGAGATTCCAACGTTATAGCCGATGCGCTATCCAGGAAACCGCAATATCTCGATGAAGCGGCGCCAGTAGCAGCCAAGCACATTTTCGCACCGCAGGCGTGGTCGTGCGCTGCCATCGCAGTAGATCTGGACGCGGTGCGACGCGCGTTGCAAGTGGATCAGTTCGCACAGTCCAAAATGGAGGAGTTGCGCAGAGGTGTGCAGAGTGGAGAAGAGTTCCAACTGCGCGACGGACTGCTAACTCGCAAAGGTGCCCTCTACGTGCCAAGCGACGAGCTTCGCGCAAAGGTTCTGCAGCAGTTGCACGACGCCCCCAGTGCTGGCCACTTCGGTAAGGAGAAGACAATAGAACTGGTGGCAAGGGACTTTTGGTGGCCCCGGATGCGCGGAGAGGTAGCGGATTACGTCGCCAGGTGTGACACTTGTCAGAGGTTCAAGCCAGTACACCAGAAGCCAGCGGGGCTGTTGGAACCGCTGGAAACGCCACAGCAACCGTGGGAGAGGGTAGCCTTGGACTTCGTTACTGACCTGCCCAGCTCCAGAGGGAAGACAGCGGTACTGGTGGTTGTGGACCTGTTCACCAAGATGGCGCACTTCATTCCGTGCGCAAAGGTGGCGACGGCGGAGCAGACTGCCAAACTCTTCATTGATCACGTGTTCAAGGTGCATGGGCTGCCGCAGTCCATCCTGTCCGACAGGGGGCGCCAGTTTGTTTCCAATTTTTGGCAGAAGCTTTTAGGTATCCTGAACGTCAAGATCAACCTTACGTCGGCGAGACACCCACAGACCAACGGCCAAGCTGAGAGGGTCAACGCGATCATGCAGCAGTACCTGAGATGTTACGCCAATCAGCGACCCGCAGCTTGGGTGGACTACCTGCCGATGGCAGAGTTTGCCTATAACAACACGAAGCACGCGTCCACGGGGGTGACGCCGTTCTTCGCGAACAACGGTCGGCATCCCAGAACCTTCCCGGGGTTCGGGGCACCGAGAGAGGGGGTGCCGCAAGAAGCCGACCAGTTTGCAGCGGAGCTGCAGGAGGTGCACGAAGAGTTGCGGAGACATTTGGAGCTGGCCAAGCAAGCATATAAGGTGCAGGCAGACAAAAACAGGAGAGCGGGGGAGGAGATCCAGGTGGGGGACTGGGTGTGGTTAGCCGCCCAAGCCATGCCAGCCAAGTTGTTGGCCAAGAAGAAGCTAGGGCACAGGCAGTTAGGGCCGTACCAGGTGGAGGCTAAGATCAACCCTGTAGCCTTTCGACTAGCCCTCCCCGAAGGTTCCAGAGTGCATCCGGTATTTCATAGGTCGGTGCTCACCCCCTACAAGGCACCGCACAGGTTTCAGGAGTCTGAAACAGTCCCGCAACTACACACTAAGTCACAGGAGAGGGAGAGGGCGCCTAGGGCCGAACCACTCAACGAGGTCACAGAAATCCTGGACTCGAGATGGGGGGAAGAGGGGGTAGAATACTTTCTAGCCACAGAGGGCACTCCAGCCAGTGCCAACGGTTGGGTGCCGGGCTACGCTTTAGACGAACCTCTTCTAAAAGACGAGTTCCATGCCCTTTTCCCGCATAGACCCATGCCAGCCGAGTACTTTGATGACTGGCTCTTTACGCCCACACTCTCAGGCAGTACTTTCCGGGGTTTTTCTTCAGCCGAGGAGAGAACGCCAGAATCTAGCCCGCCCAGGGGATCGTGCTCAGGGGTGGACACAGAAACCTCCTATTGGTGGGACGAGCAACCAGAGGAGGACTGGCGCAGGAAATGGCTGACGGGACCTTGGCTGGCAGCACCAGATGAGGTACCAATGGAAGAGGGAGAAGAGAACACTTTGGGTCAAGAACCCGAATTCGAACACTCATACACCGAACTACAAGCAGAGGATATGGAGGTACACAACCTGTATCCTGCATCCACCTCCGAAGAGCTGCAGCTCCTACAACCTGCACCCGATGGGCGGGAGGGGGGAAGGGGGGGCTTCGAGGGGGGGATGGATGTCAGGGTTTCAGGGACAGAGAGCGAGGGGGAGGGGTCCCAGGGTGACGAGGAAGAGGACGACGACGACCCGAGGTTGTCAGTGAGTCCGTCAAGTGAATCCGAGGATTCCCAAAAGGGAGCCCCCCTGGTCAGGCCAAGGGGCAGTAGAGAGGGAAGCAGTCAGAAGCAGGGGAACGAAGAGGGAATCCCCAGTGGGGGTTGGAGATCGGGACCGGCCTCTCTGTCGGAACGGAGTGAAGGGGGTGGAGTTACCAGTGTGTCAGAAGGAGCAGAACAGGGAGCAGAGAGGGGAAGGTGTTCGGAGCAGAACGTCCTGCCGGAAGGGGAGGAGTGTAGTACCGAGAGTAGCGTAACGGTCGAAAGGAAGGTCAGAGGCAACGTACGCGCGCCAAGTTCAAATGTGGAGGCGCGCGGAAATGAGGAGAGCCCTGAGGAGGAGCCTGGTCCCAAAGCACGAAGGAGGGGGGAGCAGGCGTCAGAAGACTCAGCCTCGGGGGAGTCCCGAAGGGAGGGAGCACAGGGGGGCAGGAAGACCCTGCGGAAAAGGAAGGAGAGGAAAAGGTGGAGCAGTACAAGCCTCTTAAGCTGGTGCAGGGGCGGGACTGACTCAGAGGGGACTTCAAACATCTAAGGGTAACAGATGCTGAGCCACGGAGCTTGGATGTAACAACAACAATGTTCTTCAATAAAACCTTTTGTATATAACTTGGACTGGATTTTGGTCTCTTGTGAGCTGGGACCTCGGGTGGCTCTGACAGTATGTTACAGTCAAACACATGGTAACAAGAAACGGAGGGGGGGGGAGAGAGAGACTAACATAAGTATATGACACATATCTGTAAATATATGCATATCTGCACTGCCAATTGTCCTCAATGGCCCTGTATTCTGTTTTATCATATCATCAATGCATAGTACGGTATGTTACAGTCAAACACATGGTAACAAGAAATGGGGGGGAAGGGAGAGACTAACATAAGTACATGACACATATCTGTAAATAAAAATAGTAACATATTATAACTCTTATAAGCCTTAATTTTAACTAGCCTTCCACTTTTTATCTGTTTTCCTATCTGTTGTCTTTTTGACTGCGCTTTCTTATTTTACTAAATTATTTTCATTACCTTACACTGTCCCACTTGGTCACATCTGCTGCTGAGTATTTCCCGCCCCCCAGTCTGTTACACTTACTTTCTTGTTATACTATTTCCCCCCTATATTTTACATATAATGTCCAGTCCTCTTTTAAATTCTTATCGTCATTATTTCTTAATCTAGTTGTCTTGCTGGCAAGTTCTATATATTCTAATATTTTAAGGTGCCATTCTTCTCTTGCTGGTACTACATCTTTTCTCCACTTTTGTGCTACCAGAATTCGGGCAGCTGTAGTCACATACATCCATAGAGTAGTTTGGGTTTTTTTTGTTTTTCCATTGTTATTCTTCCCAGAAGGAAAGCTTCTGGGTTTTCAGGTAACGTTCTTTTAAATGTTTTCTTAAGTTCATTATGGATCATCTCCCCTATTTCTTTTATTATTCTAGAAGGCCCTGCATTGTTTCTTAATGACCCTAGCTTGGCCAGGTTGTTTTGCATAGACTAGCCCAGGAATTCCTCTACCGCTTGTATTTCTCCACATCCCAAATAACCAAAATCCTATCATTTATTAATTTCTATGATTTGGGGGAAATTCCCCCTCCCAAATCCATAACAATAATTTCCCAAAACCAAATCTTTTGGTGCTTAGCTTCTCCAAATTCCCAGAACTTACTTGACCATGATTATATTATATTCTGCCCTTTAGCTGAGGGTCACATGGTGGTTTAAAATATAAAAACACACAAAAATGTAACATAATAATAAGCGAGAACACAGTAATCCCCCCCAAACCCCCACACACACAGTTTATAAGGCCGTGGACTGTCTAACTGGCCAAAGGTCTGGGAGAATAGGAATGTTTTTGCCTGGGGAGTGTGGTTACATGAGACACTTTTCTCTTGGTGGTGGCCCCTTGCCAATGGAATTCCTTTCCAAATGATATGTGATATGCCCACACTCTTGAAGGCATTTTTCTTTGGATCCTGACATATCATTTGATTTGTGCTTCTACAGTGAGTTTTCTCACTGTGGTTCCTTGCATTTTATTTGATCTGTTCGTTTTGGGAACTGTTTCTCTTTCACTGATTGTGTTTTGCTATTGCGCTCCATTTTGGAATAATATAAATGTATCAAAGCAACCAATTAAAGAACCCGGTCCCACAGAAGGCTTGGGTAAGTTAAATAAGAATAAAATATATAAAGGTGGGAACTTTTGCATCGCCAGAAAAGAAAAGAAAAAACAAGTGTCAGAGCCACCCGAGGTCCCAGCTCACAAGAGACCAAAATCCAGTCCAAGTTATATACAAAAGGTTTTATTGAAGAACATTGTTGTCGTTACATCCAAGCTCCGTGGCTCAGCATCTGTTACCCTTAGATGTTAGAAGTCCCCTCTGAGTCAGTCCCGCCCCTGCACCAGCTTAAGAGGCTTGTACTGCTCCACCTTTTCCTCTCCTTCCTTTTCCGCAGGGTCTTCCTGCCCCCCTGTACTCCCTCCCTCCGGGACTCCCCCGAGGCTGAGTCTTCTGACGCCTGCTCCCCCCTCCTTCGTGCTTTGGGACCAGGCTCCTCCTCAGGGCTCTCCTCATTTCCGCGCGCCTCCACATTTGAACTTGGCGCGCGTACGTTGCTTCTGACCTTCCTTTCGACCGTTACGCTACTCTCGGTACTACACTCCTCCCCTTCCGGCAGGACGTTCTGCTCCGAACTCCTTCCCCTCTCTGCTTCCTGTTCTGCTCTTTCTGACACACTGGCAACTCCACCCCCTTCACTCCGTTCTGACGGAGAGGCCGGTCCCGATCTCCAACCCCCACTGGGGATTCCCTCTTCGTTCCCCTGCTTCTGACTGCTTCCCTCTCTACTGCCCCTTGGCCTGACCAGGGGGGCTCCCTTTTGGGAATCCTCGGATTCACTTGACGGACTCACTGACAACCTCGGGTCGTCGTCGTCCTCTTCCTGGTCGCCCTGGGACCCCTCCCCCTCGCTCTCTGTCCCTGAAACCCTGACAACAAGTAACTGAAAACAGGACAAAATAAGGCACGGATTTGCATAAAATGTGCATATATTCATAGCTGCAAACTGAGAAATAATTTCTCTAACTGCTGCCCAGGAGCTAACAGTTGATGAACCACTTCAAAACCTTTACTCCCACTTTGTAGGGTTCTTCCTCTTTATTTCATTCCTCTTTATTTTATTTATTTCATTTTTCAAATTTCTATACTGTTTTATATTTTTAAGAAAAATCTCAAAGCGGTTTTCAGCATATTAAATCAATAAAATAATCTGAAGAAAGTCAAACATAGAGTATACAGTCAAAGGAACATAACAGAAAAATAAAATATTATCTTAAATATTTCAAAATAAAACATTACAAAGGAGGTCAACTACAGAATTCATATTTAACATAGTAGGGCTGGGAGAGTCTGGGCCCTGCCCCCTAGGCCAGGTGGAAAGGGCCTTGTGGGGAGCTGCCTTCATGCCCCACAGCCAGGCAATGTGCCTCTGGCCTCATGAGGAGCCTCTTCAGTGGGGCTGGTGAGTCTGGGCCCAGCCCCCTAGGCCAGGTAAAAAGGGCCTCGTGGGGAGCAGCCTTCACACCTCACAGCTGGACTTTGCCCTGACAGCTGTTCCAACATGTGATGTTGATGGGCAACCATAGAAAACGTTTTTCTCCTTAACCATTTGTGAGTATTATTTTATTTATGCAGGGGGATGGACTAGATGACCCTTCCAACGCTACATTTCTATGATTCTATATATTGGAAGAACATGCACCACAGCCCCTTGTGGACAGCAGCTTCATGCTGCGATGTTCAGGCAAAGTTTTTAAAAGTTTCGCAAATCTTCTTGCATCACCTCTCACTGGGCTACTGAGTTAATAACCAGCTCTTAAACTTACTTGAACAGTGGCAAACAATGCTGTTCCCATTAAAGATTTGAAAGACTATGGGGGAGTTGATTTGGTGTCAGGGGTGTTTCAGTTGTAAAAAGTCTGAAATAGCTGGCAGTATGGTGTAATGGTTAATGTGTGGGGCAGGGCTAGCATGACAATTGTTCTTTGTTAAGTGTGATTTATAATAAGCAGTTGATGTTCCTCACACACACACCCAAAACAGTGCTGATCTTCGCTCCCCACTTCTTCCTGATGCTGATATTTATCTCCCCACCCCCACCCCCACCCCATTTCAGATGCTGATCTTCACTTGGGGAATATCGGAAATGGGGAGGGGGGAGTCGGTCTAGTCCTGCTGTGTTGAATAAGTTTCAGTTAGTAAGGCCCAGGCATGTGGACAAGCTGTTTGGATTGGTCTGGGCGACCACTTGTGCCCTGGAGACTCTTGGCTTATAAAAACTAGCAAGGAGGGGGCAGCTGGCTGGGCCAGTGAGGTGATTAATGCCTCCTTGCAAGAGAAAGTGGCCCCTGTCACCTCAGGAAACCCTTCCTTAACTCAGAAAATCTACCAGCCAGTTGCTAATCTCCCCTTCATCAGCAACGTTCTTGAGCAACTGATTTTCTAGATCCATCTCAGTTGGGGGTTTGGCCCAGTTTTGGCCCAGAAACTACTTGGGCAGCCTTGTACGATGATCTCTGTTGGGAGAGAGACAGGGGAAAGGGGTCCCTGTTAATTCTCCTTGACCTCTCAGTAACCTTCCGATACCATCAACCATAATATCCTTCTGGGCTCCCTCTGGACTGTCCAGAAACTTCAGCTGGTGCAGAAGCATATTATCACAGGGCCAAGCATATTACACCAATCCTGGCCTGACTGCACTGTCTGAAAATTAGTTTTAGGGCCCAATCCAAAGTGCTGGTTTTGACCTATAAAGGCTTAAACAGCTCAGAACTGCAGTACCTCAAGGACTGCCTCTCTCCATATGAACCTACCCAGACCCTGAGATCATCCTCCGAGGTCCTTCTTCATGCACCTCTTCCACAAGAGGTCAGAAAAGTGGCAACGCGAGAATGGGCCTTTTTTTCAGTCGCTCCCCATTTGTGGAATGTTCTCCCCAGGGAGGTATGGCTGGTGCCTTCATTATACACATTTAGGCTCCTGGCAAAAGCATTCCTCTTCAACCAGGCCTTTGACATTCTTGGCAGATAATGCGTAAAGCACCGTACAAGTGTACTGATCCGCACGGATTCAGACCACTGCAAATAAGTAAATAGTCCAGGCTAGGGGGAGATCAGCAGTCCCACGAAGCCAAAGCAGGAGAGGGAATCAGCTGTGGGTTTTCAGGACCACGGCCAGTGATCCTGCTGCAAAGACAGACCATGCAAATTTCAAATCTAGGTACCCACCAAGAAGTTGTTCTAGTAACAATAAAAAAGAAGTGTTGGTACTGTGTACTCTCGAGTATCCCTTGGGAAAAAAGAATTGTTGTTGTTGTTATCCCCCAATTTGGAGCCTTCCAGCTGTTGTTGATCTCAGATTCTCACCATCCCTGGCAATTGGCCAAGCCAGCTGGAGCTGATGGGAGCTGCAACAACTTCTGGAGGGCAGAAGGTTGGAGAATGCTGGTGGGAGAGATGGGCTGGCTACTCTGCACCAGAACACTACACCTTCATGAGCCGTTTCTTGGTAAATTCAGGATAAAGCAAGATGGGTGTGATAACTGCACCCTGCAGATTGAAGTAACTGTGTCAGTGTTTAAATCCTGAAAGGCTTCACTGTAGGCTTCACTGGCATTTACTGGGGATTAAGGGAATAGGAAAGCAACAGCCGTTGAGCAAACTCAAGACTCTGAAAGGAAAACAGCCATAAGGGAGGCAATCCATGTGGCAAGATCTGCCAAGAACATCATAGGATGTAACTCAGGGGACTTTCCCAGGGGAGTTGAAGGAAGCAGAGGTGCATCCGCTCTTAAAGAAAACATCTCTAGATCCTTTAAAGGTAAAGGGACCCCTGACCATTAGGTCCAGTCGTGGCCGACTCTGGGGTTGCGGCGCTCATCTCACTTTACTGGCCAAGGGAGCCAGCGTACAGCTTCCGGGTCATGCGGCCACCATGACTGAGCCGCTTCTGGCGAACCAGAGCAGTGCACGGAAATGCCGTTTACCTTCCCATCAGAGCGGTACCTATTTATCTACTTGCACTTTGACGTGCTTTCGAACTGCTAGGTTGGCAGGAGCAGGGACCGAGCAACAGGAGCTCACCCCGTTGCGGGGATTTGAACCACCGACCTTCTGATCGGCAAGTCCTCGGCTCTGTGGTTTAACCCACAGTGCCACCCACGTCCCTCCTAGATCCTTTAGATCTATCCAATTATTCTATTCAAATCTTCTGTACCTGGGTAAGGTAATTGAGAGAGTGGTTGCTGAACAGCCTGGTAGATTTCTGGATGAAACATCGGCTCTGGACCCATTTCAGTCCGGCTTTCGCCCTGGTTACATGACCGAGACGGCTTTGGTCGCCCTAACAGATGATCTCCATAGACAGCTGGATTGAGGCAGGTCTTTATGCGCCCCCTTGCCCAGATTGTCCGGAGCTTTGGACTGGGTTCTCATCAATATGCTGATGACACCCAGCTTTATCTGTTGATGGACAGCTGCCCTGACTCGGCCCCGGACACTCTGACCAGATGCTTGGAACCTGTGGTTGGATGGCTGTGTGGGAGCCGGTTGAAGTTAAATCCTTCGAAGACAGAGGTCCTCTGGTTCGGTCGGGATGACATGGGGTTGGGGGGCCAACTCCCCTCTTGCGGGGGCTCAATTAGTGCCAGCGCCTTCTGTCAAGAGCTTGGGTGTAACCTTCGACACCTCCCTTTCCATGGAGGCGCAGGTTGCAGCCACAGCAAAGGTGGCATTTTCCCATCTCCGCCGTATTAAGCAGTTGGTCCCTTACCTTTCTCGCCCTGATCTGGCCACAGTGATCCATGTGATGGTCACCTCCAGGTTTGATTATTGTAACTCACTCTACACGGGGCTGCCCTTGAAGCTGATCCAGAAACTCCAGCGGGTGCAGAATGCTGCAGCGAGGCTCCTTACGGGGTCCTTGCCATGGGATCACATTCATCCAGTGCTTTACCAACTGCACTGGCTGCCGGTGGAGTACAGGGTCAGGTTTAAGGTGCTGGTTTTGACCTTTAAAGCCCTAGGACCCATGTACCTATGGGACCACCTCTCCTGGTATGCCCCGTGGAGGACCTTAAGGTCCACAAATGACAACATTTTGGAGGTCCCAGGTCGCAAGGTGTTTAGATTGGTCTCAACTAGGGCCAGGGCCTTTTCAGTACTGGCCCCAACTTGGTGGAAGGCTCTGTCACAAGAGACTAGGGCCCTGCAGGACTTGACATCTTTCCGCAGGGCCTGCTAGACAGAGCTGTTCCGCCTGGCCTTTGGTTTGGACTCAGTCTGACCCTCCCCTCTGTTGGAATTGGCTAATTCTGGAATTCTACTGTAAGCCAATCAGGTTGTGGATTCACTTCTATCTGGAGCATGAGTGGGTGGTTCCTGCCAACCAATCATACTGCTGCATTGTTCTAAGACCAATCAGACTGCTGCATTCTGAATCCTATTGTTCTAGGACCAATCAGACTGCTGCCTTTTGGATCCTATTGTTCTAGGACCAATCAGACTGCTGCAGTTTGGATCCTATTCAACTCAGTACATAACAGCTGTCAATGGCTGCCCTGGTGCCACGGCGGCTGTGCACCACTTCTAGCACTGAAGGCAATATGCCTCTGAATATCAGCTGCTGGGAAACACAACTGGAGGGGAGAGTGCAGTTGCACCTGTGTCCTGCTTCTTGGCTTCTGATAGGCATCTGGTGAGAACAGGATGCTGGGGGGGCCACTAGGGGGCGCATTGGAAGATGGCCAACAATACCATCTCTCCGACCCACATGGGGTAATTAAGAGGCTGTTATGGGAGTAGGGAGCCTCCCTTGTTGCCCCAAGGAAATGGGGAACACTACCCTTGCCTGCTGTGCCCATAAATCACCCCCTAATTCGAAAGAAGGGGGTGAGGGCCCTAGGCAGAATGCCCCCGTGTGGACCTCGGCTCTCCTGGACGCTGTCTCTGATTGCACACTAGTTGCAGCAATTTGGAATAATTAATTACAAAAGAAGCAAATGCACATATTTCAAGTGAAGAAGGGGAGTGAAGTCTGCTAATTTAAGTGACCTCTGCGAAAGAAGACGACGGGCTGGAGAAACAGGAATATTTTACGATGAAGATACACCAAAGGTGGGGTATGTTGACAATGGGGCTGAATGGGGGGGGGACCTTTTTTTACTTTCCTTCTATGTGATTTACAAGAACCCCTCCTCATTAGAACCATCGATTGAACTGACCCAAGCAGGATGATTAAGGTCTGTGTGGAGATAAACTTTAACCAAAAGTATGCTTTATGGAGACCGAGAAGCAATAAGAGCTTTTGGGAATGGCGCCATCTTGCCAAAGGATTTATAGCCAGGAGGAAGAACGGATTTGTTTTCAGACTGCATTCCTAGTGAATCTCCTCAGATGTTTTGAGAAAGGAGGCAGATTGGTGAAGATTAATGACGCTAAGACTGTTTTGAGGTATGGAAGTGATGTTATATGGAAAACGTCTGGATATGGCTACTGGATAAAAAAAAATAATATCCACGCAGGATTACAAACTGTTCTAACCAGCTTGCAGAGACTATCAGAGGTCACAAAGAGAAAGGAAAAATATATGAAAATAACAACAAGAGATGTGGAAAAATAATAAGAAAGTACTGGCTAGGACTGTGAACATCATAAGGTTAGATTTGTGGACATTAAAACAGCAGTAAGAAGTAAGAAGTTGATTGGATCCCTTCGGAACTTGAAATATGGGTACCCCCAACAAAAATTTAAAATTCGGCTGTGTAATTTGGAATTTATGTAATTTGGTTTGATTTGATGTGATTGGTCGGTTAATAAAAAATTAAGAGGCTGTTATGGGAGTAGGGAGCCTCCCTTGTTGCCCCAAGGAAATGGGGAACACTACCCTTGCCTGCTGTGCCCATAAATCACCCCCTAATTCGAAAGAAGGGGGTGAGGGCCCTAGGCAGAATGCCCCCGTGTGGACCTCGGCTCTCCTGGACGCTGTCTCTGATTGCACACTAGTTGCAGCAATTTGGAATAATTAATTACAAAAGAAGCAAATGCACATATTTCAAGTGAAGAAGGGGAGTGAAGTCTGCTAATTTAAGTGACCTCTGCGAAAGAAGACGACGGGCTGGAGAAACAGGAATATTTTACGATGAAGATACACCAAAGGTGGGGTATGTTGACAATGGGGCTGAATGGGGGGGGGGACCTTTTTTTACTTTCCTTCTATGTGATTTACAAGAACCCCTCCTCATTAGAACCATCGATTGAACTGACCCAAGCAGGATGATTAAGGTCTGTGTGGAGATAAACTTTAACCAAAAGTATGCTTTATGGAGACCGAGAAGCAATAAGAGCTTTTGGGAATGGCGCCATCTTGCCAAAGGATTTATAGCCAGGAGGAAGAACGGATTTGTTTTCAGACTGCATTCCTAGTCAATCTCCTCAGAGGTTTTGAGAAAGGAGGCAGATTGGTGAAGATTAATGACGCTAAGACTGTTTTGAGGTATGGAAGTGATGTTATATGGAAAACGTCTGGATATGGCTACTGGATAAAAAAAATAATATCCACGCAGGATTACAAACTGTTCTAACCAGCTTGCAGAGACTATCAGAGGTCACAAAGAGAAAGGAAAAATATATGAAAATAACAACAAGAGATGTGGAAAAATAATAAGAAAGTACTGGCTAGGACTGTGAACATCATAAGGTTAGATTTGTGGACATTAAAACAGCAGTAAGAAGTAAGAAGTTGATTGGATCCCTTCGGAACTTGAAATATGGGTACCCCCAACAAAAATTTAAAATTCGGCTGTGTAATTTGGAATTTATGTAATTTGGTTTGATTTGATGTGATTGGTCGGTTAATAAAAAATTATTCCTAAAAAAAAGAGAACAGGATACTGGACTAGGTGAGCCTTTGACCTGATCCAGCAGGAGTCCATCTAGATGTCAGGGACTGGACTGAATAGGAATGGTGGAGGCTGCCCCCTACCCCCTACTCCTCCTGAATCTTCCCAAGAAGAGAAGGGCAGTATCGAATTACTACAGTGGTTTACTGAAGGTCATGACTCTCAGACAGAAGAAAGACAGAGCTGGGAGGTAATGGAAGGGCAGGAGGGGGGTGCAACAGAGGCAGAACATCTGGCTGACTCATTATCATTAGAGGCATTGCAGATCTCGCCTTCCCCCAGAACTAGGACAGCTGATAGAGTGGAAGAGCAGAAAGCAAACCCACAAAGGGCTTTACGTAGCCACAGTAAGGTGAGTGAAGCTGCTGCTGACGACAGAGAGGGAAAGGAGGGAGATTACTCGGAGCAATAACAGTGATGGATAGGGACTGCATTCCTTTGTCCCTCTCTGTAAATCCTGAATCAATTACATAGTAAGGACTCTGCTTGTTAGCTGTTTCTTCTTGCCGCTCATATTGCAAGCTCATGGGAGAGTTGTGTACAGCTGTTAACCAAATGAAAGCAACAAAGCCAGTGGATCTGATGGGATACCTGCCGAAATCTTCAAAGTGGGCGGAATTGAACTTACACAACAACTTCACAAGCTCATCCAAAAAATCTGGGAAAGAGAAGAGATCCCAGCAGACTTTAGGGATGCCAAAATTATCAATCTCTTTTAAAAAAAGGTTACAGAACTGATTGTGGAAACTATTGAAGCATCTCTCTATTAGCTGCAGCCAGCAAATTCTTGCAAAGATCTTAGCAAACCGTCTCTTAACAATATCCGAGGTGACCCTTCCTGAATTCCAAAATGGTTTCCGGCCTTCTAGGGGGACAGTGGACATGATTTTCACCACTCGACAGCTTCAACAAAATGCAGAGAGCATTTATTGACCTGACTAAGGCTTTCAATACTGTAAATCGTAATGCCCTGTGGACTGTCCTTCTGAAAATTGGCTGCCCAGATAAATTTGTAAACATCTTTCGGCTCCTCTATGATAATATGATAGCAACAATCGCAGATAACAATGGCTCTCAAAGTGAACCATTCTCAGTGGGATCAGGTGTTAAACAGGGTTGTGTTATTGCCCCAACTCTATTCATTATTTTCATTGCCATGATCCTACACTTTGTCAAAGGAAAACTCCCTACCGGAGTAGAAATCATATATCGAACAGACGGAAAGCTGTTCAATCTGAGCAGGCTGAAAGCAAAGAGTAAGGTTACCGTAATTTCCGTCATAGAGCTTCAGTATGCTGATGACAACGTAGTGTGTGCACACTCAGAGGAAAACCTCCAAACCACCCTAAATATATTTGAAGAAGCTTACAGAATGCTTGGCCTATCACTCAACATCCAAAAAACTAAAGTGCTGCACCAACAAGTACAAAATAACCGCTCTGCAGTGCCACAAATCCAACTTAATGGTGTAATGTTGGAAAATGTTGATCACTTCTCCTACCTAGGCAGTTATCTTTCCACAAGGGCCAACATTGATGCCGGAATCCAGTATCGCCTGAGCTCTGCGAGTACGGCTTTTTCCCGATTGAAGTGCAGAGTGTTTGAGGACCAGGACATTCGCAGGGAAACCAAAATGCTTGTTTACAAACTATTGTACTACCAACCTTACTGTATGCCTGTGAAAACATGGACCACTTATAAACGCCATCTCCAACTCCTTGAAAGATTCCATCAACGGTGTCTCCAAAAAATGTTACATGTCACTTGGGAAGACAGGGGAACTAATATCAGTGTACTGGAAGAAGCAAAGATCACCAGTGTTGAAGCAATGATTCTTCAACATCAACTGCGTTGGACTGGTCATGTTGTGTGGATGCCTGATCATTGTCTTCCAAAGCAACTACTCTATTCCGAACTTCAAAATGGAAAGCGTAATGCTGGTGGTCAACAAAAGAGGTTTAAAGACTGTCTCAAGGCAAATCTTTAAAATGTAGTATAAACACTGACAACTGGGAAACACTGGACCGCAAGCGCTCCAGTTGGAGACCAGCCTTTACCAAAGGTGTCATGGGCTTTGTTGGTTTTTTTTTATAAGATATTTATTTAAAATTTTAGGAATACAAAAAGGAAAATCAAGAAAAACATCCTTTTAAACAAGAAGGATAAAATGCAAAAAAGAAAAAAGAACAATCAAAGGGAAAAAACAAAGAATTGAAATCCGTAAAAATAATAATAAAAAAAGATACAGCGAATCTTTCCATTACTTTCCTTTCATTGGCTTATTTCCCTGACCTCCTCACACCTCCCTTTTTTGTATTCTAAGTCAATTATCCATTTCAGCAAATCCTTTCCCTCTTTTCAAGTTTTTGTTCTGAAAACTTATCTTGGTATTAATATAAGTTTGCTTTCCCTCCTTTCAGCAATTAACAGTCTATTTTTCTTAAATCTTTGTTACATTCCTGCTAAAATCACATAAATTCATTCCAACATCATTCTAACATTCATTAATCTTTCAATACTTCTGTAAATAATCTTTAAATTTATTCCAATCTTCCTCCACCGACTCTTCTCCCTGGTCTCGGATTCTGCCAGTAATTTCCACCAGTTCCATATAGTCCATCACCTTCATCTGCCATTCTTCCCGGGTGGGTAGATCTTGTGTCTTCCAATGCTTTGCAATAAGTATTCTTGCTGCTGTTGTAGCGTACATAAAGAAAGTTCTGTCCTTCTTTGGCACCAATTGGCCGACCATGCCCAGGAGAAAGGCCTCTGGTTTCTTCAGAAAGGTATATTTAAATACCTTTTTCATTTCATTATAGATCATCTCCCAGAAAGCCTTAATCCTTGGGCATGTCCACCAAAGGTGAAAGAATGTACCTTCAGTCTCTTTACATTTCCAATATTTATTATCGGGCAAGTGATATATTTTTGCAAGCTTGACTGGTGTCATGTACTACCTGTATATCATTTTCATTATATTTTCTCTTAAGGCATTACATGCCGTGAACTTCATACCTGTGGTCCATAACTGTTCCCAGTCAGCCATCATAATGTTGTGTCCAACATCTTGTGCCCATTTAATCATAACAGATTTCACCGTTTCATCCTGAGTATTCCATTTCAACAGCAAGTTATACATTCTTGACAGATTCTTGGTTTTGGAGTCTAACAATTCTGTTTCTAATTTTGATTTTTGCACCTGGAAGACAATTTTTTTATCCAAATTATATGCCTCCATTATTTGATAATAGTGAAGCCAATCTCGCACTCTATTTTTTAATTTTTCAAAACTCTGCAGTTTTACTCTATCTCCCTCTTGTTCCAAAATTTCCCAATATTTCAGCCATTTAGCCTCCATATTAAGCTTTTTCTGCGCCTTCGCTTCCATTGGTGACAACCACCTTGGGGTTTTATTCTCAAGCAAATCCTTATATCTTATCCAAACATTAAACAGTGCTTTTCTGACAATATGGTTTTTAAACGCTTTATGTGCTTTGACCTTATCATACCACAGATATGCATGCCACCCAAAAACATTATTAAAACCTTCTAAATCCAACACATCAGTGTTCTCAAGAAGCATCCATTCTCTCAGCCAGCAAAAAGCGGCTGATTCATAATAAAGTTTTAAGTCTGGCAGGGCAAATCCACCTCTATCTTTAGCATCAGTTAGTATCTTAAATTTTATTCGAGGTTTCTGCCCTGCCAGACAAATCTAGAGATATCTCTCTGCCACTTCTTGAAACACTCCATTTTATCTAATATTTGCAGTGTTTGAAACAAAAACAACATCCTTGGCAATACATTCATCTTTATCACAGCAATTCGGCCTAGCAATGATAACTTCAGATTTGACCATATTTCTAAATCCTTTTTCACTTCCATCCAATATTTTTCAGATTCAGATTCTTGGCAGTCATGTTAACCCCTAGGTATTTCACTTTCTTAATCAGTGTTAGCCCTGTCTCCTTCTGAAACCTTTCTCTCTCCATCACTGTTAAATTTTTCTCTAGTACTTTGGTTTTCATCTTATTCAACTTAAATCCCGCTACTTGTCCAAATTCTTGAATCAATTCCAGAACTCTTTTGGTACTAGATTCTGGCTCCTGTAGTGTCAATAGGTGTCATGGGCTTTGAAGACACTCAAACTCAGGACGCAAGGGAGAAACGTGCTAAGAGGAAGGTACGCTTGGCAAATCCACACCACGATCAACTCCCACCCGGAAACAGCCTTTACCAAAGGTGTCATGTGCTTTGAAGACACTCAAACTCAGGACGCAAGGGAGAAACGTGCTAAGAGGAAGGTACGCTTGGCAAATCCACACTGTGATCAGCTCCTGCCCGGAAACCTCTGTCCCTACTGTGGAAGGACGTGTGGATCCAGAATTGGCCTCCACAGTCACTTACGGACTCATTGTTAAAACCGTGTTTATGGAAGACAATCTTACTCGGCTACGAGGGATCGCCATAGAAGAAGCTTATTGCCGCTACCAGGGGAAGGAAAGGATTCCCTGAGCCTTGACACTAGCCAGGAAGAATGAAGAGAAATATGGAATATTTCCTCCTCTCCCCCCCAAAAAAACCACCTCCAACATTTTTATTAAATATCCAAAAATATTCCAGAACATTATGCATTTTTAAAATAAAAACCCCCATAAAGTTTCTTAACTTTCCACACAAACCCTTTCCTGACATTTTTTTAAATCCATTTTACTCCACATATGTTTTTACTATCTAAACTCCACTATCGTTTACTCTTTCATTAATCCATGTCAAATCCTTCATGTATGGTTGATACTTTAATAGATAGACCATCAGTGGTCTCCAATCCTTCTTCAATACATCATCATTAAGTCCTCTTAGTTTGGCACAAGATATCAGGGCCCTGCGGGATTTGTTTTTTTTTTAATAATATTTTTTATTAGTTTTATGAAATACAGAAAAAAGAATAAAGAGCATATTATAAAAGTAGAAAAGGAAAGTTACAAATTTTTCTTACTCTTTTTTCCAAATCTGTTGGACTTCCCCACGTCCTCCCAACCCTACATTCTCTGTGATGCATAACGTCTGCAATTTGTTAACTTGTTTCAATACTTATTGTATCTTCCTTTTTATCATGTTACCCAATTTCAAATATATTATGGCCCAAATCATGTACCTTTTCATTTTAACACAATAAAGTTGTTTCATTATTCTATCTCTGACTCCTTGTACCTTAATTTCCATTTCTTTAATTTAACATTACTGAAGCTAGAATTTCCTAAAAGGTGCGTTTTTTAACATTCATACAACTTATAATGTTTTTCCAAATAGTCTTTAAATTTTCTCCAATCCTCCTCGAATGTTTCTTCTCCCAAGTCTCGGATTCTGCCAGTCATTTCGGCCAGTTCCATGTAGTCCATCAACTGCGTGTGCCATTCCTCCAGTGTGGGTAAATCTTGTGTCTTCCAATGTTTTGCAATCAGGATCCTTGCTGCTGTAGTAGCATACATAAAAAAGGTTCTGTCCTTCTTAAGCACTCTCTGGTCCACCATGCCCAGGAGGAAGGCCTCTGGTTTCTTAGGTAAGGTAAATCTAAGTACCTTTTTTAGTTCATTATGAATCATTTCCCAAAAGGCCTTCACTTTCGGGCAGGTCCACCAGAGGTGAAAAAATGTCCCTTCCGCCTCTTTACATTTCCAGCATTTATTATCAGACAGGTGATATATCTTAGCAAGCTTGACTGGGGTCATGTACCACCGGTATATCATTTTCATAATGTTTTCCTTCAAGGCACTACATGCCGTAAATTTCATTCCGGTGTTCCATAACCTTTCCCAGTCTTCAAACATAATGTTATGCCCCAAATCCTGCGCCCACTTTATCATGGCGGATTTGACTGTCTCATCCTGAGTATTCCATTTAAGCAGCAGGTTATACATTCTCGAAAGTAGTTTACTTTTTGGTTCTAACAATTCTGTCTCTAGTTTCGATTTTTCCACCTGGAATCCAACCTTCTTGTCTACTTTAAAGACCTCTTGAATTTGTGCATAATGCAACCAATCTCGCACCTTGTTTTTTAGTTTTTCCAAGCTTTGCAACCTCCAATTGTCTCCAATCTTTTCAATAATTTCCTCATATTTAGGCCAATTGGCTTCCATATTAGGTCTCTTACGTGCCTTGGCCTCCACCGGTGAGAGCCACCTCGGAGTCTTACTCTCCAATAAGTCTTTATATTTTGTCCAGACCATTAAAATTGCTCTCCTGACAATGTGGTTTTTAAACAGTTTGTGCGCTTTGACCTTGTCATACCACAAATATGCATGCCACCCAAAGGCGTTGTCAAACCCTTCCAGATCTAGGACATCAGTGTTTTCCAGTAAGATCCAATCTTTCAACCAGCAGAAGGCTGCGGATTCGTAATATAACCTCAAGTCTGGCAGGGCAAATCCCCCTCTTTCTTTCGCATCAGTTAATATCTTAAACTTTATTCGGGGCTTTTTGCCCTGCCAAACAAACTTAGAGATATCCTTCTGCCACCTTCCAAAGCATTCCACCTTGTCCACGATCTGTAGGGTCTGAAACAAAAATAACATTTTTGGCAATACATTCATCTTTATAGCTGCTATTCGGCCCAACAAGGAAAGTTTCAATCTTGACCATGTTTCCAAATCTCTTTTGATTTCTGACCAACATTTCTCGTAGTTGTCCTTAAACAGATTCAAATTTTTGGAGGTCAGATACACCCCTAGGTATTTTACTTTTTAAACTACATTTAATTCTGTTTCTTTCACAAACTCATCTGTTTCTGTACTTATCAAATTTTTTGCTATAACCTTAGTTTTTTGCTTGTTCAGCTTAAATCCCGCCACCCGACCAAAGTCCGAAATTAATTCTAACACTCTTTTAGTACTAGAGACAGGCTCCTGCAATGTTAATACCAGGTCATCTGCAAATGCTTTCAATTTATATTGTTTCACTCCGACCTCAATTCCCTGTACCAACCGGTCCTTTCTAATCATGTTCAATAGCACCTCCAGAACTGAAATAAACAATAGGGGGGATAGGGGGCACCCCTGCCGTGTCCCTTTTTCAATTTTAAACTCCTCTGTCACCACATTGTTTACTATCAATTTCGCTTTTTGTTCTGAATATATTGCTTCTATTCCATTTTCAAACCCCCGCCCCACTCCCATCCCTTCCAAATTTTTCTTCATAAACATCCAGGAAATATTGTCAAAGGCTTTCTCCGCATCAATAAAGATTAGCACCGCTCTAGTGTTTAGCTTTGTTTGTAAAAGCTCCAAAATATCAATAATGTTTCTTGTGTTGCCAAACAAATGCCTACCAGGGAGAAAGCCAGCCTGGTCCTTATGGATCACTTCATTAAGCACTTTTTTAAACCTACTTGCCAAAATGTCTGCAAAAATTTTGTAATCCACATTTAGGAGTGAGATGGGGCGGTAGTTCTTAAGCTGAGTCTTTTCAGTTTCTAGTTTGGGTATCAATGTGATGAAGGCTTCTTTCCACGTTTCCGGTGCCTTCCTCCCCTCCATAATCTGGTTACAAACCTCCAACAAAGGTTGTATCAAATAGTCCTTCAAAACCTTATAGTATTTGGAGATAAGTCCGTCGGGGCCTGGAGATTTGCCTAATTGGAGGTTCTGAATGGCGCTTTCAATTTCTTGCTGTGTGATATTACTATTCAGGGTTGTTCTCATTTCCTGAGGTATTTTCTGTAATCCGTTGGTTTTAAGAAATTGGTCCACCTCCGAATCTTTCTGTGGCCCTTGTGAATAAAGCTCTTTGAAGTATCTCTGGAAGCACTTTCTAATTTCCTCGGGTTTCTGTACCATTCTCCCTTCAATCTCTAGATTTGTAACTGTATTAAGTTTTTGTCTCTTTTTCAACTGCCATGCTAGCAGTTTCCCACACTTATTTGCTGATTCAAAAGATCTTTGTTTCATTTGTTTAATTCTCCATTCCACCTCTTGATTTATCAATTTCAAATATTGTGCTTGGAAAAATTTCACTTCTCTCAGCACTTCCTTCAACTTGGGCCTGGATCTTAGTTTTTTTTTCTCCATCTCTTATTTTTTCCAATATCTTCTCCTTCTTTTCATTCCAGAGTTTTTTCTTGATCGTGTTTTGTTGTATTAGAAACCCTCTCATGACTGCTTTACTTGCGTCCCAGATTATTCTTTTTTCCACAGTGGTATTTAAATTTATCTCAAAATAGTCCTTTAAAGTTTTTTGGGCCTTCTTAACAATCTTCTCATCCCTTAGTAGGGTGTCATTCATTTTCCATCTGAAGGATCCGGTTGTATTTAGTCTGAGTTCCATTTTCAAAGCATTATGGTCGGAGCAGGTTTTTGGGCAGATTTCCACCTTTCTAGTCTTAGGTGCCAGTCCTCTAGTTATCCATATTTGGTCGATTCGTGTCCATGTCAGATGAGCTTCAGAAAAGAAAGTCCCTTCTTTTCCTAGGGGGTTCTTAACCCTCCATATGTCAATTAAGTCCACATTGTCAGTCATTTCAAAAAAAGTTTTAGGTAGTCTGCCATCTTTCGTTATGTTAGCACTTTGCGACTTATCCATATTTACAGACACAACCCCATTCATATCACCCATCATAATGATGTTGTTGTAGTCTAGGTGGTCCAGCATAATCTCATGCAGCTTCCTGAAAAATTCCGATTTTCCTTCATTTGGGGCGTATATTCCTAATATCAGAAATTTTTCTCCTTGTGTCTGAATTTCAATCGCCAAAATTCTGCCGTGTTCATCTTTGAATAAGAATTTCGGTGACAGGCTCTCCTTTGCATATATCACCACTCCTCTTTTCTTCACTTTGTCCGAAGAGATGAATTCTTGGCCTAGTCTTTTATTAATTAGCACTTTTCTGTGGAGCCTTGTCACATGTGTTTCTTGCAGGCAAATAATGTCCAATTGTTCTTTTTTCAAAATATGAAATACTTTTCTTCTTTTTTCCGGAGAATTTCTGCCGTTTATATTCCAACTAAGAAGCTGCAGCGACATCCTGGTCTAATTGGTGGGTCTACAATGGGGTGTCTAGGTTTCCCTCCGATCCCGGAGGTGGTAATGTTGGTCCAGATCCAGGCGGTGTAGGCTTTGGAGATGGTCCCGGTGGTGGTGGAGGCCAAGAAGCTGCAGCTCCTTTCTGGAGGTCCTCCTCGTGGTCGTGTAGGAACTTCTGTTGGTCCTCCGGTGTTTTAATTCTTACTTTCCTTCCTTTGTAGGTAAATGATAGTCCTTGCGGAAACTCCCACCTATAAGGGATTGTGTTGTATCTCAACAATTTGGTCAAATCTGTATAAGTGGTCCTAAGATCCAAAAGGTGTTTAGGTATATCTCTGTAAATTTCAGCCTTTTTACCTTCTATCTCCAAAGATTTTTTGAAATGTAGGCCTAGTATCTTGTCTCTTTCCTCTCTTGATCTCAAAATAACCAAACAGTCTCTGGACTTGTCCTTCTTTATCAATTTTCCCAGTCTAAAGGCAGTCACAATTTTAAAGTCCTTATCTTCCTCTATCCCCCAGAATTTGGAGAACAAAAGTGTTAAAAATCCCTGTAGATTTCCTTCCTCCAATTCTGGGATAGCCCTTAATCTGAGATTATTTTCCTTACTTTTCAATTCAACCAATGACAGGTAGGCTTGTTGTTCCCCTACCTGTCTTTTCAGAGGCCTTACTTCCCCCTAATCTCATCAACCTTTTTGTTCGCCTGTTCTGCTTTTTGACTAGCTTCCACCGCAAGCTTATAATTTTCAGTCGTTGCCCCTTGCAATTTTTCAATTGCCTGAGTATGATGAGAAACTTGCTCGGATAATTTAGTAATAGAGGATGTAGCTTGGTCAATTTTTGATGATTGATTGTCCACTTTTTGATTTAAAATTCCAAGTTGTTCCAAGATTTGTTTCAGGACTATTTCAGATCCTCCAGTTGCCATATCTTCTGCAGCAGGCTCTACAGCAGGCTCTTCAATTTCCACCTCCTGTGCTGTCAGCACAGTTGGGACGGATGATCTTCGTTGATGAGATAGGGTTGTTTGAACAAGTTGCCCTGGTTTCTTTTCTTTTTCTTTAGCTTTAGCTGCTCTTGTTCTCCCTGTGCCACTCATTCCACACCTGCCTCTGTTCAAGGTCAATTTTTTTTTTGTTTCATAAGTTAGACAAAGTCCAGAGTGTATACAATTTAACCACAAAGAATCACAATAAAGTACAGTTCCCAGGCCTCTATGTCTCCACAATCCTCTAGGTGGGGGTATTTCAAAGTTTCAAGGAAGGAGAGAACTCTTGTCCGCCATTGAAGTTCTTATATTCCCTATGTTAAGTCTTTAATAGTTCCAGAGCACAAAAGGAAGTTTCCACAGGCTTTCTTTGTCTTGAAGAAAAGCGACAAGGTGTCAAGAAAGGTCCCAGCAACAATGTTTAAACATTAGTATCTCAGTCTATGTATCAGTTAAGCTCCAATAACAGTATCAGCAGTTTGACAGTTCTCCTTTGCACACTGACAGCCCGATAGCTGGGTTGTCCCTTTTAACTCCACATAGCTCAAAATTAGGAAGAAGGTCCCAAAAATAAAATCCACAACTTTTACAAAGATTTCCTGCTTGTCTTTTCACTACAAAGTCTGTCAAATACACCCTCGTTTTACTTTTACAGTCCCTTTTCGGCGCTTCAGCGCTCTTCTGCGCAATTGCTTTAATCTGGTTAGCAGGATCGGGAGACGGACTTCCTGTTACTCGCCTCCCGTTTTCAGCCGAATTTCAACCAAATTCCCAAATTTTCCGATGTTTAACTCCCCTTACTCACGGGTATGTAGCAGCCAATTTTGATGTTTTCAAGAAGAAAGGTCGGCGCTCATCAGCAGCAGCAGCACGGCTTTGCATCCACGAAAAGAGCGATGAACTCACAGCGCCGCTCCCCCTTTCGCGTTCCGGAGCCCCTTACGGAGCCCCTTCTTCGTTTCCGGGGGGGCTTTGGGCGCCCGCCGAGTCCCACGGCCGCAGGCTCGCTCTGCCTGCGGTTTTTCTTAATGGGTCTCCGCTTTGCCGTAGCGGACGACCCTTTTTCGCGGAGCCCCTCTTCACTGGGTAAAGAGGACCGCCATTGCTGTTTTGCGCCGCCTCCGGAAGTCCTCTCAGGGCCCTGCGGGATTTGACATCTTTCTGCAGGGCCTGCAAGATGGAGTTGTTCCGACAGGCCTTTGGTCAGGGCTCAGCCTGACTTCCCTTCTCTTTTTGTAATAATTATTATTATTATTATTATTATTATTATTTATTTGTATCCCGCTCTCCCCAGCCATAACATATTTGATGTTATCCGCCCTGAGCCCATTCTCGGCTGGGAGGGCGGGATACATCTTTGCTAGCTTATATGGTGTTAAGGACCACCTACACATCATTTTCATATAGTTTTCTCTCAAGGTGTAACAAGCAGTAAATATCAAATCTACCTTCCATGGTGAGAGTGTAGTGATCAGGTGGGATTGCTATGAGGAATTATAACAAATATAGAGTAAGCCATCTGTGTCAGCAATAAAAGCATTGTGTTGACTGGGTTTGAACTATTTTGATATGATTCCTGATCAATCCACACCTCTGCATCCCTGTTCCATTTCTCTTTCTTGATAAGCCTCGTACTGCAGACAGCATCCTGGGTCATCAAAGATAGTGAGCAGCTTCTTTTGATGTAGCTTTTCTGATATGTTAATCTTAGGATGTTAATCTTAGGGCCAGGAAACAGATCTCATCTGAAGGTGATAATGATTGCTGTCCTCCTGGCCATCATTATCATGTATATTGCTTGTTTATCACCTCCGGGGTTGCCAGACGGCACTCCTTTTGTAGTTCTGTTTTGTTTACCCCAGAAATATGCATGCTTAATTAGTTTTGGTAGTTTAACTTTGTCCCCACAGTGGGGTTGGTTGAAATGCTCATAAGAAATCTGATTGGTTCTTACAAACACTCTGTAAAAAGTTCTTTTGTGAATAAAACGACCTGGGCCGAGGGGCAGGGAGAGATTACTATACGCACCCTTCCCAGAGTCTTGCTGGTTCAAGCCTCTGTGTGTATTCTTATTAATCAGAGTTCAATCCTTCCTTTACTTTGGGAACGCCGCAGAGAGAAATGTGGGATCTTTCTAGAGCACAGGTAAAGCCCAGCTGCCATAGAAACATATGGTTAGGAGTTTGAAGGTGTTCCATACCCCTCTAATCCTTGGATCCAGTAAGTGTTGGGTTTAATTAAGGCTTCTAATTATTGGACTAGCCAGGCCAGCCCCTGATAAGGAGTTAGGCTGGGAGAAGAGTCATTAAATGGCTTGGTGTGTGAACGAGGCCTCCTCTCTAAACAGACAAAGCCAGAGTTTGGAGCAGAGCTGAGCTCCAGTGATGGGACTGAGAGGCAAGAGAGAGAAAGCCATGCCAGGACCTCTGCTTGAATCCAAGGCTTTGGCTCTGGGAGAAGCAAGACCTTCTTGAGGTGTTAATGCTGTGAAGCCCTCTAATGTTTTTAATATTTAATGCTAGAGGGCCGTGTTCAGGCTTAGCCCTAGCTATTCCACCCCCTGAAGGGATCCCTCTATACTGCCTCACAATTCCTTCGGAGGCTAAGCGAAGGGCCTTTACCTGTGCCCGTCTCAACTGTTTTCCTACAGCAGTTCTGTCGGGTCGTTACTCCAGAGTTCCCATCGCAAATAGAACATGCACTTGCAATGACACGGCTCTGGAGACTATGGAACATGTAATGCTCTTCTGTCCCAACTGGACAGATGAAAGATCTCGGTTTCTAACTCCTCTCGTGAACAAGCTTCATCTCCCAATCCAGCCTTGGATAGTGTCCCTTCTTCTGCGGGATTCTGACTGTTGGATTACGGAGATGACAGCTAACTTCCTCCTTAGTGTGATGAAGAGGAAAGCGGCACCAACTTCTTCTTTAACACCACAGATGTAGTCGATATGCCGCACAATTGAACCTGTTTTTGCATTCTCTGTCACTCGATGTTTTAAATCCCTTGTTACTTTTGTTATCCCCATTTTTTTCAAAGTATTCGCCCAGGACGACATCCACTTTTATCTCCCCACCCCCATTTTATGTTGTTATTTCTATGTATATTATGCTATGGCCACATGGCTAATGCAATAAAATCGATGATGAATATTTAATGCTGTATTGTTTTTAATACTTGACTGGAAGCCACCCAGAGTAGCTGGGGAAACTCAGCCAGATGGGCAGGGTATAAATAATAAATTATTATTATTAATATTAATATTGTTAATGTAGGCTCAGGTTTCATATATATGTAAATATGGCATAGCTGAGCAAGAATAACTTCTTCACTAAGTTAATTTTATTTCACAATTTCAGTGATCAAAAGGCTGGTTGATTTGAAGTGAATGTGTTTATCTTTGCCCACAGATTTAACTACTGTTCCTGGCAGAAAGAGAAAGGGTGTACTGATTTATAACAACAACAACAACAAATTCGTTTATTGTGAGGACCATGCCTGTGCACAAAAATCAACACTACAGTAGTTAAAAATTGTTAAAATTCATTACATACTATGCCGACAAAACCTTCTTCCCACAAAATAGAAAAGGAGGGAAAACGAGCAGCGAGTCAAACAGACGATGGAGGGGTCTTTACATTGTCGTTCATAAATCTTTCCCTGGCTTTCATGGCCTTCATCACAAAGACCGCTACCACATGGGTAATGCGTGGGTTTGCATCAACTAACAAAAATTTTACTCTATCTTCAGGACTGGTTATAGAGTTGGGTATAATTTGCAGCAATGCATCTCTAAAGCCCGAATAAATGGGGCAATAGAGGAAATAATGTGTAAGGTCCTCTTTAATTCTCATAAGGCAAGGACATAGACGATGTTCTACTGGGGTTTTTGTGTATCTACCGGTCAGGTAGGCAGTTGGCAATGTTTGAAACCGTGCCATAGTAAAAGCTCTCCGAAGGGTGGGGTCAGTGATCTCGACCAAGTAGTTGGCACAGATTTTGACTGCTTTTACTTGGGGGAGCCAGTAGGAAAACCCAGAGTTCTTTATCTTGGTGGAGTCCATAAAGGCGTCTTTTTCAAAGATCCATTCCCGAACTTTAGCACTGATTTATATATTTGCTTCCAGGAAAGGTTTTCAGTATGAAGCAAGTGAACAGAAGCATTTCCTCCTGATGACTAAGGGCAAAGGCTTAAAATAAGAAGGCAGATAAAATCCAAACAATGCAGTGTAACAACTTTATGGCATAAAACTTGAAGTAGTTAACTGTTGTTTGAGTTTCCCGGAATTCTCCCTCTTTCTGGATCATGATATTTTTTATCATGAGAGAGACAATTCTTACTGTCAGAAAATTCTTCCTGATGTTTAGCTGGAATCTCCTTTCTTGTAACTTGAAGCCACTGGATCGAATCCTACCCTCCGGAAAAATGAGCTTGGAAAGTGGGAGTGCGTTCAGTGTCCAGAAAGTAAAATCTTTGCACAGGTTAATGGAACATTTTTGACATTGGTAATAGTCATGCTTATTTTTGTATTTTTAGGTTGCCAGCAAAAGTCATTGTTATTGTTGTTGTGATTTATCTTTAAAAAACAACTGTTCACCCTAAGGTCCCAGTAAAAACAATTCAAAATACAACATTAAAAAGAGTTTGAGACAAATAACAAGTCAGAAGAACAGAGTGGGTCCTAAAAGTACTGTATATAAACGTGTCGAAGTGCGGGATAAAGAGCTGTGTCTTCAGCAAGCAATGCAAACAGATTAATGAAGGTGCTGGATGTGGACAATTGGACAGCTGGATGTGGACAATTGGACAATTGGACAGCTTAGGAACAATTGCACAGCTTAGGAACTGCGACAGAGCATGGCCTCTCTTCCATTATCTGTTGGGACTACCACCATTTTAGCACCTGAGAGTGTCTGTACTGAAGGATGTAGCCTTTCAGATATTTCAGGGCATCCTCCCCCTGACCTTGACAGCTCTCCCATTTGTGCTGAAGCAATGCCTTTCTTGGAAACACTTAATTGACTCTTTCACAATGGGTGTGTGGCCTAGATGGACAGATAAACAACTGAGTGGCAATTGTTGTCAAGGCTCTGTCAAGACTTCAGGGAATTACAATCCCTCCCCCGGTGGCAGTCAAAAGGCAGATAGCTAATAGAGTTCTCACCACATAATTTATTCGGTATTCGCAAAGAGATACAAAAGAACGCTGTCTCTACAATAATGGTGTTGCTCCAACTGAGCTCCTCCTCCTTCCTAGCAACAGCACTTCTCCTTACCATGGGCGCCAGGGGCTAATTGTCTCTGAGTCCTTGCTCTTCCACTTGCAATGCACATCGAGTTCTGGGAGAAGGGGTGTCAGAAATGCTCTCCAGTGACAACGTTCAGCTGGCTGCCCTCGCTCTGTCCCCTCCTTCTCTTCTCCCAACACCTCCCAAATCTTCTGTTCACCTGTCTCTGAGCTGTGATCTTCCTCAAACCACAGCTATAATTCAATACTGTCTTCTTCTTCTCTGGATGCTTCAGGAGGAGGGGCCGGCGGTCTCAGCCATTCCTCCTCAGTCTCGTCCCCCTCAATTGTCAGCCTTGCACATCTGCTTGACTTTTATGAGTGCAAGGTTCCACTCTCTGAACTGAACCTTATGAAGTGTCTGCAGAACCTGGGGCTGAGCTGTTTAAATATTTGACAGTGGAGATCTTCCCTTGGGAGACCTGAGGTCCAAGGGTAGACACAAGGAGTTTAAAACCCTTTGAGGTCTTGCAAAGGGGGCTTGTTTCATAGAATCATAGAATTCGAAGGGACCACAAGGATCATCTAGTCCAGTGTTTCCCAAACTTGCATCTCCAGCTGTTTTCAAACTACAGTTCCCATAAACCCTGACCACTGGTCTTGCTATTTAGGGATAATGGGAACTATAGTCCAAAAACAGCTGGAGATCTAGTACAACCCCACAAATGCAGAAGTCTTTCATGTAATGTAGGGCTCGAACTCACAGCCTCAACTGAGCTATCCCTGTACATGCATTCATTTTCAATGAGCCTTCAATTCTTCCTACTTCCTTCGCTGAAATCAGTTTGGGAGACAGATTTGGGGTGAGACCATGGCAACTGTCAATGGGCAAAACTATGGTCTACTTGCCCCTTTAGTTCTGTCTCCACAAACATTCAGGAGAACTTTCTAAAAGGAATCTGCCGGTGATTTCTGATTCTAGTGTACTTCACTCATATGACTAAATCTTGATCTTCCTTATGTTGGAGGGATTGCAAAGAGAGAGGGATGTATGGGCATATGTGGTGGTCCTGTGAGCATGTGCACAAGTTTTGGGAGTGGATATCAAAGGAAGTTGCTGAAATTATTGGGAAACCTGTTGTTGTGCAACCTAAACTATGCTTGATATCTGTATTTCACAAGGTAAATGCAAACCTATGATGCAAACCCTCTTGTGTTTCTGCTCAACGAACAATAGTCCAAATGTGGAAAGAAGCCTTCAACTCGCCTTAACATCTGGTTTAAGAAGGTCATGTGCATAGCTGGAGTTGTTTCCAGTTCTGGGCACCACAGTTCAAGAAGGATCATGACAAGATGGAATGTGTGCAGAGGAGGGTGAACAAGATGATCCATGGTCTGGGAACCAAGACTGGTGAGGGAGCTAGTTATGTTTAGCCTGGATAAGAGGAAAATGAGAGGAGATATGATAGCCATCTTCAAATATGTTGATCGGAAGGTCAACGGTTCAAATCCATGCAATGGGCTAAACTCCCATTGCTCTGTCCCAGCTTCTGCCAACCTAGCAGCCCAAAAGCACACCAGTGTAAGCAGATAAATAGGTACCACTGTGCTGGGAAGGTGAACAGCATTTCCGTGCGTTCTGGTTTCCATCACGGTGTCCCATTGCACCAGGAGTGGTTTAGTCATGCTGGCCACATGACCCAGAAAATTGTCTGTGGACAAACGCCGGCTCCCTCAGCCTGAAAGCGAGATGAGCACCGCAACCCCAGAGTCGCCTTTGACTGGACTTAACCATCCAGCGGTCCTTTACCTTTACCCTTTTACCTTACACAGAGGATGGAGCAAGCTTGTTTTCTCCTGCTCTGGAGGGTAGGATCTGTACCAATGGATTCAAGTTACAAGAAATGAGTTTCTGACTAAACATCAGGAAGAACTTTCTGACAGTAAGAGCTGTACAACAGTGGAATGGACTCCTTTGGGAAGTGGTGCACTCTCCTTTTTAAGGAGAGTTTGGATGGCCATCTGTCATGGATGCTTTAGTGGCAATTCTTGCATTACAGATGGTTGGTTTGGGTGACCCTTGGGGTTCCTTCCAGCTCTGCAATTCTATGATTCTATGATTCACTGGAAATTGTAATAAATGCCCATCTTTGTTCAGCTATGATATAAAGGGACCACCATGTTACATCAAATTCAATTTTCTTAGCTATCCCTCAAACCACATAATTTTGGGTGGCCCTTCTTTCCTCTAACATCACATCCCACAGTTTATCTAGCCAACCTTTCATCCAGCAGTCTTCCAGTGACCTGCTATCCTCAAGTATGCTGCTGCCAGGAGGAAAGAGACCAGGTCGCATTGGATTATCTGTGCGTCAGGATAAGATGGGATCATTCGAAGTCATAAGGCTGAGTCGGGTGGGGTGATTTAATTCATAGTGGCTGAGATTTTAGCAAATTATGCACCCCCAAAGTCCTTAATGTAACAATACTTCTACCAGAGAAAGCAAACACACGTTGCTTGTGTCTGGGCAGCCTAAGTTTGTTTTGTTTTGTTTTTTAATTCGTTTTTATTGGGTTTTTCATTTTTACAATATCTGTAATCATTACATTACAGGTACATTCAAGTTTCAATTTCCCTCTTCCCTGCTGACTTCCCTCAGCTTCCATCCCTGGTTTATTACATCTCATATTACATTCTGCTGTTTATATATACTTCTATATTATCATACTATTAAGTTTCTTGGTTTGTTATAAATAAAATTGCAAATGTTTATTTAAATCCTGCCAGTGATTTTTTTGTTGTTTCTGCAAATATGATGTAAAAGGTTCCCATTCTTTTTCAAAGTCACTATTGTCTTTTTCATGTAGTTTATCTGTTAACTTTGCCAACTCTGCATAGTTCATCAACTTCTCTTGCCATTGTTCCTTTGATGGTATTTCTCCAGTCATCCAGTTCTGTGCTATCAGAATTCTTGCCGCTGTTGTTGCATACATAAATAATGTCTGTTTTTCTTTTGGCAGTTATCCTAAAATTCCTATCAAAAAAGCTTCTTTTTTTTTAGTAAATGTCATTTCAAACATTTTTTTCAATTCATTATATATCATTTCCCCCCAAAATTGAATATTCTTACATTCCCACCACATATGGTAAAGGTGCCTTCCCCTTCTTTACACCTCCAACAATTCCTTTGTTCTGGTTTATGCATTCTTGCCAATTTTATTGGTGTCACATACCACCTGTGTATCATCTTCATATAATCTCTTTTAACAATATACAATCCGTAAACTTCAAATCAACTTTCCAAAGTTTTTAAAGCAGATTTATGATGCAGCGTAAGGCTTTTTTAATGTTGTAAACTGCCCCGTGATTGTCAGTGCGGTACGTACATTTCATTAATGATAATAATAATTTATCCTATGAACTGCTCTGAGTCCTGTGGTTATAGGGTGGTATGCAAATTTAATAAACACACAAACAAGCAAGCAAACAGTTCTTCCTATTTCTTCTTTGACTGTAACACAGAACATGCTTTTCATTCTGAATGAGTGCCGGGCGAAAGTAGCTTCTTAACATAGGCACAAAGAGAGAGGTAGCACAAGTTCCTTCGCACTTGGCAACCTGCAGGGTTTTCTCGCTGCATGCTGATAAGCATTGCATCAAATGGATTGGGTTACCAACGAACTATATATAGAATCTGGAGAAATAAAACCCTCTGACTCAGCCTTAGAAGACTGGAGGACTGGGCTCAGCCAATAGGGGTGAGATGTGTATGTGCCCACCGGGGATGATGGGAGTTGTAGTTTAAAGACCCTGAAGGGTGGCAGCTTGACAAAGTATGGAACAGCCAATTGCCAGCAGCACAAAACTCACATAGTTCCACTTGTAGTCTGAAATGAGCCTTTTTCTCTTCACTGCTCTGCTGAGTAGTTTGAGACAATAAAATGATAGTGGCAACCCTCCAGATCCCCATACTTTTTAAAAATAATAATAATAATAATTCATTTTTATTAAATTTTCCACTTTAACAATCCAATACAATCGCATTAAATATTCCAAATTATACATATACATATCAAATAATCTGAATATTCTGCCAGATTATAAATAGGACTTCCCATGCTTCAAGTTTGGAGGGTTCTGATCATATCATATATCATATATAATAATATAATAATAATATAATAATAATTTCCCCTCTATAAGTTTGCAGCATCTCCTCACACGCTGGTGTTTCTGCCGAATCAATCCAAAGGACTTTTCACTGCTGGCAGCCACCATCTTCACTCAGTTCCGATGAAATCAAGTCTAAGTGTCTGCTAATTAATTTCTCCAGACCGGTTGCATCAAACATTAGCCTTTCCAGGGGAGAGTTACCAAATCAAACTGGAAATACAAATATAACGACATATTAAAGGCTCACCTCCTCCTATGACTATTTGTAGTTCTGCAACTCCGTCTTGACTTCCATAATGGCGGATTTCCAAATTAAAATTGCGACACAGCTCCCACATAGATTCTAGGAAACTGTCCTAAGTTTTTTAACACCTCTCCAGCAGCTAATGAGATTCTGCTTCTGTCTGATGTCCACACCTTGGAGAATCTTTTATCCTCTTCCAAGCAAATCAAAGATCAAAAGCCTTAGTTATATAGTATTATTATTTCCACACAGTTTATAATTTTAGAGCCATATTATATAAACAAATACAAAACTTTCCAATCTCGCTTGTTATAGTTAATGCAAATAGCTCTTTTGGGTTTTTTTTTTTGCCAAATATTATAATAAAGCAAAGTACAATAGTAAGAGAGGCTTACCCCCCCCTTTCCGTTCTGTTCCAACATACCAACTTAGATGTTAAACCTTCTTCCACTCAGTCTTTTTTTGGCACCTCAGTGGCTGGCTTAATTGGCAGAGTAATTCCTCCCTCCTCGCTCGAAGCATGTCCAAACCTTAAATCCAATTTTTCATCTTAAGAAATGGAACTCGATTCGCTCGCAGAGACAGCGTCCAGGAGAGCCAGACTCTCTCGGGGGCTTTCCATCCAGTGCGCCCAGCCCCTCCTTCCTTCCGAATTTGGGGCTGGTTTGTTGGGCATCCGCGGATGAGACTGTGTCTTCCCATACCCTCATGAAGATTTTGGGAGGCTGATTACTCCCATCTCAGCCTCTAGGTACCGGAGCCGTGGGAGCCGGAGCGATGGAATTTTCAGCCATCTTCCATGGAGCCTGAAGCGGAAGTCCCAGATCCCCATACTTTAGAGGCTCTCAAAGTGTGTCAGGGCTGGGGCTGGTGGGACTTTCTGTAAACACCTGGAGGGCACCAGGTTGAATAAGGCTGTTTTGCATGATACTGGGATGCAACACAAGGTTACACAAACCATTCCTTTGATTCCCATTTCAACATTGAGTGAAGCTGATTTGATTCTCTCCACCCCCACACTGTTCCCATTCTTTATTGTCCACCCTTATTCTCTCATGAATTTATTATTATTATTGAAATCCATGGATTTCATACACAATCTTATGTACATGTGAAGGGTAATAGTGATAATAATAATAACAACCTTAAATGTTTTTACCATTAAATATCAATTTAAACTTATACTTAAATGTGCTCTTTTCTTATATTTTCTAACTAAAGAAAAACAAACCAAAGTAGAATCAAATAACGTAAACTATGTTAACATAGACTTCCCGTCATTTCCCAATGTACTTTACATTTACAATATTGAATGAACTTAGACTTATTACCTTACTCTTATTATATTTTCTAATACTTTCTTAAAACACATTGTAGCATTTTTCCTTATTTATTAATATTCAATTTATACAAGGGTCATTCAGAAGCTGCCATAGATGTTATATTGTTATTATATTTTTGTAGGTATTTCTTGAACATATCCCATTTTTGAGTGAATGATTGTTTTGTATTTCCCCTTAACCTATTTGTCAATTGAGCCATTTCTGCATAGTCTAGTAACTTCTTCCGCCATTCCCTTACTGTTTTCCGCTTTCCAATTTGATGCAATTAGTAACTGGGCAGCAGCTATCGCATATAAAAAGATTTCTCTTATATCTCTCTTGTGCAATTTTTCAGTAACCAGCTTTAAATTCCTGGAAGAATTTAATGCTGTTACATGACAGAGTGTGCAAGACATTTGTTTTTCAACTTTCCTAGATTTCTCAACGAACATAACCTGCATGATTATTGTGCATTATAGGTCTAATGGTTGTGGCTGCGGTTGCAAAACCTCCCACATACTGTCTAAGGCTGCGGTCGGGAAGGTTTTCCTCACCTGGGCCAGTTCACTCCCACGGAGATCACTCCCTGGGTTGGATTGCATCTGTGCAGATGCGATTTTTGGCATCTATGGAGAAGCAATTTCTGGCGCCACAGAAGCAAGTCGCCGCTCTGTGCTGCACCGGTTTAGCACAACATGCGAGGACTCACCGAGCAGGCCGCTTGGTTCATCATTATCATCATTGTATAATATTGAACCAGGCAGAGGGCCTTCTCGGTAGTGGCGCCCTCCCTGTGGAACCTCCTCCCACCAGATGTCAAAGAGAACAACAACTGCCAGACTTTTAGAAGACATCTGAAGGCAGCACTGTTTAGGGAAGCTTTTAATGTTTGATGTATTACAGTATTTTAATATTTTTTGGGAAGCCACCCAGAGTGGCTGGGGAAGCCCAGCCAGATGGGCGGGGTATAAATTGTTGTTGTTGTTGTTGTTGTTGTTAATAATAATCTAAATCCGCATCTCTTTGAAATTATACAGTCATACCTCATGTTGCGTCGACTTCAGGTAACGTCTTTTCAAGTTGTGTCCCACGGCAACCCAGAAGTACCAGAATGGTTTCACCGCTTGCGCAGAAGCGCTAAATTGCACCACACGCATGCGCAGACACAGCACTTCTGGATGCGAACACTTCAAGTTGCGGACGTGCCTCTGGGAGAGATTACACCCGCAACTCAAGGTTCCACTGTAGTTGCTATCCCTCTGGATTTTGACATACCATATGCGTTGCGTGGCAAATCCCCTCCCCCCATGTGAAATGAAGACACCGGACACATTATTTAAGGTTAATGGGCATAAAAGGCCACAACTTTATTGATTACAGGAATTGAAAGGTATTGGCCTTAGGCATTGGCTCCTATCAACTACCCGGCATGGAGACCGGGAAGGGTTATCCACAAGCCGTGGGAGTCCTGTTGAAGTACGCCAACTGGGATCCCACAGGTGTCACCGCTCGGGGGCGTGCCGGAGGCCCTTACCTCCCTAGGTTTCGGACAAGGCAACGCCCCCCGGAGTCCTCTACCAGACTACCCTTTTCCTTGGGGGAAGGTGATGGCACTTCCTTCCCCCCTTCATTTGCATAACAATTACCCCTGCCAATGCCTGACCGCCAATCAAGCAAAGCTTGCCGCCAATACCTTCAAACCTGTAACCAACTCCTAATCCCTGCTATGATGTCCCCCAACCAGATATCATTTCCAGCATCTGACAGATGCACGCCATCCCATCTGTAGAGGGCCTCGTTGCTGTACTGGATGCCTGGGTGGCCTATGACGCACGCACCCAGAGCCGCCACTCTACGTGCCACAGCCCGCTCCAAGACCTTTCTTGCTTTATTGATTCCAACCGGGCTCAAACTATCCCTCCATGTCCTCCTCTCCAGCAACGAGGACCACAAGATAGTAATGTTTGGATAAGCCGCCATCAGATCAGCAAAATCGTCAAAAATGTTCCATCTCAAGTCTATAGCTTTGCGGTACGCTAGGTCGTTCTCCCCCAACTGGATAACCAGGGCATCAGGTGGGGCCTCAGAGGCTGCTCTCGCCATCACGGCTGGCTTGAATTCGTTCCAGCGCATCCCCCTTTGCGCTATCCATGCCAGCTCAACATTTGCAGGTAAGTTCACTTCAAGAACACTTCAAGTTGTGGACGTGCCTCCGGGAGAGATTACACCCGCAACTCGAGGTTCCACTGTAGTTGCTATCCCTCTGGATTTTGACATGTGTTCTCATAATTATTTATACCTCTCAGTTTGAGTTCATTAACCACCTCTTTCGTCTGATGCGTTTGCTGTAAAAGTATTATATCTGCTTTGGCATTCTTCAGGAATGTTTCTGTCCTCCTTTTCATCATCAGCGCTTGGACCTGTTCCTGGAATGTTCCTGCAATGCACTTGATATACCGGCACTTGACGTCCTTGTCTGAAACAACTTTGAGGTTTGGTAATTGTCACTATTGACAAATATACAAATGCTGGAGGCAAAGGTGTAACGCCTTCTTTGTAGGAAGAATATGAAAAACAACCCAACCTGCCTCAGACATCCCAGAGCAGAGCTGAGGCTTAAACCTAAGTGGCAATGGAGATCAGCAGCTGCCTTGCAGTTCTGGCGGTATCTCTCCTGAGTCTGCAGTTCTTGAAGCTACAGTGGGCAAGGCGCCACTTCCCGCCTGGACCACTTCCGCTACCTCTCCTGGGGACCCTGTGGTGCTTTGGCTCTGGATGGCATCAAGACACCCTCTCCAAGGTATCCTTTTTTGCATATTAAGGGTTGTCTCCTAATACGAGGGTGTAGCAGCAGGACTTCCCAGCATCTGCTCTACTGGGGAATGCAGGATCCCTTGGGTCACAGAGGAAGGGCCTCTATTTGTTGCTCCAGACACCGACCCAGTTTCCTGAAGGCTACTGGTGGCATGTGAGGTGGGTTCCTTCACCACCCTTGAAGGCCACAGGCTGACTTATGGGGCACAAGGCAAACTGCTTATTGTTGTGCCTTTCAATACCTCCCCTCCTCTCTCTCTCCCTCTCCACTCTGCCTGACACAGGGGTGCCAACTTGAGTAAAACATTGAGGGGGCCCAGGTGAGCCACATCCCGCATAATCCATCTGTGATGGGATGATGAGCTGCTTGTGCGTAAAAGCGTAGTCCCTCAGAGTTTGCCCAGATTAGCAAAGCTCTGTCTATAGCGGAGCCCCTTAAGCATGGCTCCCTCAGTCGCTGGCAGAATCCGAGAGTGGGCACTTGCGGAATCTCTTCCAACATAAAAGCTCCTTAACGGAAACGCGTCTTCTGGACTCTCGGCGCGACAGTTTCCGGCGAGGGGTGGGTGTCCCTATAGGAGGTCCTGAAACCACCTCACTGTTTTCGCTAGAAGTGTCCCTGAGCCATCCCTCCAACTCACTTTCCCTCGGAGCTCCTTCTCTCCCCCTGCTGGTTCCCTCCTCTGCTGCTAGGTCTCTCCTAGCCTCCGTGAGCCCTTCCACCACCTGCCCTTCCGATGGCAGTTCCCTGACATCCACCTCCCCTCCAGGGCCCCCTTCACCCCCTCCCGTCCCTTCCTCCATGGGCGGTGAGGATGCAAAACCCCTGAAAGAACCTCCCTCATCTTCCGAAGTCTTGAACACTTCCCTCCGCCGGTTGCTGTCCCTTGTCCCCGAGTACTCCTCCTCATCGGAGTCTACTCCTTCTTCCAGCTCCGATTCCGGGAACCCTTCGAACTCCTCTTCCTCGTTGGTGGTGCCAAAATGTTCCCTCCGGAACCTCGTTACAGACTGAGGTTTCCTTGGGAACCTTTGATGAAGTGTTTCTATTAAAACCTCATCATTGACTTCCTCTGCAGTTACCCAGGTATTTTCTGACTCTGGTTCCCCTTCCCAAGCTACCAAATACTCCACCTGATTACCCTTCCACCTGGAGTCAATGATTTCCGCCACATGGTGGTTGCGTTCCCTTTCTTCTATGACTGGTCCCTGTGTGAACACCCCTTCACGTCCCCCTCTGTACGGTGACAACAGCGACCTGTGGAATACTGGGTGTAGTTTCATGTGGTTCGGTAACCTGAGTTTGAATGCCACCGGATTGACCTGTTGAATGACCTCAAATGGTCCCAATCTTTTGGGTCTCAATTTCTTACAACCCCCTTTGAACGGCAACCCTTGGGTCGACAGCCACACCTGGTCCCCCACCCTTATGGTTTCACCTTCCCTTCTATTCCTGTCTGCCTGCTTCATGTATTCTTCTTTGGCCCTTTCTAGGTTGAGTTGGAGCTGACGGTGGATCGCTTCCATCTCTTCTACAAAATGTTCTGCTGCCGGGACGCTCCATCTCTCCCCTCCTTCCCCTGGAAATGCCCTGGGATGACACCCATAGTTGGCCAAAAAGGGGCTCATCCCTGTGGACACATTCTCCGCATTATTGTAGGCAAATTCTGCCAGAGCCAACTTTTCTACCCAATCATTTTCTCTGTCATTGACATAACACCTCAAGTATTGTTGGAGGATACCGTTTGCTCTTTCCGCCTGCCCGTTGGTTTCAGGGTGTCGGGCAGTCGAAAAATTAACCTCTACGTGCAGTAAGCTCATGAGCTTCCTCCAGAACCTGGACGTAAATTGTTTCCCTCGGTCGGAGACCACCCTCAAGGGGCAGCCATGCAATCTAAAAATGTGTTCTACAAACAATTTGGCTGTTTCTTCTGCCGCGACCGCATGTGAGCATGCTACAAAGTGGCACATCTTGGTTAACAGGTCTACTACAACCATGATGGCTGTTTTTCCCTTGGATTTCGGCAGATCCGTCATAAAATCTATTGATACTGCCTCCCATGGTCGTTCTGGTATGGGTAGTGGTTCTAATAACCCCGCCGGCGCCCGCCTTTCCCCTTTTGCTCGCTGGCATCGGTCACGCCCTCTTACATACTCCCGTACATCTTCCCGCACCTTGGGCCACCAAAATTCCCTGGTAACCAACCACATAGTTTTGTGTTGCCCGAAGTGCCCCGCTGTAGGGCTGTCGTGCAACTGTTTGAGTACTCTCCCCCTCAATTCTCCTTCGGGTATATACAGTGCCCCTTTGTAATACAATGCCCCGTTTCTTTCCTCGAACCCTCCCGGGTTCTCTCCCTCCCTCCGAAGACCTCTGAGCTTATCCTGGGCGTATTCATCATTCTCAGTCCCCTCTACCAGTTCTCTTTGTCCCACCAATGCCGCCCCACACACCCAGTGGTCCTCTGGGATGATATGTCTCTCTTCTGGCGCCCCCCTCCCCCTCCAAATATTCTGGTTTACGGGAGAGAGCGTCCGCCCTGACGTTTTCCGGGCCTGGCACGTAACAAATTTCAAAGTGGAATTTGGAGAACTCCTGGGCCCATCTCACTTGTCGTTGGTTGAGTACTCGTGCCGTTCTCCAATACTCTAGATTCTTGTGGTCAGTGCACACTTGGACTTTGTGTTGTGCACCAATTAGTAAGTGCCTCCATCTCCGGAACGCTTCATGAATGGCGAGTAGTTCTCGGTCATACACGGTGTAGTTCCTCTCGGATTTATTCAGCTTTCGCGAGAAGAAGGCACACGGTCTCCACTCCGACTCACTTTTCCCCGGCTGCAGAAGCACCGCCCCTACCGCTCGGTCCGATGCATCCGTTTCTACTCCCATCAGTTTTTGTAAATCCACATGCAGGAGCTGTTCTTCAGACGCGAACGCTTTCTTCAGCTCTTTGAAAGCTCGCTGCGCCTCTGCCGTCCAAACAAATTTCTTCTTGCTGCTGAGACAGTCAGTGATGGGGGCCGTCAAGTGGGCAAAGTTCTTGATGAACTTCCGATAGAAGTTTCCAAACCCTAGGAACCTTTGCACGTCCTTCTTCGTTTTCGGGGTCTTCCATTCCAGTACCGCCTGAACCTTGCCGGGATCCATGGCCAATCCCTTGTCTGACAAGCGGTACCCCAGGAATTCCACCTCCTTGGTATGAAACTGACACTTCTCCAGTTTCACCCACAGCTGGTTTGCTTGCAGCTTGCCCAGCACTTCCCGGACGTCCCTTACATGCTGCTCCTCGTTCTCTGAGTATATCAACATGTCATCTAAGAAGGCCACGCAATTCTTGTAAAGCAAAGGTCCCAGGACGTGGTTCATGAATGATTGAAAACAGGCTGATCCTGCTTGTAGACCGAAGGGCATAACGAGATACTCAAAAGCCCCTAAAGGGGTGAACATGGTGGTTTTCCATTCATCCCCCTTCCTCATCCGTATCAGGTTATACGCCCCCCTCAGGTCCAGTTTGGTAAAAATCCTTCCCTTCCTCACTCGGGTCAAAATGTCATCAATTCTGGGCATGGGGAAAGCCACTGATTCCGACACGGCATTCAGGGCCCTGTAATCAACTACAAGCCTGGGTTTATCCGTGTTTTTTTTGTCCACAAAAAACACTGGGCTGCCCCCCACCGCTCTTGACTCTCTGATGAAACCTCGTTTCAGGTTTTTGTCAATGAACTCCCTTAACTCCTGCATTTCCCTATCGGACATGGCATACAGCTTGCCCACTGGTAGCTGGGCCCCAGGGAGTAGGTTGATTTGACAGTCAAAGGGTCTATGCGGGGGCAGTTTGTCTGCTTCTCTTTCGCTGAAGACGTTACCCAGGTCGGCGTATTGTCGGGGCACCTTCCCTTTATCCGTGACTTTAGTCCCTGCTAGAGTGGCCTTGGCTCCTTCCTGAGCCTTCCCCTCCTTGCAGTGTTCTAGGCAATGTGCTGACCCAAAGGAAACTACCCTCTGGTGCCACCCCACTAGCGGATCATGCAGCGCTAGCCAGCTCATCCCCAAAATAATGGGCGCTCCTCCCAAGGTGGCCACATTAAACGCTATCAGTTCTGTGTGTCTTGCCACCCTCATTATCATTGGGACAGTCTGTTGGTTAACTTCTCCCCCCAACAGCTCCCTCCCATCAATCGTGGTCACCTGCAAGGGGTTACTTAAAGGGATAGTCTGTATCTGGTGTTCGGCTGCAAACTCCTTACTCATAAAATTACAGGAGCTGCCTGAATCCAATAGCGCCTTTATCTTTAGTGGGTGTCCGTTTGGCAGCTCTAGCAACACCTCTATTACAAGCGCTGGTCTTGGGGGTTCCGGCGTGGGCACATTCACTGCTCTTTGGCCTGGCTGCTGTGCCCCGATGGTGGCAGCCAGGCATTGGCTTTTACTTGCTCCTTAACTCCCTCCTCCTCCCCCCCAACAGCTCCCGCCATTCCTTTCTTTGCGAGCAGACTCTGGCAAAGTGACCTGGCTGTTGGCAGAGAAAACATTTATTGGCGCTCTTTCCCTCCTTCTTCCGCCCTTCACTGGGGTTTGAAACTGCGCGCGCGCGCGCTGTTCCAATTTCCATCGGCTCTACTGGCGGGGAATGCTGCTCGGGAATCTCTGGAATGCGGAAATCCCTCCAACGTTCCCCCTTCCTTTCCCGCTTCTCCAAAGCTCTCGCCTCCTGGCGTGCTCCTTTGGCCAGCGCAGATTTAGTCAGCTGGTCCATAGACTCCGCCCTGGGCGCCCGGGAAAGTTCGTCTTTCACCACCGAAGATAGCCCTTCTTCGAACAGCATTTGTATCGGTTCCGCCAACAGGTCCCATCCCAATTTATGGATCAACATGGTGAACTCAGTCCAGTACTCACGGACAGATCGGCTCCCCTGTTTACACGCCATTAACTGTCTGCGCACCACTCCCTGCTCAATCTCGCTGGAAAACATCAGATCCATGGCGCGAAAAAACTTCCTCGAGTCCTTTAGGGCGTCATTATTAGCTGCCATCAGGGGCCTCACCCAGTCTTTCGCCCCCCCCTTCGAGATGGCCAATCACAAACGCTACCCTCGATTCCTCATCGGGAAGTCATCAAACTGCAGATTGAGGGCATATTGCATCTCTGTCCTAAAGGCTTGATAGTTCCTGGGATCACCCCCAAACTTCTGCACCAATCCTGGCACCTTCCTTGTGAGTGGGGTGGTTTTTCCCTTTTCTGCATCCTGAGCCCTCCTCTCCTCGAGCCTCGCCGTTTGCAGCGCTAGCTGGACTACCAACACCCTGTACCTTTCTTCCAGGCTTGGACCCGTTGCAGCTCCTCCTGCGTCTCCGGCTCCGGTTGGGTTGCTCATGATGCCCTCTCCTTGCACAAGCGGCTTTCAGGGACTGTCGGGTTGCTGTGATGGGATGATGAGCTGCTTGTGCGTAAAAGCATAGTCCCTCAGAGTTTGCCCAGATTAGCAAAGCTCTGTCTATAGCGGAGCCCCTTAAGCATGGCTCCCTCAGTCGCTGGCAGAATCCGACAGTGGGCGTTTGCGGAATCTCTTCCAACATAAAAGCTCCTTAACGGAAACGCGTCTTCTGGACTCTCGGCGCGACAGTTTCCGGCGAGGGGTGGGTGTCCCTATAGGAGGTCCTGAAACCTCCTCACTGTTTTCGCTAGAAGTGTCCCTGAGCCATCCCTCCGACTCACTTTCCCTCGGAGCTCCTTCTCTCCCCCTGCTGGTTCCCTCCTCTGCTGCTAGGTCTCTCCTAGCCTCCGTGAGCCCTTCCACCACCTGCCCTTCCGATGGCAGTTCCCTGACACCATCATAAGACGCACATCATTTAAATGGCAGTGTCCGTCAACTTTGGGGGGGGGACCTGGCCCCCTCAAATATTTTATTGGGGAGGTTGAAGGGACCTCTACCCTTAGGAGTTGGCTCCTGTGGCCTGGCATGTGCACTCCAACTCATGTTTCAATGCATGTTATAATTCCGCCCACCCTCCACCAAATAAATAGTAGGGAATGGGTCAATCTGTCTGTTTCAGTTTCTAATTTTTTAATTCATTACAATCCCACCACGTATGGTAAAATGTCCCCTCCTTTTCCTTACACTTCCAACACATATTTGAGCTAGTTTTATACATTTTTCCTAGCTGCACTGGTGTCATATACCATCTATACATCATCTTCATATAATTTTCTTTCAACAAAGAACAATCTGTAAATTTTAAATCAATCTTCCATAACCTTTCGCAATCTTCCACCATGATGTTATGACCTATATCTTGTGCCCATTTGATCATGTCTGATTTTACCTCTTCATCTTTCATCTCCCATTCTATCAGTATGCTGTGTGCAGCCTTCATTAGTTTCACTTTCCCTTCAATCACATTCATTTGAAACCTAGACCTTGTATAATTGAACCCTTAATTGTCGATAATGCAGCCAACTCTGAAAATGATCTTTAATCTCATCAAAATCTCTTATTTTCCATTTTCCATCATGGTCCTTTATAAATCAACATATGTGAGCCACTTTCCTTTCTTTCCAAGTGGTTTGAGCAGTAATGCTTCATGTGGTGAACTCTCAATAAAGATTTCCTAATTAAGGAGCCAAAGTGTTAAGCTATAAAACCCCATGAAGCAACTGTGTTAAGGAACTGAAGCGAAGTAACTGGAAATAAGCTGAGCATTTGCCATCTAGTCTAGAAACTTTTGACATCTGCCTGAAGCGTAATAACGGAACATAAACAACTGAAGTTTAACAGAAGCTGTGCTTGATTAGAAGCCTGTAACATCTATTAGATTTAGTATAATTAATAATAGGTTAACTATTTCCTGAAAAGGCATTATCTCCCGATACATCCTTTTTTTATTCACATCATTCTGTTAAATTAATCTTTATTGCTTGTTCAACTTCTGCCTGAGTCTCCCAGTTTTTTCCCTCACAGAAGAACCAAAACACAACCTGTGGTGGTTGAAAAATACATATTATGGAGTGTGTACATGGGAGGGATCCGCTACATATTGGTATACAGCAGTGAGATCCACTACATTTTGGTGGTAGCGGTGGGATCTGCTGCACTAGTACATGCACTAAATAAGTTAGTAATGAAGTAGAGAAGATGTTTACCCAACAATTGGCAGTTTGACTGGGTGGTCACAGAGAATAATAGAGCAGTTGAGTTGGAAACCAACCCCCTACAATGCGAAGTTCGGTGTAATCAAGCAGAGTTCAATTCAGAACAAGAGGTAGCCTTGCCATATTCTGGTTTCCCCCACTTACTCCCTGCCACCAGATACAAGTGGATGTGGACTCAGCCAAATTCAAATGAGGGGACATGGATTTACAGCTAAATAATGATCAAATGTGGACAACAAAGGAATCCTTGGGCTGCAGAATCCTCCACAATCTGTCCTTTGTCTTGTGCGTGGACCTCCATTTCTGTATTGCTCAATATATGTCTCCTTTTGTTTGTGTGTAAAGCTCAGCACTTTAAAATGGCTTTGAAAAATGTCTGATGGGATGCTTCCGGACAACCCTGTTGTTATGTACTGAGTTGAATAGGATCCAAACTGCAGCAGTCTGATTGGTCCTAGAACAATAGGCTCCAAAAGGCAGCAGTCAGATTGGTCCTAGAACAATAGGATTCAGAATGCAGCAGTCTGATTGGTCCTAGAACAATGCAGCAGTATGATTGGTTAGCAGGAACCACCCAATCATGCTCCAGATAGAAGTGAATCCACAACCTGATTGGCTTACAGTAGAATTCCGGAATTAGCCAATCATGTGCAGCCCATTGTGTAAATAATGTATATAAAGCAGATACTTTGAGGGGACTTTCATTCATTCCTCCTCACCACTATGAGCTGAATAAAGAGCATGAAATCACTTTGCGACTCTGAGTATATTTCACCTGTTAATGGGTCATTTACTCTCAGGTGGGTTAGACAATACCCCCGCCCTTTGGATAATTAAACAACCTGGAGTGGGATAATTAAATAAGCTTTAAAAGAGGGGAGGGGTATTGTTTTTGTTTGCTATGTTATGTGTTTTTATGTTTTCATATTGTAAAGTGCTCTGTGATCCTCAGATAAAGGGTGTTATAGAAAATAATAAAATAAAATAAAAACTATCAGCTTATCCCAGGAGTTTGGAAATGTTGGAAAAGAGGAAATGTTGGGAAAGAGGAAAGAACTGGATGACATTGCAACAAAGATATTGGAAAATTAGATAATAAGAATCGAAATAAGGGGATAAATCTGCTGGAAAAAATTTCTTGGCTAGGAACGCAGGAGCGGGAGATGTGAGGGAGTCCAAAGAAGTTAAGAAGATTATGTTAAAAGATATGCTATATGGTATTGTTTATTGGAATTGTAACTAAATTAAAAAATTGCTAATAAATATATTATAAGAAAAAAGACATTGCAACAAAGATGTAATTACCCTTTGTTGCAATTTGGCTGTGGAATTCCATGGAGTTGGTCCTGAGCACATGTCATCAAGGTGAATCATGCAGAGCAATGTAAAGGTAAAGGTACGGCGCTCATCTCGCTTTATTGGCCGAGAGAACCGGCGTACAGCTTCTGAGTCATGTGGCCAGCACGACTAAGCCACTTCTGGCAAACCAGAGCAGCACACGGAAACGCCATTTATCTTCCGACCAGAGAGGTACTTACTTATCTACTTGCACTTTGACATGCTTTCGAACTGCTAGGTGGGCAGGAGCTGGGACCAAAGAACAGGAGCTCACCCCGTCGCGGGGATTCGAACCGCCGACCTTCTGATCGGCATGTCTGATCGGCATGTCTGTGGTTTAGACCACAGAGCCTACCGCGTCCCGCAATGCAATGTAGCATGCTGCAAACCCAGTTTGTTGCTTTAACTGCTCCTGATTCTCAAATCACACCAGTCATGGACTTTTCTAAAGCGTGGGGTTAGTTGGGTCATGTTGCAGAGAAGGTTTTCAGCTGTGCACAACTGGAAGGGACTCATTGCAGGTGGTTGGCTATGTTTATTTGAACCCAATTGCCTGCACTAATTATGCTCATACAGTTATGCTTTTTAATTTTATTGTTTAAAATACTGAATTTTGCACATAGTGTAAAAAACAATACAACAGAATTGGGGAGAACTGATGAATCACATTTTGGTGGACAGTACATATAAATAGATGGGACGCGGGTGGTGTTGTGGGTTAAACCACCGATCCTTGGACTTGCCGATCAGAAGGTTGGCGGTTCGAATCCCTGTGACGGGGTGAGCTCCCGTTGCTTGGTCCCTGCTCCTGCCAACCTAGCAGTTCGAAAGCACGTCAAAGTGCAAGTAGATAAATAGGTACTACTCCGGCAGGAAGGTAAACGGTGTTTCCGTGCGCTGCTCTGGTTCCCCAGAAGCAGTTTAGTCATGCTGGCCACATGATCCGGAAGCTGTATGCCGGCTCCCTCAGCCAATAAAGCGAGATGAGTGTCGCAACCCCAGAGTTGGTCACGACTGGACCTAATGGTCAGGGATCCCTTTACCTTTACATATAAATAATATAGATGACTGGTGTCCCCGGTGCTATTTTTCTACAAAAAGAAGTGCCGGAACTCACCACGAATGCTTCTCTTGTTTTCATATATGCCTTTTTATTTTTAAAATGACACAGTTGTCCAAGGTTTACGGGAAGGTCTTCACCATCTGGGTTGGGCACAAGCCGATGATTGTTGTGAATGGCTTTCGTTTGGTGAAGCAAGTCCTCAGCAACTACTCGGAAGAAACCTCATGTCGTGTAGTAACTCCCTTTGTCAGAGACACAATGAAAGCAAAGGGTAAGTGTAACCCATAAAATCATTCCCACTGCCCCCACCTCAATGTTGTTGTTGTTGTTTAGTCGTTTAATCGTGTCCGGCTCTTTGTGACCCCCTGGACCAGAGCACGCCAGGCACTCCTGTCTTCCACTGCCTCCCGCAGTTTGGTCAGACTCATGTTTGTAGCTTCGAGAACACTGTCCCACCATCTCGTCCTCTGTCGTCCCCTTCTCCTTGTGCCCTCCATCTTTCCCAACATCAGGGTCTTTTCCAGGGAGTCTTCTCTTCTCATGAGGTGGCCAAAGTATTGGAGTCTCAGAACAGTGCTTTCCGCAACCCAATAAGAAAGATATGAACACAATAAAATTCAATTAAAACTAGTTTAATTGATTCAATGAAACTGATCCAGTGATGCCAGCTTCTCAAAGTCTGGTAGTCATTTTCATCTCCAGTGGACAGTTGCCGCCCTCTAGCCTCTTAGTATTCCAACTTTGGGAACTACTGGTCTAAGAAATTCTTCTTCTTCTATTATGTTCTGGGTCAAGCCCCCACCCAGGAAACCTGGGACTCCCATTGGGATATCTGGGTAGCAGTCTTCCCATGATACACAGTTCTCTGTGGAATGTCCACCCATCAGATGTCAAGGAGATAAAGAACTGCACAACTTTTAGAGGACATCTGAAGGCAGCCCTATATCAGGAAGTTTTTTTAATGTTTGACATTTTATTACATTTTTATACATGCTGGAGGCTGTCCAGAGAGGCTCGGGAAACCCAGCCAGATGAGAGGGGTACAAATAAAATAATAATAATAATAATAATAATAATAATAATAATAATAATAATAATTCCTAAAGAAAATATGTGCAAGTAACGGTGTTCATTCAATAGCAATAGTGGGTCCACTTACAATATACTACATGAGAATCAGAAACTTTATTGTTAGTTAACCTTTGTTTCGCTTTGTATTTATGTGCTTAAACCTTGGTTGTTGTTTTTTAAATTGAATTTCTTCTGTGTTTGTTAAATTGTTGGCTTTTGTCATTTTTGAATTTACTGACATGCTCTGTATTTCATATATTTGTATTTCGGTGTTTTGAATGTTTGCTGCAAGCCACTTTTGACACAGCCTGTTGCAGAAAACTGGCATATTAGTAAACTTACGGGGAGCAGTGCTGGCATCTGTCTATCTCAAGAGACAATGGAGGAGTGCGCCTTGTCAAGCTGTTGGAGAGTTACAGCGCCTGCTGTGGCTGTAGAGACCTATTCCAAAGGAAGTTTGTGCCCTTAGGCCTTACTCACAGTCAGTTCAGGGGTGCAACCAATGAGCAGGGTTCTCGTAGACTTAGAATTTCAGAGCTGGGGGTGCGTTGCAAGAGGGAACACCAGCAGGTGGCAGCAAAGAGGGTGCGGATGGTGCATTGGAATAAAGCACAGCAGTCGAGCGGCTGTCTCTTGGCCATGTTTTATACAGATGGTTGGCTTGGAAAATTCATTTCTGAACAAGAATATCTTGCTGCCCTTAGGTATCCTGTTTTCAAGTGGCCACACCTGGAAGGAGCAGCGGCGTTTTGGGATATCTGTGCTCCGATCGCTGGGCCTTGGAAGAAGAAGCATGGAGCTCTGTGTGCAAGAGGAGGCTAGCCACATGGTGGAGTTCTTCGCAAGCAAAAGAGGTCAGGAATATTGTTGATTCTAAGGCACTTTTCCTAACACCGGGAATGAACCAGATCAGCCACCACCAACCAGGTGCCCTCCAGATGTTTTAATAATAATAATAATAAATTTTATTTATACCCCGCCCTCCTCAGCCAAGACCGGGCTCAGGGCGGCTAACAACCAATAATAAAAACAAGTTGATTGAAATACAACTTAAAAAACAGGATTAAAATACAACATTAAAACATTAAAATGCAGCCTCATCACAGGAGGAGAAAGGAAAAACGAAAGAGGGGGAAGGAATCAAATTGTTTCCAAGCCAAAGGCCAAGCAGAACAGCTCTGTCTTACAGGCCCTGTGGAAAGAAATCAGATCCTGCAGGGCCCTGGTCTCATGAGATCGAGCGTTCCACCAGGCCGGAGCCAATGTGGAAAAGGCCCTGGCTCTGGTTGAGGCTAATCTAACTTCCTTAGAGCCCGGGACTTCTAGGGTGTTGCTATTTATGGACCTTAAGGTCCTCTGTGGGGCATACTGGGAGAGGCGGTCCCGTAGGTACGAGGGTCCTAGGCCGTGAAGGGCTTTAAAGGTCAAAACCATCACCTTAAATCTGACCCTGTACTCCACCGGGAGCCAGTGCAGCTGGAAAAGCACTGGGTGAATATGCTCCCATGGCAGAGACCCCGTGAGGAGCCTTGCTGCAGCATTCTGCACCCACTGGAGTTTCTGGGACAGCTTCAGGGGCAGCCCCGCATAGAGCGAATTACAGTAGTCAAGCCTGGAGATGACTGTCGCATGGATCACTGTGGCCAGGTCGGGGCGGGAAAGGTAAGGGACCAACTGCTTAATGCAGCAAAGGTGGGAAAATGCCGCCTTGGCTGTTGCAGTATCCTGTGCCTCCATGGAAAGGGAGGCGTCAAGGATTACACCCAAACTCTTAACGGAAGGCAATGGCACTAATTGGGCTCCCACAAGAGAAGGGATTTTGTCCTTCATCCCCATATCATCCTGGCCCAGCTAGAGGACCTCTGTCTTCAAAGGATTTAGATTTTGGACTGCAATGCCCATCATTCATAGAATCATAGACTTGTAGGGGATCTCAAGGGTCATCTAGTCCAGCCCCCTGCAATGCAGGAATCACAGCTAAAGAGTCCTTGATGTATGGCCATCTGTCATGGACTGGTGGGATGCAGAGGACTGATGGGAGGCACCAGCTGGGGAACTCCCAAGGGAAGAAGGCTCAGAGCCCAGGGAGTGGTGGTGGGATGGTGATGAGTGGGAGAAGATTGGGAAGAGGAGGTGTCAGAAGCTGAAGAGGCAACAGGGTTTAGTGAGCAGGAAGAGGCTGAGGCAGAGAGCAATCCAGAACCAGAGGCAGAAGCAGAAGCAGAGGCTGGCGAAGAGAGAGGGCAAGAGGCAGAGATGAGGCTGGCTGCTGCAGAAGCCAGGAGGACTCTTCTTCCTGCTGTGACCAGTTCCCCTCCCCGCTGGTCTCCCAGAAGAGGGATGAGTGAAGACAGGCAAGATGATGGAGCCTCAGATTGCTTGGGAAGGAACCAGAGAAGGAGGAGACTTAGGGAGCTGTGGGAAACAGGGGACTTTTAGTCCTTGAAACTACCTCATAGCGACAAATCCTACCAGGAAAAGTTGCTGTGCTAGGCCTGGCCTCCTGAGCTGTCTGTGTTTTTTTGAATAAAGAGTTAACTTTGCTGGAGCCGTGTGAGTTATTGCTGACTCCAGCTGCCCAGGGAGTCTGCTCCACTGCCAAACAGCTCTTGTCTACACTGACATGGGCTGATGGGTATTGTTGTACAAAACATCTGGAGGGAACCAGGTTGAAGGCTGCATCAGGCTATGCATCCATGAGGACTGGTGTTAACCGGGGAATGTGAACAGTTTTGCTGGATCAGAATAAAGGCCCAGGAGTGGCTGCATGGAGAAGCAAACAATCAGGTCACAGGGGGTGTGCAGCCTGTTTCTATCTGCTGTGCGTCCACCTGGTGCCACAATGATGTCAGGTGATTGGCAGGTAGGTTGCCCTGCCCACTTGTCAAAGTTGGCCCCTTGGGGTGGATTCCTTTCCCCCTGTGTTCAGAAGGCCTAAAGGAGCAATATGGTTAAAAGAAGAGCAAAACAAACAAGTTGTTCTTAGAAGGGAGCAGGAGCTGAACGATTATGCAGATAAACACTGCTCAGAGTGTTCATTGTGACAGAGGACACCTGTATTTTTCTAGGCCAATCTGTAGACCCTAGAACCCCCCTCTTCCATGCCTTCTGTAGTGTGATCTCCAACGTAATTTTTGGACACCCTTTCGACATTGAAGACAAAGTGTATCAGAAGCTGATAGAATGCATTGAGTACGAAGCACATTTTTTCCTCTCCACATTTCATTTGGTGAGCGACTTTGCTATTTTGCTATGTTATATTATTGCAAGACAAAATGTCATCATCCTGCAGTTTGCACAGCAGCTGATAAGCAGTGAGGGGATGGGGGTTAGGATGATGTTTAAAGGGAGAGGGTTGCAGGTAAGTGGGGTTGGTGAGCAATGCAAGTGGCGGGGAGCAGCCCCTAGTGTGAAGGAGCGTGTCCACCCCCATTGTTCTGCCCGGACACTGAGGTCCAGCGCCGAGGGCCTTCTGGCGGTTCCCACACTGCAAGATGTGAGGTTACAGGAAACCAGGCAGAGGGCCTTCTCGGTGGTGGCACCTGCCCTGTGGAATGCCCTCCCATAAGATGTCAAGGGAATAAGCAACTATCTGACTTTTAGAAGACATCCGTAGGCAGCCCTGTTTAGGGAAGTTTTTAATGTTTGATGTTTTATTCTGTTTTTAATCTGTTGGGAGCCACCCAGAGTGGCTGGGGGAACCCAGACAGATGGGCGGGGTATAATTATTATTATTATTAGTAGTAGTAGTAGTAGTAGTCTCTGAGTATTTGTATATGCATATATGTGTGTGTTTGCGCACACCACACACACAATCTTACCAGTTTTGCAAGGCACTTTCATGCCACCTCTTGCCTGGCCTGATCCTTCTTCCGTTTGAGGGAGGTACCAGCCACCAGGGAGAACGTGCAGGCGAAAAGTTGATTCCATTTGTGAACGCTTGATGGGACACCTCAGGCCTACTTGGAGTCAGCAATCCAATGAAGAGAAATAAGCAGTGGGACACCTGAGCCAATGTGGAGCTGTGCTTAGAGTGTCAGACTAAGACCAGGGAGACCTAGGTTCAAATCCCCACTTGGCCATGGAGCTCCTTGGGTGACCAAGGGCCAGTCACTGCCTCTCAGCCTAACCTACCTCACAGGGATCTTGTAGGGATTACAAATGAGGAGGGAACCATGTCCACTGCCTTGAGCTCCTTGAAGAAAAAGATGCCCATTGAGGCATCTGATTGGCCGCTGTGAGAACAGGATGCTGGACAGGACGGGCCATTGGCCTTATCAAGATTCAGGACTCTCCTTATGTTCTCTCTCTCCCCCTCCAGTTGTATGAACTGTTTCCGTGGCTGATGCGCCACCTCCCAGGACCCCACCAGAAGGCCTTCTCGTGCTTGGAGCACATCCATTCATTTGGAAGGAGTGAGATCAGAAGGCACAAGGAGAAGAGGGAAACAGATGAACCGCGGGATTTCATTGACTTCTATCTGGATGAAATAAATAAAGTAGGTGGCTGTTGGGTTGGGGGGCTGTTGGAATGGAGATGCCTCCAGGGCCCCGAAGGAACACCATTCTCTGTAGGTTGATGGGCTCTGTCCAAAGCATGGATGTATGAGTCTGCCAGTTTTGGTTTTCTCTTCTTTCTTAGCCTCAAGTCCAGTTTGTCATCAGCTTATGGGTTTATTTACTGTATTTTTCGCTCTATAAGACACACCAGACCACAAGACGCACCTAGTTTTTGGAGGCGGAAAACAAGAAAAAAAAATATTCTGAATCCCAGAAGACAGAACAGCAAGAGGGATCGCTGTGCAGCGAAAGCAGTGATCCCTCTTGCTGTTCTGACTTCTAGGATAGCTGCGCAGCCTGCATTCGCTCCATAAGACGCACACACATTTCCCCTTACTTTTTAGGAGGGAAAAAGTGAGTCTTATAGAGCAAAAAATACGATATTTCATAAGATTTATATACTGCTTGATAGTTTAAAAAAAAAGAACTCCCCCCAAAAAACTCAAAGCAGTTTACAAAAGGAATAAAACAATGAATTTGTCTAGTGTTGGACTACTACCTGGGAGACCAGGATTCGAATCCCCACTCAGCTCACCCAGTGACCATGGCCCCTCACAGCCTAGCCTACCTCACAGGGGTGTTGTGGGGATTAAATGAGGATGGGGAAGAACCATGTACACCACACCCCTTGCTTGGAGAACAAAGATGGGATATCCGTGCAATAAATCAATATAAATTCATTGTCGACAACAGAAGAAGGATGACCCCGAATCGACCTTTGACGAAGCCAACTTGGTTCATGTCATTTATGACCTCTTCACAGCCGGGACAGATACTGGTTCATCCACTTTGTGCTGGGCTCTGCTCTTCATGGTGGTTTATCCAGACATCCAAGGTGAGAGCCGGGATTTCAATGCTCTTGAAATGTTTCGGTCCAGAGGGAGTTTGTGCAGCAGCTGGGCACCGGGAAAGCGGCAGAGGGCCGTGGCCCAAATCAAGTACAGTTTTTTAATGTGGTGTGTGTGAGAAAGAAAACCCACATATTCATTGTTGGTTTGAAAAGTTCCTAAGCATTTCTGTACACCCACATCAACATGTAACAGCTAGGGCAACTCATTGTACCTTCTGGTATAAAGTCCTGTCCTGATGGCACCATCGGTTTTCAGTATGTCTTTCTGCCCCCGTGATTTGGAACTCAGTATGGTGTCCATGAGGGACGTGGGTGGCGCTGTGGGTAAAACCTCAGTGCCTAGGACTTGCCAATCGTATGGTCGGCAGTTCAAATCCCAGCGGCGGGGTGAGCTCCCATCTTTCGGTCCCAGCTCCTGCCCACCTAGCAGTTCGAAAGCACCCCTAAGTGCAAGTAGATAAATAGGTACCGCTTTATAGCAGGAGGTAAACGGCGTTTCCATGTGCTGCGCTGGTGCTGGCTCACCAGAGCAGCTTCGTCACGCTGGCCACGTGACCTGGAAGTGTCTCCGGACAGCGCTGGCCCCCGGCCTCTTAAGCGAGATGGGCGCGCAACCCCAGAGTCGGACATGACTGGCCCGTACGGGCAGGGGTACCTTTACCTTTATGGTGTCCATGGTCACCATATTGTATTACTGTCAAAATGTGTATATTCGGAGAAATATACACAGTTTCTCTCTTTTTTCCAGTCTTCAGGTCTCTGTATTTCTGCACCAGTTTGCAAATTCCACTCCCTGCCCCACGCTCCTAGTCCTCATGAAAATCTGTCAGCATTTTAAGTGCATATTTCCTCCCCCAAAACCACATTTTTGCATGCAGTGTTTGCCTAATATAGATACTTTTGCAATATCTAAATAATATGAAGTATTCCCCCCCCCTGTTATTTTTACTATGACAGGCACACCTTTCCCTAATGCACATATTTCTGTACACATTTTCTATTGGGGAATTGCATGACATTCAAGGCTGGTGCTCAGCGGCCATTTCTGATACTTTGAATCACTCTGAGCTTGTGTTGGAATGCATTAATTGTTTGATGAATTTGTGTTTGTTTGTTTGTTTGTTTGTTTGTTTGCCTTATTTATACACTGTTGTGTTTTTATATGATTATAGAGATTGTAATGTTTGTTAATTTTTAATGCTGTTGTTAGTTGTGAGCCACTTTGCACTCAATAACGTTGTTGCAAATGTGGGATGCAAACCATAGAATGATAGAATTGTAGAGATGGGAGGGACGCAAAGGGTCTCTCTTCCAACCCTCTGTGATGCAGGAATCACTTTTATTATTAAATTAGGTCAAATCAAATGACTTGGAGAAGGGCACATTTTGAAGAGTAGTTGTGTTTTGGTACTTGTATTGTTTTGAAAGGGGCGAAATGGGAATTTGTATGCAAATCAAGCAAAATTTCATCCCCACCCATAGCCTTAGGGATTCATTTCCACCTCAGTTACAAATGTCTTTATGGACTGAGGATGCCGTAGGGTTTATAGAGCTGCACGGTCATCGTAGTAAGATTGCTTTGGTTCTAAATGTGAACATGATTCCACAGAGAAAGTTCAGGCCGAAATTGATGCTGCCCTGACACGTTCCCAATGCATCTCCTATGAGGATCGGATGAACCTGCCCTACACCAATGCTGTCATTCATGAAATCCAGCGCTACAAATACGTTCTCTTGGTTGGAAATTTCAGGCAATGTGCAAAGGATGCAACTATTTTTGGTTTTCTCATGAAAAAGGTACAGAACTCCCCCCCCCCCCAACAACAACATTTAAATTTAGTGCACATCCTGCCAATAGCTAGACTGATGAGAGTCTTCTAGATAGTGGGCAGCATGTGCCCAGCAGATCAAGTCTCCCTGGTTTATTTATACTCCACACTTCCTCACAAATGAATCCCAAGGCTGCTAGCAAATACATCATAATACAAAGTACAATCAGGGCTCTTTTTTCAGCTAGAACTCACTGGAAATGAGTTCTGGCACCTCTCAGGTGGGTGCCATTGCCATTGTAAGAGAACAAGCGAGGTATTCATGGTGAGTTCCTTCACCTCTTTTTCTAGAAGAATAGCACTGAGTACAATGATAACAAAGCCCACCTAAAATACCGATTAAAGGCATACAAAACAATCATAATGAAAGAAATGGTGCTGTAGTCTGACTTCCTGCACTCCTATAATGTTTTCCTGAGCTGGGCTCAGAGAATAATTTCAGGAGTCACAGATGCCCATATTAAATGAGAGCTGGATTCTTCACTGGCTTGGATCAAAATCTGAGCCTTGGGAAAATTACAGCATTCCTTCCATGTATGTCTACCAGCCGTCCCAGCCTACCAGAGCTCTCCTCCCTTTCTATTTATCTGGCAACTCAAGGTATCAAAAGCAGCATTACACAGCGGTCCGAAGGCCAGGTTAAACTCAGGCAGTTTGTGTCTCTCTTTGCAGGATACTGTAATTATTCCTGATATAGCATCTGCGCTATATGACCCTGAAGAGTGGGAAACGCCTTACCAGTTCAACCCAAACCACTTCCTGGATAAAGAAGGGAACTTCTTCGTCAGAGACGCCTTCATTCCATTTTCAATAGGTAAATGTGACTTGCCATTCAGTGCAGAGTGCACTGGAATGGCTGGTTCTAGAGCAGAGTTTCCCAACCTTGGGTCTCCAGCTATTTTTGGACTACAATTCCCATCATCCCTGACCACTGGTCCTGCTAACTGGGGATGATGGGGGTTGTAGTTCAAAGGCAGCTGGAGACCCAATGTTGGGAAACACTGGGGCAGAGCAAGGAAGGGTGGAGCTACATTTTTTCAAACCAAGGGCCACATTTCCTTTGGGGCAAGATACAAATGTGGGCAGGGCAGCGAATACAGATGTTGCCTTGTGACAGTTTTCTACGCACACTCCCTCTGTATCCCCAAATCCAGGCAAACACACCCAAAAAGGGTATGAAGGAGGGTTGTTGAATGGTGCGACTCAGGAGGGCATGGGATCTGGGGGGAGCTCTAAAGGCCAGGTAGAGAGGTCTTAAGGGCCGCATACCTTAGGCCTGAGGTATCCCAATCCTTAGACTAGAGACGTCAACACAACATGGGCGAAATCTCTTGGAAAACCTTATGTTGTTGGTCACCCTAAGCTGTCCAGTTATTACAGTGGGTAATATCTCCTTCCTTAGGGAAGCGTCTCTGTTTCGGGGAAAATCTGGCGAGGATGGAGATTTTCCTCTTCTTCACTAACCTGCTGCAAGCGTTCACGTTACGGCTGCCTGATGGCGTGCAGGAGATCAACACAAACGCTGTGAGAGGAGGGTTAGCTGTGCAACCGTATCCTTACATGATCTGTGCTGTTCCTCGCAAGGCTACAGCTTAGAAGAAGGAACAAGAGGCTAGCCCAGAGAGCCTAGAAGCAGACGTCACCAAACCAAGCTGTTGTTGTTTAGTCGTTTAGTCGTGTCCGGCTCTTTGTGACCCCCTGGACCAGAGCACGCCAGGCACTCCTGTCTTCCACTGCCTCCCGCAGTTTGGTCAAACTCATGTTCGTAGCTTCAAGAACACTGCCCAGCCATCTCGTCCTCTGTCGTCCCCTTCTCCTTGTCCCCTCCACCTTTTCCTTTTCCAGGGAGTCTTCTCTTCTCATGAGGTGGCCAAAGTATTGGAGCCTCAGCTTCACGATCTGTCCTTCCAATGAGCACTCAGGGCTGATTTCCTTAAGAATGGAGAGGTTTGATCTTCTTGCAGTCCATGGGACTCTCAAGAGTCTCCTCCAGCACCATAATTCAAAAACATCAATTCTTTGGCGATCAGCCTTCTTGATGGTCCAGCTCTCACTTCCATACATCACTACTGGGAAAACCATAGTTTTAACTCTACAGACTTTTGTCAGCAAGGTGATGTCTTTGTTTTTTAAGATGCTGTCTAGGTTTGTCATTGCTTTACTTCCAAGAAGCAGGCGTCTTAATTTTGTGACTGGTGTTACCATCTGCAGTGATCATGGAACCCAAGAAAGTAAAACCTCTCACTGCCTCCATTTCTTCCCCTTCTATTTGCCAGGAAGTGATGGGACCAGTGGCCATGATCTTAGTTTTTTTGATGTTGAGCTTCAGACCATATTTTGCGTTCTCCTCTTTCACCCTCATTAAAAGGTTATTTAATTCCTCCTCACTTTCTGCTATTAAGGTTGTGTCATCTGCATATCTGAGGTTGTTGATATTTCTTCCGGCAATCTTAAATCCAGTTTGGGATTCATCCAGCTCAGCCTTTCACATGATGAATTCTGCATATAAGTTAAATAAGCAGGGAGACAATATACAGCCTTGTCGTACTCTTTTCCCAATTTTGAATCAATCAGTTATTCCATATCCAGTTCTAACTGTAGCTTCCTGTCCCACATAGAGATTTCTCAGGGGACAGATGAGGTGATCAGGCACTCCCATTTCTTTAAGAACTTGCCGTAGTTTGCCAATGAAGCAGAAGTAGATGTTTTTCTGGAACTCTCTAGCTTTTTCTTTTTCTTTTTCTTTTTCTTTTTTTTAATAAAATTTTTATTGGGTTTTTACATTTTATAAAGACACACACACAAAAAGACAAAGACAACACATATACAATTTCATACCCTTACTTTCTTTACCCTCTTTCCTTGACTTCCCCCCACCCCCTCTTCATACATCCCAATTCCAAATAATTATTTCAGCAAGTTCTTGTCTATCATCTTAAACATATTGTTATTATTTTTAAAACTTAACTCTTTTTACTTATAAACATTTAACTTTTCCATTTCCAATTCTCTTATAAACATTAAATCCTTTTTCTAAGGTCGACCTAACTTCCCTTCCACGAATTTCTCCCTTTATTATATTAATTATAGGTCACATTGGCCAAATACAAAAGTCATAAAATTTTGAAATTCTATTCTCCCCTCCCTCCCTACCCCGGTTTCCATCCCTTCCCAAGCAAATGTCCAAAAACAGTTCCTAGCCCGGATTCCTCACATCCGAGGCCTTCAATTCTCTGTCAGTCTCTCTCTGCCAATTTTGTTGGTAGTCCTTTTTGTTGGTCCTCAGGTCTCGAAGAAGTTCTGTCACAGTCACATCAAATTTTCTTCCATCCAAAATGTTTAAAAGCAATTGCTGCAAAAGATCACCTGCTCTCCCATACTCAAAAAGGAAATCTCGATCATATTTCTTTATTCTTTTGAATTCCAGTGTTCCAAGTACTCCAGGGACTTCCTTCTTTATCTTTCTCATCTTTCGCAGATTTGTAATCCAAAGATCTTCTTCCTTATTTTCTGACAATATAGGCTTTTGGTTGGTGTTTATTTGGTTGGTATTTTCCACCTGAACTATCTCCACTCCTTCTTTCCTCTCCATCCATTCCAAAAATATCTCTTCTGGTTCAGCTGCAGATTTTTTGTCAGTCAAATCCTTTGTGCACTCAGCAGAGTTGTTTGTTTTAGAGTTCAAGGTCATAAGTTCTTTGTTCATAGCCGTACTCTGCTCTTGCAGAATTCCCACGAGAAAGAACTTTTTTTCTATTTCTGCCAGTAATTTTCCCTCTGCAGCCATTGTAATGTCTCTAGTTCCCCCTAGGGGGATTCCAATTGCTTAATAGTCCTTTTCCAACAATCCGTTACTTTATTATTTATTACTACTTTGTTTCCAACCACCTCAATTCAAATGTATCACCTTTAGTTCAGAGAGTTATTAAATAGCGAAATTCTTAACTTTAACCGCCCGTTTGACAGCTCCTTTGACAGCTGTCAAACTCCTTATTCTTTTTCCTCCGGCACCCACACAGGACGCTCCCGGGTTCGGGGGGGGGGGTTACACAAAAAGTTCCAAAATTCCTCCCTTTCTCTCCAGCACAAAGACTTCTCCTGTCAAATTCATGGAAAGATCTTTTATCTGACAAAACAACAATCTCTCCACCTTAGTTCTCCGATCCTTGCTTTAGATCGTTTGTAGATAGGGGGGTGCGGACTTCCCTTTAGCATATCCCCCGGTCGTGCCGAATTCAAAGGTGAAAATTTTACAGTCCAAATTCCATTCTACTCACGGGTTATTTATTTTCCAGTCCAAATTTTGGGAAGAAAGTCAGCGCTCTCCGGCCATGGCTCGCGGCTTCACTCCACTGAAGTAGCGGTCTACTCACAGCACCACGCCACTCTCCATACCCTCTCCGTAGCCTTTAAAAAGGCTCTTCGTGGGTCGGGGAGGGCGCTTAAGGTGCCCACCGAGTCACCAAGTCTGCAGGCTTCCGCGCCTGCGGTTTCTAAGGGTCCCCGCGTCGCCGGCGTGGCAGGACCCGTCCTCAGCAGAGCCGATTCCCTCCGGAGCTCGGAGGGAATCCGCCATTCACCGATCGCGCTAACCCGGAAGTCCTCTCTAGCTTTTTCCATAATCCAGCACATGTATGCAATTTGGTCTCTGGTTCCTCTGCCCCTTCGAAATCCAGCTTGCACTTCTGGGAGTTCTCGGTCCACATACTGCTTAAAGCTGCCTTGTAGAATTTTAAGCATACTCTTGCTAGCGTGTGAAATGAGTGCAATTGTGCGGTAGTTGGAGCATTCTTTGGCACTGTCCTTCTTTGGGATTGAGATGTACACTGATCTTCTCCAATCCTTTGGCCACTGCTGAGTTTCCCAGACTTGCTGGCACCTTAACAGCATCATCTTTTAAAATGTTAAATAGTTCAGCTGGAATATCATCACTTCCACTGGCCTTGTTATTTGCAGTGCTTTCTAAGGCCCATTTGACTTCACTCTCCAGGATGTCTGGCTCAAGGTCAACAGCCACACTACCGGGGGTGTACGAGACATCCATATCTTTCTGGTATAATTCCTCTGTGTATTCTTGCCACCTTTTAAAAAATATATTTTTATTAATTTTTACAATACAAAATTATAAAAAAGCCCATCCACTTTATCACCAATACAATCTTTTTGGACTTCCATCAACTCCTCTGAGAATCCTCCGTCTTAATCACTTTTTGCGCATTCCCTGTTTAATATTGCATTACATTAATAACATATTGTCAGGGGCTCAGGAGCAGAGGCACAGGGGAGATCAGGACCAGTTCCCCCACCAGAGCGTAGTGGGGGGGAAGAGTACCATGTATCAGGGCCAGCGTCTCCTCCAGTAGGGAGAGAAGATGAGTCCGAGCTGACCACGCCTCTATCAGAGAGTGAGGGAATGGAGGGGAAGTCAGGTCCAGCTAGCCCCCCTGAAGGGGGAAGCAGTGACAGGAGCAGTGTAACGGTCAGGAGAAAGGTTGCCGGCTGGGCGCGCGCACCAAGTTCAAATGTACAGGCGCGCAGGACGGCAGAAAACCCGGATTGGGAACCAGGTCCTAAAGCCCGCCGGAGGCAGGGGGAAGACTCAGGGGACTCAGCTTCAGAAGAGTCTAGAAAGGGCAAGACCCCAGTGGACAGGCGGACCCAGAGGAGGAAAGAGCAAAGGAAGAGGTGGAGCAGGGCTAGAGTCTTAAACTGGTGCCTGGGGGGAGGAGATTCAGACGGAGCTTTGGCGGTCTAGAGTTCAAGACGTAGAGCTGCGCGCCGTGGCTTTGAAATCGAAACTGAATTTCAATAAAGACTTTTGTATATATAAGAACCGGCGTTGGTCCTTTGTGAGCTGGGACCTTGGGCAGCTCTGACACATATCCTATCTCTTTTTTCATTTTTACATTTCAACTATTAATTCTTCACAGAGCTTCCTGTAAACCTACAAACGTTGTCTGATCGTCACATATACTTTTCAAGTACTCCGTAAATTTTTCCAGTCCTCAGTGAACTTCTGGTCCCGCCGGTTCCGGATCCTTCCTGTTAATTTATCAAGTTCTGCGTAGTCCATTAGTTTCATTCTCCACTCTTCCATTGTAGGTAATTCTTCTTGTTTCCATTTCTGGGCCAATAATATTCTTGCTGCTGTTACAGCATATAAAAACAACCTATATTCTTTCTTATTAATTTTATTTCCCATTATTCCTAAAAGAAATGTCTCTGGCTTCTTTATAAATGTATATTTCAACATTTTTTTATCTCATTATATATCATCTCGCAGAAGCATTTTACCTTTTTACACTCCCACCACATATGATAAAATGTTCCCTCTTTTTCCTTACATTTCCAACACTTATTACTTACTTTATACACTTTTGCTAACTTTACTGATGTGATATACCATCTATATATCATTTTCTTCACATTTTCTTTTAATGCAGTACAAGCAGTAAATTTTAATCCTTCATTCCACAATTTTGTCCAATCATTTAATTGTATGTTGTACCCACAATCTTTGGCCCAATGAATCATAACCAATTTAACCAATTAAATCATTCTTCAATATTTCTTGTTGAAACTTTGATTCTTTTTCAGCAAAACCTTTTTCTCTAACATCTTTTTTAAACATTTCATTAATCTGAAAATAATGCAGCCAGTCATTAACATACTCTTTCACTTCATCATATGATTTTAATTTCCATTTACCCCCGTCTTTAATTATTCCCACATGTTATCCACCTCCCACTCATATTGATTTTCTTCACGCTCATCACCTCCAACGGAGACAACCAATGTGGGGTTTTTTTGTTCCAATTGGTTTTTATACCTATCCCAAACTTCTATAAGAGATCTTCGAAAGATGTGGTTTTCAAATCCTTTATGAACTTTTTTCTTATCATACCATAAATATGCATGCCAGCCGAATCTGTTATCAAATCCTTCCAAATCCAACAATTCTGTATTTTCTAATTTCATCCATTCTTTCAACCAACAGAGGCATGATGCTTCATAATATAATTTCAAGTCCGGCAAGGCGAAGCCTCCTCTTTCTTTAGCATCTGTTAATAACTTAAATTGTATTCTCGGCTTCTTACCCTGCCAGATATACCTTGAAATTATCCTTTGGCATTCTTTAAATATCACGTCCCCTTTAATTATCGGAATTGTCTGAAATAAAAATAACATCTTCGGTAACACACTCATCTTAATCGTTGAAATTCTCCCCCAAAATGATAACTTCAGCCTCCCCCACACCTCTAAGTCTCTCTTAATTTTATTCCACATTGGTGTGTAATTATTTTGAAATAAATCAATATTTTGGGGGGTTAACCAAATTCCTAAATATTTCACTTTCTTGACCACTTCTATACCTGTTTGTTGCTGCATTCTTTCAATCAATTCCTGTTCCATATTCTTAGCAATTATCTTAGTTTTTTTCTTATTCAATTTAAAACCTGCAACTTGACCAAACTGTTCTATTTCTTCTAATACCTCTTTAAGACTTGTTAGGGGTTCTTCCACTGTTATAACCAAGTCATCGGCAAAAGCCTTTACCTTATATTCATTTCGACCGACTGTTACCCCCTTTATTGACTCACTCTTATTGATCTTAAGTGGTGAGAAAGGACATCTTGCCATCTCTTCTTGATGTCTTCTGCTTCTGTTAGGTCCTTTCCACTTTTGTCCTTTATTATGGTTTTCTTTGTACGAAATGCTCCTTTCATATCTCCAATTTTCTTGAACAGATCTCTGGTTTTTCCCATTCTGTTGTTTTCCTCTATTTCTTTGCATTGCTCGTTTAAGAATTGGAAAGAAAAGAGTGTTTGTGATGACCAGCTTGTTCTCTTGGCAGAATTCTATTAGCCTTTGCCCTGCTTCGTTTTGAACTCCAAGGCCAAACTTGCCAGTTGTTCCTTTTATCTCTTGACTCCCTACTTTAGCATTCTAATCCCATATAATGGGAAGAACATCCTTCTTTGGTGTCATTTCTAGAACGTGTTCTAAGTCTTCATAGAATTGGTCAATTTCAGTTTCTTCAGCACCGGTAGTTGGTGCATAAACTTGGATTACTGTGATGTTAAAAGTTCTGCCTTGGATTCGTATCGAGATCATTCTGTCATTTTTGAGATTGCATCCCAGTACAGCTTTCGCCACTCTTTTGTTGACTATGAGGGCCACTCCATTTCTTTTACCGGATTCTTGCCCACAGTAGTAGACATGATGGTCATCTGAACATTCGCCCATTCCTGTCCATTTTAGTTCACTGATGCCCAGGATGTCAATATTTATTCTTGCCATCTCATTTTTGACCACATCCAACTTACCAAGGTTCATGGTTCTTACATTCCAGGTTCCTATGTGTCAGGGTTTCAGGGACAGAGAGCGAGGGGGAGGGATCCCAGGGCGACGAGGAAGAGGACGACGACGACCCGAGGTTGTCAGTGAGTCCGTCAAGTGAATCGGAGGATTCCCAAAAGGGAGCCCCCCTGGTCAGGCCAAGGGGCAGTAGAGAGGGAAGCAGTCAGAAGCAGGGGAACGAAGAGGGAATCCCCAGTGGGGGTTGGAGATCGGGACCGGCCTCTCCGTCGGAACGGAGTGAAGAGGGTGGAGTTGCCAGTGTGTCAGAAAGAGCAGAACAGGAAGCAGAGACGGGAAGGAGTTCGGAGCAGAACGTCCTGCCGGAAGGGGAGGAGTGTAGTACCGAGAGTAGCGTAACGGTCGAAAGGAAGGTCAGAGGCAACGTACGCGCGCCAAGTTCAAATGTGGAGGCGCGCGGAAATGAGGAGAGCCCTGAGGAGGAGCCTGGTCCCAAAGCACGAAGGAGGGGGGAGCAGGCGTCAGAAGACTCAGCCTCGGGGGAGTCCCGGAGGGAGGGAGCACAGGGGGGCAGGAAGACCCTGCGGAAAAGGAAGGAGAGGAAAAGGTGGAGCAGTACAAGCCTCTTAAGCTGGTGCAGGGGCGGGACTGACTCAGAGGGGACTTCTAACATCTAAGGGTAACAGATGCTGAGCCACGGAGCTTGGATGTAACGACAACAATGTTCTTCAATAAAACCTTTTGTATATAACTTGGACTGGATTTTGGTCTCTTGTGAGCTGGGACCTCGGGTGGCTCTGACACCAAGGTTCATGGTTCTTACATTCCAGGTTCCTATGCAATATCTTTTTTTACAGCATTGGATTTTCCTTTCGCTTCCAGGTATATCTGCAACTGAGCAACCTTTCGGCTTTGGCCCAGGTGCTTCATCAGCTCTGAATCTACTTGTACTTGTCCTCTGCTCTTCCTCAGTAGCATGTTGGATGGCTTCCAACCTGAGGGGCTCATCTTCCAGCGTCATAACTTTTATAAGCCTGTTGTCTTTGTCCATGGAGTTTTCTTGGCAGGGATACTGGAGTGGCTTGCCGGTTCCTGCTCCAGGTGGATCACGTTTAGTCAAAACTCTCCAATATGACTTGTCCGTCTTGGGTGGCCCTGCAAGGCATAGCCCATAGCTTCTCTGAGTTATTCAAGCCCCTTCTCCACAACAAGGCAGTGATCCATGAACCAAGCTACTTTCTCATGAATCCTGATGGAGAAGACTCAACTGCATTGGTTAAGAAATCTGATGTTGCTGAACAGGAACTCCTCTGTGGGTACATGGCTTTCTAACCAAACTCAACAGTGAACTGAAGGCAGCCCTGTTTAGGGAAGCTTTTTTTCTTTTCTTTTTTTGATGTATTACAGTATTTTAATAATTTTTTGGAAATTTTTTTGACCAGTGTCATATGGGAGGCATCTCTCAAGCATGTCTCAGGGAGTCTCTTTTATTGAATATTACAGCATTGCCACGTATGTGCTTGTTGCTGATTGGTTAACACAAATACAATTCAAAGGTTGCATATAAGCATTAATCATCAATAGATTAAAGGGTGGGAAAGGGAACACAGAATTGGACAGGCGTGAAAACCTCCTTATTAAACTATTACTAGTGATTGATATAGCAAGACTTAAACTATTACTGGTGATTGATATAGCATTCATCCGTAGGTGTGGTCAATCATGCATTAAGAACAGGTCAGGGTACAATGTTTTCATGAACTCAATGTGAACTGAACATTCTAGGGTAAGGAAGGAATGTTTCAGCTTAGAACGGTTTGCCAGAATCATGTGCAGAAGCAAAACTTCCCTTCAGCCGCCCAGCCCATTATTATTATTATTATTATCTAGATGTGAATGTCTTCCAGCTGCTAATTTATTTGCAATACGATTCAGCACTTGTTTTCAACTCCTGCACAGAATGGTATTAGCTGGATGAGGCCAAAGGTCCTCCTCTTCTGGCCCGTTTTTCTCAGACACAGCCTGGGACCTTCTGCATGCAGAGCAGTTGATCTACCATGGCTCTTTCCCCTAATTTCCGTAAGGAATAAACCAAGCCATTTCAACCATGTGTCAACCATGTATTTACGAAGAACCTGGCATATAATGAAACTGGTCCTTGCAGGCTACAGACAGATACAGCTCGCTCACCTGAAGGACAAGCATGAGTGCAGCTTTCCCAGAAAGCAGCTCAGGTTTCGCACAAATTGTAGCCCCACGCACATCAATTTTCTGGCTCAAACTTCATCATTCATGGGCTGGTTCATTGGCAAACCACCTTCTCAGCCTGAGCCCCTGTCTGTATTGTAGTAATAATACTGACCTGCTTTACAGGATTGCTTCCTTGCCAGGGTAAGTGCCTTGCCAGGATCATGTTCACCTAACTGCCTGCTTTCCCCAGATTTTCACATGGGGGCCATGAGTTTCATTCAACAGCCTAGAGCCAAAAAGGGTAGCAAAAACCAGTTACATCTTATCATTGTGAAACTACTGCTTTACTTCATCAGGGGAGTCCCTCTTCATGGTCCCTATGCAGGATGAAGGATGTGGTATGGGGACCAGGAAGGGAGGGGCCTTTTCGGTGGTGGCTCCTCCCATTTGGAATTCCCTTCCTATGGAGGTGGGTTTATGGGTTTGGGCAGCTGGTTAAGATTCGCCTTTTTTCAGTGGGCATTAGGAGGAGAAAAGACGTGGTTGGAGAAATCAGCTGGTTGCTGCTGCTGCTTTTAATAAATCACTGTTTTGTAGGTTGTTATACCTCGTTGTGTACTCCAGGGACTGTGTTATTTTATGCATTCTTTTTTCCATGTTTGACTTTTATAAACCACCCTTCGTACAAGCCACAGGGTGGTATGGAACAATCACCCAACTGAATAAATGAATGAAATGAAAGAAGTGGACTCACTAGCAGGGTTTGAGTAAACACTTGCAATTAAGAAAAGCAAAAAATAAAAAAAAATGTAATAATGGGAAAATAACAAAGGGTAAGAAGTAATGTGGAAAATATGGTACAAAATTGGTAAGATTATAACAATATTTAATTAAAAGATTATAAAATGAAAGTAGAAGAAAACAGGCAGGAGAAGTAAATATATAATGAACCAGAAGAGGAGGTTGGGGGAAGAGGGGGGGGGAGGTAGGGGGTTATATATCATTTTTTTAAAAAAAAATGATTGTGATGAATATAAAATCTGCAGAACTCAATAAAAACTATTTTTAAAAAATGAATGAAATGAAAACAAGGTGAGAACATCGATGTATGTTACATATGCATTATATAAGGGTCTGGTGACTTCTGTTTCAGTGCATCTGAAGAAATGTGCATGCATGCAAAAGCTCATACCCAGAACAAACTTAGTTGGTCTCTAAGGGTGCTACTGGGCAATTTTTCAATTTATTTCGACTGCGTCAGACCAACACGGCTACCTACCTGAACATATGCATTCTGTTGATTATAATTTATTTTATACAGTGGTACCTCGGGTTAAGTACTTAATTCGTTCCGGAGGTCCGTTCTTAACCTGAAACTGTTCTTAACCTGAAGCACCACTTTAGCTAATGGGGCCTCCTGCTGCCACCGTGCCGTCAGAGCCCAATTTCTGTTCTTATCCTGAAGCAAAGTTCTTAACCTGAAGCACTATTTCTGGGTTAGCAGAGTGTGTAACCTGAAGCGTATGTAACCTGAAGCGTATGTAACCCAAGGCAGCACTGTATTGCTATATGAGGTCTCAGGAGAGAAAATGATCTATTTTATATGTAAGTTAAGAGAGGTATGGGTGGCTGGGTGGGTGTAATTTCTGCTGGGAAACTACATAATATTATAATAACCTCAGTGGAAGTCTTGCTCTGGCATTGGAGGGGACACTTTGAGCAGTATTCTACTAAATAGTTGTGCAACTTCCACTTGCAAAATGGGATTCACTCTCATCTCCTCTCCCCCCCATTGGACACCCTGCACCACCCTCAGGTCTGTTCTGAAAGGTTGGGGTGGGAAAACTTGAATATATTTAGGGGGCAGTGTATTTTTGGAGAAGAGCAGGGAATCCCCATTGCACAGGTGGAGGTTGTTCTGCTCATGCAAGCAGTTACTTATTGTTGAATGCTTTGGGAAGCATCTCCAAGACTGAATGATAAAACGAAATGATTCAATACATTATTATTGGACACCCTGGAACAGAGGCCAGTTGTTCACGGAGCTGAGAGGCCATGACGTCACCAAGAACTTTCATTTGCCATCTGGACATACAAAAATCTGGAGTACTTTTGCATTTGTACAAAAACGAAAGGTCCTTCTTGTAATCAACAGGGGAACAAAAGAACAAATGAACACAATAAAGGAAGGCAGTTAAAAAAAAATAAAAGCCCAAGAATTAACCAGATGTCTGGGGGAAGGGGCAAGACCGAAACCTGAGCTAGTGTTCAGTTTGCTGTTATCTTATATTTTGGTTGTGAAGTTGGAACAAAAGCAGTTTCTGTAAGCTTAGAGGGGGGGGGTTGCGAGGTGGGAGGTGCTATCAATTTCTATCTCTCAGTTTCTCAATTTTCCGGCCATAATGTCAGTCTGCCCCATTTCCACAGCCGTTTGCAATTTTTGTAAGAGTATGCATAAAAAAATCATATGCATGTTTGTTCTCGTGCCTCTGTATGTACCTCCAAAGTATCCATTTTCATGACTTGTGCCATCCCAACGTTTGCTTAAAGGCTTTGGTGAAAACTCCAGAACAGACTTAGGAGACACACAGGGCTTGAAGAAGGGGGAATGTTCCATTATGCAAGGAGAAATCCTTGCCTTGATGGAACCAGTGACTTAGGACTATGCTCAATATAACCTCATGTAATAAAATAAAATAAAATACAATGACCTCTTAGAAACCAGGGGCTGAAAATCCAGCATTGTGGTTTCCTCTCCCATCCATCCTCTAGATCAAGAGCATGGAGCCTATGGCATCCCAGATGTTTGGGACTCCAGCTTCCATCAGCCCCAGCCAGCATGAAGTGCCCAAAGCCTTATGGGAACAAAAAGTGCACTCATGAATGCATCTCAAAATCTTCTGCAACCTTGGGCTTCTCGGGAAACAATTTCACCTGGAAAGTGTTCCCAGAAAGTAAAACCACTGACCTAATAACTTATGTACTTCTATGTCCCATGGCTTTCATTCTCTGATTTATCCAGTAACCTGACCTTCTTTTCAAAAAATCACATTCCATTCAAACACACACCACATGCTGCAATCCTCCCAAAAGTATACCAGTTTTAATGGCAGACAAATTATTGTAAACTGTATGGTGGATTACTTCATCATAGAAAGTACTTGTCTGTGTGCACACATCTGCATTTAGGAAATAATTTGAGATGAGTGGTATGGTGACCATCCCAATGTTGCTGGACTTCAAATCCCATCAGCCTCAGCAAGCAGGGTCAATAGTTGGGGACGATGGGAACTTTAGTCCAGTAGTTTCAGGTTCTGCTGCCCTGTGATGAGCAGCAGGAGTTCAGCACCCTGGAGAGCTCCAATGTTCTGCTTCAGATGGGGCAAGGAACTGGGTGGGCTAGGGGGAAAAGGCCAGGAACATGGAACCAGTGGCACCTCTGAAATTGCTGGATTCCCAGCTCCCATCAGCCCCAGCCAGCAGGGCCAATGGTCAGGGTTGATGGGAGCAGGAGTCCAGTGTCCGGGGGGGGGGGGGTGAGGCGTTCCCAAAGCAAAGGAAGGAGTTTCCTTTTGCTGAGGTTTCCTTTTAGCTTTGCCTCACACGCTGAGGTGTTTTACAAGCCTCACATGGTTCCCTTTTAGGTTAGCCTCACACAGGGCACCACTTGAGGCATTCCCAAAGCAAAGGAAGGATTGAACTCTGATTAATAAGAATACACACAGAGGCTTGAACCAGCAAGACTCTGGGAAGGGTGCATATAATAATCTCTCCATCTGTCTGTCTCCAGCCCCTGGCCCAGGTCGTTTTATTCACAAAAGAACTTTTTACAGAGTGTTTGTAAGAACCAATCAGATTTCTTCTGAGCATTTCAACAAACCCCACGTGGGGACAAAGTTAAACAACCAAAACTAATTAAGCATGGGGTAAATAAAACAGAACTACAAAAGAGTGCATTTGGCAACCGCAGGAGGTGATAAACAAGCAATATACATGATAAGAAGGATGGCCAGGAGGACAGCGATCATTATCACGTTTATGTGAAACCTGTTTCCTGGCCCTAAGATTAACATCCTAAGATTAACATATCAGAAAAGCTACATCAAAGAAACTGCCCACTGTCTTTGATGACCCCGGATGCCTGCCTGGCGAAGCAACTGGCAGTGTACATGACTGGTCAAGAAAGAGAAATGGAACAGGGATGCAGAGGTGTGGATTGATCAAAAATCATATCAAAATAGTTCAAACCCTGTCAGTGCAATGCTTTCATTGCTGACACAGATGGCTTACTCTATATTTATTATAATTCCTCATAGCAATCCCACCTGGGGGGCCACAGGTTACCTGCCCTGTGCTGACATACGCAGGCCTAAAGGTTCTAACTCTGGAATTCTGATTCAAGACTATTCTTCAAAAAAAGGGGATGGTTGAAAGCACTTCTCTGCTTGGCGGGGAGAACTTAGTTCTTCATGTTTCAAGATGAAGAAGGTTAGAGAAAAACAAGGGGTTGCAATCAAATGAAAGTAAAATAGGATTAATTTAAAGGGTGTGTTCCCTCCCTTGTGATTCCTAGCAACTGGTATTCAGAGGCAATGCTTTTAACACACCCACACTAACACCAGCAAAAAATGATCTTGTGGCTGGCCTAACTATGTGGAAGAAGAGGAAAATGTTTGTGAGCCATGACTTGGTGTTAATGAACTGGTGTTGCCAAGAGACCTCCTCAGAGCATGAACAGAAACAAGTCTGTCCCAGATACGGCTGCTCTGCAGCATCCAGAACAGAGTAGGAAAATAATTCTCTGTGCAAAAACGAAAGCAAAGCAGAAAACTAAGTGACACAGGAGGAAATTTTTAACTGATTAAGATCTTCCATCTTTGTGGGTGTTTTCTGCACCTTTTTGAATAGAAGGCTGGAGCAGTGTTCATTGAGGCCGGACATGATGTCAGGTAAGGTCAGAAGAGAGAGAAATTTAAAAGAAATGGGAGTGGGACGGGGTTTTGAGAATGGGATTGATGCAATATACTCAGAACAGAAGGCAAAATTGATAGTTAACAATGTGGTTACAGAAGAGTTTAAAATTGAAAAAGGTACACGACAAGGCTGCCCGATTTCCCCTCTGTTATTTATTTCAGTTCTGGAGGTGCTCTTGAATATGATCAGAGGGGACCGGTTGGTGCAAGGGATTCAGGTCAGAGCGAAACAATATAAACTTAAAGCTTTTGCAGATGACCCAGTTTTGACTCTGCAGGAGCCAGAATCTAGTACAAAAAGAGTATTACAACTGATTCAAGACTTTGGTCGGGTGGCGGGATTTAAACTAAATAAACAGAAAACTAAGGTGTTGGGGAAAAACTTGACAGATACAGAGTCAGAACGGTTTCAGAGAGAAACAGAACTAACTGTGGTTAAAAAAGTAAAGTACCTAGGGGTAAATATAACAGCAAAAAATCTGAGTCTATTTAAGGATAACTATGAAAAATGTTGGTCTGAAATTAAGAGAGACTTGGACAGTTGGACAAAATTGAAGCTTTCTTTGTTAGGCCGAATTGCTGCTATTAAGATGAATGTATTGCCAAAGATGTTGTTTTTGTTTTAAACATTGCAAATTGTGGACAAGACGGAGTGCTTCCGGAAGTGGCAGAGAGATATTTCTAAATTTGTCTGGCAGGGCAAAAAGCCCAGAATTAAGTTTAAGATATTAACTGATGCGAAAGAAAGAGGGGGCTTTGCCCTGCCAGACTTGAAGTTGTACTATGAAGCCGCAGCTTTCTGCTGGCTAAAAGACTGGCTACTTCTCGAAGACACTGATGTATTGGATCTGGAAGGTTTTAACAATGCTTTTGGTTGGCATGCATACTTATGGTATGACAAAGTTAAGATCAATAAGGCCTTTAAGAACCATATTGTCAGGAAAGCAGTATTTAATGTCTGGACAAAATACAAAGACTTATTGGAAAATAAAACTCCGAGGTGGCTTTCCCCTCTGGAAGCTAAGGCCCGAAAAAGACCCAATATGGAGGCCAAATGGCCAAAATATTGGGAAATATTAGAAAAAGATGGAGACAATTGGAAATTGCAGAGTTTGGAGAAAATGAAGGATAAAGTGCGAGACTGGTTACATTACGCTCTGATTAAAGAAGTTTTTAAAAATGACAAAAAGTTAGGGTTCCAGGTGGAGAAATCAAAGTTGGAAACAGAATTGTTAGAACCAAAGACTAAGGTACTATCAAGAATGTATAACTTGCTGTTAAAATGGAACACACAAGACGAAATGGTTAAATCTGCTATGATAAAGTGGGCACAGGATATTGGGCATAACATTATGTTTGAGGACTGGGAAAGGTTGTGGACCACTGGGCTGAACTTCACTGCATGTAATGCGTTGAAGGAAAATGTAATGAAAATGATATACAGATGGTACACGACCCCAGTTAAACTTGCCAAAATATACCATTTGTCTGATAATAAATGTTGGAAATGTAAAGGAAATGAAGGAACATTCTTTCACCTCTGGTGGACTTGCCCTAAAGTGAAGGCCTTCTGGGAAATGATATATAATGAGTTGAAAAAGGTATTTAAGTATACCTTCACTAAGAAACCAGAGGCTTTCCTCCTGGGTATTGTCGACCAGAAGGTGTTAAAGAAGGACCGAACATTTTTTATGTATGCAACAACGGCAGCAAGGATACTCATCGCTAAGAATTGGAAAACACAAGATCTACCCACACTGGAAGAGTGGCAGATGCAGCTGATGGACTATATGCAATTGGCGGAGATGACTGGCAGAATCCGAGACCTGGGAGAAGAAAGGATTGAAGAAGATTGGAAGAAATTTAAGATTTATTTACAAAAATATTGTAATTTGGTTGAATGTTAAGAAGGATGCTTGATCATAAATAATTGGCCACCACTAAACTAGATTGGAACTTGATGATAAGTGAGATTAAGGAAAACATAAACCTTTCGGAAAATTGCTAGACTATACTTAAATGAGTGGATATAAGATTGTAAACAAGATGATAATTTGCTTGAAAAAAAACTTTTTAACGATGTAAGTGGGAGCAGGAGACGTGAGGAAGTCCAAACAAGTTATGAAATTTTGTTATGATACAAGTAATGTTGTTTATTATCTATGTATTTCTTTTATATATATTAAAAAAACCTTAATAAATATTTATTAAAAAAAAGAAGAAGAGAGAGACAATGCCTAGTTAGGATGCCTATGGCCAAAAGACAAGAATAAAAAGAGCTGTGTCATGTTGAAGTCATACCTTAGAGCAGTAATTCCCCAAATGTTTCTGGACAGTGACACCCACCTTCCTGGTTCCATAAACTCATCCCCAGTGCCCTGGCTGGCCCTACCCTGTAAAAAGGATTATTCATTATAGCGGTTTGACAAACCCACTAAGGAAGATAATAAGACAATAAAATTCAAAACAGTAACAATTAACTTCACATTTATTCAAAATCCAGTTTAAAATGTTTATCTAATTAATTCTACAAAATGGATGAACTTGATCCAGTGACCCCAGCTTTTCAAAGTCTCTTAGCTGCCCCCCCCCCAGCAATGCCCCTGCGCCTGTGGGGTGATATTGCCCACTTTGGGATCCACTGCACTCAGACCTTATTCACAGGTATTGTTGTGTATTTTCAGGCTTTTCCTTTGCAGTCAGGAGGTCTAGAAACTTATTCCTTGTCTCACGACAAACGTTTTGATTCTCAGGACTCTGAAGAAGCTACCCACACCAGAAGTCGGCGGCCTTGGGTTAACAGTACAGCATGTTTCCACCTTGCAACTTTTCCTAAGCAGATTTCCAAAGAGACATGAGACGCCGGGTCTATCGAGGGATAGCGCAGATCTCAAAGTAGTGAGGCTGCAAAGTGCCCCCCAAAATAGGTTCTGTGTTGACATCTTTTGACCCTTCCGCCAAGTGGAAAGTGAATGCCTGCAGGAGGTTGGAGAAGAAAAGAAACATCTCCGTCTTGGCCAGGTGATCTCCCAAGCACACTCGCTGCCCTGTAGGAGAAGGAGAGAGGTGAAGTCAGGCTGTGCACCGTAAGGACATAAGGAGAGCTCCGCTGTTGGATCAGGAAAAGGGGGACCCATCTAGTCTGTTCTCACAGTGGCCAACCAGGTGCCAATAAATTTACATCCATTCCCATTTGGAGAACTCTTAAGTTGAAAAGCAGGGCATAGCTTTCCCAGAAAAAAAGTACAGTGGTACCTCGGGTTAAGTACTTAATTCGTTCCAGAAGTCCGTTCTTAACCTGAAACTGTTCTTAACCTGAAGCACCACTTTAGCTAATGGGGCCTCCCACTGCTGCCGCGCCGGAGCACGATTTCTGTTCTCATCCTGAAGCAAAGTTCTTAACCCGAGGTACTATTTCTGGGTTAGCGGGGTCTGTAACCTGAAGCGTATGTAACCTGAAGCATATGTAACCCAAAGTACCACTGTATCTAGATCTTTCACAACCCTTTTGTTCAGTTTTGACACAAAACCCTACCACCCTCTGCTGCTGAGGGCCTGAGGCTAAGTGTTCATTAATGTGGAGACTTCAGGCACATCCCAGGGCATGAAGATGCATTGGGAGCCTAGAGGGGCAAACTGAATTTCCATGGGGAAATCTGCTGTTCAAATATAGGAGACCTGGGCCAGTGGTGGAACATCTCCAGGAATGGCTTAGAACAGGCATAGGCAAACCCGGCCCTCCAGATGTTTTGGGACTACAACTCCCATCATCCCTGACCACTGGTCCTGTTAGCTAGGGATGATGGGAGTTGTAGTCCCAAAACATCTGGAGGGCCGAGTTTGCCTATGCCTGGCTTAGAAGGTCCTCCTTCCCTGCCCCACATCTGAAACCCTGGAAAGACACTGCCAGGGTAGACAAGGCAGACCCCTGTGTTTCTATGAAAATGAGCCCCTCCTAAGAAAATATGTATTCCTACTAGCCATGGTAGCTTGTCTCCACAGCTGGAGAGGCAGCAATGCTTCTCAATTCCAGTTGCTGGAAACCATGGAAGAGGACAGGGTCTTGTGTTTGAATCCTGCTTTGTAGTGATCAGGTGGGATTGCTATGAGGAATTATAACAAATATAGAGTAAGCCATCTGTGTCAGCAATGAAAGCATTGGGTTGACTGGGTTTAAACTATTTTGATCAATCCACACCTCTGCATCCCTGTTCCATTTCTCTTTCTTCACAAGTCACGTACACTGCCAGTTGCTTCGCCAGGCAGGCATCCTGGGTCATCAAAGACAGTGGGAAGTTTCTTTGATGTAGCTTTTCTGATATGTTAATCTTAGGATTTTAATCTTAGGGCCAGGAAACAGGTTTCACATAAAGATGATAATGATCGCTGTCCTCCTGGCCATCCTTCTTATCATGTATATTGCTTGTTTATCACCTCCCGGGGGTTGCCAAATGCACTCCTTTGTAGTTCTGTTTTATTTACCCCATGCTTAAATAGTTTTGGTAGTTTAACTTTGTCCCCAAGTGGGGTTTGTTGAAATGCTCAGAAGAAATCTGATTGGTTCTTACGAACACTCTGTAAAAAGTTCTTTTGTGAATAAAACGACCTGGGCCGGAGGGTGGAGGGAGAGATTATTATAAGCACCCTTCCCAGAGTCATGCTGGTTCAAGCCTCTGTGTGTATTCTTATTAATCAGAGTTCAATCCTTCCTTTACTTTGAGAACGCCTCACTGCTTGAAGGCATCTCACAGGCGTCTGGTTGGCCACTGTGAGAACAGAATGCTGGACTAGATGGGCCATTGGCCTGATCAAGCAAAGCTCTTCTTATGTTCTTCATATACGCCTTGGGCAGCCTTAGGCGTGCTACTATGTCTTTCAGCTCCCAACAATGCAAAGCAAAACCCTCAAGGAAACCACCAAGATTTTGTCTCCAGCTTTTTCATCTACCTAAGGAAAATGGAATGAAGGCTTCTGGACAAACAAAATTTCCGTCCTTGTCAAGAAAGTGGTTGGGGTTGAAGCTTTCGGGCGTCGCCCATTCGTTGGGATCATACAAGGCAGAAGCCATGTTTGGAAAGATCATGGTGCCCTGGAAAGAAAGAGTCAGAGATTCAGTCCTGCCTTGCTCCAGGGAAGCAGGTCATACACTCAGCTCTCAGTTCAGTAAAACCCCTCTCTCCAATAATTGCATGATTTGCTACCAAACTGGAGAAGCAGAGGGCTCTGGCAAAGAGAGACTCAATTGGCCTCTTGTTGGTCAGAGATAATGTTCTGAGCATCTTCACCTCTCAGGGATGGTGCAACATCTTCTGTGATGGTGAAAGACACAAAGGCTGTGTGGACACCATACTTGTACAGCACATTTAGAGAAGATGGCTCCCCTCCCCGAATTCTGCACACTGCAGTTTATTGAGGGTGCGGGGGGCTGTAGCTTCATTGTGGGTAAACTACAGTTCCCCTGATTCTCTGGGGGAAGTCATGTGCTTTAGATGTACAGTGGGCAGAATGTCATTTCCTGCCCAAGAAGAAACATGGCCAGCTTTCCTTCAATGGTAGAACTAAAAGTGGTATCTGATAAACCTCTGCAGCGTTTTCTTAGACATTTGAATGAAGCAGGGGATGTGGGCAGTGGAGGTTCACTTACTCTCTTAATGGTAAACTGTCGAATCATGGTGTCCTTCACACATAACCTGGGCAACCCAACCGCGATGATGTTGCTGAAGCGCTGGACCTCATGGACCACGGCGTTGGTGTAGGGCAGCTTCTTGCGATCCTCGCCGCTGATCATTTGACCGGGAGCCACAACCGCGTCGATCTCCTTCTGGATGTTCGCTGAGTGGAATCCAAACACATTCATTTATTTACACACACACACACACACAAAGTGCATGCAAAACTTTTTAGCAAATTCATCCCAACACAACAGTTGGTTGGCATGAAAGACAACATCTTGCTTTCTTCCGCGTCATTCAGAAGACGCAGCAGTTGAACATCATTTGCACAATTCGAAAGTGGTGCAGTGTTACATCATCTCACCTTGGATGTCTGGATAAAGCACCATATACAGAACTCCCCAGTAGAGAGTGGTGCTGGATGTCTCTGTTCCACCCAAGAAGAGGTCAAATATACACTGGATCATGTTACTTTCATCGTAGGCTGGTTTGGGCTGGTCTTTCGTCTACAGAAGAGAAGAAATAGAAAAATGGACACACCTAATGTCACGCTTGCAGCTGTAAATTTTCAAGGGCTTGCAGCTAAACATTCACAAGGGAGCATTTCCCAGCAGGAAGAAAAATACAAATTCTAATTGGGGATGGAGCAATTGCTCAAATTATGGAGAAGAGGATGAGGACAGCACATCCTGAGCAGTTCTGGTCATGAACAAAGCAGCTACTTACTTTCTCTATCTGAGCAAGGTAACTATAAATGAAATCTTGAGGGTCATCTGGGAGTCCTGCAATCTGATGCTTGTTGATCTCCTTCCTTATGAACGAACACACAAAGTCTCGGGCGGTCAAGGCCTTCTTGTGAGGCCCTGGGATACACTTCATAAGCCAGGGCATGACATTATAAATCTGGGGAAAGAGACATGAACAGATGGAGGTGCGGAGAAAGTTGCTGCTCAGTATTAGAGCACCTGTCCTGTGCACAGAAGGAGACAGGTTCAATCCTTGTCATCTCCAGGTAGGTCTGGCAATGTCTCCATATCTGCAACCCTGGAGAGTCGGTGTGGACAATACTAGCTGGAACCGAGGTCTGACTCAGTGTGAGGCAGTTTCTTCATGTCCAAGGCAACCATGGGGTCACTTATCTCTATATGAACCTTCCCAAGAAATGTTCAGGTCATCTGGGAAAGCCCTGAAGCGGCTTAAGTGACAGTTACAAGGAGCTGAGCCTTCAGTGGAAATCTCTCCCTAGAGAGGCCTGCCACACTCTTTCAACTATAGGGCTGGTTGAGGCCTAGCTGCTTCAGAAGGCCTTTTCGGTAAAGGTACCCCTGACCGTTAGGTCCAGTCGCGGACGACTCTGGGGTTGTGGCATTCATCTTGCTCTAAAGGCTGAGGGAGCCGGCGTTTGTCTGCAGACAGCTTCCAGGTCATGTGGCCAGCATGACTAAGCTGCTTCTGGTGAACCAGAGCAGCGCATGGAAACACCGTTTACCTTCCCGCTGGAGCGGTACCTATTTATCTACTTGTACTTTGACGTGCTTTCGGACTGCTAGGTGGGCGGGAGCAGGAACCGAGCAACGGGAGCTCAACCCGTCGCGGGGATTTGAACTGCTGACCTTCCGATCAGCAAGCCCAAGGCTCAGTTTAGACCACAGTGCCACCCACATCCGCCTTTTAGGTAGTAGGCTGAAATAGGATACCCTCCAACACATTGAGGCGAAAAACCAGGTGCAGGTCTTCCAGGGGAAGTCATGTGACCCATGCGAGAGTGTGGCCCTGAGATTGCGGTGCCCACAATGGGCAGCATGCTCTCATGAAAAAAAGTGGGATGTCCCGATTTTATCAGGACACTTGAAGGGTATGAAATAGTTCAATAATTTCTGAACTGCACCAGAAAATACTTCCCAAAATTGACGTGTGAACAGAACATGAATCAAGTTTGGTTTCGGGTAGAACTTTGAAAGATTTCTAGCTCATCTTCAAGTTCACTTACATGCATTTTTTTTAAAAAAAACTTTTGGGACTCCTTGGGCCTTCCTTCAAACTTAATTATCATAATTGTTGGGGGATATTGTAATTGTTAAATATCATAATAAATACGATTGCATTTATTTTCTAAGGAAATTCTTCCCTCACCACAAACTGTCTAGCAAAAGTGAAACCTTTTACTGCTGTTCCTTTGGGGAAAGGAAATATTGAAAAGCAAAGCAAAATAGTGGCTTGCTTACGTTATGACCGAGACTGCCAGCAAATTTGAATATGGCCTCCATTGCTTCCAGGAGCTCGTGAAATTTTTTGTCCTCGGTTGAGAAGCGATGCCCAAACACAACGGCGCAAATCACGTTGGAAACGGCGAGGGTCAGAGCGAAGGACGGATTCATGGGTTTCCCTGCAAATGGAATCATCAAGGGCCCATTTATGAACCAACCCTGTCAATGTAGCAGAAGAAGCGACAACCAACATTTGCCCCCCTGGTGTCCTCCAGATGTTTGGGACTACAATTCCCATGAGTCCCAGCGAGCTTCTGGATCCAGCTTGGTCACGGGAGGCTCAGATAGTTGTCATGGCTAGAAATGCCTTTTACCAACTGAAATGAGTACTTCAGTTATGACTGTTCCTGGACTGGGAAAGCTTGGCCAAAGCAGTTCATGCATTGGTTATTTCAACGCATGAATGCTGCGACACAATTGCTGCCAGGAGCGAGGCCTTGTCAGCATATGACATCTGTGCTCAGAGACCTGCAATGGCTGCTGATTTGCTACCCAGACAAGATCAATACATTTCTGTTAGTATATAAAGCCCTTAACAACTTGGCACCTGAGAGATTGCCTTACCCAATATATGCCTAATCAATCAGTTTGATCTGTAGAGATGGCACTGCTACGGGAGCTACATTATACATTTGTAAGAACTCCATCTTTTAGTGCGGAAGCACCTAAACTCCCTTTTCTTCATATTTCCATCACACTTTGTTTCCTGTTGTTGGATAAGTTGTTTTTTTGTTTGGTTTTTGTCCAGGGTGGGTGGGGCTGCTTTAGGAAAATTTATTTGTTGTTATTCATTGTTGTTGTTGTTGTTGTTGATTAAATTTCTATACAGCCTTTCATCCAAGCATCACAGAGCAGTTTACAAGATAAAAGCACAAAAAACCATGACATAATTAATTAATTAAATTTGTATACCTGCAGGTCTCAGGGTAGCTACACCACAAAATCACAATATACACAAAATACATAGTGAAAACAAAAACAACTCAATAAGCCAGCCCAAAAGTTGCAAAATAGTCAGCCAGCAATGCAGGATCTGACCCCAAGATAATTCCTACACAGCTAGCTATTTTGTATTTTTTTGGCTGCTCTTAATAAATATATTATTTTTGGGTGAGATGTAACCATAAGCAAAAATAGCCAAAGTGTGTGTTGGCAACAGGTGGTGTGGGAGATGTTTCAAAAGAAAAGCCTCAGTGTGGGCCGTGATGTGATTTCAGAACTGCAGAAAATTTAAATTCAGAAGTAAAAGAGAAGCGTTTCTTTCATGTCACAAGACTGAGATATCAAGAAGTTCTCATCTCACCCATGCTTATTATTTCACAGTGAAGCGGTATCGTTTGATTCCTGGGATATCTTAATTGCCTTGCAAGACCAAAATATTTTGATGCTGAAATTCTCTCATTGAGTAATGTGGCAACAGAGACATGGGGACACTTTTCTGGTTTAATCTGAGGAATCAGCCATGGCCTCTGCACTCAGCCAACCCAGGATGAAGATCTGAAGAGCCAGCATGAAAGAGCAGTTAGAGTATGAAACTAAGATTTAATAGATCCAGACTCACACACCCTCTCAGCCTTGAAGCTCACTGGTTGACTTTCATATATCACTTTCTCTCACCAAAACCTACCTCACAGGGTTGTTGTGAAGGTAAAAATGGTTGGGGGTAAGGAAGATCAGTGTATCCTGCCTTGAGGTCCTTGGAAGGAAGCTTGGCTATAATCACAATAGATACAAGTATTCAGTGCTTTTATGGATGTCTCGTACACCCCAGGTAGTGTGGTTGCTGACCTTGAGCCAGACATCCTGGAGAGTGAAGTCAAATGGGCCTTAGAAAGCACTGCAAATAACAAGGCCAGTGGAAGTGATGGTATTCCAGCTGAACTATTTAAAATTTTAAAAGATGATGCTGTTAAGGTGCTACACTCAATATGCCAGCAAGTTTGGAAAACTCAGCAGTGGCCAGAGGATTGGAGAAGATCAGTCTACATCCCAATCCCAAAGAAGGGCAGTGCCAAAGAATGCTCCAACTACTGCACAATTGCACTCATTTCACATGCTAGCAAGGTTATGCTTAAAATTCTACAAGGAAGGCTCAAGCAGTATGTGGACCGAGAACTCCCAGAAGTGCAAGTTGGATTTAGAAGAGGCAGAGGAACCAGAGACCAAATTGCAAACATGTGCTGGATTATGGAGAAAGCTAGAGAGTTCCAGAAAGACATCTACTTCTGCTTCATTGACTATGCAAAAGCCTTTGACTGTGTCGACCACAGCAAACTATGGCAAGTTCTTAAAGGAATGGGAGTGCCTGATCACCTCATCTGTCTCCTGAGAAATCTCTATGTGGGTCACAAAGCTACAGTTAGAACTGGATATGGAACAACTGATTGGTTCAAAATTGGGAAAGGAGTACGACAAGGCTGTATTTTGTCTCCCTGTTTATTTAACTTATATGCAGAATTCATCATGTGAAAGGCTGGGCTGGATGAATCCCAAGCCGGAATTAAGATTGCTGGAAGAAATATCAACAACCTCAGATATGCAGATGACACAACCTTGATGGCAGAAAGTGAGGAGGAATTAAATAACCTTTTATTGAGGGTGAAAGAGGAGAGCGCAAAATATAGTCTGAAGCTCAACATCAAAAAAACAAAGATCATGGCCACTGGTCCCATCACCTCCTGGCAAATAGAAGGGGAAGAAATGGAGGCAGTGAGAGATTTTACTTTCTTGGGCTCCATGATCACTGCAGATGGTGACAGCAGCCATGAAATTAAGAGACGCCTGCTTCTTGGGAGGAAAGCAATGACAAGCCTAGATAGCATCTTAAAAAGCAGAGACATCACCTTGCCAACAAAGGTCCTTATGGTATCTGAAGAAGTGTGCATGCACACGAAAGCTCATACCAAGAACTGACTTAGTTGGTCTTTAAGGTGCTACTGGAAGGAATTTTTTTGTTTTGACTATGGCAGACCAACACGGCTACCTATCTGTAAAAGGTCCTTATAGTAAAAGCTATGGTTTTCCCAGTAGTGATGTATGGAAGTGAGAGCTGGACCATAAAGAAGGCTGATCGCTGAAGAATTGATGCTTTTGAATTCTGGTGCTGGAGGAGACTCTTGAGAGTCCCATGGACTGCAAGATCAAACCTATCCATTCTTAAGAAAATCAGCCCTGAATGCTCACTGGAAGGACAGATCGTGAAGCTGAGGCTCCAAGACTTTGGCCACCTCATGAGAAGAGAAGACTCGCTGGAAAAGACCCTGATGTTGGGAAAGATGGAGAGCACAAGGAGAAGGGGACGACAGAGGACGAGATGGTTGGACAGTGTCTTCGAAGCTACAAACATGAGTCTGACCAAACTGCGGGAGGTAGTGAAGACAGAAGTGCCTGGCGTGCTCTGGTCCATGGGGTCACGAAGAGTCGGACACGACTAAATGACTAAACAACAACATTCAGTGCTTTCTTCTGGGGGGATGCAGGGGAATGCATACCCCAAAACATTTTGTGAATCTAAGTTTGGCCTCATTGAGGGGCAGTATCAGGGTGCAGTATTAGGGTGCCCCTAAACATTTTAAGGGGGGAGCACTGCAAGTATCTATTACAGTTCTTCATACAAGGTTTGGAAAAAGTATCCTGGCTGCACGATTCCAAAAACCTGATGGTTTTCCCTTGGTCTCCAGCCAAAGGTATTTTGTTTGGTGTTTTCGTCTCCTCTTTGAGAACAGGAGAAGAAAGCAGGCTAAAACTGGAATCCAGTGCAATCAATATTTATGGCTTGCAACCATTGGTCAAATCAGATGCCTATTAGCACAGACATAAAACATGAATAAATGCATGTTCCATCTAAGATGCAATGAAAACTAAGAGGAACCTTAAAACTTCCTGAGGTTGCTCTTAGATTTAGCTTGCTGAAATTAATGGGAGCATAAGAAGAAAACAGGGTTCTGGACTGGAAAATAAATTAAAGGGCAAATTCTCCCTCCAACCCTGAGCTGTGCCGTACCTTTAGTGCTCTTAAAGTTCTCCACCAGGTGATAAGCTTCATCTTGGATCTGGTACTCCAACGTCCTCTTCCCCAGCCCCAATGTCTTCAGAGTCATCAGCGAGAACTTCCTCTGGTGCTTCCATGTACTGCCCGTTGACAGCAAGATACCTGGAGGCATTGAAAGTCAGCTGTGGACTGCTGCAGTGACCCATTATTTGCATTCAGAGCACAGAATCCAAACCCTTCGAAATTATGCTAGGAGGTTGCCACCAAAGCCCTGTTTCCAATGCCAGGACTTTGACTAGCATAGACCCTAACTCCAGCTACAAAAGCTGAGACTGCTAAAGAGGCCAAAGAGCATATTGGCTGTGAGCCCTGGAAGACATTCTTCCATCTGTGCTGGGAGGGCAGAGCCCTGAAGGACTGACAGATGGGTGGGTGGGTGGGTGGGTGGGTGGATGGATGGATGGATGGATGGATGGATGGACTGACTCCAGCTACAAAAACTGAAGCTGGTAAACAGACACTTGAGCTGGGATATTGCTTGGGTGTGGGAGGGCGGGTCATTGCTCTTATTGATTTCTTTTTGTATCTTTGTTTTATATCTTATGATTTATGCAAAATACATTTTATTTATTGTTTATGGCTAATTCTGTCATGATCATACATGATATTTCATGCCATAAACTGCCTTGAGCATCAATTTGTAGGAGGGGATCAGAATTAAGTCCTTGTGAAAATTCATCAGTATTTGGGTGGAAATCTTTGCAAAACAGTTTCCCCAAATATAATGCAAAAGGGATCTGGGAAGAGCTGCAAGCCCCTCTCTCTGGAAGCTGAGGAGTTTGTGGGGTCTTGCTAAGCCAAGATTTGAACCGTGTGAAGCAGCCAGTTGATTTCATAAGCAATAGGTTTTTGAGCTCTTTATAACCAAAGCCTACTAAAGAGGAACGCCACTAAAACCACAGAGCCACTCCTTGGATTCTGTTATGGGAACAACATGACCCTGTGATTCCTACGCAAGCGAGACAGGCAGCCTTACCTTTATTGTTTGCCAGAGCTCTAAAAAATGGGACTACTGGCCGGCCAACTACGTCTTCTGGGTGGGTGGTGAGACCGTCTTTCACAGCTTGGAACCCATCCAAAACTACCACAGGGTGAGGACCAAACCATACCGTATAGATGTCCCCATAGGATTTTGCCACCTGTAGGAAAACACCAGGGAAGCTCAGGCAAATAAAAACCACACCCAACCTTTGAGCAGTTCTGTTCTTAGTTTTGGGTTGGGCTAAGTTCATTAAATGGGACGCAGGTGGCGCTGTGGGTTAAAGCCTCAGCGCCTAGGACTTGCCAATCGAAAGGTCGGCGGTTCGAATCCCCGCGGCGGGGTGCGCTCCCGCTGCTCGGTCCCAGCGCCTGCCAACCTAGCAGTTCGAAAGCACCTCCGGGTGCAAGTAGATAAATAGGGACCGCTTACCAGCGGGAAGGTAAACGGCGTTTCCGTGTGCGGCTCTGGCTCGCCAGAGCAGCAATGTCACGCTGGCCACGTGACCTGGAAGTGTCTCCAGACAGCACTGGCCCCTGGCCTCTTAAGTGAGATGGGCGCACAACCCCAGAGTCTGTCAAGACTGGCCCGTACGGGCAGGGGTACCTTTACCTTTTCCTTTAAGTTCATTAAATTCATGCATCACTTCCCAATTTTAAAAGCTCCAAAGTGTTTTTTTGGGGGGGGGTTTGCAGCGAAGTGTCTAGAAATGCCATAACAAAACCATCTGAACACATTAAAAACAGCAATACAGTATTACAGTGGTACCTCGCAAGACGAATGCCTCGTAAGACGAAAAACTCGCAAGACGAAAGAGTTTTTCGTTTTTTGAGTTGCTTCGCAAGACGAATTTCCCTATGGGCTTGCTTCGCAAGACGATAACGTTTCCTTTTTCTTAAAACCGTTAATACCCAATGCATTCCTATGGGAATCCGTGCTTCGCAAGACGAAAAATTCGCAAGACGAAAAAACCCGCAGAACGAATTAATTTTGTCTTGCGAGGTACCACTGTATATCGCTGGCCAAGAAAACAAAGAGGTCTTTGCTTGGTGACTAAACGATGGCAAGGTTGGTGCCTGGCGGGGCTCCCTGGGCAGAGTGAGGCCACTTTGCCCTCCCTGCAACCTTCTAAAGCCATCAGAGCTCACAAGGGGCTCGATAAACCTTACTGATTGCTTCACATTGCAATCGGCTCCAAAGAGGAGATGGGCTGAACCTCAGTGGCAGACAGTGATGGGCGAATCTGAGAGTTTGGGCATCTCTCAGTTTCTCACTTTCTCAGTCTTAAATTCAACCCTCCACGTTTCTGCAGCAATTTGAAATTTTGCTTTTGAATCCTCATGAAAAATCACTCGGCGTTTTAGAGGGAATGTCTCCTAATAAACCTATTTTTGCATGCAGTAGAATCATGGAATCTTAGCGTTGGAAGGGACCCCAAGGTCATCTAGTCCAACCCCCTACAATGCAGGACTCTCAGCTAAGCCATCTATGACAGATGGCCATCCAACCTCTGCTTAAAAACCTCCAAGGAAGGAGAGCCCACCACCTCTTGTGGGAGACTGTTCCACTGCTGAACAGCACTCACTGTCTGAAAGTTTTTTTCCAAACGTTTAGTCAGAATCTCCTTTCTTGTAACTTGAAGCCATGGGTTCAAGTCCTGCCCTCCAGAGCAGGAGAAAACAAGCTTTCTCCCTCCTCCATGTGACAGCCCTTAATATATTTGAAGATGGCTCTCATATCTCCTCTCACTGTCCTCTTTTCCAGGCTAAACATACTTTATGGATAGAAAGAAAAGTCAAGGTAGCCTATAAGTAAAATATAAATCTGTGGCATGCACAATACAACTTTAAGATTCTAACTTAATAAAATCAGTATCCTAGCCTAATGGCCCATAGATTTATCTTCATATGCTATGCCACTGACAAACTGGAAATAACATGCAGAATCTCATGAAAACAAACATTGTGCAAAGCCAGTATCAGACATGTTTTGATTGATCAGCCTTCTTCTGACAGATAAAGAATACAGAATTCCAACTTGAGCATGAATCCAGAAGGTATAATTGGTTTTACGATGCGCTGCAGCAAGAATTCGTTTCTAAATTTCCAAATTTTAAAACTTCTAACAGAGCACACTGACCAACCAACCCGCCCAAAGTAATAATCCTGAAGACAGCTAATACCCTAATTTGAAAATGAGGGGGCTGTGGCCACAGAGACCCCAGTATTAAAAAAATCATTTGACAAACAAGACTTTAGTATATCCAAAGTTCCAAAACCTAGAGCATCAGAAGAAGCCCTAAGATGAGTCAGACTATTGGTGCATTCAGTGACTTGTGATTTTTAGGGTTTTAGAGAGAGAAGACTACCACCAGATGCTGGGGATTGAACCAAGGACCATCTGCATGAACAACGGATGCTTGACCGCTGAGCTTGACCACCCTTCTCCTATCAATCTCCTCTTATCAACCCACCAGCCATTAAGCTCCCTTTGCTATTGCCCGTTCCTCTATCCTGTCAGCCAATCAAACTGCTGGGAAATAGATACCTTGGTCAGGCTCTCACGAGTGACATTGAAAAACCTCAGCTGCCATAGGCATCCGATAAAGGGGAGAGGCGTTGGTCCGGGAGGGAATTGTCGTTTTCTCCATTGCAGCTTCACAAACTGGACAATCAAGAGGCAGAAGAGAAGGAAGAGGAAAATGGAACTTAGTGCCGGCATTTCCATGACTCTGAGTTGCAGAGAGGCACGAGTTGGACGCCTTGCGCTCTGTCCCGTGGGTGTGAGTGCATCTCATTTGCTGTGCCTGAATTTCAGGCCTTCCCCCCCCCCCTCCCCACGCTGATTTCAGATCCCATATCTGAACAGCTCCAGGCAGGCACTTTTCCTGCGTCGTAACATGTTCGGAAACTTGTTTTATGGAAAGTTTATGAAAGTCCTCCCTCACCTGAATATGTCAGATCAGGCTAGGAGCGATTAAAGTTACGAATTAATTTAAAGACGACAGCTGACACATTTGGTTGACGTTTCCCTGGTGCATCAACTGTAGCTGTAAAAAGTATGGTTTTACTTCTTGGGTAAAAAAATCTGTCTTTTGTCATACTTCCTTGGTGCATTTGCTTTTAACAGCTTTTACATTTTGTGTACTTTATGGGCTCATTGCTCACTTTTCGTTTGGAAAGCAATGAAATAATAATAATAATAATAATAATAATAATAATAATAATAATAATATCTGATTTATCTAACCTACTTTACTGGAAGACAAAGAAGTACAGTGGTACTTCAGGTTAAGAACTTAATTCATTCTGGAGGTCTGTTCTTAACCTGAAGCACCACTTTAGCTAATGGGGCCTCCTGCTGCCCCCGCGCCGCCACTGCACAATATCTGTTCTCATCCTGAAGCAAAGTTCTTAACTCGAGGTAATATTTCTGGGTTAGCAGAGTCTGTAACCTGAAGCGTATGTAACCAGAAGCGTCTGTAACCTGAGATACCACTGTACATTACAGTCTCAGGAAACTGCAAATAATCACAGTATCCACCAACATCAGATGCAATTACTAAAACTGAGAACAGGAACAATGAAACATTCACACAATTCAAACAAAATGCCCCTCTCTTTTCTTTTCTTTTCTTTTCTTTTCTTTTCTTTTCTTTTCTTTTCTTTTCTTTTCTTTTCTTTTTTACAATAATCACTGAAACATCTAATACTTAAACAGGCAACCTACTTGAGTGACTTTTCCCTCATTTTCATTTTGGGAACCTATCATTTAAATGGTCAAAAGAGATGTGCCAAGTAACAACCTTATTTTCCACTGAGAGCAGTATTTTAGGGCCAGGGTGAGATCTTTCTCTGTGGCAACTGGTTTTCACTGGGGTGGGCATTCCTGCCAGGGCTGTGTGGTCCAGCCAGCCATGATATGAGGTTGTAACTTAGCATTCCTACAGTAGTGCGTATATAGCAGACCTAAGTCCTTTGGCATAAATTAGATTCAAGGCAGGCAGTATAAATTTTTACCATGTTTTTGCCAAGGTTATGGCACTGTCCTCAGCCTCTTTAAAAAACATTTTAACAAAAAAACAAAGTTCTTCACGCATCTCTCTGCAACCCAGATCTGATGGGTATATTCCACTGAGTAACTGAGCACAGGTCACAAATGACGTCTATTTTATTGGTATCAAATAACTGAACCAAATAACTGTTTTGAAGTGCAGCTTTGTAGGGGCCCAGGGAAAAGAGAGACAGCTAGTGCCAGAGGAATAATAATGATGAGGAGGAGGAAGAAGTTGTCAAACCTTATGCAAACTAAGGGATATCGGTCTGGAATCAAAGAGCTAGATAGGTCAGTTCAAGAGGTTAAAGATGCAGAGATAATCCAGGAGGCCCTAATACAGGGTGGATCTAGACACAGAAAAACCCCCACTATAAATAAGTCAGAAATTAGATCATTATAACAAAATAAAAAAATCTCTATGGAAAATCGCATTTTAAAATTTCCTGCTCTCTGGCACCATCTGGTATTGCATGTTTATAGTGCATTCAAATCGCTGTTTATTTACTAATGTAGCTGAGTCCACTGTCTGTTTTATCCCACACGGAACCCCTCTTCTGCAAGCTGAGTTGCATTCAAACATCCAACATGAACAATCAGACAAAAAACATTCAAACACCTAAACATTTAAGACCAGTCAGTTCTATGAACAAAACAATTAGTGAAACTCAACAGTAAATTAATAGAAGCAAATTGAGTCATAAAACCAGCCTGTAGCCAATGGCACCTGACTACATGCATGCTGACATTATCAGATTATCAGTTGCCAACAGATTGCTTCTGCCTGGAATTTATGCCTGTAGCTCAGGGGTCAGCAAACTTTTTCAGCAGGGGGCCGGTCCACTGTCCCTCAGACCTTGGGGGGGGGGCAGACTATATTTTGAAAAAATATTGAACGAATTCCTATGCCCCACAAATAACCCAGAAATGCCTTTTAAATAAAAGGACACACTCTACTCATGTAAAAACATGCTGATTCCTGGACCATCTGCGGGCTGGATTTAGAAGGCGATTGGGCCGGATCTGGCCCCTGGGCCTTAGTTTGCCTATGCATTCTGTAGCTTTTCCGGGGATGCATTTCATTCTTCACACCTTCTAAAGATAAAACAATGGTGATGAAACTCTGCCTCCAGCTCTTCCATTCTGTCCACCCAGTTCCCTTCTGGCTTGACCAAGTTCCTTCCACACAGGCCTTTCCCATCTCATACGCCCTTCTACTCCAAGAGATTATACTGACAACCAAAGCATAAATTTAGAAAATTGTTTTGGAATTATAATCAAAGGAATTGCAAATACATGAAAAAGGTGTCTTATTATGGCACTTTGAAGACCAGAGGATTTATTGTGGCACTTGAGGCCACATGTTTCTGATGAACAACTTTGTGCAGCAATTAATCTTCCTGCTGCAAGACTCCTTGTGTGTGTGCATGCGTCTGTTTGTGTACAATTGCTAAAACAGCTGCCAATGCAATAGTAAGAATGCTCATTCAGTTGTCTTCAGCTGCTTCCGCACTGAGCAGACTAGGGAGATGTGGGAGAAATCTGATTCTGTTCACGTTTAAAAGCAGTGCTATGTAATTTGCAATTTCCAAAACAGGATGTGAAGCGAAGTACAACCATCCCTGGAAATTCACACCTCTCCGAATTTTGCAAAAATGCATATACAGGTGTAGTGGTTAGAGTGTTGGAGTAGGAGCTGGAGGTCCAGGGCTCAAATTCCAACTCAGTCATGAAGTTCACTGGGTGATCTGGGGCCAGTCACTGCCAATCAGCCCAACCCATCTCTCAGGGCTATTGGGGGGACTGAATGAGGCAGGGAGAACCAGGCACACTGCCTTGAGTTCCTTGATAAAAGCTGGATATAAACGCAATGAATAAATAAAACAAAGTGTGCATTAAATTCAACTTAAGTGAAAATAGCATGCCAGAAAGATTAGGCGGGATTGCATAGAAAAACGTGTTTAATTGAGGACACTTGCTGGTGAGTTTTTATGACGACTTTTTTTAAAAATCACAGCAATCCAGAAATGTGGAGAACTGAAACTTACAACTGGAAAAATAAGAAACAGAAACCAAAATTAGCAGATTTCCCCGTTTCCCTATTATACAGTAGCTAACGCTTCCTTCACACTTTTTAGAAGGCATCTACATATCGTGATCAACAAAGAAGCTGAACACATCAACGTAGGAGTTGGACTAAGAAAATCACCATCCTCATCATTTGCTCTCCAAGGGATGCTCTTTGCATGGTGGCAAGAATAATACCATTGCTCACTTCTTCTTCTTCTTCTTCTCCTGCAGACTGGGGAGGAACAGGTTGTGGCAACCCGTTTGTGGGAGGTTTTAATGTAGCTTTAATTGAAGCATAGTCAGTGGCTTGAGGTGGTTCCCAGAATTCAAACCTTCAAAGTAAAGCTGGCTGGGGAGAGATCACATCACAACACCTGAACAACTTTAGCTTGAAACACATGTTAAGGACAGTGATGATTCATGGCTGTTGTCAGACCGGTTTCTCCAAACAAATCCATGAGGAGAGGCATGCAATTAGATGCGAAACCTTGAGATATAAATAATTGCACAAGCTTCAGGCCAGAGCTGGTTAGGTGTCTGTGTTTTCATCAGACCCTGAGTCTGAGATGAGCCAGGAGCCAAGAAAATAACACCTGTGAGAGCAGCCAGCGGTCAGGATCTGACAGTCAATGAAGAAACCAGAAGCTGTGAGCAAAGGCTGTTTTCAAGTTCTTGGTTTCTAGAAAGAATCCTCTTGTATGTGCTGTTTTTAATTGATGAAGTAAGCTGGCCTGGGAAGGGCCAGAGCTCAGTGGCAGAGTATTGCTATGCAGGCATGTATCCCAGTGTCACAGTCCAGTTTACAGGCGGTTGAAGTCCTGGCGGAGGATGTCAGGACCAGGGGCAAGACAGCGGAATGGGAGCAGGAATGAGAGTCCGGAAGCCAGGAGTCAGGAAGCCAAGGGGCCAAGGGTCAGGAAGCAAGGAGTCAAGAAGCCCAAGGCAGGGAACGTGTTGCTGTGGCAAAGAGCCAAAGGGAAATGCTGACCTTATATCCCTTCCTGGCTCTTGCCACCAGGTGCTGTGAGTTACCAGTCGGCTTCACCTGTGTGGCCGCACCTTGCCTCTAGAGCAGTGTTTCCCAACCTTGGGCCTCCAGCTGTTTTTGGACTACAACTCCCATCATCCCTAGCTAGCAAGACCAGTGGTCAGGGATGATGGGAATTGTAGTTCAAAAACAGCTGGAGGCCCAAGGTTGGGAAACACTGCTCTAGAGAACAAACTTAGGAAAGCCCCAGTCCTGCGAAGCCCTACCGGTCACAGGGCCTGGCTCCTGCATGCACTCCTGACACCCAGGCTCAATTCCTGGAATCCCCAGGTAGGGCTAGGAGAGACCTTCTGTCTGAAACCCTGGAGAGATTCTGCCAGGCAGAGACCTAGATCTAAAGAGAGAAAGTTGTTTTTCAACATTATGTAATAAATGTCTCCCACTGATTTCAATCTGACTAAAGTGTGGCTAAAGTTCTCTGGACTGGGGTCTTGTGGGTGCTTGGCTGGCTGGCTGTTGAAAGTGTTTGCCACCTTTCCACTATGCACCCAGGACCATAGCTGTCAACGTTTCCCTTTTTTTAAGGGAAATTTCCTTATTCCGAATAGGATTCCTCGCAAGAAAAGGGAAAAGTTGACAGCTATGCCCAGGACCCCCGAGGCCTCTCCCATAATAACAGTGACATGACATGAAGCGTCGTAAAATATCCCTGAGCCATAAAAGAGCTAACAAATTTTAGTAGAACAGGCTCCTCAGAAAAACCCAGCAGCAACTGCCTATTATGGTAAGAATTCACAACACGAAGCATTGTAACATTGAACGTTGTAAAAGGTTCAAAGGTGGCAACACCCTAAAGACAACAAAGTGAAATCTAATTTCAGTGGGTGTCCAAAACTTTTATTGAATCAATGTGAAAACAAAAAAATTCCTTCCAGTAGCACCTTAAAGACCAACTAAGTCAGTTCTTGGTATGAGCTTTCGTGTGCATGCACACTTCTTCAGATACACAGTGTATCTGAAGAAGTGTGCATGCACACGAAAGCTCATACCAAGAACTGACTTAGTTGGTCTTTAAGGTGCTACTGGAAGGATTTTTTTTGTTTTGACTATGGCAGACCAACACGGCTACCTATCTGTAACTGAATCAATGTGATTATTCTTCGCATGTTTCACTGACAAGTTGTTACTTAGGAAGGGGGCCAGAGAGGGAGAGATGGTATAAACCAGCATTTTGAAAAGCTCCGGGGCTGGTTGGCAGTTATCTGGGCCCATTCCCCTCTGCTTTCAGGTCCATTTATGGCACTACAACAGCCTTGGTCCCCCTGGCTGATATTTGATGACAGGGGGAGTGTGACTCTGCTCAATCACCTTGATTTCTCTGAAGGTTTTAAAACCATTGACCGGGGTGCTCTTCTGTAGTGACTCTGGGCAGTGGTGGGGTTGGAGACCCTTGTATTACAGTCGTTCTGCTTCTACCTTCAGGTAACAACAACAACAACAACAACAGTTATTATGGCTATCAAATTTGTATGTTGTTGAGAAGATGTACAAGGCACAGAGCTGGCCCAAGACATTTTGCTGCCTGAGGCAAAGGACAAGATGGTGCCTCCCCTTCCATGTTCAGAAGGTGGCTGGTCTGCAAAATGACTCAAACGTCAACGCTGGCAAAAGGATAGCAGCATCCCCCAGCACACCTGAGGGTTGCTGGCTAGTTCAGAGGGGCCAGAGCAGCCACAGAGGCAGCACTGCTGCCACCCATCAGCAACTTCGCACTGAGGAAGTTGCTTCCCTCTGCCCAACAGTTGTGCCAGTCCTGACAAGGCACTGTCAAATTGCTTTGCAATCTGCTGTCACAATCCTGCACTGGACCAAATGCTCATTGGCATTACAAATGCCTCTTCCACATTAGGAAGGATCGGAAAGCATTAGGTAGAGCACATTCTATAAGCAGAAGGTCTCCTGTTCCATCCCTGGCATCTATAATTAAAAGGACCAGATGATTGGAAACACTTCTTGAACATCTCAAGAAGCCAGATCTGGTCTTGGGTGAGTGTTACAACACAGAGTGCAAGAAAGAGATCCAAAAGCTCAGGAATTTGGCACATACTATAGGTACATGCTACAGATCCAAGCTTGGGGCATGATACTGTTACGTTTGAACATGCAAAATGTGGGCTGATATGGCTTTGTCACTCTAATTAAGAGAAGTGATTTAAGTGAGACATATGCCTAAATAATACCACAATTTAGAAGATGTCTCAATATGTTTACTATTACAACTTTACCATAATCTTGCTCAGCAAAATGTACATGAATCTATGCAAACTTCATCGCAACTCTGTGAAACTGGTTTAGCGTAGCCTTGGCAGCCCAAGTGCTAGGAAATGTGTGGCTAGTCTTTCCCCCTGGCAAATATTCAGTTTATTGATGATGCAACTATTCTTTACCGTTGCTGTGTTGCAATGCAGTATTTCTTTTAATTAAAAACAGACAGACAGACAGACAGACAGACAGACAGGGTTTTATGCTTTGGAAATGATCCCAAATTTAGGGGGTGGGAAGCCTCATATTTCGCTTATTTACAAGGGCTCTTGGGTCTGTAATAGTGTACAGCGAGTCTTGAGCTCAGCTCACATCTGCAGGCAATCTCTACGGCTGCAGTTTAAAAGGTGGTTTTAAAAATGTGGGCTGGGGGCTTCCTCAGTAGGAGTCTGTCAATTGGAAGATCAGTAATGTGTTCCCCTCCACTCCCAGCTTCATGAATTGTCTGTCTTTCATTACCGTGAATGGAGTCTACTGCTGATGGGAGCATGAGATATGATAGAAGTATGTTAATGGGTTTTTTATAGCTGCAGATGGTCCTACGAATGGGCAGGAGTCGGGGTCTGAGCTGAGTGCTTGGCAGATTTATTCATTCATTTGGGGGGTTATAGGCCTCCTTTCTCCTCTGAGAAATGAAGTACTCCAACTGCAGCAAAATATTAGAAACAGGAGAAAGCCAAAAGTCAACAGAAAAACAACCTCTTAAATTACATATACCGTATTTTTTGCTCTATAAAACTCACTTTTTCCCTCCTAAAAAGTAAGGAGAAATGTGCGTGCGTCTTATGGAGCAAATGCAGGCTGTGCAGCTATCCCAGAAGCCAGAACAGCAAGATCCCTGTTGCTGTTCTGCTTTCTGAGATTCAGAATATTTTTTTTCTTGTTTTCCTCCTCCCAAAACTAGGTGCGTCTTGTGGTCTGGTGCGTCTTATAGAGCGAAAAATACGGTGTATAGGAGAGAGCAGTAAAACATGGAAAACCCCCAAAAGCTAGGGCTAAACAAAAGAAATCTGTGCAACATATAATTCAAGAGAGAGCTGGGAAAGTACAATGAAACCAGTAGAGGATGTTGTGATGCTCACCTGACTTCCTGACAGTTGTGTTGCTTCTGCTTATTGGGAAGAAGAGGTGGATGTTCAGGGGAGGTCAGCACAGTGTATATGCACTGGCAGGAACACCAGATTAGCCCTGATGGTGTAGACGCACCACATCCACCTCAGACCTACTCTTCTCTTTCCTAGTAAGCAGCAGCAATACAGCTGTTGGGAGGTCAGAAGAAGAAGAAGAGTTTGGATTTGATATCCCGCTTTATCACTACCTGAAGGAGTCTCAAAGCGGCTAACAATCTCCTTTCTCTTCCTCCCCCACAACAAACACTCTGTGAGGTGAGTGGGGCTGAGAGACTTCAGAGAAGTGTGACTGGCCCAAGGTCACCCAGCAGCTGCAGGTGGAGGAGCGGAGACGCAAACCCGGTTCACCAGATTACGAGTCCACCGCTCTTAACCACTACACCACACTGGCTCTCAGGTGAGCACTGCCACCCCACCAGGCCATCTGCTTGCTGAATGGAACACGAGAGAGAGAGAGAGAGAGAGAGAGAGAGAGAGAGAGAGAGAGAGAGAGAGAGAATTTGACTGCCAAGCGCACAAAAAAATTGCACATCCCGCGCACTCCAGGGAAAAGGCCCTTCCCGGGCATTCTGCCCACCACTTCAGAAAGCAAAGGCATGTATGAAAGGGCTGCCCCAGATTATCTCAGAGGGCAAGCAGATGCATGGCAACCGAAAAAGGCATCAAATTAAACACATGCCAACTTTTGGGCACAAAGAAAATATTGGGAGCAACCCGATGAGTGGTCGTAGTTAAGCCCTTTTGGGCCCAGGGAGCTTCACTTCCTTGATTTCCAGTAGTGTTGCCAAAGGAGGGAGGGAAACAGGCTACCTTGTTTCTGTGCTTTTAAAAGCAACTTGATTTGTAAAAAATGATAGTGCCACCGATTGCTAATATCTGCAGATCAAGCTGCTTCTAGAAGCACGGGTTCATAATTTCGTTTTTTAAAAAGCTGTTTCCCACACTGCTGACTTTGTTAATCGAGCGCACAAGTCTGAGTTTGTTTTTTCAGATTAGAAACTAAAAAAGGTCACCCCAGTCCTCTTCTTCAGTTACTACAACGTTCCCCAGGTGCAGATCTCTTTCATCCATAGCTGTCAACTTTCAGATTTGAAAATAAGGGATCAGCAGCCTCACCTGTCCCCGGGGCCAGTCTACGGGATATCTAACAATCCCAGATAGCAGCAGGCAACGGCGCTGGAATAAGGGAATTTTCCACCAAAAGAGGGAAGGTTGACAGCTATGGTTTCATCGCTTGCATTTATTTTGAATACCTAGATAATTGTTTTGCTAGAAGAGAGAGAGAAACAAACACGCTGATAAGATGTTGGTTTCCCAACAAAAGAGTTTCCCATAAGCGACATCTTCCTGTTCCCTTCAAGCACAGTGTGGAAGCCCATTCTGTGAGTCACCTGGCAGATGCCTTTGGCATCAGAGAATACTCATAAATCACACCTTAATTAATGACAGAGTAAGGAACGATCTCGACAGGATGGCAGAGATTCGTGACCAGCCGTCCTGACTCTTTAAATCTGAGAAGAAAGCAGTTGAATGGGGAGAAAAAAATGAGCTCAGGTTATGGCAAAAAAGCTCTGGGGCTGAACGATGTGGGTGGAGATGCTCCTTCAGGTCAGCAGCAACACTTTGAATTGTGTTCAGAAATGTTCTGGGAGCCACGGTAGATCTTTTAGGTCAGGGGTTGGCAAACTACGGCCCCCGGGCTGGATCAGGTCCACCAGGGTTCTAAATCCGGCCCGCCATGAAGCCAAGACTCCCGACAATGGCAGCGAGAGGAACAGGCCGAGTGGTGGTGGCTCTGCCAATCAAATGCAATCAAATGGTTTACCTCAGCATGGGGATGTCTCTGCCAATCAAACACCGTGCCGTGCTGAGGTAAACCAGGCGCGGCGTTTGATTGGCAGAGACATCCCTGCACCACGCGGAGGTAAACCAAGCGCATTTGATTGGTGGAGCCGTCGCCACTCGGCCTCTTCCTCCTGCTGCCGCCGCTGCCCTGGTCCTCCTGTGTCTGCTGCTGTCCTGCATCCCCATGAGGGGGGCAGCAGCAACATTCCTGGAGGACAGCCGAGCCAGGCTAGGGCTCGGTGGGGCCACCGCCACCACGCTCTCATTGGCGGCCAAAGTGACGGTGGAGGATGATGAGGTCTGCGGCGAAAGTGGCCCAGGTGGTGGCCTTCACCTCCAGGGAGCAGGAGGACGAAGGGGCGGAAACGCCCGCACGGGGTGGCAGCTGCAGGTGGGGCACCAGCTGGTCCTTGTCTCCATCTCTGTGCCCCTTGGAGAGGTGCACTGGGCAGTGGGCGTCGCTTCTGACCAGCTTCTGCAGGCTCCCAGCTTCCGAGGCGTCCAGCTCCTGTGAGCATGCCAGCCCACTCTCCAAAACTTCCCGTCTGGCCCCCGACAGTGCCTGAGGGACAGTGAACTGGCCCCCCGTTTAAAAAGTTTGAGGACCCCTGTTTTAGGTGTTATAATAAATGCATTCTATTCTTTCTATCCTTAGAACAAAGGAAGGAAGTCAATATGTGTATATACATGTAATGACTAGATTAGAATGATTATATGGTTTTATTTGTAGGTGTGTGTTTTGGTTTTTGTTTTTTTTGTGTGTATGTGTTTTCTCTTGTTTGTTTGTTTTTTCCCTTCCCTTGTTTGCACTGTTTTATTTCGGATTCAATATTTGTAATTTTTGTTGTAATTTTGCATTGAAAATTTAAAAAATTAAATAAATAAATGCATTCTAAATGCATTTACTAAATGCATGCATCAGGATGAAGTGCAGGTGAATTTTCATGAGGAGTTAAGGAAATAAATAAATCATGAACTGTGAAGAACTGAATTTAAGATGGGGAAAATGAGAAGCTGGGAGAACGCAACACTGAGACAGAGTCATTCATCCCTACCTGAGATTCATTGGGAGTCATCCCTCCTTTCTCCAGACCTGCCCAGCTGACCTCATCACTGGCCGCTGAGCCAGTGAGAGCTCAGAGTGCACAGTAGGCGTGGATTAGTCAAATAGTGGGGGCTCCCACACTCATTAATACCATTTTTAAAATAATAATAATAATAATAATAATAATAATAATAATAAACCAAAGAAAAAGGAAGGGAGAGAAAGAGAGGCGATGTGTCTGCAGGAGAGATGACTGCAGAGACATCTCTTAGCAATAATTAGAACCAGGAGGTTTTCTGAAGGAGAGACCGAGGACAAAGGATGAAAAGGGACGTTTAGGGGGATGATTGGGCTAAGTGGACTTTTCCTACTCGCAGTCCTCTCTCTCTTCGTTATACAGTTTCTGAAGCTGCTATGGGCACGGACCCACTTCCCCCCAGGACCGAGGCCTCTTCCCGTTATTGGCAATCTGTGGCTCCTGGATTTTTCCCTTAAGAAAGAGATTCTTGCTAAGGTAATTATTGGCAGTGGCTGGTGGGCAGGCGGGTGGAGGGGGGGCAAAGGCATGGTGCCCGGAGGCAGGATAACGTGGGTCATTTGCCCAGAGCTTACTTAAGCATCGTTTTGATCACTACTATGATATTGGCTGAGCCCCCAGAGGACATCTGGGGAGAGATTAGAGACAGTCAAACCTGTCCATTTTGGTTTCTCTGTTTTCTGATATTAAGTTCAGATGTCCACATTTCTGCATCAGCATGATATTTTTTAAAAGTCCTTCTGAAAGACCTCTCCAGCATTTTTCGGCAAAATTTTCCCAATAGACACACGTTTGCAAGCAATTTTCCCTAAAGTAATGTATTCTTGTATGTTATATCCGCTAATGTATGTAATGCATCTCGATGCACGCTTTCCCCAAATATGCACATTTCTGGGTCACAATATTTGACTGGGGAACCACATTGCAAAACTGAGAGAGGTGCAAATTTCAAAGGGTAACTGTTTCAGTTCACGTCATGGTTTCATGAAATGTGTGTTCAGGAGTTTCATATTAAAGAGTGAACAGAAGCAAATTTCTTCCCCATCGCAAGGAGGATTGGACTAGATCAGGTCAGCAAAGTGTGTTTAGAACAAAGTTAGTGACCTTCAAACTGGGGAAAACAAAGATAATTAAGAAGAGGAAACAGAAAGAGAAGATTGCAAAACTGAGTCCTCTTACCTATTTTACTGGTGCCTCGTGTTTCTATCCAAATTCACTATTTTCTTTTAACCCAGCAAAGTTGAATTAGAAATCCTTCATCTCCCAAAAGAAAAGAAAAAAATTATCTGGGGTCCCTTGATTTTTATTTTCTGTAAAAAAAAATTAATCTTTTTAAAAAAGTTACAGGGACCCTGGAGAGCCACTGACAGTCAGTGTAGACAATGCTGAGGTAGATGGACCATTGGTCTGACTCAGTAGAAAACAGTTTCCTATGCTCCTATCCTAGTAGGTTCCCAGCTGACTGCTGCATGGCGGGGGGAGAGATCTTTGGCCCTCCCCAGAAGGCACCATGAGTCAGAAGGTTATTTAAAAAGCAAGTTGTTTACCGAGACGCTCTCAAGTTGGTTAAGTAGTCTTTCCAAAGGCAAAGAAGTCTTCTGTCTAGAAGAAAAGGACTCCCCAGGAAGGAGAGGTGGTTTTCTGGCTGCTGCTTTAGTGCCCTGCAGGCATATATATCATAGTCCAGTTTGGGTGTGATGCTAAACCATAGTTTTAGTGCTATGCACATGGTCAGCATTGTGCCTCAGGCTGGAGTGCTCCCCCTAGTGGTGGGTGGGCTGGGCCACATCAATTTGCATGCATTTGCATCTGTTCATTCGTAAGTCTGTATATGTGCGCACACAAAGAATACAAACAGGAGAAACTTCTCAGAAGTGCCAACCAAAGGTTGATTACAGCTCAATACATTCCAGAACACTGGTTCCTTTTTTAGGAGCAATTTTAAATGTTCAAATTGTGTCCTTATCAATCTGGTGTTTTGGACTACAACTCCCATCAGGCAGCACAGTCGCCAAAGTCGCACTGCAGTTCACCAGGAGACTTTGCAAGGCAAGACTTTTGGGAAGCCCTATGCAAGGTGTCTCCCTGTATTGCCGGGCAGCAGCCTGTGGGCAGCCAGCCTGATCTGGTCTTCTGAATGCCAGCAGTCGTGGAGAACCTGGCAGGGCAGATGCCAGCACCCGAGGCTCTCTCTAAAAGTACTGCAGTTCTTGAGGGAGAAGGCCCACCATTGGTGCTCCGTGACTCAACAAGGAGCCAGCTGTGGGACACCCAAGCAAGCAGGATACTGGCTTGGTCCTGGAGTGCCCAACCAGACAGCTGCCAGCATCAGGGACCAGAGCAGAAGTAGCTGTCAGGAAGGGGAGGCCTGCTCCAGGGTTGTGGTCATGTGGCAGCAGGGATGGGATATGCCCATTTCACAGAAGGCCAATATGCTTCATGGTAGACCTGGCACTCCTTCCTCTAGCTGCTATTTCTCCACTCCACATTGTACATACTAGCTGCTCCCAATCTTGTTTACACATTGCACTGCAGACAAGTAGAAGTTGTTATCACATCCCATCAGATGTCAAAGAGATAAAGAATTACCTGACGTTCAGAAGACATCTTAAGGCAGCCCTGTTCAGGGAAGTTTTTAATATGTAATGCTGTACGGTTTTTAACACTGATTGGGAGCCGCCCAGAGTGGCTGGGGAAAACTCAGCCAGATGGGCGGGGTATAAATAAATTATTATTATTATTATTATTATTATTATTATTATTATTATTATTTGGAAGAGTGTACACTTCTTGATTTGTCCCACTGCTGCCAACTTCCTTTTTGCTGTATAGCCCAGTTGGTTAGAGCACGGTGCTGATAATGCCAAGGTCGCAGAGTTGATCCCCCTACAGGACAGCTGCATATTCCTGCATTGCAGGGGATTGCAGATGATCTTCAGGGTCCCTTCCAACTCTATGGTTCTGAGGCTCAACTATAGCAACCAACTAGACGACTGTACAGCTCAAATATTTGTGCACAAGGCACATAGATTGTACCTTCATTGAACGTTGCATGTGAACAAACCTTCAGAGATTTGGGGTTAAAGGACTTCATGTTCCTGACCTCCGTAATCTTCATAACAGTCCTCTAAGGCAGGTCAGTGTCCATAAGAAAGTAGTCTCCAAATATTTTCACGGTCAAGGCAAAATCTGAACTCAGAGCTTTGTGGTTCACAGAACTGCATAATTCCCAGACCCCAATCCTTTATTGGCCCCATGCTAAAAGAAAAATGCCAGAAAATCTCCTTTCAGCTCACTTCTTCAGCTGTGGTTTTAACTACACCTGTGCATAGCTAAACTATGGAACTCCTTGCCACAGGAGGCAATGATGGCCACCAACTTGGGTGGCTTTAAAAGAGGACTGGGCAAATTCATGGAGGAGAAGAGGGCTATCAGTGGCTGCTAGCCAGGATGGCTATGCTCTGCCTCCACATCTGGAGACTGTGCTGTTTCTGAACAGCAGCCGCTGGAAACAGCAAAAGGGGAGAGTTGCTCTTGTGTTCAGAGCCTGTTTCTGGGTTTCCTGTGTTCATCTGGTTGGCCATTGTGAGAACAGGACGCCGGACTAGATGGGCCATTGGCCTGATCCAGTAGGGACCGTCTTATATTCTTGCTTTTAAAAAAAATTAAAATGATAATGAACTTTCTAGTTGGCAAACATCTATGGAGACATCTACACTGTCTGGGCAGGAACCATGCCTTTGGTCGTGCTGAATGGATACAAGGCAGTGAAAGGGTGCCTTGTCACTCACTCGGAAGAGACTGCGGGAAGAGCGCTCTCACCTTTCTATAAGGATCTGATGGGCGAAAGAGGTAAACACCAATATTATTCTTTTCTTGGAAATTAGACTAAAGCAGATCTTTGGTGTCCTTCTGATGCCTTGAACAAACAGGTGGCAAGAAGAAATCTGGTAAACTCCTGGCACAGAGATACTGCAGAGCTGCAGCTCTTTAAATTCTTCCTGCCAACTGAGGTCCAATTTCAGTTTTTGACCTCACCCCATCTCTTTCTTAGTATGCAAGAGGTAGATAGATAGATGATAGATGATAGATAGATGATAGATGATAGTAGATAGTAGACAGATGATAGATAGATGATAGATAGATGATAGATAGATAGATAGATGATAGATAGATAGATAGATAGATAGATAGATAGATAGATAGATATAGACAGATAGATAGATAGATAGATAGATAGATAGATAGATAGATAGAGATAGATAGATAGATAGATAGATAGATAGATAGATAGATAGATAGATAGATAGACAGACAGACAGACAGACAGACAGACAGACAGACAGATAGATAGATAGATGATAGATAGATAGATAGATAGATGATAGATGATAGATAGATAGATAGATAGATAGATAGATAGATAGATAGATGATAGATAGATAGATAGATAGATAGATAGATAGATAGATAGATGATAGATAGATAGATAGATAGATAGATAGATAGATAGATAGATAGATGATAGATAGATAGATGATAGATAGATGATAGATAGAGTGGTACCTCAGGTTACATACGCTTCAGGTTACAGACTCCGCTAACCCAGAAATAGTGCTTCAAGTTAAGAACTTTGCTTCAGGATGAGAACAGAAATCGTGCTCCGGCGGCGCAGTGGCCCCATTAGCTAAAGTGGTGCTTCAGGTTAAGAACAGTTTCAGGTTAAGTGCGGACCTCCGGAACAAATTAAGTACTTAACCCGAGGTACCACTGTAGGTAGGTAGGTAGGTAGGTAGGTAGGTAGGTAGGTAGGTAGGTAGGTAGATGATAGATAGATAGATAGATGATAGATAGATAGATGATAGATAGATATAGATAGATAGATGATAGATAGATAGATAGATAGATAGATAGATAGATAGATAGATAGATAGATGATAGATATAGATAGATGATAGATAGATATAAACAACATGAGTCAGGAATATGGAATCCTGTTTCAGGGATATTAAAATAAACTGTTTTCTTTAATGCTTTTATGAATAAAATAGAAAAACCTTTACAGGTTTGAGCACTATCTGTGCGGAGTATTTATTATAAACACACACATACAATGCTATTTTTCTAGAAAAAAAGAAGTGCCAGAAATCACCATGAACACTTCCCTTGTTCTCTTAGAATGGCAATGGAGAGGTGCCAGAACTGAGTTGTCATGTAGCATTACAAAACATCTTTCATTCACATTTCTTTGTGACTGCCTAATAACTTAATTGTCACAGTCTGTACCTTCTGCAATGCATTTCCCTCTGACCTCACTGCTTCCCATCCTGCCAGTAGCTGAGGATATCACTTTGTGCATCTTACAAAGTGGACTTTGGACTAGAAAGCTCACACCGGCCTTTGTCTATCTGGTCCTCCCCAGATGTTTTGGATGACAACTCCCACCAGCCCATCCAAGCCACCTGGAGAGCCCCAGGTTAGCAAAGGCTGGCTTGTGCCATAGTTAATTTGCCAGCCTTCAAGAAGCATCTTTACCTCTTTAGCTGCAATGGATAAACACAGTTGAAAGAATCTGTCATTGTCAACATTATTGTGGAGGGCAAAAGATATTATCGCCCATCATATTACAGCTGCACTGCTTGACACAGAAAAAGGGTTTTCTTTTGTGTCACACAGGCATTTATCCTACAAACAACCATAACTGGAAGCAGCAGAAATACTTTGCCATGATGGCACTAAGAAGCCTTGGGGTGGGGAAGAAGCACCTGGAACACAGAATTCACAACGAAGCCCACCAACTCCTAATGGCAGTGACAAGCAAGGAAGGTAAGCTTTTAGTTTTTGATTATGATAGCCCTCTCCACACGACACGTGATCTGGGGTTCCTTCTTGCAATGGACCAATCTGCAAGGCACTCGGAAGACAACTGTGCAGAAATGAAAGGGTACAGCCCCATCCCTCTGGGATTCAGCTGACGGCTGATGCACTTGCCAAAATAACCTTGCAGCGCTTGCCCTGCACAGCAGCTGTTTCCAAGTGATTCAATTGTCTTTAAATTTGAGATGAGCAGGTTTGTTTTGTGGCTGTGAACTCATCTTCTGCCAGTTCTGCCACATATGAATGCAAAGTAGAGTGTGGACAAAATGAAACAAATGAGGTTTGCTACAAGAGAGAGGGCCTTTTCAGTGTTGGCACCCTAGAGGGGTCTGCCTAGTGCCAACATGACGATCTTTTTAGGTGCCCGGTGAAGGAGTTTCCGGTTGTAAATGTTTTTTACTGCTTTTAAAAAAGAAATTTTTTTATTTTTAAAAATGCAAAATACAAACAACATTCAACATATTGATACAAAGGGTGGTGGGGAGGAAAACTAGAATATATAAGCGGGAGGGGAAGAAAAAGGAAAAGAATACCCTACATTAATTCATTGGCGATGGTGTGTGAGTGTGTGTAAAGGTAAAGTGACCCCTGACCATTAGGTCCAGTCGTGACCAACTCTGGGGTTGCAGTGCTCATCTCGCTTTATTGGCTGAGGGAGCCGGCGTACAGCTTCCGGGTCATGTGGCCAGCATGACTAAGCCGCTTCTGGCGAACCAGAGCAGCGCATGGAAACATCGTTTACCTTCCCGCCAGAGCAGTACCTTTTTATCTACTTGCACTTTGACGTGCTTTCGAACTGCTAGGTTGGCAGGAGCAGGGACCGAGCAACCGCAGCTCCCCCCCGTCCCGGGGATTCAAACCGCCGACCTTCTGATTGGCAAGTCCTAGGCTCTGTGGTTTAACCCACAGGGCCACCCGCACTACTGAGTGTGTGTACCATGCCACTAATATTTCCTGCATTCACAGGTTTAGCCTTCGACCCCCAGACCCCCATAAACCATGCTGTGGCCAATGTCATCTGCTCTTTGCTGTTTGGGCATCGCTTCGCCAGTGAGGATGACTCTTTCAACCGATTGATAAAAGCCACCTATTTGATCGTCTTCATTCCGGCTTCTTTCAGGGGTGGGGTGAGCTTCCTTCTATTCCTGCTCTTGTTCTCTTGAAAGCCGTTTTCTGTTACGCTTCCTCAAATTAAGTGAAAACAGTGACCTTTCCGCTCAGGGTCCTTGTGTTCTCACCCCAGTGGCGTAGCGTGGGGGATGCAGGGGGGACCGGCCGCACCGGGCGCAACATCTGGGGGTTAGGGAAATCCACGGGTTAGGGGTGCAAATCCATGGGTTAGGGGGTGCAAATTACTTGCCTTGCCCCGGGTGCTGATAACCCACGCTACGCCACTGTCTCACCCCACACAGTGCATGCTGCAAAACTCCACCTATTTTTTGGGTTTGGCATGACCAGCTGCTGCCTTCCTTTTTATTCTTTTGCAAGATCAATCTGCATCCTTTGCAGAAACATTGCATTCTTCTGAAAAATGGCCTGCCTCCCCTTTCCAGCACATTAAGGTTCTCTCAGAGCCGTTTTTTGGCTCACTCGGAATTAATTTCACAACACTCCTCCTCACCTGCATTTTCCTTTGTTGCCACAGGTATATAATGTTTTCCCACGGATTATGCGCCGCCTACAAGGGTCGCATCAACAAGCATTTGAATACAACAACTTCCTCCATGCCCTTGTGAAGGATGAGGTCCAAAGCCACCAGGAAAGATGGAAGGAAGGTCAAGAACCAGAGGATCTCATTGACCTCTACCTGGACCAAATGGCAAAGGTAAGAACATGGCTTCTGTCCAGCTTCATCACCATGCCTGTCCTCCTGAGGCAAAGCCAGTCTCTGATGCTGCTTCACCCACAGCCAGCCACATTCAAATCAAACATTTAAGGCACTATCTGAAGAAGTGTGCATGCACACGAAAGCTTATACCCAGAACAAACTTAGTTGGTCTCTAAGGTGCTACTGGACAATTTTTAAAATTTTTATTTATTTATTTATTTAAAGCACTGTGATGCTGCTTTAAGTAGCCGTGGATTCCCCCAGAGAATTCTGGGAGCTGTGGTTTGTTAAGGGTCCTGACAGTCGCTCAGAGGCCGCCATTCCCTTCACAGAACTACAATTCCCAGAATTCGCTGGAAATTAGGGGTGGAATTCCTACTACAGTGGTACCTCGGGTTAAGAACTTAATACATTTTGGAGGTCGATTCTTAACCTGAAACTGTTCTTAACCTGAGGTATCACTTTAGCCATTGGGGCTGCCAACTGCTGCCACGCCACCGCCATGCGATTTCTGTTCTCATCCTGAAGCAAAGTTCTTAACCCAAGGTACTATTTCTGGGTTAGCGGAGTCTGTAACCTTAAGCGTCTGTAACCTGAGGTACCACTGTATTCTGGAAATCACGCTAGCAAGGCCCACGAGGACCCTGACTGAGGTTGAATGGGCCCTAAATGTACCACCTCCGTATTGATGAATTGCATTTATATGCCACGCACAGAACATCAGAAGTCCTCCGGGCAGTTTAAAACTCAGTGCCAAATGCAGTCCAGAGTCCTAAACAATTAAACTAGTTAGCAACAACAGAAAGCAGCAGAAGACAAACTATCTACAAACAGGGCTGGTCCACATGAGGCAAGATGAAGCGATTGCCTCAAGTGGGACGACCCACAGTGGCAGCAAATCCAGCCTCCAAGGGATGCCTCAATTGTAGCAATGGCTACGGGACACCCCTTGGAGGCCGGATCTGCCTTTCCCACAGCACCCCCCCCCACACACACACACACAATACCACCTCAACAGCAGCCTCTTGGTGAATAGGAGAGTCTGCTAGTCTCCTTCCTCCCCTAGGAAGGAAATGGCAGGGGCTGCCCTCTCTGGTCTCCTGGGGTCTTCACCCATCTGGCACGGGTGGGCCTCTTTCCCCCACACAACAGCCTTTGATTCCCAGTTCAACCATCGCGTCATGTTGATTTGATTCTGCCCCCTGTGTTTCTGATGTGGATCTTCACTCCCTGTTCTTTCCTGGTGGGGAAGCCCCGCCATTTTGTGGTTCACCACAGGTGCCAAAGTGTCTTTGAGCTGGCCCGTTCTACAAACCAGCCTAAGCACAGCAGCATAAAATCAATTTTGAAGCAGCCAAGAGAGAAAAACGTTGGCGCAAGAATCTGAAAATATCCAATAAATATAGCTTTGTGCTTACCCTTCTGAATGTTGCTGCTCATTATATGGAAGGTTCCCCCCCCCCCAGTTTTCTGGGGGTCAGGAATAGGCTGGGAGTGGGGTATAAGTAGCTGCAGAGAAAAAGGAGCATTTCGGGAGCCCTGACTGTTCAGCAACTGAATCTCTGGCAACTGAATCTTTGACTCATGACCTGGCTCTGCCTTCAATACTGGCTGCCCAAAAAGGCCAAGGAAACTTCACAAGTAGCTCTTGATGGAAAGGGATCTACTAAGCTTTTGTGCATTCTGCCCACAGAGCAAAGATGAGCCAACGTCCACTTTCAATGAAGACAACCTGGTTCAAACTGTAGTTGACCTCTTGATTGGAGGGACCGTGAGCACCACGACTATCCTGTACTGGGGATTGCTTTACTTGTTAAAATATCCAGATGTTCAAGGTGAGTCACTCATCATCATCATCATCATCATCTGCATCATTTTATTTGCAGTCCGCCTTCCCATACTTAAAACCATGCTCAAGGTGGCTCACAACAGGGTGTGTTACATTTGATGTGAGGAAAAGGCTTCAAGAAGTATGCAGCCCAATTGAACAATTTCCACATTAATCTTAACATGATCTAAAAGAAAGATGTACAAAAATTTAATAGCAATAACAACAACAACCCCCACTGAACAATACCCCCAGGCCCAAGGGTCTGTCCAGCAGCCTCAGCTTTTGTAGCTGGAGTCAATCAGTCAGGGCTCCACCCACCCTGGCCAGGTGTAAAAAGGCTTGCAAGGCAGGCAGCAGGTCTTCCAGGACTCACAGCCGAAGCTGAGGCCATTGCAAAGTGTGTTGCTAATGTTGATTCAAGAACTGTGTTGCCCAGTCCAGATGTAAGCATGTGCAAGACTGTGCATGCAACCCAGGGACATCAGCTGGGGGTGAGCATCCACAACTGTGTTGCAATGGGAATGGGAATACCAATGGCGCATACTCTGAATGGTATAAGAGGTCATTGTTTTATGGTCCACCTTGTATTTGCCAAATGCAGGGCAGAACGGAATACGGTGCCTTCCTACCAGTGGTGTGGTGTAGCCAGTGTGGTGTAGTGGTTAAGAGCGGTAGACTCGTAATCTGGTGAACTGGGTTTGATTCCCCGCTCCTCCACATGCAGCTGCTGGGTGACCTTGGGCCAGTCACACTTCTCTGAAGTCTCTCAGCCCCACTCACCTCACAGAGTGTTTGTTGTGGGGGAGGAAGGGAAAGGAGAATGTTAGCCGCTTTGAGACTCCTTCGGGTAGTGATAAAGCGGGATATCAAATCCAAACTCTTCTTCTTACATCCCTAGCCAAAGCTGCACATTGCATGAAATGTGTGATCCCATTGAACGTGTCTGGATTTGGGGTTAAAACAGCACATGTTGTAGAGCAGGAGTTCCATAAACTCTTTTTCTCTGCCCCCAACCTGACCCTGTAAAAAGCATGATTCAGAATAGCGGTTTGCACAACACAGCAACATTCAAAGCAGTAACAGTTCACTGCACATTTAGTCCAAATCCAATGAAAATTGTTTAGTTTAGTTCATTTGACAAAATTGATTAACTTGGTCCAGCACCCTTCTGTTGCCCCCTGGCCTCTTAATGCCCCCCTAGGTAACCCTGCCCACTCTCAGTGGGTGGTACCACCCACACTGGGTCCCTCTGATGCAGAGCATGATTAAGAGCAAGACTAAGTTTTCTCCCCCTGCCTTGCTGCCATAAACCACCCCTTCCCAAGCCACTGTTTCCATTGGAATGGGACTCAGCTACTGGGGTCAACAGCAACTTCAAGGAGGCAGGTTTTTTCCAGGACCATGGAGAGAGGAGGAGGAAAATCAGCTTCCCACTGGCCAGAGTTTCAATCCTGACTAGGCCCACCTGGCTGCCGTTTAAAACAAAACAATAAACACACCCAGGGACATTCAATACAATGTAAGGCCCCCATAGAGAAAGCACCCATAAGTAGAGGGTGGGTAATACTTTTATGATGCTGTTGCATTACAATTAATATAGTTTTAAATGCTGTTTTTTGCCATCGAAAGATAGAATCATAGAATCATAGAGACCATAAGGGCCATCGAGTCCAACCCCCTGCCAAGCAGGAAACACCATCAGAGCACTCCTGACATATGGTTATCAAGCCTCTGCTTAAAGACCTCCAAAGAAGGAGACTCCACCACACTCCTTGGCAGCAAATTCCACTGTCGAACAGCTCTTACTGTCAGGAAGTTCTTCCTAATGTTTAGGTGGAATCTTCTTTCTTGTAGTTTGGATCCATTGCTCCGTGTCCGCTTCTCTGGAGCAGCAGAAAACAACCTTTCTCCCTCCTCTATGTGACATCCTTTTATATATTTGAACATGGCTATCATATCACCCCTTAACCTCCTCTTCTCCAGGCTAAACATGCCCAGCTCCCTTAGCCGTTCCTCATAAGGCATCATTTCCAGGCCTTTGACCATTTGGGTTGCCCTCCTCTGGACACGTTCCAGTTTGTCAGTGTCCTTCTTGAACTGTGGTGCCCAGAACTGGACACAGTACTCCAGGTGAGGTCTGACCAGAGCAGAATACAGTGGCACATTTTGTTTTGAACAGCAAATAAAAAAATAATTCAATGCATTCAACGAATAGACGAGCTAATAATGACTGTAGAATAACAAAATTGCAAAATTCAGTCGACTACATGTGTGAAACTCCTAAAATTACAAAGTAAGCTGACAATGGTGCAATCCCAGATTAAAGAGCAGTGAGAATTGAGTCAGACTTGCAAAGCATTTTGCAAAATATCAAGAGAGTTGGAGGAAGGGTGTGAATCTCCTGTAACAGGAGCCAAATGAACAGGTCTAGGCAGAACCTTGAAGAGTTGGGTCTCACTTCCTGCTGAACCGCCGCAGGCAGAAAGTCAACCAGTGTAGCTTCCCTGTCAATGTGTTTCCTTACCCAGAAAACTGCACCGGGGGAAATTCTGCCTGCCATGCGACTGTGAAAGAAATAGGAGAGCTTGAGGGTAAAAAAGCGGGGTGACCACAGCATATCGGTATGGCCTGGGGCAGTATCTTCTACAGCCTTGCATTAACTTACAAGGCACATTAACAACTTAGGGTCAGGATACTCCAAGGACCACAAACTCACTATATCACTGCCTGATCACTGAGGTCTGTGGCAGAGTGAGTGGCCCTCTGTGGCTCACAGCTACAGCTTGCAACTATCAGGAGTTGTACGTTCAGCATTGTGGGCCCAATCCTGTGGAGCTCTCCAAAGGCTGAGATCAGAGAGGCCCCTCTCTGTTGAAGTTCAGGTGTTTTTTATTCCAACAGGCATTTCTGGTTTTAGGGTGAATTTTAACTTGCTTTGTATTTTGTAGTTCAGTTTGTGGAATTCAGTTTAGTGCTAAGAGGCTCATATTGAGCAATGGAATGTTCTCCTCCTGCCAGGCACCTCCCGGCACATTCCAGGGGTGTGTGAATCAATATATAACTTGTTGAAATAAAGGAATCAACCTTATGATGGCCCATTTTCCATATGCCTCAAGTCCAAAGGGTCCAGGGCAGAAATGGGGAACCTGCAGCCCCTCCAGATGTTGCTGAACTACAATTCCTTTCAGCATCAGCCAGCACGGCCAATGGCCAGGAATCATGGGAGTTGTAGTCCAGGGCCATCTGGAGGTCCACAGGTCCTCCACCCTTAAGAATAAAAAAAATAAAAATGAAAAATAAAAGACGGAGAGTTTTTTCACATGTGGTGGACATGTGAAAAAATGAAAAAATGTTGGGATATGATTTATAACGAATTGAAAAAACTGTTTAAATATACCTTCCCCCCAAAAAACAGAAGCCTTTTTGCTGGGATTGATAGGAGACGAATTAAGAAAAGCAGATCATAGACTGTTTATGTATGCTACGACTGCCACCAGAATCTTAGTAGCCCAAAAATGGAAAACTCGGGAAATACCAACACTAGTGGAGTGGCAGACAAAAATGGTATGTAGAATTAGCAAAATTGACCCACAGGATCCGTAACCAAGAGGAAACAAAGTTCAAAAATGAATGGAGTAAATTTGTCGAATATATAGGTAATAACTGTAGAAGTTTAAAGACTGTAGTAGGATTAAAATAAATTTTGTGACGTGTATAGAATGCTATTAAGAATCTGCGAAAAAAGAGAAAATTTAATATGAAAACCTGTTGAGGGGAGGGAGGGAAGTCCATGCGCGATAGGGTATTTAGAAAATAAGTAGAGATATGATTGTGGAATGTTAGAGTATTTATTTTGTTTATGTTAAAGAAAACTCAATAAAAAGCATTTAAAAATAATAATAATAAATTTAAAAAATCAACGAGATGGTATGAGGAAATGAAGACTAACAAGTAAGAAGAATTCTGCTGGCGTCCATTAAGGGAATTATTTATCTGCAGAGAAAATCCACGAGGAAATAGATGCCGTTCTGAGACCTTCCCACGTCATCACTTATGAGGACCGGATTAAAGTGCCCTACACCAATGCTGTACTTCATGAGGTGATGCGCCATTGCAATGTGTCCCTCACCGGACCTTTCCGGAAATGCTTGGAGGACATCACTTTGCTGGGTTTCCCCCTTAAAAAGGTACAAGATGCTCCCAAAAGCAGCACAGGCAGAAAGGCGGGGTATGAATAAACATACAATAAATATAATCATCATTGTGACCATTACTGGCACCAGTCAGGAGCTGGGATGCTTTGGGTTCCTCCAGGCAGCCTGTTTATTTGATTACATGGAGGGCAGACAAGGCCCTGTCTTGCAAAAAGGTTTGCCCAGCAGTTGTTTCACACGATTTTGAATCATGTTTCTCATTTGTTTTTATTTTGCTTATTTATTTATTTCATGGAATTCATATGCTGTTCGGTTTTTCTTATTTTTTAAAAGCAGTACAGTCGTACCTTGGAAGTCAAATGGAAACCATTCTGTAAGTCTGTTCGACTTACAGAACATTCAGAAAACAAAGTGTGGCTTCTGATTGGCTGCAGGAACCTCCTGAAGCCAGTCAAAAGCTGTGGAGCTACCAAAAATCGTTCAAAAACCGGAACACTCACTTCCGGAATTCAATTGTTCGGGAGCCAATTTGTTCAAGATCCAAGGTACAAAAAGGATAAAACAGTAAAATTATTTCTAGAAAGAACAAGGATGTTCTGATGGCAACAATTAATTTGCAAACTCATCCGAAGTAATTCTCTCCTTCTCCCTTTTGCGCAGGGGACCCTGGTGCTGCCCAACCTCCACTCGGCACTGTATGATCCAGAGTACTGGGAGACCCCCTGGACCTTCAACCCGGGGCATTTCCTCGACTCGTTTGGCCAGTTTGCGAGCAATAAAGCCTTCTTGCCTTTTTCAACAGGTAAAGAACCTACTCCTTCTCCTTTCCCAGGATGCAGATTTAATGGTGAAATCCCATTACCGTGATGGTGGTGGTGGTGGTGGTGGTGATGATGATGATAATAATAATAATAATAATAATAATAATAATAATAATAATAATTTATTTATATCCTGCCCATCTGGCTGGGTTTCCCCAGCCACTCAGGGTGGCTCCCAACAGAAAATTAAAAGCACAATAAAACTTCAAACATTAAAAACTTCCCTGAAAACTCCTAAAAGTTGGATGGTTGTTTATTTCCTTGACATCTGATGGGAGGGTGTTCCACAGGGCGGGTGCCACTACCAAGAAGGCCCTCTGCCTGGTTCCCTGTAACTTGGCTTCTCATAGCGAGGGAAGTGCCAGAAGGCCCTCGGAGCTGGACCTCAGCGTCTGGGCAGAACGATGGGGGTGGAGATGCTCCTTCAGGTATACTGGGCTGAGGCCGTTTAGGGCTTTCAAGGTCAGCACCAACACTTTGAATTGTGCTCAGAAATGTACTGGGAGCCAATGTAGGTCTTTCAGGACCGGTGTTATATGGTCTCAGCGGCTTCCGAGTTACACAGACCACCTTTGATGATAATTGGGTAACATCAAATGAGAATGACCAACACAGTAGGCGAGGGCTTGGAATTGTGTCTTTCTTTCATGGAAGCGATTCTGTTCCTTCGATTCTCCTGCAGGGCGCCGGTCCTGCGTGGGAGAACCTTTGGCAAGGATTGAGCTTTTCATCTTCTTCGCTAACCTGCTGCGTGCCTTCAAGTTCCACCTTCCAGATGCAGAAAAGGAAGTCAACATGGAAGCCATTAATGTAGGTATCTGTCAGCCGCACCCGTACAGGATCCTCGCAATTCCACGCTAACCCAACCTGGCTGCAATTTCCTTCCAGGAGTGCTGGGTGGGCCAGAAGGGGAGCTGTTGGAAGAGCCCATGTCATCCATTCTCATTGCCAGCAGTGGCTCGCAAGCTTCTTAAAGCTGCCACCCTCAACCTTAGTTACCTGTTGCTCAGGTGAACTTCAGCTTGCACCAGAAGCCTCCCGGAAAGAGTCAATGAATGGCCATCTTCTCCCTCTCTCCAGGTGAGAGATGGAGAAGTGGCATAAGGGAGAAAACCCAGGTGGGGGCTGGGAGGAAAGGCAGCCACAGGTGACAGGTGTGGCTTCCATCCAATGCTTGCGAGTTAATTGCAGCAAACTTTTTTGGAAAGACAATTCTCCACCTCCCCCAATTCTTATGCTGCCATTTTATTCCTTTGTTAGGCATTCTTCTCTCTCCTATTCCATTTTTAAGTGACTAAATTAGGTTAGTTAATTTGTAGTGTTTTATACAACTCAGTAGGGATTGGTTCCTTTGCATTTACTTATTGACAGTATTAAATCTAATTGTTCCTAGTATGTCTCTGGAAATGTTATCCTGACTATTTGGGAACTGTTTTGTGGAGATCACACTTCGTGAACCCGACGGAAGTGGGCTGAGGTTCATAAAAGCTTGTGCCATAATAAATGTGTTTATTAAGTGATGAAAGACTCTTTGTTGCTTTATCACAAATACCATGATAGCCCAGGTTTTGAACACCTGCCACGCTTAATTCCATGCTGCTTCCTGTGTCATTTTGTAGACAGCAACCTGGAATGTAAGTGTTTGCATTTCTCTGTAGCTAAACGGTTATAACCAGACCGCACCAATGACTGCAGGAGGCGCCAAATAAACCATGCAGGGCTGGGTACTGTGCATATTGACAACCCTTGTTATCCATTTAGGAGAGATACCATCTCTTACCTCCAGGATCTTCCCACCCACCCTTTCCCACTAACACGGAAGGAAAAGGAGATTGCATATACACACATACATATATACAAATACATACAGGCACTCCCTGGTCTCCAAGCTTGCTCTGCTTTTTCTAATTTCCCGTGGTAGCATGTTGGAGCAAAGCAACAAAAGGGATATAGGGAGTGATTGCCACTACAAAGAAAATCATTGCCTTTGCTTTTAGAAAAGCTGCTCTGCAATCCCAGGCAGGAAATATTTTTTTCAGATGCCTCATTCTGTTTCCTGTACAGGCCTGTCAATTTCCTGTATCCAAATAGGGCAAACAAATTGAAAACGTAGACAGTTGCAAAGTCTAGTGGGCAACAGAGATGCCAGGAAGAGTTGTCTATAGCAGAGAAAAATGAGGCCATTTTCCATTTCCCTTACCGTTTTCAACACACACACACAACCGGCAAAGCATCACCATAAAAAAGCACCACAGTATAAAAGAACACAACTCACCAAAAAAGCTCGTGTGAACGGAATGCCATTTAACATTTTAATATATTATTTTCAAAAGACGTTTCACCGACGACCTCATTTATTAAAAAAAAATACAATATTTTAAAATCTCACTTAAGAAATGCTTTCCAAGGAAATCTGGAAAAAGATCAGTTTGAACTATAGAGGCATAACTCTCCCCAACTAATAATTTTAAAATTATAGCTCTTCTTAAATCCGTCACGTGCAATTTCCTCGCCGCAAACAATTTCAAACCAATGCCTTATTACAAAGGGGATTATTCTCGCTTCTCCAGATCACATTCTCCTGAAAGAAGCTCCTTAGAATCTCCCCAAACAGATAAACACAACTGTTTAAATAACTTAGATAAATAAATAAGACGTTCTGGGGGAACTGCAGCCCAGCTGCTGCAAGATCAGCCCCACCAAAAGGCTCACCTATGCGGCTAACTAAGGCAGGAAATTCCAGCCAGGATTATTAGGAGGTTTTTCCTTCATGCCTCACCAGATCCTGGCCAAGGTGGTGCTGATTGAGTGGAGGGAATCACTGAAATCAGGAGGTGGAGGGCCTAAAAAAATGAACGTTGGAGTGCAGTGGAAGAGCGCAGTGGGAAATCAAGAAAAAGGAATGGGAATCCAACGAGGCAGAAACAGAAGCATGGGATTGGGCTGGGTGACCCATGCAACTCTATTCTATGAAGCTGGGAGAGGAATCCAGTTTAGACAGAGCTGTTATACCTCCTGAGTCCTGCCCTCTTATCGCCCTCCACGCGATACTCATTTTTTGGGGGGAGCCTTGACCGTGAAGGACTAAGCCACTAAGGGATATGATGAGAAGTTTGCTAAGGGGATGGTTTTCCCAAGCAGTTTTGAGCAAGTCTGCCCAACAGCCAACCTGCCTTTGTGGGCTGAAGACAAATAGGTTTAGAAACATATTTTTTTCACCCTTCAGTTAATTGTTCACAGGTGGAGACAGGCAGGCTGCTCACTCACTGGACCCGTTCACGGTTATTGTCTCGAGGCGATACTGGTTCCATATATTATTATTAATTATTACTATATAAATCTGGTTTTATTTTTTGTCTTGCACATTTTAATGGAGAGCAAGATAGAAATGCCTCAAATAAAATAATGTAAGCCATCTCCTGCATTTACACCTTGTTTGGGGCAGCCAATACAGTGGGGGGGGGGGGATTGTCAAGCACCTAAGGCGCTGCACCCAGCTGCGAGTGGCGTCTTACATATGTGGAAAGCATCGCTGGCTGCAATCACCATCTTTTTAAAAACTTCCTTCCTGAAAGGATGGTAGCATTTCCTGTCTGCTTCCTCCTGGCCTCCTTTCCCTTCTATCTGTTTCCAAAGCTTATTTGGTTAACGGTTTGGTCTCCGAGAAACCGACTTCCACTATGAACACACACACATACACACACACAGGGCAAAAGTCTCACCACCACAGAATCAGAACAGATTTGAACACAGCACATGCACAGCGGTGCCTTTCCGCCGATATTTAGAGGGCACTGAACGAAGTACACCAAGCAAAGTCCATGGATCTCAACACAGTTCATACGGGGGTATTTGAAACAAACAAACAGAAGAGGAATTGGAGGTGAGATTTGTTCCGTTTGATTTTAAAGAGAGGGTGACTAAGAGGACCAGATGCGACTCTGCCTGGGGGGAAAACCCAGTTGGGCCCAACATCCGTCAGGTTAAAGAAAAAACAGTGTTGCCCTTCTCAAGGCGCCCGCCACTTCCTCCTTTGCTGGGTGTGCCAATTCCAAATTACATTTTCATCACAGCTTTGAAGGAGACCTGCAGAATGAAAGAAAAACAAACATGCACACTGTTGGAAACAAAAACAGAAACTGCTGTTTTGTGGGCTCCCCCCAAAAAACCTTCAAGAAAGAGTGCAAAGGAGAAATCCACACAGTCAAGAGGTCCGACACGAATGGCATGGAATTCAGAGAAGCTGAGCTCTTATAAACAAGCAGAGTGCCTAGTCCTCCTGATATGTCCAGAGAGGGCTTTCAGTACACGGATGTTAGTTAGAGAGGGGCGTGCTTCTAGGGTGGGAGTTTAAATTGGGTGCTAAGGGCCTTTTAAAGCAGATTTTGGCTTGTCTTTGAAGCAACACACCTGAGCTCACAGCTACCAGGGCTACATCATTCAATAACATCCCAAACCTCTCTGGGAGGGGTAAGATGTGTGCCCACTTAGCTGACTTGATCATCCAAGTCGTGTTATATGTCTTGGAGAAGACTTGCATTGTTTGTTGATGCTAGATTTATAATGTTAGGAGTTGGGGAGTGCTTAATATTTATATTCCACCCATCCGGCTGGGTTTCTCCAGCCACTCTGGGTGGCTTCCAACACATATAAAAGCATAATAAAACATAATAAAACGCTTTTCAACACAGGGTAGCCTTTAAATGTCTTCTACAAGTTGCGTAGTTATTTATCTCCCATCTGATGGGAGGGCGCCACCACCGAGAAGGCCCTCTGCCTGCTTTCCTGTAACCTCACTTTTCTCAGTAAGGGAACCGCCAGAAGGCCCTTGGAGCTGAACCTCAGTGTCCGGGCAGAACGATGTGGGTGGAGACGCTCCTTCAGATATACTAGGCCAAGGCCGTTTGGGGCTTTAAAGGTCAGCACCAACACTTTGAATTGTGCTCAGAAATGTACTGGGAGCTGGTGTTATGTGGTCCTGGCGCCCACTCCCAGTCACCAGTCTGGCAACCGCATTCTGGATTAGTTGTGATTTCCGAGGCACCTTCAAAGGTAGCCCCACATGGAGTCACATCGCAGTAGTCCAAGCGGGAGACAACCGTAACACGTACGACTCTGGAGAAACAGTGTGTGGCATTAAGGAACTACTTTTGAATTTGTGTGTCTAACTTGCACTCAACTGACCACCACAAGAATTCTGGCCTGCACAAGCGTGTTTGGAAAATTATGAAGGTTGCTCTGTAGTAATAAACTTTAAAAAGGGATATTCTAGCTCTGTGTTTCTTGGCTCTGCTAAGGCTTCTCCATGGTGATTTAAAAACAAGCCAAGTAAGAACTGTCTACACAGGAGTGGAGATTTGGCTGCCTGGCTCTGAGTAACACATCTGCCATATAATAACACTGACCTACCTCACAGAGTTGTTCTAAGGCCAGCAAGGCTTTGAAAAGCCTCTTCGCCACCCACCCCCTTCGGATGTTATACCTGGCTACTCTCGGCCTTGCTCATCCAACTCATAAATCACAACCACTGGCAACTTATTTAAATGGCTATTTTCAGGAGTGATTTTAAAAGCCTTTTTATTGTTCTGAGGAATCTATGCACATAGGCAACAAAAGCTATAAGAGCACAACTGGAAGGGATGTTAATGCTTTTAAAGCAGGGATGGTGGATTTGTGGTTCTCCAGATGTTGCTGAATTAAAACTCATACCATCTAAGTAACTGCCTCTTGTGCCAAGCTGAGAATTGCAATTAAAAACACAATTAATTTAATATAAACTGATTTTTAAAAATGCCACTTGCCTCTTGCAGCCTTTGCCCCAAGGTCTCCTTGCTCCGAATGCTCTTCCTGTGCAAAAAAAATATATTACTATTGCAAAATACAATGTAGGGCCAGTCCTACATCACTAACCAACAGCTTCAGAGATATCCTGAAGGAGCCAATTTTTGCTGCTGCTTCTTCTTTTGCTTCACACCTTGCCAACACTCACCACCCGACTTTGCCATTAGAGGGGCTAATGAAAACATGAGCTACAAATGGCAATTTCTGTTGCGAATGGGAAATATTTATCTGTTTTTTACATTGCTTACACTGGACCATTGGCATCAATAAAATATTATCTTAAAGATTTCAAAATAGGTAAGGTAAAGGTAAAGGAGCTCTGGACGGTTAAGTCCAGTCAAAGGCGACTATGGGGTGTGGTGCTCATCTCGCTTTCAGGCCGAGGGAGCCGGCGTTTGTCCAGACAGCTTTCCAGATCATGTGGCCAGCAGGACTTTTAGCGCAACAAAACACCATGACGGAAGCCAGAGCGCACAGATTTCAAAATAAAACATTACAAAGGTCAACTACAAAATGTGGCAATTAAATATAAATATAAATAAGAATGAGAGAATACATTTCAAAATAAGATATTGCTTAAAGGAAGTCAAATATACCATATTTTTCCGTATATAAGACTAGGGGTTTTTTTAACCAAAAAATTAGGTTTAAAATTGGAGTTCATCTTATCCATGGGTAGTGCTGAGTGGTGCATTCTTAACTTGGAGTCCCCCAAAATAGGGGGTGTCTTATACATGGAGGCGTCTTATACACAGAAAAATATGGTATTATGTTTTTATTATTTATTACTATGGATTGTTTGGGACGCAGGTGGCGCTGTGGGTTAAAGCCTCAGCGCCTAGGACTTGCCGATCGAAAGGTCGGCGGTTCGAATCCCTGCGGCGGGGTGCGCTCTCGCTGCTCGGTCCCAGCGCCTGCCAACCTAGCAGTTCGAAAGCACCCCCGGGTGCAAGTAGATAAATAGGGACCGCTTACCAGCGGGAAGGTAAACGGCGTTTCCGTGTGTGGCTCTGGCTCGCCAGAGCAGCGATGTCACGCTGGCCACGTGACCCGGAAGTGTCTCCGGACAGCGCTGGCCCCTGGCCTCTTGAGTGAGATGGGCGCACAACCCCAGAGTCTGTCAAGACTGGCCCGTACGGGCAGGGGTACCTTTACCTTTACCTTTATGGATTGTTTATTGGTGTACGTGATATTTTGTGCATTTTGTTATGTTATTAAAATTACTTTTAAAAACCTAGTAGTGAAAAATTGTTTTCTATTTGTAGTGTGGATCAGTTCCTAGAACAGGACTCTCAAAGAACAGGACTCCCCAGCCGAAATGGGGGGAGACAAGGCAAGGCAGGTGCCCAGTCCTGTTTTGCAAAGACATCCGTGTACAGTGGTACCTTGGTTCTCAAACGTAATCTGTTCTGGGAGTCTGTTCGACTCCTGAAACCGTTCAAAAACCAAGGCATGGCTTCCAATTGGCTGGAGGAGCTTCCTGCACTCAATTGGAAGCCGCAGAAACACTTACTTCCAGGTTTGCGGCATTCAGGAGCTGATTTGTTCGACAACTAAGCCGTTGGAGAACCAAGGTACCACTGTATTCTGAACCTGGTGCTCTCCAGATATTTTGACACTCCAACTCTCATCGTGCTGAAGCTGATGGGAGTTGATCGTTCCAAACATCTGGGAGGCAACCGGTTCGGGAACACTGATCTAACAGAAGCAAGCATGGCTTTACCTGTCTATTTTGGTAGCTACAATCACTGTGAAGCTGCCTTCTGTGTCTGGCAAATACGTAGAAGGAACAATGGCATAATTCCCTGAAGAGAGGCGGCACAGCTGGCTTACTTCCTGCGAGTAGCAATGGGGCACACAACTAACGACCGGCTCCAAGTGCAAGAAGGAAGACGAAGGCATTTTCACGTTGTTGTTGTCGCTGGGGACCTAAAAAGGATTGCAGGCTGTTACGAAGGCTGTGACCTTCGGGTATCGACTCCCTTAAGTCAATGGCCAGGCTCAATTTTACCACAAACCCGAAGTCTGCCCACAAACCATGGTTTGTTTCAGGCCAAGAAACCAGCATCTGAAACTGGGGTTTGAAGGGGTTTGCGCTAACCGCAGTTTGCTTTTATGCCCAAATTCAAAGATGGCTGATAAACCACATTTGAGGCTACTGGTCTGCCTCAGGAAGGAATTGAACTGATGAGGGACAGTTCCAAGAAGAAAGGAGAGAGGAAAGACAAACAAAGACAGAGACACAGAAGCAGAGAGAGAAGCAGTTCCAAACCATGGTTTATCGGTTGTACTTATGGAAGCTCCAACCATGGTGTGGGTTCTTAATCATGGTTAGCCACGGCAGAAAAGGCCTGTTCTTGTGTTGCCACCATCTGGACCTCAGGTGAAGGAGGCACATGAAGAAGGGCCTCAGAAGATGAATGCAGGGCCCGGTCAGTTCATATGGGGAGAGTAGGTCCTTGATGTTTCCTACCTGGAAGATGTGAAACCCTATTGGGCGGCACTTGTTATCTGGGCAGTGCTGGCGGAGGGCAATCTTGATGCTGCTCTGCCCCACGCCTGTGGGGACGGAGAAAGGGAAGCAGGGGTTGGTGTGGAAGGAAGGGAAGTTGCGGCTGCCGCCGGCGTTCTGCCCTTTCCTCCAGCAGCCCTCCAGCCGGGCTGTGTCCCACTCGCCCCCCGGGAGCTCTTCGCGGATGGCGTTGTCGGGCGACGGGAGTTTTATCTCACTACAAAGGCAAGGTGAGGAGGGCAAAGAGAAGAGATGAGGAAGAGAGGTGGTGTTAACAAAGGGCACTTCTAGACCACAGTACCCATCATGGTGGTTCTGCGTTAAAAGCTCAACCCCCATTGGTCAGAAAATGGAAAGCGTAATGCTGGTGGACAACAAAAGAGGTTGAAAGACTCTCTCAAGGCAAATCTAAAAAAAATGTAGTATAAACACTTGACAACTAGGAAACACTGGCCTGCAAGCACTCCAGTTGGAGAACAGCCTTTACCAAAGGTGTCATGGGCTTTGAAGATGCTTGAACTCAGGAAGAAAGGGAGAAACATGCTAAGAGGAAGGCATGCTTGGCAAACCATCCCCATGATCAACTCCCACCCAGAAACCAATGTCCCCACTGTGGAAGGACGTGTGGATCCAGAATTGGCCTCCACAGTCACTTACAGACTCACTGTTAAAAACCATGTTTATGGAAGACAATCTTACTCAGCTACAAGGGATCGCCAAAGAAGAAGAACCTGGGTCACCAAACCCATATGTGATCCCTTAAATTGAGATTCATCTGGACATGTTATGCTTCTTTAAAATAAATTTATATCCTGCTCCTGCCCACGCCAACCTGGCTTAAGACCTGATTTTGGAGGGGGAGTCGCACTGGTTGGTGACCTGTAGTGGGGCATGGACCACCTCCTGGTTCTCTTGGAACCTCTTAGTGGCTTTTCATAGAACTGTAGAGTCAGAAGGGACCCCAAGAGCCTTTAGTTCAACCTCCTGCAATGCAGGAATCACAGCTGAAGAATCCATGATGGATGGCCATCTGACCTCTAGTTTGAAAACCTCCAGTGAAGGAGAGTCCATAAACTGCTGAAGGAGTTGGTTCCACTGTCAAACAGCTCCTACCGGCAGAAAGTTTATCCTCTTGTTGGGGGAGTTGGGCATGTTTAACCTGGGAAAGAGGAGACTGAAAGGAGATATGATCGCCCTCTCCAAGTATCTGTCACACAGAAGATGGAGCAAGCTTGTTTTCTCCCATCCTGAAGGGTAGGACTCGAACCAATGGATTCAAGTTACAGGAAAGGAGATTCCGACTCAACATCAGGAAGGACTTTTTGACAGTAAGAGCTGCTTGACAGTGGAACAGTCTCCCTCAGAAGGTCGTGGACTCTCCATCCCTGGAGGATTTTAAGCAGAGGCTGGATGGCCATCTGTCATGTACGAACTAGTTGAGATTCCTGCATTGCTGGGGGTTGGACTAGATGTCCCCTGGGGTCCCTTCCAACTCTACGATTCTATGATATAGCACTTGCAGTAAGAGTGCCCACCATTATTTAAATCACAGGGTGGGAAATCTCAAGATGCAGCTAAGTTTCACACAAACTGCCAAGCTCGGTGTCACAACACCTGCTTCCCAACCCTCAGCATCTCCAGGACAGAACTTGTGTCTGAAACTTTGGAGAGATGCTGCCAGCCAGAGTTGGCAAAACTGAGCTAGATGGACTAAGGGTCTGACTCATGTACCACCCTCCCTCCCCACGTTGCATTTCCTTTCTTTCGGATGCACCTGAGGGAGATTCTTCCGCTGGAGAAGACCCGAAGCAGGAAGTTGCCCTCAGCATCGTTCAGGAAGGTGCTGGGGATGACCAGGTAATAGCCAGGAGGGAGGTCACAATGCAGGTGCACCTCTCGGTTGTAGGAGTGGCAAACGGTGCTGGAAACTGGAGGAGCAGAGAGCGTCTTTGGGAGGCTGAACTGTTTCTTTTCGACCTGGAAGGTGGAAAATCAATGGCAGTGCTGCAGAGGTCTTACAAAGTCTTGCAAGTGGTCAAGGCAAACACAAAGCAGGAACACAAAGCATTCATGTCCCCTGGAAAGAGCTGTTTGTCCTTTCCCCCAGGAACCCACCCCAATGTATACAAAGAAAGCCCCCATAATCTGACCTTAGAACCTGTTTTGTGCTCAACAGTATTATTATTTATTAAATCTGTATACCGCCTGTGATGGGATAATGAGCTGCTTGTGCGTAAAAGCTTGATCCCTGTGGGGTTTGGCTGGTCACCCAAACCTAGGCACTAACGGAGCCCCCAAAGCATGACTCCGTCAGTCGCTGGTAGAATCTGACAGTGGGCGTCTACGGAACTTACTCCAACATAAAAGCTGTTTGACGGACATGCGCCTTCGTGACTCTCTGCGTGACAGTTTCCGGCGAAGGGTGGGAGTTCCTAACGGGGGTCTTGTTACCTCTTCACTATTCTCACTAGAAGTATCCCAGAGCCTCTCCCTCGACTCCCCTTCCGCTGGAACTCCTGCTCTCCCCCTACTGGTTCCTTCTTCTGCTGTAGAGTCTCTCCTATTCTCCTGGAGCCTCTCCACCACCTGTCCCTCCGATGGCAGTTCCCTGACACCGCCCACCACCCATACATTTCAGGGCAGTTCACAAGATAAAACTACAGTCGTACCTTGCATCTCGAACGGCTTAGTTGCTGAATTTGAGTGTTCCAGTTACTGAACATTTTTTGGGAATCAGAAAACAGGAAGACCAAAATTTTAACAAGGAATGGGGGGGGAATTATAATTTATCTTAAAAACCATTGTAAACAGCTAAACTCATTAGTAGAATTGGAATAACATTTGTAGTTTAATTTTGAATTTTGGATATAATGGAGATGTAAGAGCTTTGGATTATTATAAAAGATGCAGGAGGAAATGGTTAACAAAAGGACCCACAAAGGGGAAGAGGGAATTTCAGGAGAATCTTGTCTTTCTGTTGGTTGTTGGATAATTGACTGTAAAACTTTAAACTGAAAAACTAAATAATTGTATTTTTAAAAAAGAAACATTCTGTATAAGGAGGCGGCCCAGATCTCCACCCACCCTGCTCGTTACCTTCCATATGTGGAGCCCCACCGCATGGTAATTTTTGCCTCGGATGCCATCGTTTAAAGCGGGATCTGCTTCCACTAAGCGGGGCCAGTTGCGGATCCTGCCCGCCCAGTCGGTGCTGTGCTTGCGGTGTTTCTGCAGGAGGGCAATGCACACCTCGCTCTGCTCAAAGACCCTCAGCCAGAACTTGGGGTTCGTGGGGAAGGTGCTGTTGTTGCGGCAACCGCCTGCGGATTGGCCCCTCACCCAGGACCCGTACAGCTTCTGTGTGTGGCTCAGCACTCTGTCTGTGGGGAGAGATGGAAAAAATACCGCATTTTTCGCTCTATAAGACGCACTCGACCATAACATGCACCTAGTTTTAGAGGAGGAGAACAAGAAAAAAAAATATTCTCTCCCTCTCTGATCAGTGCCTCCAGCAAGGCGGGAGAAAAAACAGAGCCCCTTCCATTTCTCCTCCCACTTCGCTGAAGGGGCGCTGCACAGAGAGGGAAAGCTGCGCAGCGCCTCTCCAGCGAAGTGAAGCCAGGAGAACAAGAGGGATAGGTGCGCACCGATCCCTCTTGCTCTCCTGGCTTCAGCGATAGCTGCGCAGCCTGCATTCGCTCCATAAGACGCACACACATTTCCCCTTACTTTTTAGGAAGAGAAAAGTGTGTCTTATAGAGCGAAAAATGCGGTATGCACACATCGCATCACTGAGCCAGAGCAGCATTTGGGGTCAAGGGGAGACCGCATCTCTTTCCTTGTGTCCTACCGGTGTAAAGGCTCTGCAGCTGTCCTTCTTCAGTAATCGGGTACCCAGTTATGATCTCATCAAATTCCGCAAAGAACTCCTCCTCTTCGACCCAAAATTCTCCTTCCTGAATCTGGGACAACAGCTCTGCAGCAACCACAGGGTCCAGTTGGCTCCACCCTGGACCACTGAAGAACAAGAGGCAACAAGGACAAAAATCAATGTCAGTGTGGGGGGTTAGAGTGCCGGACAAGGACCTGGGAGACCAGGGTTCAAATCCCTGCTTGGCTCACTGGGTGACTTTGGGCCAGTCACTCAATCTCAGCCTTATCTAGCTGACAGGGTTGTTGTGAAGATAAAATGGACAGGGGGAGAGATATGGGGAATAAATGTCATAATAGATACATTTATTATTATTACTATTATCTTTATTCACAATGTCGTTCAGTGTTTCCCAAACTTGGGTCTCCAACTGTCTCCAACTGTTTTTGGACTACAGCTCCCATCATCCCCAGCTAGCAAGACCAGCGGTCAGGGATGATGGGAATTGTAGTCCCAAAACAGCTGGAGACCCAAACTTGTGAAACACTGGACACGGTACTTTAACAAAATACAAAAGGTGAAGTCCCTACAGCAAAATAGAAATTTCCCCTCAACTAGCCCTGCGATGTTACTCTGAGGCTCAGTGGGGAATTAATATGGAAGCTGCCATTTTAATTTCCCACAATGCCCCAGGACCAATGCTACATCCAGAGCTTTGGGGAAGGGAAATTAAAATGGCTCCTCCATGACACCCCACAAAAGAGAGGCCAGGGCAAGCACAGTGTTGGCGCCTGCCAGACCACTGGTCCCCAGGCATCTGCCCAAGGATGCTGAATGCCAACCAGGCTGGCAAGTTGGGCTCCCGGGTGAAACAGAGAACTACGGCTCCTGTGGTTTTAAGAGGTGTATAGAAGACAAGGTATGCCGTCTGAAAGTTTGTCTTGTCCACAAGTCCTTAAGGTGGAGGAAGGGGCTCTGTCCTCTTCCTCACCTGGACACCTTCCTGAGAGACAGCCTATCTGAACATCTCCCATTCTACGTCTGGTTTCGCCCGACAGAAAGAGCCAAAAGTTGCCATGCTTCATTGGCGCAGAAGCAGAAAGACGAGAATGGTTGTTGGCACACCGGCAGGTAACAATCAGCAAAGGTATGTGTGTTTGTGGTTTGGGAGCTGCACGGCTGTAAAGACTGCCGAGAGAATAATTGGGTGCACTCTTCCCACCTTAGATCAAATCTATGCTGCCAGGTGCCATAAGAAAGCTGCAGAGATAGCGCAGGATAGTGCGCACCCCGGAAATGATCTCTTTCAGCTTCTGCCTTCTGGAAGAAGGTACGGGGTTATAAAGACCAGGACTAGCCGTCTTAGAAAGAGTTTCTACCCAAATGCAATTCTGGTTGTAAATGCAGTATAAGGAGTCTCTATAGTATATTGTATTTTAAAATGGGGTTTCAGAGTTTTTAGGGGGTTTTGAATGTCTTATGTAGATTTTTCAATTTCATTGTTCTGTATGGGACAGTGACAATAAAGATATTGTATCATACCCTACGTCTATATTCACTGTCTTCTCCTTGGCGAGCGCATTAGCAAAAATATAACCCTCTTCCCACTGGGGCGCACTGCCCCACCAACCTCAGCCAGCCCCCACCCGCCTGCCCCCTTACTTCCAAGCAGTCCAGAAGGTGGCCCTGGTTGTCAGCTTCCTCCTCCTTAGCCTCCATGTTGCCCTTGTAGGGCTCAGAAGGGATGGGGGCGGAACTAGAACGAGCTGGCTCTGCCTGTCAATGGGCTCTAGCGCCACCTAGGGTTGGGCTCCCTGCATGCTGCCCTACCAGCCTCAACCAGCTGTCAATGTCCCCCTTTACAGCCCTTCAAAGAAGGGAACTGGGCTGTGAATGGGGCAATTAAGAATTCTACCACCACCGCCAATGTATGCAGAATCATCCCAAACCGATATAAGCAACTCGCTTCCTAGTTTGAGGAAAAGACCTGAAGAAGCATTTATGGTGTTTGCAAATGGCATCCGATGCAGACCCATGCAGGGACAAAAGCACAGCACAGGGGCATGCTTAAGAAACTGGCATGTGGAACGCCCACTCACCCCTCCCTCCAGGGCCCTTTCCAGCAACGTCTCCCCCAGGGATTACGGATCCGCAGCAGGATGATCTCCTTCCGGGACACTTTGGAGAGGTCTTGCATGTCCACAACGATGAAGGCGTGGAACTCCCCCAGTTCGCTGGTACCTGGGCATGCGGAGAAGGCAAGTGGTGGTTTAAAAAATGTGCAGCGTTCGTTTCACCCCCGGGGAGAGGGGAAGAAATGCCCCACAGACATGCAAACATCATCTCTTTGCAATGGCAGCTCCCAGTTTATGGAACCCCCTGTTGGGATATGAGTGCTCAGCAGCTGCGAACTAGCAGCTCATTGTTTACATCATGTGATTCATCTGATGTTTCTGAGCGTGAGACAGGATCTTCAACGCTCTTCTCAGGGTTGTGTTCTCAGTGTAACTTGAGACCTTCCTGTTGTTGCTGCAAAGGGGGAGTGAGTGAGTTGTACGGAGGTTTCTGGGACAGCAGACATGCTTTGTGCAAGCTTGTGTACAGTGTACAGTCCGGGAATAAAGTAGAATGGATTAGACTACTTTTAGACTGTTTTTCTTTCTTCTGCTGAAATGCAAGGGGAAAGACAGTGTGCATCTCTCAAAAGGGAGGTGTCGCGTTATTACAGATCTCCCTGGACTGACCGAAGACCAGCCAGGGGCAGATCACCGGCAACAGGCCCCAGTGCCTGGGAAGAGGAGTCAGCCTTTCCCGAGGGGGCCATTCACCAACACCCCCTTCCCATTATCTTTCTCCAGGCATCAATTCAAGGTCTTATTTATTTGCAGAAAACTTCAGTGCAGCCAGAGTAACTATACTGGGATAACAGTATCACTAATGGTTTTGGTTACGCTTCTGGTTACTGTACTGTGTTTTAGATTATGGTTTTGAATGCTAACTGCACCTCAGCAATGAAATACAAGGGTGTGATTGTCAAAACCTTGAAAATGAAGACTGCTTACAACAGACGCATTTCAGAAAGCAGCCTGGCCATCCACAGGCTTCTTGCCCAGCTAAATTCTGAGACTGAACTGGCTTTAAAGAGCTCCATGTTTACCTTGCCGTGAGCTGAAGACGGAGCAGCTCATCACGCATTTCTCTTTCAAGTTCATCAGTCTCCTAAATACCGCCTTCTCCAAAACTTTGCCTGCCCTCTCCCTTTCTGTGCTCCGGCCTGGGTCTTTTAGGGACCACCTCTCCGCTAGGCCTCCTGTCAGATCCACAAGAGCGTCAGCAACCTGGCCTGCCCAGAGCTGTTCGTAAGATCCATGCACCCTAGAGAGAGAAAACACAAAAACTCCAGGACATCATACCAGTACTTCAAAAGAAAGCTGAAGTTGGTGAAAACATGCAAAGTGCCTGCCAATCCTTGGGAAATCCACTAGTGCATCAGTTAGTGGCAAATGTATCAGAACTATTGAGGCGAGTCAAGCCTACTAAATATTTTTGGTGGCTAGAAGCTTTCGGATGTGTTTTGCAAGACCAGGCAACTCTGATACATTGGGCACCAGCAGTCAAAATTATCCACACAAATGGAAAATGCTATGTCATCCACACCTATTTTTGTAAGGAAGAAAAATAAGTGCACCGGATTTGGAAAGCATTTAGAATCCTGCTGAAAATATTTTTGTTTAGAAAAATCTGAATAGGTAACTAACTTTTCCACAAATTCAGAGTCCTCACTATGCAAAAAGCACACTAAGGGCAATTCTGGAAAAGAAAACAAGGACTGCAAAGGACACACAGGCCACGTTTGCATGTAACACTGAACCATGGTTTAGTACTGCATACAGGAATGGGAATGAGGCTGAGCCAGGCCTTGGGCTCAAACACTCCCCACCCAAGGGACTCCCATGCTGCTGGGAGAAGGACTGGGCCAGCATTTCCTTTCAGTTCCTCCAAATCTTAGCTTCTTGCTGAGTGTGAACCAGGAGTGGTGTTTCACCACAAACCCTGGCCAGTTTAACAAGCCAATTCCACAACCCATAATTCAACAGTGGCTTGTTTTAAAACTGTACAGGGCATAATTTTTCTTGATTTTATTCACTGGGAGAACCCCATCAAAAGTAGCAGGTAAGTCACAATAGGAACTGTCGTCCTATAATCAAGTTCCTGGGATTTCTGGGCCCGTTTCTCTCCCAGAAGTTAAGGAGACCTTTTGAGCCCTTAGAGGGTAAATGTCTGGCCTGTCACTTGGCTCTGCCCAAGGAGGAACAAGGCAACACAATGGACTGATTGTCGGTCCTAAAAGATGAGCCGTTTGCCCTTAGGGAATTATCAGGGAAATCCTCTCATTTTGTATTCATTCCCAGTGTCAAAGTAACGAAGCCAGGAAAGCTTTCAAATGTTTACGCCCCTTCAGGGTTCTTCCAACCACTTCCATGTGTGGAAGATCACACACAAAAGGAACACTCAGTGCAACAGAGACTTGTTTGAAAATTGCTGTGTGAATCTGTGCAGCCGGGCACACGGTTTGCAATCCCCTCCAGGGCAAGTCCCTCCACACGTACTTGGCATAGGCCTTTTCCAGGAGAGGGAGCCAAAACACATCTTCTGTCTGGCACTGCGAGAAGCAGAGTTTGCCCCCCAGGCAAGGCAGGCGGTCGTCTATGGTCACCTCCACCCAGTGCCCAAATTGCCAGACCCGGCAAGTGAAACAGCCTCTGTATTTCTCATCTCTCCAGCTGGGCTGACCTGGAGGTATCACCTGTGAAAACGAAACAAAAGCAAGTCAGAGGCAACAGGAGCAGACAAAGGCTTTTGCATTCCGCGTCTGTGCAGGCGCCCGAAGACTCCTTTCCTTCCTGCCTTCTTAAAACATAGCAAGATTCTAGTCCTCATGGCTACAGGAAAAAATCTTAAAAGCATATGTGCAACCTGGGGACATGGCACAATGAGCAGGGCAGTGTTTTGGTAACTCCTCTAATCTTCCAAACACACCTTGGCCAGACATCCGTATTCATTCTTCCTCTCATTTCCTAAATAGATACTTCTGCTTAATATGCTTACTGTATTTTTCGCTCTATAAGACGCACCAGACCACGAGACGCACCTAGTTTTTGGAGGAGGAAAACAAGAAAAGAAATATTCTGAGACTTCGCAGAAGCCAGAACAACAAGAGGGATCGCTGCGCAGTGAAAGCAGCGATCCCTCTTGCTGTTCTGGCTTCTGGGATAGCTGCGCAGCCTGCATTCGCTCCATAAGATGCACACACATTTCCCCTTACTTTTTAGGAGGGAAAATGTGAGTCTTATAGAGCAAAAAATACGGTAAGTTTAATCTGACTGGGAACCAGCGGTGAGATTTGGAGTGATTTAAAGGACCTGTTTTGAATCAAGCAGGTAATAATAATACACTAAAAGTAGAAGTACCATCAATGAAAGATGGGCAACATGACTGAATTAGCAAAAATGACGGCAACAATTAGAATGCAATCTAATCAAAATCTCAAATAGGAATGGTAATGCATAGAAGAATACATGTCCAAAAGAAGCTCCAACAAGAATTTATTGATATGTATAGACTGATTTCACAAAGTTAAGTTAAACAGATATATAAGAATGTATGTTTAATTATTAAGATACAAAAATACAATCACAATAATAAAGTTTTAAAATAATAACAAGGAAGTCACGCAGTGGTGGAGGGAAGACACAGGGCAAGAAATATGAAGCAAATAAGAAATGGCTAGATGTTGGTACATAATGGAATGTGAAAATGTGACTTTATAAATATAATATATGTATTACTATGTAAATATTTCATATTTGTACTGTGGCGTTAATAAATAAAATAAAATAAAAATAATGCAGTAAAATGCACCTTACGTTTCAGAGGCACTGTGCCAAGCTAGGCTTCCTGGTGCCAAAACAGATAGTGAGTCAAACATCCGCAATTTGTTGTCCTCCAAGTGTTTTGGACTGAAACTCCCATCATTCCTGACCATTCATCATGTTGGCTGGGGCTTGTGGGAGTTGTAGTTCAAAACATCTGCAGAGAACCAGACCGTAAGAACATGGATCCTCTCCCAATCAAAGGAGCAGCACTGTCCTGTACCTTGGCCAACAAGTATTTACTCTTCTGTAAAGCGGCACAGGCACACAGGAACCAGCAGTCTCCCAGCATCCCTTGCTTGACTTGCCACTCATATTGATTGTCGGAAAATAATCGAGGTGTAGAACAAATCTCCTGGTGGGGAGAAAGAAACAGTGCAAGTTTACTGCTAACTTTTTATAGAGCCAACTGTATTTCAGGATTAAACAGAAAGGCTCTGGGATTCTGCTTTGAGTGGTTTTACAGAACAGATTGGTTCTATTCCTTGGAGGTTTTTAAGCAGAAGCTGGATGGCCATCTGTCACGAATGCTGTAGTGGAGATTCCTGCAACTGCCTGGGGTTGGACTAGATGACCCCCCCGGGTCCCTTCGAACTCTACGATTCTATAATTCTATTGCATGTTCTGTACTTCATCATTTGTGACTAAGCCAGTGCTCCCCACCCGATTCACTTGCTACCTATTTTGAAAAGCTGCAGAATTAGTCAAATCATGTAAGTAAATTTATTATTTTATTATTAATTTGGGCTGGTTTTTTTGTAGTTAAGCAACATGCTTTCCTCAAATTAAGCATGAGGCAACTGTGTAACAAGTCACTGCTCTGGAAAAATCTGGAATGCTGTGATCATACAGGTGCTCATTATCTATAAATGGGCAGCTGCTGTCATGGGTCATAAATCAACCCCCAGATGCTGTGCACAGAGGTGGAAAATAAACCTAAGGTTTTAAGAATGGAGAAGCAAGTTCTGGGGAGAGAAACAAATGGTAATGTAAGTTTCCACCAGCTAAGACAGGAGCCGATTGTTTCGCACCAACATAACCTCCACTTGCCCCATCCAACACAAACCTGCATTTCCTGGTACAGCTTCCCCATTGTTTTTCAAATGTGCATGAATTTATTTTATAGTAAGGTATGTCTGCATAAAGACAGGGTTGCCCTCTTAAAAATAAAAGGTGGTTTTGCAAAACTTTTCACTTGAAGTATGGGAGCAGGAATGAGGTTGATCTGGGATTCTATTTGCACAATTAGAATGGCATGAAGGAGGGGTGAGTGTGTTAACAACCCCCCCAAAAAACAACCCCACAATTGGAGGAAAACACCAGCTGTACCCATGGAGGCTCCTCACATGATTTCTAAATCACCTGGGAAGCATCCTTCCCCCCCACCCCAGTTGGAAAGGCTCCCTGTTTCAGAAGCTGACCCTCCACATTGGCAAGGACAAACAGACTTGCATCCTTGTTCCCACTCCGCCAGACCACATGGAGTACCAAAATGCCTAGATTGGGTTGATGCGGCTCAGGCCAGCTGGGAAACCCAGTTCATTGTGTTACGATATGGATGCAATGCTGCTGCAAAGTGCTAGCTTGAAAAGTAAACATGATGGGAATGTTGGGACTGCCCGTGGGAAACAGAGGGACAGTCAATTCACAGTGCGAAGCATCGGAATTAGCTCAGAGTGTAATATGAGCTCTTCCGTTTGTTCCTGTCCAGAAGGTACAGGAAGTGTTTGTTACTACACTGCTGGAGTTTGAATAGAGCAGTCATGTTTTTTGTAACACTGCAAAGACAGAAATAAAGGCATGTAAATACGTTTCTGTCTATCTCTTTCCCCTGCCAGGGGGCAGGAAAGAGGGTGTGTGTTCTTCTCACGTTTGAGAAGAATCGCCTATCGAGACCTTGCCTGCGCTTGCTGGGGAATGCAGCCAGGGAGGTCAACGGGGAATCAAGCCGGGTGCATGGGATTGTTGCCAGTTTCAAGCCCATATCGGCTTGAATTCCCGACACATTGCAGATTCTATGATTTTATGAAGTCAATAATCCACCATGGCTGCTCTTAAGAGCCTCACTCTTGTCATCATCCTGGGATGATTTTTTTAATAAAAAAAACAAACCAACAACTTATCATACTTTTCGTTCTATAAGACACACCAGACCACAAGATGCATCTAGTTTTTGGAGGAGGAAAACAAGAAAAAAAAAATATTCTGAATCCCAGAAGCCCGAATAGCAGCGATCCCTCTTGCTGTTATGGCTTCAGCGATAGCTGCACAGCCTGCATTCGCTCCATAAGACGCACACACATTTCCCCTTACTTTTTAGGAGGGGGAAAGTGTGTCTTATAGAGTGAAAAATACGGTAAATTTGTTATTTGTTCGGCTACTCACTAGTGACTAGGATTTTGCTTTTAAAAAAACCCACATCAGTCAAAGGGTCTCTGTAGGCTAGTGGGTTTTGCATGTATTTTATTTAGTCATTTAATTAAAAAAAATACACACCACTTGACAGTAAAAAAAAAACCCTCAAAAATATAAAACAATAAAATCCGGGGGGGGGGGGGGAATCACAGCCATGGTTCAAAACATACAAAAGTTAAAATACTAAAACAGATTAAAATTGTCTCAACTTACTAAGCAAATGGGTAGGCTTGTCTAAACAAGAATGTTATTTGCAGGCACCAAAAAGAGTACAGTGAATGTAGCGATCAGGTGGGATTGCTATGAGGAATTATAACAAATATAGAGTAAGCCATCTGTGTCAGCAATGAAAGCATTGCGCTGACTGGGTTTGAACTATTTTGATATGATTCTTGATCAACTCACACCTCTGCATCTCTGTTCCATTTCTCTTTCTTCACAAGTCACGTACACAGCCAGGCAGGCATCCTGGGTCATCAAAGACAGTGGGCAAGTTTCTTTGAAGTAGCCTTTCTGATATGTTAATCCTAGGATGTTAATCTTAGGGCGAGGAAACAGGTTTCACATGAAGGTGATAATGATCGCTGTCCTCCTGGCCATCCTTATCATGTTTATTGCTTGTTTATGACCTCAGGGGTTGGCAAATATACTTCTTTGTAGTTCTGTTCTTTGTTTACCCTGTGCTTAATTAGTTTTGGTAGTCTAACTTCCCCACGTGGGGTTTGTTGAAATGCTCAGAAGAAATCTGATTGGTTCTTACGAACACTCTGTAAAAAAGTTCTTTTGTGAATAAAACGACCTGGGCCAAGGAGGTGCTGGAGACACAGAGAGAGACTATCATACGCACCCTTCCCAGAGTCTTGCTGGTTAAAGCCTCTGTGTGTATTCTTATTAATCCTTCCTTTACTTTGGGAACGCCTCAGTGAGGGAGTCTGCTTGCTTGATCTCAAGAGGCAGGGAGTTCCAATGTGCAGGCGTTGCCACACTAAACAATCGAGTGCTTAGAGATGTGGAACGGGTCAAAGGATAAACCAGGACATTTGTGGTATGAAAAGTTACTTGATTTCAGTGGGAAGTTACAGCACATGCACTAGTTGGAAGTGAAGCAGTTTGACTACTCCAAAACCTTGGCAGATGCAAACAGTATTGAAAGTGGGACTGCGTTTAACTGCCCTGAGCACAAATCATCACAAAAGCACAATAAATAGGGCGTGTGGAGGAGCCAAAACAAACCTGAGGTCTCAGCCAACAAATCTCCCCCCTGAAATGAGCCAGAGGAGTCGAGTAGTTAAAAAAGAGAGAGTCGTCATTAGCCGGAAATGCGAGGTCCTTGTAAAGATCTCCCTTGAGATCCGCCAGCTCCCGGTCTCCCAGCATCTTCTATGAAACAGCAAATATTTACATCAACGTCAGAAGCTGCAGGACTCCAATTTAAACCTGCAACCGTATTAGAAAGGAGAGAAAGGTACCACAGTTATAAAGATACACACTGTCAGAAAAGAAAGGGTGGTGGGAGAGGAGAGAAAGCAAAGAAGACATAATAATAATAATAATAATAATAATAATAATAATAATAATAATAATAATAATAATATACCCCGCCCGCCCTAGCCAAGACTGGGCTCAGGGTGGCTAACACCAAGTATAAAAGCAATCGATTAAAATACAACTTAAAAGCAAGATTAAAATAGAACATTAAAATGCAGCCTCATTTCAGTAGGAACTCAAATCAAAAACTTTTTGGGGATGAAAATGTCAAATCTTCACCAAGGCCAACTATCCAGACTGGTCCTACGTGGGCCAGAAAAAAGCCAGGGAAGTCCCCGAATAGGAGTTCCATCACAGAAGGAAAAAGGAAAGAGGGGGAGGGGATCAAGTTGATTCCAAGCCAAAGGCCAGGTAGAAGAACTCTGTCTTACAGGCCCTGCAGATCCCGTGGGGCCCTGGTCTCATGAGACAGAGCGTTCCACCAGGCCGGAGCCAGTGCTGAAAAGGCCCTGGCTCTGGTTGAGGCTAATCTGACTTCCTTAGGGCCCGGGACCTCTAGGGTGTTGCTGTTTATGGACCTTAAGGTCCTCCGTGGGGCATACCGGGAGAGGCGGTCCTGTAGGCCCCCAGAAAGAGGCTCCTTTCGAATACAAGAGCTTGGGATCACAGAATGGACTGGGCAGGAGGTTTTGAGTCGGATAAAAGGAAAGACTTCTTCATGCAAGGCATAGTTAACTTACAGAACTCACTGGGGATGGCCACTAGCTTTGAAACAGGACTGATCAGATCCCTGGGCTGGTTAGGCATGACAGCCAAAAGGAGCCTCCAGCTTCAAAGGCAGTATACCTTTGCACAGCAGATTCAAGAGGCAGAGAGCGAGAGAGGGCTGTTGCCCTCACAACTTACTGTATTTTTCGCTCTATAAGACGCACCAGACCACAAGACGCGCCTAGTTTTTGGAGGAGGAAAACAAGAAAAAAAATATTCTGAATCTCAGAAGCCAGAACAGCAAGAGGGATCGCTGCGCAGTGAAAGCAGCAATCCCTCTTGCTGTTCTGGCTTCTGGGATAGCTGCACAGCCTGCATTCGCTCCATAAGACGCACACACATTTCCCCCTACTTTTTAGGAGGGAAAAAGTGAGTCTTATAGAGCAAAAAATACGGTACTTGTGGGCTTGCCAGAAGCACCTGGCAGGGACCGTGAAACTTTTGGGAGTCCATTAGAGGAGGGATGTTAGAGAAGAGAACTGCAACGTCATTTGGGAATGACTTTGCGCTGTCTATGGACCAAGTCCAGAGATGCTCTAAAATAGCAGAAGCCAATGCTCTCCTTACCCTATAAGTAGCCAACAAAAATCAGACTCCTGCTCCCCCTAGCGTGAAATGAACGTTAAGTCACTTACCATGCCTGCTCTCTGTTTCCGTCCCTTTTACCTGCAATAGTCTTCATTCAGAAACCCCGGATACGTCCTAAAGAACCCACAAGCTGGGTCTATACAAACCGGGGAGGGGGGGAGGTACAGAGAAAGGAATCAGTTTGCATGGGGAAAACCAGACTCGATACTAGTGATTCCCAACTTTTTTTTGGCTGTGTCCCAGCTGAGCATCTCTAAAATCCTGATCCCCCCCCCCCCCGGTGACATATAATTCTTATTATTCAAAAAGGGAACTCCTATTCACGCGGAGGAAGCCTAAAAGGCCATTAACTTGGTCTAAACTCATTCTCGAATTGCCTCCCTTAAAAATCAAATTGCCGCCCTGTGGGGCATGCGCCCCACGTTGGGAACCACAGCCCTATACAGTGAGGAGCTGAGTGAGAAACAATGAGCTTTTCCGGGCCTTTCATGCAAAGCAAACAGAATCAAAACTCTGCAACCGGAAACTCCAAATTTCTGCCCCCGATATAAATATAATTCGCTGTTCTTATGAGGTTGGCCCTGGCTGAGATGGCAATGGTGATGCCAGCATTGCCAGAACAGGATAGGGAGATATGGCAAAATAAATGAACATTTTTCCCATTTATTTGCAACGAGCCCCATCGGCACTATAGATATATGGCAGTATTGTGCTTTAAACCATCATAGCTTCCCCCAAAGAATCTTGGGAACCGTAGTTTGTTAAAGGCCCTGAGAGTTGCAAGGAGACCGTCCTCTCCTTGGGGGCACTACAATTCCCAGAGTTCCCTGGGAAGAAGGGCTGGTTGTTAAATCACTCTGGAAACTGTAGTTCCATGAGGGGGAAGAGGGGCCTCCTAACAGCACCATTAACAAACTACAGCTCCCAGAATTCTGTTTTTGCTGTTGCATGACTCGGCACAAATGTATCAGGTGTTCAAAAAGGAATGCTACCTTTTCATTTATCTAGGATTATTTTTAAACGGCAATGTTTATTTATATTTTGTAATTTTATATTGAGACCTTTTATTCTTATTAAACAACTATCTGCCTTTTAGAGGACATCTGAAGGCAGGGCCTCTATAGGGAAGTTTCTAATATTTGACGTTTTACTGTGGTTTTATTATTTGTCGGAAGCTGCCTAGAGTAGCCGGAGCAACCCCCCGTCAGATAATAATAATAACGATAATAATTGTATTTTAAATGAATATTTTGGATTGCTCTTTGCAAATCGCTTAGGGGTTTTCTGTCAGGTAAAGCGGTATATACCGTATTTTTTGCTCTATAAGACACACTAGACCACAAGAAGCGCCTAGTTTTTGGAGGAGGAAAACAAGAAAAAAAATATTCTGAATCTCAGAAGCCAGAACAGCAAGAGGGATCGCTGCGCAGTAAAAGCAGCGATCCCTCTTGCTGTTCTGGCTTCTGGGATAGCTGCGCAGCCTGCATTCGCTCCATAAGACGCACACACATTTCCCCTTTACTTTTTAGGAGGGAAAAAGTGAGTCTTATAGAGCAAAAAATACAGTAAATGTTGTACAATAAGCAAAAACAAACAGTGTGCTGCCCTTCTTGTGTGGAGGCAGTTGGAAGAGGCCGCTCCTTTCATCACCAAGACAACCCTGCTCACACTTCTTCCCCACACAATGCCAGGAACGATGAAATGCTCACAATAGCCCCCACAGAAAACCCATTCAGGTCTCTTCACACCCACACCACATTTAAAGCACATGACTTGCCAATGCCAAAGAATCCTGGGAACCGTAGTTTGGAGAAGGTGCTGGCACTACAGTTCCCAGGCTTCTTTTTTGTGGGGGGGGGGGAGTCTTGCACTTTAAATATACGGTGTGTGGATGCGACTGCAGGCATCCTCAGACACAACCGACCCCCCAAAAGCAACCTCAGAAGCGCAGAAGAGCATCTTTGCCCTCAGCAACCCCAGACTCACCGCGACCAACATTGATGTTGCATCGCCAACACCATGTTCTTTCATGCCATCAAAAGCCAGCGACACCTCATGTCCCTTGTCCCCCACAAACACACACAGGGCCACAACGGTGGACATGTCAGCCTACCGCCCTCAGGGCCAGATTGAGACCTTTAGAGGCCCTGAGCACTTTAAAAGATTTTGATGCCTCTGTATATGTCTAATTCAGCCGACAAACATGTGAGCTTCAATGGACCGAGTGGCACTTTGCCCATTGACAGATTCTAATTTTGTTAAAACAAAAAAAATTCCTTCCAGTAGCACCTTAAAGACCAACTAAGTCAGTTCTTGGTATGAGCTTTCGTGTGCATGCACACTTCTTCTTCTAATTTTGTTGTATTTCCAAGATTAATGTATACCATTAATATCTATTAATTATTATTATCTAGTATTATTATCTATTATTATTATCATGTGTGTATATGGATGGGCGGGGTATAAAAAATAAAATAATAATTATTCTTTTTATTACGCCATTTTTCCCCCATTAATGTAGGAGGCTTTAAAGACCAACTAAGTCAGTTCTTGGTATGAGCTTTCGTGTGCATGCACACTTCTTCTTCTAATTTTGTTGTATTTCCAAGATTAATGTATACCATTAATATTTATTAATTATTATTATCTAGTATTATTATCTATTATTATTATCATGTGTGTATATGGATGGGCGGGGTATAAAAAATAAAATAATAATTATTCTTTTTATTACGCCATTTTTCCCCCATTAATGTAGGAGGCTTTAAATTGCTGCGGTGGCCCCCTTCTCTTGATGCTTATTTTGCTTCACGGTTGATCTAGCCCCGATCCCCATCTTTCTCACCGCAGATCCAAGCTATTTCTTCATTACGTTCCTATCCTACCTTTCCTCCAGGGATCCCATGGCGGTCTACTTGATTCTCCCCTTCCCCATTTCACCCTCACAGCAACCCTGCAAGGCAGGTTAGGTTGGGAGCCGGTGACAGGTCTTCATGGCTTCCCAGGGTCCGGTGGTGCAACACCCCAAGCCAGCATAATGCATCTATATGCATCCCACCCCCAGCCCCATCGTCTGTGCTTTCAGCTGCTGTGCAACAGGCTGAACTTTAATCAGGGAAAAAAGAGAGAGGAAGGCAGCAACCCACTTCAGGGCAGGGTGATATTTTCCACAACAACTAAAAAGCCCAGGCGCCTTGTTCTGTGTTGCACCGCATCGCCATTCCAAGCAGAAACCCCGACCCGGGACCACACCGAAGGCCTGTCCATCCCAGTCTTTCAGGATCTGCCCAGCAAGCCGGGCCTCCCCTGTTTTGCGCGCCCGGCACCTGTGAGTCACAGGTAGAGTGCCTCGGAACATGGAGGCTCGCTAGGTGCCATGCCCGATCGCTGCCGATTGCGCACCCCCTTTTAGCGCCCTTCAAGCAAATGGCCACCTCCATTTCTGGATGGCAGCGAATTCTAGCACGCCAGGAATCCATCTCACCCCAGAAAAAGCCATGCCTGGGGCAGCCCTACCTTGGCCACACACCAGCTTCCGCTTCCTCCCCTTGCCCTAGCAAACAAAGCCCCTCTTGTTCTCTTCCCATGGCAAAGCAACTCTGCATGCAGGCGTGCATGGTCGTGCAAGCAAGCAACCCCTTTCGCCCCTTGCACGGCGCGCTCTGCATCCATCATCCCCGGTCCCACCTTTCAGCCAGATCGCAGCGGAGATCTCCTCTCTCCAGCCAACCCAAAGGAAGGTCCGAAGCACACGATGCAACCACGACCAATGGCAAGACCCCGTTGTTCCCGGTGCAAAACACACACACACAAACCCCCGTGCAGTACCTTTGTAGCCTAGAAAACTACTGTTCCCATCATGCATCTGCATCGACGAGCTGCAAGGCTTCCAGCATGCATTGCTGGCCGGAGGAACTACACGTCCCAGCATGCCCTTGGGGTATTTTCTCCCTCTCGCCTGTGCAAAACTGCCCCGGGTTTCCCCCCCCCCCCTCTCTTTTCAGATCTTTGAGCGTAGGCAAGCTATGCATTTTCTACAAACAATAACTCAGGCTCTGGCACAGAGTGCCAAATAAGAGGAATGGTTAGTAGCGCACGGAAATGGAACCTCCCGGTTATTAACCCGCATCTGTTCCGGCGCGTAACAAAATCTGGGACTTGAGCTGCCTTGAATTAAAAAACTGGGCTCCCTCGTCTTCTGCAATGTTTGCTGCCCTTGCAGTGCAGACCACAGCTTGTTAGGGTTAAAAAAAAAAATCTGCTGGCAAGATAAATCTTAGGAGCATTCCAGTTCTTTTTTTTTTGCACCCGCCTCCCCTCTCACTTAATTGCATGACTAGATGGACAGGATTCTGTGACACAGCGCCATGGGTCTGTGTATCTGAAGAAGTGTGCATGCACACGAAAGCTCATACCAAGAACTGACTTAGTTGGTCTTTAAGGTGCTACTGGAAGGAATTTTTTTTGTTTCGCCATGGGTCTGTTTAACATAATCATACCGGCAGTTTTGTTCTCATTTCCTTTCCTAATAATCCTGCACATGGAATTTGCCTTTTTCGCAGTTGCCATACACTGACCCCAGGAACTCTTTTTCTGGTCGTTCGCCACCAGTTCAAATTCTATTAGCATATACGTGAAAACAAAAAAAATTCCTTCCAGTAGCACCTTAAAGACCAACTAAGTTAGTTCTTGGTATGAGCTTTCGTGTGCATGCACAATTCATACGTGAAGTTAATGCTGGCTGGGGCTGATAAGAGTTGCAGCCCAAAACTTGTTAGGTGAAAGCTACCTTAAAACACCAAGCAGTTTATTTATTGTCCCCCCAACAAATATCCTGCCTATACCCATGGTCCATGTGATGCAAACATTCCACCAGTGATCCTGCTCTGCATTGTTAGGGATCCGTTGCTAATCCAGCTTTAAAGAGCTAGCACACTCCTAGCTACTCGGTCGGGCTGTGATTGTTCAGTACTTGAATCTCATTACTACATAGAAATCTCATCACAAACAAGCAACCAGCATTGAGCAAACCAAGAAATTCTTAAGGTTTGCTGAAAAATACTTGCTTCCCTGGGGAGGGAGTTTTGAACCTGGAATCACCAGGCTAAGCACTGTTAATTTGCCCAGGCATTTTAAGGATGACTGCTGTTAGGTTTTGTGCTGGTGATCTTAACAGTGCTCAGATTGATTTAGTGTGCCTAGTGGCATTGTTTTAAAATTTTGTAACCCACCCTGAGATCTGGATGGCAAGTGGTCTAGAAATGCCAAGAAATAAATATGGTAATTAAGTGTTCCTCTGGCAAAGTCTGTGAATCTTGCATCAATACTTTCGTGCCCTGGTGTGATATTTGTCTGGGGTGGATGGGGCTGAGGTTGAGACAAGCATAGATGGTGCAGTGGGGGTGGGAAAACAGGCAAAACAGAGATCCAGAAAGTCACAAAGTTTAGTTTAATTCAACATTTATCAGTGATGTTATCATAAGGCATCAATGTACGTTTAAAAGGAATTTCCACCAGGGTTACATACATTCTCTCCGGGTGGGGGGAGGATTGCAATAAAACAGGGGCCTAAGGCAGCCCAGGGTGCAAGGTGGGTGGGGGCAAGACTCTGCCAGGCTGGAACTGCTGTCAAAGAGTGTGCATGTCAGCTGCATGCCAAGAGTGGCCAATTGTTTGCAATGTATCAGGTGGGTGTGTGGAAAGGGAGGGAAATCCCCACCATATCCCCCACCGATTTTAACTAAATTTAATCTCTGTTGTGAGGGGAAAACGAGCTTGCTGTGACTTCAAGGTACCACAAATTAGGTGAAGCATCTTTCCGATGCTTGCAGTTTGTTATTGCTTTATCAAGCTTTGAGGCGAAACACCGACGCTGCCTGAAAATCAATTTAAAATCAAAGAATGGGTGGGGAGAACGGAAATGTAAATAGCAAGCACCCACTATTTTTCTATGTTCAGACTGCTGCCCGAGATGCCTCGCTCCTGCCTGCAATGTGCCGAACATGGCCTCTCTTTTTCCAGAACGGGCGACATTAACCAATGTTCTTGTTGAAATGTGGTGGCCACGAGCACAGGCAAAACCCATGGCTGCTCCACACTACTTTGTGCAACAGACAGGGAAATGAGGAGGGGAATTGTGTGTGTCCAAAAACTGCAGAGGAATCACCGACCGCAGGTCCCAAGGAAGAGTCCGCCACGTGTTCCCCAAGTGCACGGGGGCAAGACATCTATGGCAGGGGGGAGGAAAACTCTTCGGACTGAGAAAAGCAGTGATGTTTCAGCAAAGGGAGGGCCAGATACACGAAGTCACACACCCTTATCAGACAAAAACACACACGCTGAACATAGAGCAGCCTCCCCCCCCTGCAATTTGCATTGCCAAAAAACCCCCAACCCAGTTCATTTCAACAGATCTTTTTTTGGTGCTGGGAGCCTGATACAGACTGGAGCCATGGTGTGGGAGGTCAAGGGCTTTTATCCCCATTGGGTATGCTCCCCATCTGGACCAAGTCCCAATGCCTGTAGTTTGCCGCTTTCTCCCTCCCTCCTGCAGCCAGCACAGAACTCAAGTAGGAGGGGGGCCAAAGAGGAGACGTTCAGGGAGCCTGATGGGAAACCTCTGAGGTTTGCATCCATCCAGCCCATGAATCAAAGGGTTCCCCATCTGTCACGAAGCGTTAAGCAGCCCTTCGAGCACACTCAACTCTCAAAAAGGCAAACAGAGTTAATTTAAAAACACACACACATTCCTATACTGCCTCCACCCCTGGAAGATATGGCAATTCCCAGCACCCTGTTTGATTTTCATTGGAAGCCTCTTTGTAGACCTATTTGTTCAATCCTCAGCTCTCTGCTTCTTGCAGAAAAAGGCGCTCAGAGAGAGATATTAAAAACACAGCCGCTCCCACAGCAGGAAAATGTGACGCTGCACCGTTTTGTCCACTTCCAGCCATCTTCTGAAAGATGCACCAATGCCTCTACATGCGGTTGCCCTTCCATTTACTTTTCACAGACGGCAATTCGGCTGGCTGGTCAGAACGGCATTGCATAGTCAATCTCTGTTTCTCTCTGCCTACTGGCCAGGAAGGAAAGGCTTTGCCGGTGGGCAGCATGGCTCTGATCTCATGAGACGGCTTTGGAAGAAGCTGGCTTTCAGATTCAACGGTTGCTTTCTCATCCAGAGAGAGAGAGAGAGAGAGAGAGAGAGAGAGAGAGAGAGACTTAAAAATGTCCTTAGCCAAGACACAGGCTGAACAGGACACAAAGCATATCATTCTGCACTCAAAACCTTGCCTGTTTGTCCATTCCTATGACCATTGGGAAGCACCAACAGACCAGAGAAACAATCCGACACAATCTTCACTTCTTCTGGCCTCTTTTAAAATGAGCAGAATTTGCACATTTATAACAAATGTGGAAAGTTACCGGAGGATTGTGCCTGAGTTTGCCATTGCATCCCATTTGTTAATTTGCAAGATGAGTAGGGGATGCGAATCATCCTTACCTGCTGTTTTCAGAGCTGAGTTCCAGACACTAATGAAGGATTTGCAGCGTAGTTTTAGGAAAACAGGCCCCCGGCCCCACTGCAGTTAATTGAGTGGGTTTGGGTGTCAAACGTCCCGCAGAGGAGAAAATCAGAAGTGAAATGAGGGAGGATTTCAAATCCACCCCGTCTCCTAGCCTTTAACGCTTGACCAGCTTGATGAAACCAAGGCATTGCTTGAAGGCATTGTTCTAAACCCTCCACCTCCTGAGTAACACAGTAAGAGAGCACAAAAGCAGAACAGACTCCCCCATCACTCCTTTTCTGTTCTTTGCAGAACACTGCCAAACCTTCAAATCTCCATGATCCTGATCGTGTTCCCCACTCCCTTTACTTCCTTGTCAGTGCACAGCCAGTGGCGACTTCGCCTCTCTGAAGGCCTGGAGGACACAGACCCTCCCAAGTGCCCGAGAGAGAACTCTTCCCGATTGCAGTGGGAGAACAAACGTCGCCCTGGAATCCACATTCATGATGCATCAAGTCAACAGATCCATCCCGTAACAGTTCCCGCTTGCAGCTAGAAGGGGAGACATCCCTGATATCTGGCTGTGCCAACGAATCGGGCACCGGAAGGCACATTTGTGTGTGTAATGGGGGCGGGGGTGGGTGGGAGCGACGACAACAGATCCAATCTCCCCCCCCCCCCCCAAGCTGTGGCACAGAGGGTCAGGAGGCAGCACTCGGTTCAGGTTGCCCCTCGCCTGGCTGCTCCTCCACTTTCAAAGGCCCGGCATGAGCTGGGGAGCTAAGCAGACACGTTTACGTCCCTGAGAGAAATGGCACTGTGTGGAGCTTCTGGGGGTTTGTCCTCTACCACAGCAGCCAGAGGGTCTGCCATAACAGCTGCCGCATCCATGGCAAGGAGCGGGTTCAGGCCCTGCGTCAAGATCTGCTGAATGGTCTTCCGCAAGTTGGGGTGCAACTGGTTCTGGGTCTGGTAGAAAATGTCCAAGGCAAACGACTTCAGGCTGCCGGTGCAGAGGTCCTCGTACAATGGAATCGTGTACATCCGTGACATCTGCAATACAAATGGGACTCAGTGACCGTGCACAAATAAATATGCATTCTGGTTTAGCGCTAACAAGGAAAACTGATAGATCGGTGGTACTGCATAAGCCAGCCAAAGGACTGGCCTATTATTTATTATTATTATTATTATTATTATTATTATTATTATTATTATTATTATTATTAAAATTTGTATACCACCCTTCATCCAAAGATCACAGGGCAGTTCACAACATAAAAATACAAAATGGAACACAAAATACATAACGAAACAAAAACAAACCAATAACCCTCTCCCACAAAAACATTTTTATTATTGTGCAAACACATTATTCTTGCACCCTAGTAAAAGGAAAAGTACTAGAGAGCACAGAAGCAGATATGTTCTATGCAAATGAGACTATTTTATTATTTTGCTAGTTATGCTGTTTCAAATGTGCCTTTTATATTTGACTTCACAGTTTTGTTTTGAAATGCTTATCATAATTTTTTGGTTAACTTTGCTCTGCTAAAGATGCATTCTGCAGTCGACCTCCTCTGCAGTGTTTTTTAAAAAAATGTTTAGGATAATATTTTAGTTTCCTGTGAATTGTGTTTGAATGTTAATTGTATTTGACTGTATACTTTATATTCAACTTTCTTCAGTAATGTTTTATTCTGAATTGTTTTATTTGCTGTTTTAATGTAGGTTGTAAACTGCTTTGAGATTCCCCCCCCCCTAAAAATATAAAGCAGTATAGAAATGAAATTAATAATAATAATAGAGATTCAAAAGTGAAGATATAAATAGATTGGCTTCTTAAAATCTACTGAAACACCATGAGTTGCATCCAAGATACACTCAGACGTACTGAACTCTAAACAAAATTTTAAAAAATCCTTCCATGCATGCACACTTCTTCAGACCAAACTTAGTTGGTATCTAAGGTGCTATTGGAAGGAATTTTTTTATTTTGTTTCGACTATGGCAGACCAACACAGCTACCTACCTGTAACTGAAATCTAAGTTAGCGATGTCCATTAATTTCATTGAGTCCTCCTTCTTGTTACACCCTCATCTCTTCTCATCTCTTATCCCTCCTCTCTCCTCCTGGGCGATGCTTCTTCGCATGTTTCCCACCCACATCCAAACTTTTCCTCCACCTCTTGATTCCTTCCTCCGTGTAAAGCACCTCCTCCAGATCAGGAAGTCTTGGTTTGGCTCTCAACTTTACACTCGGCAGCCGGCCTTTGGCGAGCCACACTCTCTCAGCATCAGTCCTCTGTCTGCGCTACAGGAAACATAATACTGACCTGCCTAATCTCATCCAGCCCACCACTGAGTTCAGCCACCAGCCACCGACAAACTGCACCACACACCTGATCCACACACTCGGTCAATCAGCAGGAGTTCCAGAGTTGTTTCATGCCCAAATCTCATGCTCCCGAGAGACGCAGGGCGTTTTTAATCTGGAAGTTAGTACCTGGTTTTCCAAGAAGCGCCGGACTTTGTGAAGATCGGGATGGTAGTCGTTGCGGACAATGATCTGCAGCCAGCGGATGCGAATCTCTGCGTTCATGCCGTCCAACTGAGCCGAGTAGCATTCAGACAGCTTCGATATCACCTCTGAAGAGCACATACGGAAACGTTCAGAAATGGAACAAGGAGGCCTGGCAATTCTCCAACCCAGAAGGGCTTCAGATCCTTGAGAAGACTGAATTTGCAAATCTAACCCAACCACACCTTAATGCGAAAAATGCCCCTAGATTTTGGTCTGCCTCTGGCTTGCTCTGAAGTTTGTATGAGCGAAGGCAGCTAACATTCACTGCCATTCACAGCATGGTCGCTTCTGCTCATATGGTGAGATGCTCTGAACAATACTAAGGAGGAAATGAAACTCATAGGGGCATAGGAAGCTGTGGTTGATCGTGCAGGTCCACTGCTCCATATAACTTGATACTGTCTGCACTGGCTGGCAGTGGTTCTTCAGGGTTTCACACAGAGACCTTTCTCAGCTCTACCTGGAGATGCCAAAACCAGACCTGGAATTTTTTTGCATGCAAAACATGGGCTACCCTTCCAAATTGCAATCCTACCCCCAAACTAGCTACAGGCATGCTGATACCCGGGGTGAGAGTAACAGTTAGACCGGATCTTTGTAATTTATAAAAATACATGCTTTTGCTGTCTCTAGAGAATCCACAGCTGTGAAACACTGGCCAATTTTTTTCTCCAAATGGATGTGGCGAGATGCAGCGTCTTGCGACCATCTCTTTTGCTTAGGAGTTTGCAGTGTTTCCTTACTGGCTAATAAGCCACCTGGCTGTCGAGTCTATTACGGATAACTCTGGAAGACCTGAATATTTATTATCTGGTTATTGAATTTCTATACCGCTTAATATATTAAAAGTATCTCTAAGCGGTGTACGAAGAGCTTAAACAACAACAGATGACTTAAATATTACACAAATACAGTGTTACATATTAGAATGTTACATTAATACAAAGTTACATTTGTGTGTGTGTGTGCGCGCGCGCACACCGCATTCTTTGCTCTATAAGACGCACCAGACCATAAGACGCACTTAGTTTTTGGAGGAGGAAAACAAATTAAAAAAATATTCTGAATCCCAGAAGCCAGAACAGCAAGAGGGATCTGGCTTCTGGGATAACCTCTTGCTGTCCTGGTTTATGGGATAGCCTCTCCAGGGAAGTGGGATGAAGGCTCCCCCTGCCTGGAAGAGGCTGCGCGCGGCTAAGGCAGAAGCCAGGACAGCAAACGGGATCGCCTGGCTTATGGAATAGCTGCGCGAAGCCTCTTCCAGGCAGCGGGAGGAAGGCTCCCCCAAGAGCCGCGCTCCCTTTAAAAAGCCCCCAAGAGCTGAACACACGCTCCACGCGGCTCTTTAAAGGGAGCTGCATTCGCTCCATAAGACGCACACACATTTCCCCTTACTTTTTAGGAGGGGGGGGGGGGAGTGCATCTTATAGAGCAAAAAATACAGTGTGTGTGTGTGTGTGTGTGTGTGTGTGTGTGTGTATGATCAATTCATTTTCCTTCTGACACACCCACCTCCTCAGCCTCCGGGTTCTCACCCAGGGCCCAGACAAACACTCAGCAAGCCCACAAAAGTCTCACAACAAGAAGAGTTCCTGGAAACAGCAGACATCACCCGTGTCTCCCATTCTTTATCGGAAGGCACAAGGCATGTGATACGTCCTCAGGCTGCCCACAGCTGTGTCCCATTCAGCTGTACTCACCACACCCAGTTTCAAGTACAGCAGGTTTGTCAAGTTTCCCAGGGGGTCCTGTCCTCTCCTCCTCCAGCTCCATACTACGGGCTGGTCACTCATGCTCCCATTTTACACTTAGGGCTGTCTCCCATACAAACCTTTTACTGAGCTACGTAGGGACTCAGATGCTCACCTGCCAGCTCAACGAAACTCACCTTCAGGCAGCGGAGAACCGTCCAGCAGCCTGTCAAGGAAGAGCACGGTCTGGAACGTCCGCCATTCTGCGATATCAACGCTGCCAGCAGCAGCCACAGCATCCAGAGGCTCTGTAGTCCAGAGGCTGAAGAGCGTCTCCACGGGGCAGGTCAGACTGGATCCCTGAGATAAGTCTGGCTCAATTAAAGGAGGACCCGTCGCATTGAGCCAGCGTTCAAACTCTAGTCCTGCAACAGACACACAAACCAGAATCAAACAGGGAGCGGCCTGCACTTCTTTTCTGTCAGGCTTCTGTGAGCACTTGCAGCTATGTTATACTGGATCAGGCTGGTGGCAGAACACTATCTGAACTGGTTGGCAGTAGTCCTTCAGCATCTCAGGCACAAATATTTCTTCGGTCCTGTCCCTGGGGATGTTTTTCGCTCGTGATACCAGTATACCATTCAGCAGTGGATGGTACTCACTAGAAAAGCTATGGACTCTCCTTCATTGGAGGTTTTAAGCCAAGGTTGGATGGCCATCTGTCTTGGACCCCTTAGTTGAGATTCTTGCATCGCAGGGGGTTGGACTAGATGTTCCTTGGGGTACCTTCCAACTCTACTGAAGGAATGATTGCCAGACGTGGAGTACACTTCCACCCGCAGACAAGGCCACAGCTGTCTGAACATCATGTCCTCTATCTAACTTTTGATCTCTTAGTAGTCTGCCGTGCCCTGTCTGTGACCTTTGTCTCCTTTGTCATACCTGTGCAAGGGGGAACTGATGCGGTGGAAACAGGTGCCAAAATAACTTTGTACCACCCAACGATCTCAGGACTGTAAGATGTGTAAAGGTCACAGTCCAAAATGTATCTGACTGGTTTTGCATATTGTGCTAATAAAAGGAGCCTCCACAGAGCTAGCCAGCAGCTTGTCTTGGAGCATGCTTGCCAGAGTGCTTCTGCACAGCTCACCTGCAATACCAACTCCCACCTCATGCCTTCACTTCACTCTATGATTCTGTGATTCTATGAAACTGGGACCTTCAGAAGGCAAGACATGTGCTCCACAACAAAGTAAAGCAAAGCATGGGTCCCAAGTGTACAGACCATGTGCCAAGGCAATCTTAATCTCCAATATCACAAAACAATCATACCTCTCCCTTCTCCCCACTCCAAGCCCTACTCAGATAATACCATGAAATAACACTATTATTGTTTACACTGCAGTCCTTGGATATGACACAGCTTGGGGTCAGGAATCCTAGCAGATCATCTGCCCCAGTACAGATCACGCCAAGCTTTTAAGATCTTCCAAGGAGACCCTGCAGGTCAGTTCATGACCATTATTATTATTATTAACATTTCTATACCACCCTTCCATCTGTAGGTTTCAGGACAGTTCACAACATTAAATGCAAGATAAAAAAATACAGAAAATATATAATAAAAAAGAACAGACCAATAACCTACTTCCCTTCCCACAAAAACATTTAAAAGGGTATCATATGTTAATCAGCCCAAGGCCCGGTTGAAGAGGAATGTTTTTGCCTAGTGCCTAAAGGTATATAACGAAGGCACCAGGTAAGGCTCCCTGGGGAAAGCATTCCACAAACGGGCAGCCACTACAGAAAATGGTTTGTCACCACATGGCAATGCAGAAGTGGATCTTCTTGATGAGAGCAATAGCCTGTGATATCCCCTTCCTTGAGTAACCGGTGAGGTGGAGACTGCAATGAACTTTAAATGCTGCTTGAAAACTCTTGTGTTTACCCAAGCTTCCCTGGACTCTGACTCTTAACTTTTTAATTTTCTGTTTGTACAATGCTCAGTTTGTGACATGTTTGGCTGTATCCAACAAAGAAGGTCCAGTGAAATTAATGAACCTCAGTCAGTCACATCCATTATTTCCAATGGGTTTATTCGGAATAGGGCTGACATTGGATACAACTCCTTTTAATATAGAAGAAGAAGAAGAAGAGTTTGGATTTGATATCCCGCTTTATCACTACCCGAAGGAGTCTCAAAGCAGCTAACATTCTCCTTTCCCTTCCTCCCCCACAACAAACACTCTGTGAGGTGAGTGGGGCTGAGAGACTTCAGAGAAGTGTGACTGGCCCAAGGTCACCCAGCAGCTGCATGTGGAGGAGCGGGGACGCGAACCCGGTTCCCCAGATTACAAATCTACCACTCTTAACCACTACACCACACTGGCTCTCAGATTTTAGCAATGGATCAGAATGGTAGATGGAATATATCTGGTAAGGCTTGGGCTGGATATAGAAGGTTTTTAAATATGACCCAGGGCTACGATGATTCAATGAGCAGGTGACCTACAGGGAATATCTGGGGAGATGCACACGAAAGGATTGGACTTGCATGGTCTTATGCTGGACCACTTTGAAGAATTGCAGGCATCCTTGCCAAAACAAGCTAACAGTGGAGGCTGGCATTCCAGTTAACCACATGTGCTTTGACGGGGAAAGTAGATGCACACCAGATAAGCCTGGTTTTCCACGCAATCTGCATGTGGCTTCATATTGTTGCTCTGAGCAGTTTCTATTTCTCTGAGACACGACCCCACAGCTTTGCACAAATCTGTGGGTTGTTTAAAACACAACCCTAACAAGTAGCAGGGTGTCAAAGGCTGTTGAGCAGGGAGTGGCAGGCAGTTCCACAGGCTCAGGAGGGCCTTCAAGGAATTTTGCAGTAGTTTAACATGCCTGCTCAGATGGAGGAGCCAAGTGCACCCTCGCTTGCTTCTGGGATCACCTCCACCTTAGGAAGAGTACATACCCTAGAAGACAGGCTAGAAATCCACCACATAAAATCCACAAAATGTTAAGACAGGTGCCGTCTCTACTGAAGACCTTCACCATTCAACAAGCCTTTTAAGTGGAGTTGTTGTTATTATTATTATTATTATTATTATTATTATTATTATTATTATTATTATCATCATCATCATCATCATCATCATAATATGTATCTGTATTAGATCTGAACTGTTTTTACATATGAAACTGTCTTATGCATGTCTTCATCGCTGATGCTTTCACTTTATGAAGCAATTCATAAATGGAATTAAATAAACAAGCGACATAATTCTGTCGAGCCTGGTTTTCTTTCTTTCTTCTCCTCAGCACCTTTGAGAGACGATATTCATGATGGAGATTTCTTTCTGCTGGCAGGCACAACACTAACCAGTCAGAGAGGGGAAGGAGGACAGGGGCAAACTCTTGAAACTGCAGATGGGAGCCCATGGAAAATATATAGCTTAAAACCGAGCAGCAATTAAATTAAATACAAATACAAGCCACCCAGCTCTTCACATGTCTTTGCTGCAGGCCACACCCTGTTAAATACTTCCCTTTTCTCCTCCCAGCTCTAAGTGGTGTGAACTTAGAACAGCAACAGCATGAATTATATTCAGATTCCAGTATCAGTGATGAGTCAGCCATCGAAAGCAATTCACAGTTGTGACTTCCTTGAACCCAGCCCCTGCCTTCTCCTCCTTTGCTACGAATTGCAACCTACAGATTTAGCTTAAGCTGCAACAGTGCAAGAAACAGTTGAATCATTGGCAGGCCAGAGGGGACAGCTCTTTGCTGCTTCTCATAGAATCATATAATTGGAAGAGACCTTCCATCAACCCCCTGCAATGCAGGAATCGCAACCAAAGCACCCAGGACAGGTGGCTAGCCAAGTTTCCAATGAAGGAGAGTCCACCACCTTCCAAGGAAATCTGCTCCACTGTTGAACAGCTCTTACCTACGGGACCCTCGTACCTATGGGACCGCCTTTCCTGGTATGTCCCACGGAGGACCTTATGGTCTTCAAACAAAAACATCTAGAGGTCCCGGGCCACAGAGAGGTTAGGCTGGCCTCAACCAGAGCCAGGGCTTTTTCGGCTGTGGCCCCGATCTGGTAGAACGCTCTGTCACAAGAGACTATCCCCCTGTGGGACTTGACATTTCCCGCAGGGCCTGCAAGACGGAGCTGTTCCACCAGGCCTTTGGCCAAGGCACAGCCTGACCCCCTCCTTTGGTAATCCTCATAGAACTCTAGCCCAATGGTTGCCATAATTTGATTTTGAATTGATTTTAGAATGAATTGATTTTAGAATGATGTGTTACTTTTATTGCTGTTAGCCGCTCTGAGCCCGTCTTTGGCTGGGGAGGGCGGGATATAAATAATAATAATAATAATAATAATAATAATAATAATAATAATAATTACAGACAACAAGTTTCTTCCTGATGTTCTTGTAACTTGAAGCCATTGGTTCAAGTCCTACCCTCTGGAACAACATTAAGCAAGCTTGCTGCATCTTCCATATGGCAGCCCTTCAGATATTTGAAGATGGCTCTCATATCTCCTCTCAGTCTCCTCTTTTCCAGGCTAAACACCCCCAGCTCCTTCAACCTTTCTTCATCAGGCTTGGTTTCCAGACCCTTGGTTTCTCCCATCCCATCCCACCCTCTTTACCACCTGACTGCCAAAGAGGCCCACACAAAGCACCACGACTGCGGAGCCGTCCCCTCTCTCTGTCCCTGTCTGAATGGCACAACAGCTGCTGCACTGCACACCCACGGAATGAAGGCGATGCTAGTGCAGAAGCTCACAGGGTCATTTATTCTCACCGTGCTTTAATGAAAGCAAAATCAGCCAATGTGTTCTTCTCTACCTGTTCTGCTCTCAATGCATTGTTCTTTCAGTTCTGGAAAGAAAGCCAGGAAGGAATCCAAGAGATCTTGGGCCACCACACTAGTGAACTTGTACTTCTCGATGTAGGCCTGGAAGAGAGCCGGGAGAATGGGTCAAGGAGTTGGCAAGTTTCAGGGGAAAGAGAAAGACAGTTAAGTAGCAAAATCATCTATATAACAGGGAAGGAAGGGCAATAACAGAGAAGGCAAAGGGAGATGGAACAAGCATGCAGAGGAAAAAATGAAATGAAACAGGTAAGGAAAGTCTGTTTCCCACAGGAGACTGCATAGGGGAGAGAGAGAGAGAGAGAGAGAGAGAGAGAGAGAGAGAGAGAGAGAGAGAAAGAAAGAAAGAAAGAAAGAAAGAAAGAAAGAAAGAAAGAAAGAAAGAAAGAAAGAACTTATGTAAACCAACATTGTTGACCCACATTACCACTAACACCCCAAATCATGAAACTCCTTCCTCCTAAAGATTCACTAAAGGACATTCATCTGCCACAAGAACTTCCTTTAATTTATTTGGCACTTCAATCCTTTAGGAAGGCCAGGCTGAATGCAGAAATAAAATATATAATGCTCCAGAAAGTTGTTGGTAATTGGAGAGCAGGGGTGCAAATGGCAGCATCTCTTGGCGTACACAAACACAAGACTCAGGCTAATCGCAGAACGAGTCAGAAGCCACGCCTGAGAAAACCAGTGGAGATTTATCTAGCATACATTGCCATGTTAGCCGCTTAGATCAGAACAGTATGCCCTGCTTTTCTATTAAAAAATCACTCAGAGCAGCTTACAGAGAAAAACAAAAATACAATATAAGGATACTAAAATGAAACAATCAATCTATTAATATTAAGAACAACAGTAATATATATCCCCGTTCCTGCTCCTCTTGCTGCATCCAGCCCAGCAGTTTCTGGAGCTCTGACTCAGGACCCCTTAAGTATTGCCTCACTTTACACCAGCACCAGCCTCTATGTTCTAACTGCTGCTTACTTGATCTCTTCCTTAACACTTGTGGGGATGGGGGGACAAGCAGTGAAAGCGAGGTCTCTGGCAACGTGTAGGCCACATTCTCAAGATGGGTGTTTGCCATGAAACCCTTTCTATCATGTCTTCCTACTCCACTACCTCCCAACTCATTGCTTTGACCGGTCTTGAAAGACCTACACGGGCTCCCAGTACGTTTCCGAGCACAATTCAAAGTGTTGGTGCTGACCTTTAAAGCCCTAAACAGCCTCAGCCCAGTATACCTGAAGGAGCGTCTCCATCCCCATCGTTCTGCCCAGACACTGAGGTCCAGTGCCGAGGGCCTTCTGGCGGTTCCCTCGCTGCGAGAAGCCAAGTTACAGGGAACCAGGCAAAGGGCCTTCTCGGTAATGGCACCCACCCTGTGGAACGCCCTCCTACCAGATGTCAAAGAGAAAAACAACTACCAGACTTTTAGAAGACATCTGAAGGCAGCCCTGTTTAGGGAAGCCTTTAATGTTTAATAGACTATTGTATTTTATTATTTTGTTGGAAGCAGCCCAGAGTGGCTGGGGAAACCCAGCCAAATGGGTGGGGTATAAATAATAAATTATTATTATTATTATTATTATTATTATTATTATTATTATTATTATTATTGACTGAGTTGTTTTAACTGGGACCCTTTGCTGATCTATTTCACTGAGCGGTCTCCTGCAGAGGTATCCTCATCTAGCAAACAGCTATTTTCAAGCCCTTGCTTAAAGCATGCCATACTGCCTCTCCTCCTCCTTTTCTAAATTTGACATCCCTCTCTTTCTCATGGGTGTCTCAAAGGGAAATGCATACAGGCAAGAGTCTCACATACATGCACACGGACACACCCCGCCTCTGAAACCCAAGTTACTAACTCGAAGGAAGGCATCAAAGCGTGCTGGGTCTCCACAGAGCTGAGACAGGTAGTAAACAAAGCAGTAACCTTTCTCGTACGTGAAGAGGTTCATCAGATTGCTAGGATTCACACCTGTAAGACCGAGGGATGGGGGATAGGCAAGGGGAGGGGAGGAGAGAGAGAGAGAGAGAACACAGTAGTATCTTGGTAAAGCTGCAAGCAAAAATGCCACCAGAAGGTTCCTTGGTCCACAGCTTTTTTCCCTCCTCCTCCAATTACGGCTTTTAATGACTTATTTATACAGCTTCATCAGTGTCGATGGTGCAAAACATGAAACAGGCACCTGCAACCCCACCTGCCAAGAGTTTGCAATCTAGAGGAGAAAATGAAGAAGGCAAGAGGGAGGGGGGGATGAATCTGTGGTCACAGCCACACTTCTTCAACCACACATTCGGCTGATTAGGATTCTATGGCTTTAAAAATTTGTTTTTTGGGGGGGGTATTGGCTTGTTTTTATTATGTATTTTATATTCTCATTTTCTGTTTTTCTTCTATGAACCACCCTGGGATCTTGGAAAGGAAAGGAAATCAGGAAGACCAACATTTCAATAAGGAATGGGGAAAATTTACAATTTATCTTTTAAAACATTGTAAACAGTTAAAATTGTTAGTAGGATTGGAATAACACTTGTAGTTTAATGGTGAATTTTGGACACAATGGAGAGGTAAAAGATTTGGATTATTCTAAAAGATGCAGGAGGAAATCAACAATAAGACCCACAAATCACCAATAGGACCCACAAAGGGAGATTATTTGGAATCTTGTTTCTATGTTGTATGTTGGATATGTCACTGTAAAATTTTGATCTGAAAAACCCCCACAAATAAATAAATTTATAAAAAGGAAAGGGAAGGAAAATAAAAATGAAAATAAAATAGAACCCTTGTACCACTTTCATAGTTTCCTCTAGAGGATCTTGGGTACTGCAGTTTGTTAAGGTTCTCCTAAGAATTCTCAGCACTCTTTACAAACTACAGTGGTACCTCAGGTTAAGTACTTAATTCGTTCTGGAGGTCCGTACTTAACCTGAAACTGTTCTTAACCTGAAACTTTAGCTAATGGGGCCTCCTGCTGCTGCTGCGCTGCTGGAGCACGATTTCTGTTCTCAACCTGAAGCAAAGTTCTTAACCTGAAACACTATTTCTGGGTTAGCGAGGTCTGTAACCTGAAGCGTATGTAACCTGAGGAACCACTGTACAGTTTCCGGGGTCACTTGGGAGAAGCCAGAGCTGTGAAAGTGGCGTAAGAGTGCTTCCTGGAGGAAGCACATGAAGAAGGGCCTCAGATGGTATCACAGGGTCTGGGTTGGTTCATATGGGGAGAGGCAGTCCTTGAGGTATTACCATCAAGTAATCTAGCAGTTAGGCCTTATGTAATCTCCTGGGGTTCTTACAGTACAATCCTACAGAGTTCAATGGGGCTTAGGCTTACTGTCAGGCAGTGAGCACAATTCAAAGTGTTGGTGTTGACCTTTAAAGCCCTAAACGGCCTCGGCCCAGCATACCTGAAGGAGCGTCTCCACCCCCATCATTCTGCCCAGACGCTGAAGTCCAGTGCTGAGGGCCTTCTGGCGGTTCTCTCACTGCAAGAAGCAAAGCTACAGGGAACCAGGCAGAGGGCCTTCTCGGTAGTGGCACCCACCCTGTGGAACGCCCTTCCATCAGATGTCAAAGAGATAAACAACTACCGTATTTTTCGCTCTATAAGACACACTTTTTCCCTCCTAAAAAGTAAGAGGAAATGTCTGTGCATCTTATGAAGCGAATGCAGGCTGCGCAGCTATCCCAGAAGCCAGAACAGCGAGAGGGATTGCTGCTGTCACTGCACAGCGATCCCTCTTGCAGTTCTGGCTTCTGAGATTCAGAATATTTTTTTTCGTGTTTTCCTACTCCAAAAACTAGGTGTGTCTTATGGTCTGGTGTGTCTTATGGAGCGAAAAATATGGTACCTGACATTTAGAAGACATCTGAAGACAGCCCTGTTCAGGGAAGGTTTTAATGTGTGACATTTTGATGTATTTTTAATCCTTGTTGGAAGCCGCCCAGAGTGGCTGGGAAAACCCAGCCAGATGGGCTGGGTACAAATAATAAATTATTACTATTAGTAGTAAGGATTGCAGCCTTATAGACCCTTCTGTAGTCAAAGAATGTAAAGAAGCAGCGAGATGAGAGAAAGAAGGGAACCCGACAATGCAGGGGCGTGTTGCGGGGCTGAAATCCAAAATACCCACCTCCGTACTTCATTGTGAAAGCTCGTTGCCTGCCCCCTAATTTAGAGCAGCATTTTGGTAACAAACAACTTCCACTGTGCTGTGATATTTCATGCTTGGCCTCTCTCTGCGACACTGAATTTGCTTTGTGGAACTGACCCAAGATGCAGCCACCTATTTCAGGCTTCAAGGGGTGGAGGGGTGGGATGAGATTACAGTCAAGATAGCAGAAGCTCATGCATAACAGGAAGCCAGAGGTGGGCAAGGTGAGCAGGCCTTTTTTATAAAAGCCGAGACCCAGCCGGCTAATCTCAACACAGGACATACCTGGCTCCAGCTTGACCTGAAGCTTGCTAACAGGGTTGTCCTCCCCAAGGAGCTTCATCTGCCTGTGGAGGGCATCAAGGCGGAAGGCAGTCTCCAGGCACGTAAAGGCAGCGCCTGCACATGAAAACAAAATGTATTGGTGCCTGAAGCCTGCAGCCAAAAATCTGGCTGTGCATTTCAAATATACATATGGACTTCAGCTTCCCTTCCCATTGCAGCTCCTAGCCACCTCTTTTCTCTGATCATTCTCTCTCCCAGTCCCTCCGGCCCTCACACACACCTCTCGTGGCCTTCTGCCTTTGCCTTCCCTCCTCTGGACCGCTTCCAGTTCCAAACCCCATTCCTAACATCCCTGTGACCCTCCCTATTAGGCCTGCTCTCTTCACAGGGCCTCACCATTCTGACCCAGTCCTTGCCAGCATCTGAACAGCTCACCCACTGGCAGACTGTCCCCACCCTTCTGTGACATCATGGAAGGCCACCCAAACACTACAAGAAGCTACATTGCCAAATTGCAAAAGCCCTCAATCTTGGCATTATAATTAAGATTCAGGGGAAGTAATTAGTTCATTCAGTGTTACAACAATTTTACAGAGAAGGGGTGGGCACACTTCAGGTTTGTGGCATCTGCTTCCTCTGTTTTTGACTAAAACCTCAAGGGAACCCAACTGGAGCCAACTGCAAAATAGTAGGTAGGATATAGACTTGGAATTGGTGCAAGGTGCCTCTGAGCACACGCTTAGCCCAGGAATTTATATCCAGAACCGGATCTGAGCTCATAGTCCTTCCACACAAAAATCCGCTCCTGGTTTCCCCCCCCCCCCCAAAGCTTTCTTTAGTTCAGCAGCTTAATTTAGAGAATTCTGATCTACTGCAGATTGTCCAGACATCTACCAGTTGATTGCAATCAATCTTCTGCCCACAACTGCTGTGAGGTAGGTCACTGCTTCGGGAACTGGTGAAATGAAGGCCAAGAGCAAGCAGCTAATCTGAGATAAATGACCAGGTTGAAATCCTGGGCTTCCCAAGAAACGCCCAGTGTTCAGCAGAAGAGATGGCACAGGATCTCAAGGAAGCAGGTGATGGAATGGTGTAAACTTTAGGGGTGTCACCCTAAAGGCAATTTTAAATCAAGTTATGTGACAGCTGCTACCACCCACATGTTGAGCTTTTCAAGTGCATCACATAAACTGGGACATTTTCTGCATGGAACTGGAAACCTTTTTGTGTATCAGTTAACCAAGAATCAAGCCGCAACCCACAATTCATCGACTCCAGAGTAGTCTCATTAAAATTCAGTTGTTTCCATTTCAGTGGTCCAATCTCTCCTCTGATTTCCTATCTTATTTGTCTTCAGAGGTCAAGGTTGGGTATGATTAAAAGACTGTGAGAGCAGAATTCTTGGTTTGGTACATATAAATAGATGGAGGGGGGGTTTGCTTGATGCTACTGTTACATGTGTGCTAATGTACCATTTGATTAAACAGAAAGAAAAAAGGTTAACAGCAATTGTGAGATGATACAGGATTGCAGGACTCTGCAACCTGACTACCCTTCTAGAATTAACATACTGAGACAAAATACTGAAGCAACTTTTTTTAAAGCTAGTTCTGGACTACTTAAGCTTCTCTCTTCTTGCCCTTGGGATACTGCTTAAACAGCCCTCGCGTTAACTGTAAGGTTGTTATTGCACTTCGCCAGATCTTAACCTATTATAGTATTTTTAAGAATGGATTCCAAATGTCACTGAATTTGTCCATGACAAGTCTGCGTTTATCTGCAAGTTGTTCATACGTTGCAAGTTTGTGTAAGTCTTCAATCCAATCGTAGAAGGGAATTAGGGCTACTCTTGAGGCGGGATCTAAAACCCACTTCAAATAATGGTTTCAGATCTTGATTAAATAATGATGGCTTTCACCAAAGGACAGACAAACTGCTTTACAGACGTGGGGAGACGAAGGGGAAATTTGCTCCCAGGAGGGGAGGAGCCGTGGGGAGGTATCTTGAGCCTGGCTTCCAATTTGTTGAGAACGGTTATTTGGGAAGTATCAGGAGCTCCAAGAGATCTAGAGCGTCAGGATTGCAGCTCCCTGGTGCTGGGTTAGGAACTGTAGATGCTATTAAGAATGGCAGCTCTTGAGGGCCTTTGCTAATGGCGCCCAGGTTGCTGAAACAAGCTCTTCTTTTCAAACGATGTAAACAAGGTCACGGAAGCGCCACCTACCCTGCCGCTTACCATAGGTCTCAGTGGTGATCCGGCGCTGAGCATAAGTGGCCAGCCCCTCGCTCAGCCACATCTCTTCCCACGTGGCATTGGTGACGGCGTTGCCAAACCAGCTGTGGGCCACTTCGTGGATGACGTCGATGATGAGGAATTCGTCGCTCTCCAGGATGGAAGAGATTATGAAGGTGAGGCAGGGGTTCTCCATGGCGACAATGGGGAAAGAGGGAGGAAGGAAAACGATGTCGTACCTGGAAGGGACAAGGAGGGGGCGGGGAGGACACAGGTCACTCTCAGGACCTTGGAGCCATAATTATCACAATTGTGTGGAAATGCATGGAGGAGTCCCCCTTCCCAGCAGTGGAAGAATTTGGGCTCTCAAATTTCAGCAGTGCCCTGTGAGATGCTAAAATTTGGTGCCCCTCACCTCTCAAGCTCTGTTCTAAAGCATTGTTTTGGCGCCCCAGTGCGACCCCATCAATCACGCCACCCTAAAACTGCCTGTCTCTCCCAGCCCATCTGTGCACTCTGGGTGCGGTGGGAGGAGCACTGCCATTTAAGCGGTAGGGTTGGCTGTATGTTACACATCCACCACTTCTCAGAGAAGCTGAGAGTGGCAAACCTGAGATTTTCCCATGTTATGGGGTAGATTAAGACAGGGACTGGCTTTGTGCAGGGACTCAAGCCCCGTAACACACTGCACAAAATCAGTTCTGGAGTTCCTTTATAACGCCACACAATCCAATGGACTAGCCCCTTATTTATCACAGTCTTTCTACTTGCAGTAGGAGAATGAAAGAATAATGCAGCTCTTCACAGCTACGGCAATGCCTCCCCTCCCACATTCACCTGCCACAATTTAAGAAGGATGTTGACAAGCTGGAACGTGTGCAAAGGAGGGCAACCCAGATGATCAAGGGTCTGGAAACCAAGCCTGATGAGCAACAGTTGAGGGAATTGGGTATGTTTAGCTTGGTAAATAGGGGAGACTGGGAGGAGACAGGATAGCCATCTTCAAATAGCTGAACGGCTGTCGCATGGAAGATGGAGAAAACTTGTTTTCTGCTGCGCTGGATGGTAGGACCCGAACCAATGGATTCAAGTTACAAGTAAGGAGATTCCGACTAAACATCAGGAAGAAATTTCTGGCAGTAAGAGCTTTTCAACAATGGAATGGACTCCTTCAGAAAGTGGTGAGCTCTCCCCCTTTGGAGATTTTTAAGCAGAGATTGGGTGGCCGTCTGTCATGGCTGCTTTCATTGAGATTCCTGCATTGCAGGGGGCTGGACTAGATGACCCTCAGGGTCCCTTCCACCTCTATAATTCTATGACTCCATGAAGAGCCTTGAACAATTGTTGTATTCTTGACTGAGGGAGGCTCATTATAACCATTTGAAAAACCACCATTTAAAAGTCTAACATTTCACCCATTAGCTCTGGATTCTGATCCTTTTGCACTCTGTGTCAGAATGAGCCAGACTTTATATTATTCCAAGTTTTCTGTGCAAGTAAACAGCGTGCTCACAATTTGCCAAAGCACCCTTAACTTCAGAATAAAACCCTTCCGGATGAGGCACCCATTGGATACCTGATACCATTCTTGGTACCCAAGAGGTGCGGGTGGCAGGGTAGAAAAGAGGCCCTTGAAACTCCTGAATCACTGCCTCTACAGATACCTTCAATTTTATTCCAAAAGCGTGAATGCACCAAACCTACCTTCCCCATATATAGGGCCCATAGAGGCTCTCTGCAGCACTGAGCCAGCGCTCAACCCGACCCGAGAGTTTGCTGATAGCTGTTGACAGCAGGCATGGTTCCGCCCACACTTTGCTCCTGTTACAAAGACAGCAACAGTCAACTCACTGACTTCATGCTGGTTCCGCCATTTATATCATTCACTAGTGATTTTGGATCCCTGTTACGAAACCTAAAATACAGACAATTTGCAGACAATTTCAAGGTCTAAGACAGGAGCTGTCAACCTGGTCCCTACCACCCAATAGTGGGCATTTCAGGATTCTAGGTGGGCAGTAGGGGGTTCTACAGCACAAGCTGAATCCTCCTTCCATCGAGCACTGGTGGGCGGTAAGGAAATTTTACCATCAAGAAAGATGCATTAGTGGGTGGTAGGATAAAAAGATTGACTACCCCTGGTCTAAGTAAAGTTCCTGACTGATGATTAGGCAAAAGCCACAAATATTTTCCTGGATATGGAGATGCCACACTGTGTGGCAGGTGTCTTGCGGCACAACCAGTCAGCAGTGTTCAAGCTGCACAGGTCTGATCTACCTGCAGTGTCCCATGTCACCAGGAGCAGCTTTTCCTGATCCATCTGGCTCGATGGCTTCCAAGCACAAGCCTTGCATTTGCGCATTAGCCTGGTTGCCGCAGGTGAGCAAGGATTCTGTGCAGGCGAGCAAGCGGGCTGGTGGAGGAGGCATAGATTGCTCCAGCCTTCCTCGATCAGTGCACTTCCTCCACCACCAGCATGGAAATGCAACAGGCCAGAGGAAGGCACCTGGATCACTCTATCCCTTCTCCATCACTCTGCTTAGTGGGAAGCAGTTTTCTACTCTTCCACCACCAGCACAAAAATGCAGGCTAGTAGACAAACAATGAAAACATACAGGCTAATGAACTTTGTGGGCACATTTGAAAGGCTGCTAAAGCAGCTCCTCACAACGAGCACAGCTCAGGCAGACAAAAGTAGCTTACCTAGGACCAATGTCTGCAGGTACAAGGTCCCCTGCCACCAGTGCCACAAGGTAAGCAGGAATTGGGTATTCCATGTAGAACTGATAGGTGCCCTCTTCTTCCTCATAGGTGCTTTGGGTAGCACTCATCAACACTTGCATACCTGCAGGAGCCTGGGAAACAAGCAACGGGCTGTCAGGATGCTCTACGGGCCAAGGAGACTAAGAGCTGGTTTGCACAACACTCAGTCGCCTAGTCTGCACATCCCAGCAAGCTAAACTGTGGCTCACTGTGTGCAAACATGCAGAGTCCTGGAGAGGAGCAAGCAGCCACTTTGCTCTTCCCTGGTCCTTTTTGTTTTTCTTGTGCTGCGCTGAGCTAAGCCAAGGTCTGACTTGGCATGACATCCAAGCACAAGAAGGGCTGTAACTCAGGGGCAGAGCATCTGTTTTGCCTGCACAAGATCCCAGATTCAATCCTTGGCGGCTCCAGGTAAGGCTGGGGAAGGCTCCCTGTTTAAACCCTGGAGAGTCGCTGCCAGCCTGTGTTGACAATACTGAGCTAGATAAACAAGGCAGCTCCCCTTGTTCCTATGGGGTGAGGCTCGCTCCTCTCTAACCACAAACTGTAGCAAAGGTTTTTTTCTTGACCAGTGCTTGCAGTTGGTAAGGAGAGAGTTTAGCTACAAGTCTGGGTTTGGACAACAGGCTAAGCCAAACCTGGGCTTAGTTCAGCCCAGTGCAGAAGCAAAACCAAAAAAAAGAGTGGGGAGCAGCTGTGAGTTCTTCTCTGGGAACTCACATCTTCACCGCTGTTTGGTGACATGCAAACCAGGCAAATGTGCACTAAAAAAAAATAGAAACTGCCCATGCAATCCAAATTCCTAAGATAAAAGGAACTCTATATAAACTGTGAAAAATGAGAAGATTTCCATAATTTATCCAAGTCTGCATAACTTTTTGTTGCTCTGCTAGTCACTGGTAGGTGAAAAGAGCAGTAAAGGGCACTAAAGCCCCAGCTCCTACCATTGGGAAATCCTTCCTGCCAACCCTCTGGCATCTGAGATAACAACAACAAGAGATTAGACAGTCGGACAGCTTTTTTCTAGGAAGGATATTCAAGAGGTGTGAGCAATATCAGTTGAAGCAAGATGTCTCTGCCCTAGCCTGGGGTGAGAAGAAGGGGAGATTGTGATCCACTAATATACCAACTAGCCAGTTTCTCATGGACCAGTATTGTCAGCCTTTCAAAAAGGATGCTGAATCAGACTTCAATTTGAATGTCAGGCAGCTACATTTGTGAGCCAGCGTTAATACTCAAAAGCATTTAACGCAAATTAGGTATGCCTTAAGAGAACATCAGTGTGTACTCTTACTTTTTAAAATTAAAAGCACACCCATGGAACGCAGGGGTTTTAGTAATAAGCAAAACAAAAAAGCAATCCTGCACAAGTCTGAAGTCAGCTCAGCCTAATCCTCCAACCACTTGAGTGAACAAGGAGACACAGATCAAAGTCTCTTGTGCTGATCGAAATGGATCAAGAGGTATAAAAGTCAGTGGCTCATGGTGATGTTTATTTCAGAGTCCAACTCCTGAACAAACCAGAGTTCTTTGGGAAGGGGGGGATGCTTAGAACCTGACTGCCTACCTGCACATGGCCTTCTGGCAATAGACCCAGCAGATAAAGAAAAAGTTGTTAGCCAAACACCCATCCCAAAAGTATTAATATGGTATAAGGGAAAGCACCAAACTTTTCCCCCGAACAGGTCTGTTCAGACAGATCCCAACATTTCACAGAGCACAGCAACCTGAACAACTGTTTCTCCTCCCTAAGGAATCAGTGGTTTGTTACAGGCTTCCTCCTACCTTGACAATGGCGGAGTAAGTACATTTCACAGCTGGCGTGTCAAAACAGGGGAAGAAGGAGCGGTTGCACACGGAATGGCCTTGCGTGAAGACAAATGGCTTGGCGTTGCCGTAGGTCAGCTCAGGATCCAGCCACCAGATCTAATGGAAGCAACAAGAAGGAATGTGTGAGAAATGACAGTAATAAAACCAACGGCCCTAAGGGAGCAGAGAGTATTTTTTAAAAGAGTGAGACGAGTTTCATTTTATTAAACTGCACACATCACTCATGAGGGAAGAGGAGAGGGAGGCAGACAAGCCCTGTGTCTGTCCATGAGTAAGCCAAACTGCGTCCTTTTCCACCAACATTGGCACAACCGTAGTGGAGGACCAACCAAATGCCCTGTATGAAAGTGAACCAGGAGAGGCAGGCAAAGAAACCATCACAGTTTATCCATGTTGAAAGCTGTCTAATTGTTAATAGTTAATTACTTAGCCAGTCCGTACCACTACTACTTAACACACCAGAAGGTATGGCTCCTCCCAGACATACTTCACCACCACTTCAGGTCACCAATTCTTTGCTCTACCAAACTCAACTACCTTGAGGAAACATACCAAATGCCATCTCTGCATGCTTTTTGCCAGCAAACTCAAGCATCAATTTTTGTTCAAGAAAGGTGTTTAAAATAACACTGACAGATGCCCAAGCTGGTGTCATTTCCACATTGCTGCTGCTAGTTTTGAAGTATTGTTCTGTTTGTAACAGGTATTTTGTTTTAATTGTTTGATTCATGACTTCAGGCATTCTATCAAAAAGTGACAGTAAGCTTTATAAATAAAAATGTATATTCAGAGGGCATCAACAAGTCAAAGGCTGGCTGGTTTCTTCCGAACAGGCTTCTTTGTCCCACACTTTCCCATCATGCGTGCTTGAAGGTTTTCCATTTTATCTTCTCCCTGGTGCCATGCATCTGCTCTGATTTCACAAACCAGAATAATAGCATGTCTCTCTGTGCTTGATTTATATCAAAGAAATAACTTAATAACTTCTCTGTGTAATTGCAGGCAAGTTCCCCCCCCCCCATGTGATTGTTCTTCTCAGCAACCCTGGCTCACCTAACCTTACCATAACTGGAATCCACCGCACTGGACTAACCTGCACTGGCGGCATCACAATGTGTACAAGTGCCATTAGAAACAGAATTAAAATGCAATGCCAAAAACAGCAGCAGGACTTACATATATGCCTAATTTCTACATACACAGCAAGCCTTGCTCACAGTGAATCCAGATGGCCCTTAGCCACGTGGTAACTTAACCTTTGCTTCTGCCGTCCAGATGTTTGGACTATTATTTATTATTTTTATTTATTAAATTTGTAAACTGCCCCACACCCATAGATCTCAGAGTGGTTCAACTATAACTCCCACCAGCACAAGAACATAGGAAAAGCTCTCTCATACTAAGAATGGAAGCCCTTTTTGGACTATCTCAGGAAATATTATAGTTTGATGAACTCGCAAGCAGGATCTGAAATGTGAGCAACAGAAGGAATTAGAGAATATAGTATTGATGTATTGGTATAAGAAGGTATTGTGCAGCAAGCGGGGGACTGAAACACAATGGAAAATGGGGCGGGAAGTTGAGAAAAGTTAAAATTATTATGTATTGAAGTATATATGTCCAACTTTTGAAAATTCAACAAAAAGTATTACAAAGGAAGCTACCTCATACTGAACCAAGCCACTGGTCCAACATGCTCAGTACTGCCCACACTGGCTGGCAGCAGCTATAAAGGGTTTCAAGCAGGGGATGTTCCAGGCCATACCTGGAGATGCCAGCGACTGAACCTGAGACCTTCAGGATGCAAAGCAGATAGCTAGGCTGGCTGGAGGTGCTGAGAATTGTAGTTCCAAACATCTGGAGAGGACCAGGTTGGTAACTTTCCACAGTGTGCATGCAGTCAGCTGGCAGCCTGGTCATCAGTCCTACCCTGCCAATACTATACTCCTGCCCTTAATCAGAAACCCAGAGGAACAGTAAGAGTTTCCTCACTTATCCGTACACTACAGATCAACAGAGGAAAAGTACTGAAAAGGCTGCTGCTACCCCTCGGCTTCCAGCACCAAGCCTGTTGACAGCCACATCATGGACTTGGCATCAAAGGAATTATGGATGGTCAAAAACACACTACAGTTTACATTCTTTTACTGATTCAATGATTAATCTTTCCGTTGGAAGAAAAAATCCAGGAGTCGTCCCAAACTAGGTTGCCCATGCTCCAGATACAGACATACCCATGCTAGACCAACCCTCTCTCTCTCTTGGCCCTCAATCAAGTGGTATGTTGGGCCAGCTGTGACATCGGCAGCCAGCCGACCAATCCCCTCTCTTCGCCCTCTCCTATTTCTTAAAATTCCAAGCTCTAAACAGGACGGAGAGATTCAAGCATGCCATTCATTTAGCGAGCATCTAGCTAATTCCAAAACATTTTGATCCCAAGGCTACAAGCCGGTTTTATATATATATTTGGACTTTTACAGTAAAGACAGTTCAAGCCTTCCTACAAATCTGTGCTTTACGCCAAACAGCACAAGGAGAAATGAAACGCTCATAGAATGTGTGCCTTGTTCACTTGGAAAGAACAGCAAGGGAGGAGTGCAGAGAAACAGAAGGAAATTAATCCAGAGCTGTGTCAACATTTCGAACGAAATGGCACAGAGGTCTCCAGCTGTCTTGACCACGGGCAGCCTTCCAAGAGGCAGCAGAGAGACAAAGGCCTTTCCACTGCCCTCTTTTTAGAACCTGGTGGACAAGCATGGCTTGTTCCATTGTCACGAAAAGCACACAACAGTAAAGATAAGAAGTTCAATTGTCCGATTATCACAAAGAGAGAGAAAAAGATTTAAGAGAAAAATACCAACCATTTATGGATAGCTGCTCCTAAGTGGGTTAAAGCCCTATTTTCTTGACCTCACCTATCAAACAGGGTGAAGAGGGAATGGAAAGGCCCTGAGGATTTGAAATAAGGATGGGGAAATCTAAGTAAATACTATATTGTCCAGCAGTTGATTTCAAACAGATGGGAAGGAGCAAATAAATTCCTGCACAAAAAAGGATAATGGCCAAAGGCAACAGACTCTGTCATCCCAGGGAGGGGAGGGAACTGCCTCAAGAGTCAGCCTCAGCATTGTATAAGACCCAGTGCTTTGTTGTGGTGCACGATGCTATGGAGAGTGCTGTCCCTGTGCAACTAATCACCAAAGTATGTAAAAATAAAAAAAGGGAATTATAGCTGTGTAACCCTCAAAGACACTCTAGAACTGTGTCCAGCCCAATGTTTTGTTTGCCACATTGCAGTATATGCAGAAATTAATAAGGAACTGGGAGTGCACACCCCAAATTAAGCTTTGTGGTATCATATACCACCCACCCACCTCCAGAAGAGTGGTATCTATGAAACACCAGAACACTGTGTTCACCTGGTGTAATTTCTGAGCAATTCACCAAAAAGTATACTAGATCTACATCAAGAACTGCCCGATATATGTGGAAATGAGTAAGAAACTGGGATTGTGCACGCCACAAAACCAAGAGACTATCGCTTTCGGACTTCCCTAGCCTTATTTCCAACTCAACTCTTTCTTTTTGCAAAAGACACTGTTGGCCATGCAAATCTTTGCAAATAAATACACAAGTAAGGAACTGGAGCTGCACAACCCACAATAGGCTTGGGGCCACCACAAATCATACTTACCCAACCAGAGGACTGTCACCTTCAGGGTGCCCTAGCACGGCACCCAGCCCAGGAGTCAAGAGCATTGGGTCCACACTAATAATTGCTAATGCATGCAGAAATGATGCAGGAACTGGGGTTGCACATCTGGCACTAAGCTTTGGGGGTTGAATTAGAGGACCCTTCCAACTCTATAATTCTATGATATCAATAAGACTATTTCATTTTGGTAGAAGGGACTATTTACATAGGAGCTGCCTGCCTGATTATCTCTTGTAGCAGATACAACGTTAGGATGACTCAAAGGCAATAGTCTCTTGCTTGCAGAAGTGCATAACTCCAGCTCCATATTTTCATATACGTTGGCCATTATTGGTGTGGGTACAGCCCAGCATGTGTGACGGTGTCTTGCACCAAAATGAAGCATTGCTGTGGCGATTCAAAAGCAACAGTCTCCTGGTTGTACCAGTGTGTGATATGGTGTGGCCCACATCTGTTGGGTCCACGCCCCCAGCTCTTTATCCATTTCCCCTTATATACTGATAATAAATGGAATGGAGGAAATACACTTCTCAGTATCCTGAGTCAAATCAAAGCGCTGGGGGGCTGCAGTGCTAGGAGTGTCTCATAGAAGATACTCCCCTGGAGCTGCAGGTATAAGACTTATTATGGTAGCCCAAAGCTTTGTTTGGAGTGCACAGCTCCAACGCCTTATTTGCAAGTAGGATTACCATGTGTTAAAAAGCACTGCACAAAACCAATGGCTTGATAGAGAAGAATTCTTGAGGGTCTTGAGGATCTAAAAGGGGAAAGTCACAGAGATATACAGCATACCCCAAAGCTTATTTTGGGGTGCAGTGGAACGTAAGTCAATTGCTTACTGAAACTGTTCATCTAGCATCGTTGCAAATTGTCTTGGGGAACTGGCAACTAGTCACCAACTCCAATCCTGTTTGCAGTCCAGCTTTTCTAAAGAATCCTTTAAATTCTGGTTTCATGAGTGTGCTGAAAATTCTGTGCAGGGAGATCTCTAAACTCCCCTCACAGCGTATCCAGGATTCTCTGGGGAGAGGGAATTGCTCTTATTCCAAATCTCAGTCTCCTTGACTTAACCGACACATAGCTGTTTTCTTGACAGAAGCCTTGTGATGGTACCATCCGAGAGTGTCCTTGACAGCTGTTCCCCAATTCTGACCCTACCTTCTAGAAAGAATGTGGCAAGAATCGAAATCTGAACATCTTCTGGAAGTGATATAATATCGTATATAATAGAGAGGATAGAGAAATAGGGAGCAGAGGCAACATCTTTTAGAAACGTTATTCCATGAAAATGTTTTGTTATGCATGCAAGTTATTATCAGACACCTGTTAAGTCTTTGGGGTGGGGGGAGTTGAGTTCATTACAAATGCCATGTTCATTGGAAAGGATAAGGCCGTGTCAGCAGCTGTCACAAGGTGACCTGTAACAGATCAAGAGCAAAGGATCGCTGGTTGGAGAGTGAAGGGAAGGGGAATTCAAGTGGATCCCTGCCCCCACCTGTCCCACATGCCTATCTGCAGAGGAGACTTTCCAATATCTTAAACCAGTTGCATATGGTATCCAAACTGGGAAACTGTGCATTAAGGGCTCATTGGTCCTGGTTTGATATTCTGTTTTGAAGGGAGCCTTCAGACCAGTTTTCCAGCTCAGATGTCCCAGGAAACTGTGGTTAAGAAACGAGAAATCTCCAATACAGCTGGGTGCCCAAGAGGATGAGGGAAGCAGAGGGGAAAGGAGCAACTGAACTTTATTAATCATTTGTTGTTGGGTCAGCCCCATTACGTTTGATGCAGACCAATGTGGCATGACAGCTAACGTGATGGATTTGGAGGTAAACCTCAGAGAAGTCTTTTCACATATTTTTGCCTGCCACAAAACCCTTGCCTGTTGCGTAGGATGCTAGAATGCATTCTAGAAAACACTCACCGCTTCCACAAGGGTCCAGGCAGCAGTGCTGGATCTCTTCAGGAGGGTATCCTCCTGAATTAAGAGGAGGAACCTTTATAGCTCTCCAACTTGTGTTGGCCTCCAACTCCCATCAGCCCCAACCAGAAGGCCAATGGCCAAGAATGGCAGAAGTCATAATCTAATTATATATGGTAGACCAGTTTCCTGTCCCTGCTCTGGAACGTGCATCAATTGTTCTGGTTTTCTACATCTAACAGGTTTTCCCCATCTAATGGTCTAGCAAAGTTACCCACTTGAAATGTATTTAAATGCATTTATTTTTTATTCTTTTTAGCAACTTGTCGCTCAAGTTATTTTTCTGCATCCCTTACTGTCAGTTTGCATTTCTTTTGCAATAATCTGCTTTCTTTTTCTTGTTCCCGTCACCTGGATGAGGCTTCAGTTTCCTTAAACAAAGCTGGCCTTTATACTGTAACTTCCTTGACTCTGTTGTTTAACCACGCTGGTATCCTCTTAGACCTTGCAGCATCTTCCGTACTCCAGCCGAGCTGCTGTCAAAGGGCAATCAGCTCCAGATCTGCACAGCCTCCATGACCATCACCCCCACTGCAAGTTATCCCCTAAAATGCCCCCACGAACACCACCCACCCACCCACCCCAAAACACAATCTTTGGGGTTGCGCAGAGAAAGGGGCACTTACAGCGGGTCCATCAATGGTGGTGTAGCGGATGATGACCTGGAAGGGCTGGTGAGGCTCCAGGGAAGACGGTAAGGAGATGGTGAGGGCCGAACCGTAGTCCGTGAAGGGGTCCACCCTGAAGAAAAGCGGGCAGGGAGCCACCGAGGCCGGCGTGGGGTCATCGGGGAAGGTGGGAATGGGTGGAGGGGGCACCCCAGGCACGAGAGGAAAGTCGGAAAAGGAGCACGAAAAGTGGTTGATGGGGCTGGCCGGGGCAGCGAGGGGAGAGTGCGGGGCAGCCGCTGCACCCCTCAGGGCACCCTCGGGGTCCGGCGGAGGGGTCCCACCCTGAGAGCCAGGGGCAAGGGGGCAGTCTGCTGAAACCAGGAAGTCGGGGGGCCCTGCCACCGGGCAGCTGTGGTGGCAGCGGTGGGCGGCCAGGGGGTCTGCCGGGGGCCCGGGGCCCGCCAGCTCAGGGGCCAGGGGCGGCCCCAAGGCCGAAAGTGCGCTGGGGGTGCTGAGCGGGCAGTGCGGGTGGGGGTCCGAGAGGGGCGTGGGAGAGGGGCACCCGGTGGGCGGGGAAGGGCAGCGGGTCAAGAGGCGCCCGGGGGCCGGGTCGCTCCTCTCCGGGCCGGACAGCTCCGAGGAAGAGGAGGAGAAGGAGGAAGAGGAGGCGGGAGCGGGGTCCCAGGCGGGGCACCTCGGGGCGCCATCCCCGCCGCCCCGGCTCTCCGCGCTGCCCGGCGAGGCGGCGTCGGGGAAGACGAAGCCGCAGCGGCCGCCGCCGGCCGGGGAAGGCCGGAAGGCGACCGAGGCGACCCGCAAGGCCGGGTGCGCGTCCAGCACCAGGGCCTGCCGGCGGCTCTGGCTACCGCTGCTGCCGCTGCCGGCTCGGCATCCCCGCCGGGCGCACAGCTCCAGCACCGAGCAGCCGGCCAAGGCGCGGGCGTCGGGCCGCAAGTGCAGCCCCAGGCGGAGGTGCCGGAGGCGGAAGAGCGAGGAGCTGGAGGCCGAGGCCACGTCCGGGGGGCTCTCCGAGGCCGCCATGGGCGGAGGGCGCCGGGCGGAGAGAGGCGCGCGCGGGCGGCCCAGGCGGCGGCTATGTGAAATCCATGGGCGGGAGGCGGCGCGGCGGCGGCGGGAGGCTCGCGCAGGCCGCTCGGCAGCGCCAGGAAGAGGCCCGGCCCGGCCCGGCCTGGCCCTGCCCAGCGCCGGGGCCTGGCTGCCTGACGGACGGGCCGACTGGCTGCCGGGCTCGCGTGCGGCGCCTCGCCGAGGGTGCGGGGCCGCCGGCCGCCGGGAGGCGCCCGAGGGAAGCGGGAGGCGGCTCGGGGCCAGGAGGAGGCCGGCAGCGGCCAGCAGGGGGGAAGGGAGAGGAGGAGGAGGAGCGGAGGCCGAGGCCTCGCCGTGTGGACGGCCACGGAGAGGATTCGGAGCGGAGTCGGGTCGACCCGGCAAAAGACCCTTAATATATTTCCCCCAGGCTCATTATTTCGTCTTCTCTTCTTTGGGTACTCGACGCGTTGCGCTGAAAAAGGAAGCCAAGCAGAAGAGACTCTGCACATGCTCTAGAGCATTGTGATTTGGCAGGGCGTTGCAAACACACACACAAGTACGTTAAATTTGAAATCCAAAAAATAGGTTAAACACACTCTTTGGGCAGAGCAGCTTTTCCCTTAGTACAGGGGTTCTCAAACTTTTTTCTCTGGGCAAGTGATGCAGGTGTATTTTTGTTTTGTAAACATGGGAGGAAATTCACACAGCTCTCTTGCCTTTCAGCTGATGGTGGTACTTGAGGTACTTAAGCCCTGAGCCCTTTAGGCAAATCATTTTGCCTACGGAATCAGCATGCCTGCTTGTTAATAAGTTTTGTTTCCTTTATCTAATCCCAGGACGCTACAAATCAGAATGTGTTGCATCCAGATTATAAAGAGTAGACCTGAAATTACTGGTCCTGAATAAGTCATGGCCATTCATTTCAGTGGGTCCACACTGGGTAGGGCTAATACTGGATACAAGCCAGTATAAAGATTTGTACCTACTAAAATCAAGAGCAAAACTGACCAAAACATTCACAGAGCTGGGTTGTTTTTTTTTAAGTGTTCAATTACAATAATGAATCATCTAACATAGGAAACCAGCTTGAATGACTTTTTCCTTGTTTTTGTTTCGGGAGCCTATTATTTCAGATGTCAAGAGATATTTGCCAAGAAGCAAGCTGGTGTTCTGCTGAAAGCAGTATTTATAAGAGCCCTGTGGTAAAAAATTCCTTCAACAATTGTTTTAACACGGAGTAGGCAGGGCTGCTTGTGTGCTGGATCCATCCCCTGGCCAAATTTCACCTAGCTCATGGAATCAAGTGCACAATCTTTTCTTGCCCTTTCCAGCCTTCCCTTTGGGAAAGTTGAGGTGGCGCAGGAGTGTTGGGCGCTGTTTAAAGGCACCCAATAGCATATGCCCCCAACCACCTGGCAGGTGAGGAGGCAAATAAAGCTATCATACCTTTGCCTCTCCTCAGCTCTGGATTGGAGGAGCGGATTTCCTAAATGACTTGTGGTGAGTAGTTCCCTTAACTCAGTGAACCCTACTCCTGAGTAGACATGCATACAGCTGCTCGGCTTCCTTACTGCTGTGATAATTTGCTTTCTCAAACCATGCTGTTAACCAGTTAGCATAGAAATAAAGCTTGATTCTTAACTGCAAGGGCACCTTCCATCCTGGCATGGAACAGATTATTATTTTTGCAGAGCCAACAGAAGCAACTGTCCTTCTTACCATATACAGTCATACCTCTGGTTACAAACGTAATTTATTCCGGAGGTCCGTTCTTAACCTGAAGCCGTTCTTAACCTGAGGTACCACTTTAGCTAATGGGGCCTCTTGCTGCCACCGCCATGCAATTTCTGTTCTCATCCTGGGGCAAAGCTCTTAACCCAAGGTACTACCTTGGTTAGCGGAGTCAGAACCCAAGGTGTTTGTAACCCGAGGTACCACTGTACAATGATGTTACTTACCCCTGTCCCAGCATTGCTTGCTTTAAAACTACAAATGCATTTGATTACATTTGTGCCCCGCCTTTGCTTAAGGAGTTCTGGGGTTCTCCCCTCCCCTCCCTTTTAGCCTCGCAACCACCCTGTGAAGCAGATTAGGCTGAGAGACAAGGGACTGGCCCACTCTCCCGATGAGCTGCATGGTGCATTTGGAGCACGGAGTCCTTAAATCTCGGTCTCCAACTCCTAGAGTCAAATACTTTAGCCGCAAAGACACACTGGCTCTTCCTTACACCTCTGCAGAAGGGATGTAGCTTTGTGTCCCCTTTACTGCTTTGCACTGCAGTTGGGATGCAGCCAGTGCTTCTGAAGAAAGAGCTGCAGCTTGATGTACTAGGGATGTTGATTTGTTCATGTAGCTGACACCCAGTGCTTCCCCCCCCCCCAAAAATAGGTGCCAGTACTCACCATGAGGTTGTTAGAGTAAGTATCACACTTTTTAATAACAACAAAAAAGAGGTTCCTGTACTGCATACCCTTGAGTACCCCCTTTTTTAAAAAAAACATTGCTGGCACCAAGTAGTAACGGCAGGGCAAATTCCATGTACTTTATTGCTGGGAAGATATCCACCACGGCCCAAATAACAGAATGCACACAAGAGTTTTACAAAGCCCAAAATAGTTTTTATTCACTTTTTCAGATTTCTGTCTCAACAAGACAATTTGCAAACATGCTAAGGCTATAAAATGTCCAACTGGACCAAAGGAAAAAAAAAAAGAGTAGGGGAAAAAAGACATGCAACGCTGACCAATTTTAAAATCACAGCTATTACAAGACTGACCATGCCCATCTGGGCTACTGGCCCCAGACAACGGGGATGGCGTACAGTAACCATGGTAACGTACCACACAGGACTCAGCACCTGAGGTAGGTCTCTTTACAGTAAGAAAATAAAATTTCCTACACCAGTGTTAAACCCTGATCAGCAGGAGCCTGCTAAAAATTGCAGTGGTGGTGGTGGGAGGGATACTTATAGGAACAAATATGCAGAAAATAAAAAGCTTGCACGCAGACAGAGTAGGGCAAAGAATTGTTACAAACACCCAAGTATCTGAAAAGCTTCCCAAGTGAAGTATTAGTGTATTTAGATCACTAGATCTATAATTCAGCAGAGGCCACTTTGAAAACTTTTGCAGACAGCACCAGGGTATCAATCTGATGGTGGTTAATTGCTGTAGTTCATTAATGATGGGTGGGTGTGCTCAGCAAAGCAGAAGCAGTTTGCATTTCCTTTCTATAAAATATAAACCGAACTCTGCTGATAGAGAATGTGTATTCACATTCCCTTTATTGCACCAGAGCAAGTGGCAATGAGTTTTTCTTTAAAGGTATCTAATGCTAATGTGTGGTTCTTCCTCTCTTGCTACTGACAAAGCTCATTTATGAATCTCACAAGAGACACAAAGAAACCTGACGCCCACTGCAGGCGTGTTATGGGAAACAGCTGCCACTACTTCCATGTGCCCTAGCAATGTGCCAAAGAGCATGATGGGTCTGATGAAACCAAGCCACATCAACAGAACCCATCTCTCCTCTGTGAAGGACAGTGACAACAGGACACAGGAGGAGACAAGGGCAAAAGCCCACTTCCATCCAGAGATCTGGGAAATTCCAGCGCTAAGAGAAAACAGACTGCAGAAGACGGAACAGGGTCTAACGCAGCCTGGAAAAAGCCAGGTTCCCAGTACCGTAAAACTGTACAAAAATGATAGAAAATAATATGCACTGGTATTAACACAGCGCTCATTTTAATATAAAATAAACAGCTTACATTTCCACTGTAAATATAGGCTATGTACAGAATTCTGTATAGATATAGCTACATGTATAAAGCTTCAATATAGGCCTCTTGATAAATTTATAATCATGGCTCCCTGAGCCATTTTGTAGAGTGCATTTAATAGCAAAAAACTAGTAACAAGAATATGGAATAAATACCATAATAAAAACCATAAAGAACCCTCCTTACAGTACTTTTTAGAAAAGAACTGGATCGTGACCCACAATGCTAAAAATTAAAAGATGAAAAGGCAATAATCTGCTTGGAGAACATGAAGACAGAGGAGTTCCTGCCACAGGCAGAAACTGTTACCCTCCCGATTAAAGTGACATTGCCCTGAATTTTAGCCCTTGACAGCAATCTTATTTTCTGCAGCAGCAAACATGGCATAGAAGCGAGAGTTCTCATTGGACAGGAGAACCGATGGAGTATCAAATTCCATCACCTAAAACAAAAATTAAGGGGGAGACCATTAGAGATACATGGAATGTATACCATTAAACCTTTCATTTACCAAAAGGAGTAACATTGAATAACACGACAACATTAAAGCAGTCCAGCCTTCCTCAACCTAGTGCCCTCCATATGTTTTGACTATAGCACCCATCAGCCCCACACGGAAGCTTTCAAAAACAAGTTTTAAAGCACCCCAACAAAGAACCTGTTCAGATTTTCCTTAAAAGTCTCCAGTGAAGAATATCAAACCACCTCTTTAAGGCAGTGTGTTTCATTGCTGAACAGCTCAGAGGTTTTAACATTTAAACCAGACCTGAGATCTCTCCTAATTATGTAAGCATTGCACAATTCTGTCCTGGGTTGAAGAGGGGCTCATTGCAACGGCTTGAGAACACTAGTTCTGTGTGATCTTCTGCGTAGGGAGGGGGGAAGGTTCATTTCTTGCTCACCTGCCCTTGCATCAGAACCATGATCCGATCAGAGCCCAGAACCGTATGCAGGCGGTGAGCAATTGTCAGCATTGTGCAGTCTGCAAATGCCTCCCTGATAGTCTCCTGGATCAGCAAATCAGTCTCTGTGTCCATGGCAGCTGTTGCTTCATCCAAGATCAAGATCTGAATAGAAAGCGTAACATGAACGTTGTTAAAAATAGAGACATACAACTCTCTCAGTGCTCCCAAGAAGGACCAAAAATGTAACAAAACAAAACAAAGCCCTGACAGAAGCTGCCAAGAAAACCAAAGTACAAGTAGGAAAGTAAGTACAAACAGACAAATAAGCGAAGAGAATAAATAAAGTACTTTTCCTAGGTGAGGGGGAGAGACTAAACAGAGAGTAGCCACAGGGAGCTGCCTCACAGTGGGAATCCATAGACCTTAGTTGTTTGGAGTCCTCCTGCTCTGCCCCAGGGAACAGCCCACTATGAAAGGACTCAAAGGATCCACTGGGTTCACCAGGTGTTCCTGAACTGCAACTCTCATCATCTCTGAACATTGAACATGTTAGCTGACGGGGAGCTGGAAGTCCAACAGCATAAAGAAGGCACCATCTTGGTCACCCAACAGGGTCTTAACCCTAGGAGGCTGAATTCTGCTTTGCGCTGGCTCTCTCAACACAAAAAATAGTGCAAACTTGATACACCATCTTAGCTGGGGGGATTAGGAGGAGGAAGCCTATTAGGCTGTTGGGATACATTGGACCCCTTCTGTTATTTACTATGACTAGTATTTCACCTATGCATTTAAAGTTACTGTTTGCTCCCTCTTCTGCTTTTCGTCCAGGTCCTTCTAATAGCCCATAAATGACTGCCTAATTGGTGGCTTGGATCTTTTCCCTAGGCACAAGGCACAGGCCTGTTTGCCCCCCCAAAAAAACATTACAGGATGTTTTCTCTGTACATTCTTCTTCACTACAAAAAATTAAGTTGATATTGTGGGGCCCAGTGTACCACAATACATTTTGTGTCCAGCTAGGAGTCTGCTGGACCCCAACAGCAGATTGATACTGTCAGAATAAATGGTGGATAATGGTTAAAAAAACCGGGACTGCCAAAAACTTCAAACATATGCTGGCTTTTATCGTTTCCTTCTTTTTAAATCCAACATGTGCATGCAATGTGCATCACAGTAGAAAATTGCCCTAGTAGCGTAACAGGAAAGGAGCTGAAACTGTATGCACTCTTCTGCCTGTGCAGATGAGGATAGACCAAGCAAGGAGGCAGAGAGTAAAATGCAGAAAGCTAAACAGGTTTCACTTTTGGGATCAGAGGATGAAGCCGACATGTGTACTCTGAACAAAGACAGCATTCTGGAAAATTATCTACAGTAAAAGATGTGGAAGCCAGTTAACTATTGCTTTAATCCTGACATTGGAACAAGCTTTTCTTAGGGAAGAAGATAATATGCCAAATACATATGGTCTTTGTCTTCTACACACCAGCTCACCTTACAACGGCGCAGTAATGCCCTGGCAATACAAAGCAACTGCCTCTCCCCGACAGAGAAGTTCTCGCCATTTTCCATCACTTCGGATTCAAGTTTCATGGGCATCTGAGAAATCTGAACCAGAACAAGGGAATAGAGATGGATCAATGCTGTGGTCTGGCACTGTTGCAGCACAACAGTGTTTTCCAGGAGCACCACAACCGGTTATGAGAAAAACGAAGTGTGTCACAAGAGTCCAAGCACCTCTCACGCAAGGAACATGACACACAGATCCAAGATTAAAAGTAAGCATTCTCCTCTGATTTTTAGAAACCTCCAGCATGGTCCACACCAGATTCACACAGCATCACCAACGAGGAGCCCTACCTCAGTCAAGAGTGTGCACAAGAATTCATCTGGCACGGTCCTTTATTAATTTATAACATCTGAATCACTTTTACTCAAAAGTGAGTAATGATCTCTGACCCTGTAAGCGTGCAGGTCAGCAGTGATCTTGGAAACCATGTACAAATTGTATGCATATGTGTCTCTTAGAAGCTGTTATCCAGATGGGTTATGCTGACCCTCATTATGTGCATCACTGCACATCTGTGCAAGTCTCCTTAATCCTTCCAATTTTCCAGTTGTTTATATGAGCCAGGCCTCACTCTAAAAAACAGAGCCAGTAAGGGTATGTATGTGACCAGTTAACAAATGTGCTTAACTTCAAGCCAGATAATTTAATAAATTTATATAATTTGCACCTTATTAGCTTTCCCTGCATTTTTTTTCCTTTTACAAAAGAAGATAGAGGACTCATTTCAGTCAATCCTATCCAATTGCTCTATACCTGAAGGAATGACCAAGGGTACCCAGATGGGCGGGGTATACTGTAAATAATAAATTTATGATGATGATGATGATGGCTTGCTTGCTAGAAAAACTTTTTTCTCATGCAAATGGGACACTGGCAACCATCTTACACGGCCAAGGTGCTGCACACTTGGGCTGCTAAAGAACCCCCAACCCCTGTCACCAATCCCCTTACTTACACAGTCCTTCATGTGAGTCCTCTCCAAAGCATCCCAGATTTGCTCTTCACTGTACTGCGTGAAAGGATCCAAGTTATATCTAGAGGAGGGAAAGAGTGTAACAGGATACGATCACCAATTCTCTTCTCAAAAGGCATGTAAGCACCCACCAAGACACAAGCACCATGGAAATCAGGCCATCTTCAAAAGACCACCTCAAGGAACCCAAAATCAAAGATGAATTGCTCCAAACCAGCCACTTTGCCCAACGCTCAAATGCCATACTAAGCGGACATGTTTTTGTGACTTTCTGCAGCCAGCACCACAGACTTAGAAGTCTGTAAGACTGAATCATCTTTGTTCACGCAGGTTAGGTAAAACTAGGGCGCGCTCCCAAAAACAAGTGTCTAGGACAGAGGTGGCGAACCTATATTGGCCTGAAGGCCAACCCTCCAGGGGCTGTAGAACTAGAGTTGGAAGGGACCCTGGGGGGGGGGTCAATCAAGTCCAATCCCTGCAATGCAGGAATACTGTCCTCAGCCGTCCCTGGGTGGGCTCAAACCACCAACCTTCTGGTTAACAGCCTGACACACTGACCCATTGCACCACAGAGGACAATTGTGGGTGTGGCCACCATATACAGTTGCACATAGAGAGAGCCACGCAACCCTCCCTCCTCGGTTGAAAAACACAGATTAACTGTGGAGTGGGACTTATCAACTGGGTGACAGGGAAGAAGGGACATCTGCATCCCTCATAAGAGTGCTGGGCTCTGCCCAACCCACTGCTGGGTCTACGGTATTATCATCATCAGCTCCCACTCCCCAAATCAGTAATACCTGAGGGTGGGGTGGGGGAGAAGCCCTTGACCTGGGGGTTAGTCGCAATGGCAACCATTTATCACAGAATACTTAAACCAACTTTTCTCACCCTGGTGTCCTCTGGCTGCTGCCGGACTACAGCTCCCATCATCCCTGACCATGAGCTGCATGGGGCTGATGGGATTTTGGAGTCCAAAAACATCAAGAAGGCAACACGTTGAGGAAGATCGAATCAATATTTAAGCAGCACTAAGATACTTAATTCAATTCCCTTTTGCCTTACAAAAGGAACAAAATGGGGACAGTGGAAGTAGACAGCAGCAGTGAATCACTACTCCATGTCCCAGGGCAATGGAACTCCCTTTTCTATTGTGGCTAAGGCCATTTCACTTGAAGGGTGGCAGGTGAGGGAGAGGAAGATGCAAGCTCTTTTCTACCTCTTTGGCTATGGGTGAAACTAACCTCACGGTACCACTGAACAACACAGGCTCTTGAGGAATTATGGACAGCTTGCTCCGGAGATCTGCTAAGCCAATGTCATTGATTTTCACTCCATCAATTTTAATGCAGCCTCCTGACAGTTCAACCAAGCGGAAGAGAGCCATTCCTAGAGAGGACTTCCCTGGGGTGGAAAAGCAAGGAGGAATTAAGGGTTAACTGGTGACTTCTGTAACACACAGTCATGGTCCAAGTCCAGACAACAGGCAGAAGCAAATACATTAAAAACTCACTCCATGAATGGTTAAAATTAGAGATGCCATGTCAGCCTTTTAGCAGCCAAAAGTTACTTTTTAAAATTTGCCTAATATATTTAGATTCCACCTTTCAAGCAGTTCACAGCTTAACATCATGGCTTATAATTCAATAGACATAATATAAAAGTGAAATGGGACAAGGAGAGGAGAATAATAAAATGCAGGTTCTATAGCTACCTCTGACTGCAATTCTGAGAGTGAAGGAGCCAAAAGACTATAATAAAAACAACTCTGACCAGAGAAAAAGCCATATTCCTGGGAGGAACCCAGAAGACACTCAATTTATTTATACAGTGGTACCTTGAGTTACATACTTAATCTGTTCCGGAGGTCCATTCGCAACAGGAAACCGCTCGTAACATGAGGCACGCTTTCTCTAATGGTGCCTCCTGCTGCTGCAGCGCCACTGGAGCGCGACTTCCGCTCGCATCCCGGGGCCAAGGTTGCAACAAGGGGCATCTACTTCTGGGTTAGCAGAGCACGTAACCCGCAGCATTCATAAGGGGGACGGTACGTAACACGAGGTACCACTGTATTTATTTATAAAAAAATATTTCTATACTGCTATATCTTAATATATATCCAAGTCATTTAAAACAATACAAACATACAATAAAAGCATTAGAAAGAAAAAAAGAAACATCAGCAAACCATTTTGGAAGGATGTGCTCTTTACTGCCTGCATAGGCCTGGCAGAAATGAAAGGTTTTCAAAAGGCGTTTAGAAGTTGGCACAGAAGGTGCCTGCTGAATCTCTCCTGGCAGAGCATTCCGCAGGATTGGGCCAACAGGACTAAATGAAGCCAAACCATCAAGTTTTATTGTAGTGGGTGTGTCAATTGTGCAGGTGCATATAGTTGCCAATGTGCAGGGTGTTCTTCTTCAGAAATAACAAGTGCCAGACACATGAGCCACTAGGTGGCTCCAGTCAGCTTTCATTGGTACTGATGGCAGCACTTTCGCAAAGATACATGGGGCTGGATTTTAGCTTCCTGGAGTGTTGCCTAGATATGTCCTTACCTGACCCTGTCCTTCCCACAATGCCAATCTTTTCCTTGGGTTTGATGGTGAAGGACACTTTCTTGAGGACAAGCGGCAAGTTCTCCCGATACCGCATTTCTGCATTTTCGAAGATGACTTCTCCTTCCTGGGGCCAGTCTGGAGGGGGAGCCTTGTTCTTAATCCGAGCTGGAGCCTCCAGAGAAAGAGTCTTAGAAAGTTGCAGAGGATTAAAAAAAAAAAAAGAGGTCAGGTGTCAGCTGAGAACAGTGGCCCCAGGAATATGTTCTCATTAAGAGACTACAGCTGGTAACTGACTCTTCAACACAAGCAAGATTCAACAGAAACTGACACATCATGCATGGGAGAGATAGGGCGACTCCTGACCTCGAAGCATTTTTACTGAGATCAAGGCACTCTTTCCCTCAAATCTTCAGTCATGGAAGGAAAATACCCCATGATGATGGGACAGCTCCTCTTACATCCAATTTGGGAACAAAAGTGTCAGAAGCTTCTGGAGCAAAGAGCTGTCTCAGTTACAGCTATTGCCCAAGGTATTGGTTTCTCAGAGAATTCTCTCTCACCCCTCCTCATTGCATAAGCTAGATGGATTATGACTACATAAACTTTTGGGGATAAATATTGGCAATGTGGGGAATAAATCTAGGACACAGAAGTGACCTTCTGTCAAACTCTTTTCTCAGCTCTCTGTTTGTTGAGTATTACTGCTGTACTACCAAATTTTATTTTTGAGAACAGATTCAGCTTTGACAGCCCCCAAAACTGAGGGGGTGCCTCCTCCCAGTGGAGATTTCAGACACTTCCTGAAATGGATTGGGAAAAGTCACCATCACAAGATCTCATCCCCTTCACGAACAGAAGGAACCTCACAACTCAGAACATTCCTTCTTTCTTTCTTTTGACAAGTGTTCTTCCTGGAGTTCAGTTGCCAATATGTTGGAGATAAGCAGTGTCCAGTGCACAGCGGAATGATGAAAAGTACGTGCCAACATGCTCTATATTACTTTATTTACACTTCAAAGCTGGTAATTTACAGAAAAACATCTTCCCTCTGCCGGAGCAGAGAAAGGCATCCTCTCTCCTCTAAAGCACGGAGAGAATCTCACTGAACTGCAAAGAACAGTGAAAAACAGGAAACCAGTGTACGTCACATCCAGTCTCCTTTCCCGTGAGAAAACCCAACAGCACGTGACTGTGGAATGTAAACATTGTCTTGTGACAAGCACTTCGCTGCTCAGTGAAGGAAGCAGAAACCAACATCCTCCCCCTTTCTGTGAACATCACTGGGCAGCGTGTTCGTACAATATTAGTACAAACCCAACTTCTGCACATAGGTACAGTGTTGATCCCTTGATACAATCTTGGACAATACATCAGCAGGAATTTCATTACCTGGCATATAGGACACCGTTACGAGTCCCTTTTGAATACGTTCCCTAGCATGTTGCAACTTTAATTGCAAGTGCTTCGTGCTTTGCTTACAACCTTCAGAATTCAGCAAAGCCAAACATGCTTTGTTGTCCTGGTAAACCTGGATTGGACATTTGACAGGAATTTTTATGTCTTTGCACAATTGTAACAACCATTCACAATCCTTAAGTGAATAAGACAGTGCATTCAGTTCAGCTTCACAAGTACTTAAGCTAACTGTTGTTTGCTTCTTGCATGACCAATCAAATAGACCCTGATTGTACTTATAGCAAACTCCAGACGTACTTTTCCTGTCTGTAGTGTCACTTCCAAAACTTGCATCTGCAAATATCTCAAGACCACCAGACTTCTGATTGTTAAATCTCAGTCTGTAATGCATAGTGCCTTTCAAATACCGCACTATGCGTTTCAGAGCTTTCCAATCCTTAACAGTAGGATTGTTGACTTGTCTGCTTAGCAAATTACAGCTAACAGCAATGTCAGGTCTTGAACATCTGGCAATGAAGTTTAGCTTGCCTAGCACACTTCTGTACAGTGTAGTATCAGAAAATGCTTCTCCAGTGTCATCTACCTGATAACCTGTTGTCATCGGTGTGTCTACAGGGTTAGCATCCATCAGGTTTAGTTTGCTTAACACATCAGCAATTTTACGTGACTGGTGTACTAGAATGTTACCATCTTGATCTCTCTCTATTTCCAGAGATAGGTAGTTGTTTACCTCACCAAGATCTTTCATGTCAAAGTGCTCTTTCAATTGAGCTAGGGCATTATTGTACATTGTGACATCCTTCCAAAAGAATAAAAGATCATCAACATAAAACAAACAATACAGTTTCTTTTGCCCCTCCTCTTTGACAAATACACATGGATCAGCTTTCCCTTGCTTAAAACCTAGAGAAAACAATACTTCAGTGAGTTTTGTGTGCCAACACCGTGCACTTTGTTTGAGACCATAAAGGGACTTCTTCAGAGCACAAACAAATCCCTGTTTTACCTGTACGCCATCAGGTGGAAGCATATAAAGTGATTCATCTAGAAATCCGTACAGAAAAGCTGTATTCACATCATGGTGACTAATGTGTAGATTCTCTTCTGCAGCTAGCTTGAGCATAAGCCTAATGCTCTCATACCTCACGGTGGGTGAGTAGGTCTCGTGATAGTCTTCACCTGGTACCTGTGCAAAACCTCTGGCTACCAATCTGGCTTTGTGTCTGACTATCTTGCCATTTTGATCTGTCTTCGCTTTGAAGACCCATTTGCTTCCAAGCAGTTTCATTCCTGGAACTACTGGAACAAGGTCCCATGTTTTGTTCCTTTCCAAGGAATCAAGCTCAGCCTTCATGGCATTTAACCATGGCTCAGCTTCCTTTGAATCCAAATCCTGGATTTCTTGGAAACTTGAAGGTTCAAACACCTTCTTGGTGCTTTTAACAGCTGTTACTGCTATCTTAGCAAACTCATCAGCAAATCTCTTTGGAGGTCTGCCTTTTGTTGCTCTCTGTGACCTGCGAATTAGCCTTAAGTCTTCAACACTCTCCTCTTCCTTCTTAGGAGAAAAGTGACCTATTGTGAACAATGGTTCCTCCAATTCTTGATCAGAGCTTTCAGAGGGTCGCATAGAGGCTTTCGCACTCTTGAAATCCTCTGAATCACCCGATTCAGTTTCAGACTCAGACTCAGAACCTTCATCAGTGGGTGTGGGTTGTTGCGGTTGCTTTTGACTATCCTCAGTTTCATCACTGTCATCAGGATAACATTGGAAAATTCCCACATTCTCCCCCCACTTGGCATTGTACTCAACACTTCTTGTGAGCTTAATTTCCTTAGAGTCAGTCATCATTATTCTGTAAGACCCTTTCTGATAACCTAGAAAGATACCATGCAATCCACGCTTGTCTAACTTGGAGTTTTGTGGTGAGTGAACCCACATGTCAGAACCAAAAATTTTCATGTGTTTGATGTATGGCTTCTTGCCAAACATCTTCTCATAGGGGGTACAACCAATCGCTGAAGATAACCTGCGATTATAACTGTAAGTGAAACATGAGAGAGCTTCGGCCCAATAACTCTCTGGAAGATTGGCATCATGCAGCAAGGTTTTTAACCCTTGAAGCAATGTCTGATTTGCTCGTTCCGCAAGTCCATTCTGCCATGGCGAGCGAGGACTAGACAAATCATGTTGAATTCCTTTCTCAGTCAGAAAAGCTTCAAACTGCTGAGAAGTGAATTCTCCCCCGCGATCACTGAAAAGAGTCTTTACCTTCTTACCATGCACATTTTCCAACCAAGCACAGAATTCCTTGAACCTTGGGAAAGCCTCTGATTTCTGCTTGAGATTGTATACATAAATATACCTGGAAAATGCATCAATGAGAACCATGAAGTACCTGTTTCCACCCAAAGAGGGCGCTAGTGGTCCAACCAAATCAGCATGAACAACCTGGTATGGTTCTGTAGCTTGCCTACTAGACACCTTACCTTTCGCAGCCATTTTTACCTTGTTTGCTGCGCATGCCTTGCACTTCATGTGGTACCTGCAGGGTTTAATAGTCATACCTTCAACCAAGGCAGGCATTTTAGATACTGCCTCAAAATGCAAATGACCAAATTTTCGATGAAAATCGTGAATACATTCTGCATGCAAACTTTTGTTAGAACCTGCAATGCAACAAGTGTCATCCTGCACAACATCATCAAAATACAAAACATACAAACGATCAACATATTCAGCATGCAATACATAATCATTTTTCTTTGTGATGATGCACCTTTTGTTCTTAAAGGAAACGTCAATTTTCCGCTCATTCAGCTGTCCAACGCTGAGCAGATTATGCTTAGCATCTGGCACATAAAGCACATCCTGTATCGATAAGTCCAAACTGTGAAGAACAACAGTTCCGTAGCCTTTACTGGGAATTGTGTGGTCATCCGCCTGGTGAATCGCACCTTCCTGCGGTGTAAAAGACACGAACAGTCGCTTATCGTTGCACATGTGATGGGTCGCCGCTGAATCAACAACGAAGAAAGATCTAGATGTCTTCTGGACCTCTGCAACCTTTGGAGTGAAGCGTGAGACCATTGCCTTGTGCTGCGTTGTCCTGGACACCGGACCTTTGCCTTTGCCTCGGCCTTTTCCACGCGATGAGCTTTCGCTGCGCTGCTCTGTCTTGGCCCTGGGATATCTGCATTCCCTCTTCATATGGCCTAGACGTCCACACGTGTAGCATTTCACTGCCTTCAAAGCTTTGGCGCCATCTGGTGGTTCCACTGCACTATGGGATGACGTCTGTGAAGTCTCCCCCTTGTTGATGCAGCTAGCACCCCGGCGATCTGCTTCATTCTGAATCATGGCAGTATCACAGGCTACTGTGAGTTGAGCATTTGGCTGATTGGCATCAGATTCCCCACTTGCATCAGCCAGCCTTCTGCAGCTAGCCATCATGACTCTGGCATTAGCCTTCTGCGTCATCTCTGCTGCTTTAAATCAAGCTGCTTTATACAAGCTGCGTCTGTGTACAGCTGCAGCTGCTTCATTCCAAAAGCAAGTTCAAAAGTGAAAGTTCTCTCTGCTGTCTTAAATTCATGCTGCGACACTGCTGCAGCTGCTTTACTTTCGATTTCCCCCAGCATAGGAAAAATTTATCCTTCTAGCCTTTTGCCTGTGCCACGGCAAAACCGGCTATAAAAGTTCAAAGTCCAGCCATAAAGCCATTAATTAGAAGCTGGCAGGCTGCCCGGAGCAGTAGCACATACCTCATCAAATCATCTTGACGTGCAGAGATATCCGTTCCGATCTGTCCCTCTGCATTCCGATCCTTTGCCGGCACTCCAATTCTTTGCTCCTTTGTTCCTTTGCCAGGAGCCCGACTTCTGGAGTCCATTCTCAAAACACTGCGTTTTTCTGGGCCCGGAACCAAATGTTGGAGATAAGCAGTGTCCAGTGCACAGCAGAATGATGAAAAGTACGTGCCAACATGCTCTATATTACTTTATTTACACTTCAAAGCTGGTAATTTACAGAAAAACATCTTCCCTCTGCCGGAGCAGAGAAAGGCATCCTCTCTCCTCTAAAGCACGGAGAGAATCTCACTGAACTGCAAAGAACAGTGAAAAACAGGAAACCAGTGTACGTCACATCCAGTCTCCTTTCCCGTGAGAAAACCCAACAGCACGTGACTGTGGAATGTAAACATTGTCTTGTGACAAGCACTTCGCTGCTCAGTGAAGGAAGCAGAAACCAACATTTTTATGATCATGCCACCCACAAGGTTAAGCTCATATCACAACGTGTCAAATTAAGCCAATTTTTAAAATATATTTTTCATTAATGCTTCTTAATGAAATTTCCTAAAAGAAATGAAAATTAATGCAGTCAAATGATACAGAATAAATCAAGACAAGGTGTTATATGCATACATGTAAAAATTAAGCCAGTATAGAGCACAGTTAAATGGCTGGAGGGACTTTTATATAGAGAGGTCATCTAAGACCAGTAAAAGCAATAGAAAAAATATTTTGAGTACCTTGATATAGTGGTCAATCCTCTCCACTGAGGTGAAGCGGGCCTCTGTCTCTGAAGCTAGCCTGACTGTGAACTGGAATAACCCTGTGAGCTGATGACAAAACAGACAAGGATGTTATCTTTAAAAAATAAATAAATGCATTTTAAAAAAGAATGCTTCTAAGGACTGGTGATAAACGTTTTAGATTAATCTGAATAGTGATATGCAAAGAACCAATATGGAATCTGAACTATTGCCAGAACAGTAGAAGCACAACATGAGAATTATAAGAGGCTCTTAGATTTAACCTAAAGAAAGTGATTTGAAACCTCAAAGATAGCAATTTCATTCTAGATTCCTACTCTTTCCTCCTGTTGTCCTATTAATCTGTAGGTAATAAGAGTCTGTGTTGGTAGCCTATTGAATTAGTTGACCACAAAGGTGTGTTTTCTATCCAAATCTAATGGTATTTTAAAATGAAAAACACTATAATGAAAAACACTATTTACTTTTAAAAATTAAAAACAGCTTCTGAACACAGACTAGTGGTTATGATTTCTCATCTTCATTTGAATGAATTTAGCTTTCCAAGTAAACATCAAACATTAATGATTTCCTTATACTGGGCTGCCTTCAGATGTCTTCTAAAAGTTGCAGTGTTATTTATCTCCTTGACATCTGACAGGACAGTGTTCCACAGGGCTGGTGCCACCACCACGAAGGCACTCTGTTTGGTTCCCTGTAACCTCACTTCTTACAGTGAGGGAACCACCAGAAGCCCCTCGGAGCTGGACCTCAGTGTCTGGGCTGAACGATGGGGGAGGAGACCCCCCTTCAGGTATACTGGGCCGAGGTCATTTAGGGCTTTAAAGGTCAGCACAAACACTTTGAACTGTGCTAGGAAACATACTGGGAGCAAACAAAGATCTTTTAGGACCAGTGTTATATGGTCCCGGTGGCCGCTCCCAGTCACCAGTCTTGCAGCTGAATTCTGAATTAATTGTGATTTCTCAGTCACCCTTAACACAAATGCAAAAAAAGAAGAAAAGCTCCATGGTATTATGTAATATCAGCAATCCAGCCAATGTCTGTGGGCTCAGACAGAGAGGCGAAGCAGCGTGGCCAGTTTTTAGCTTTTATTATAGATATGGTCAAACAATGTATTTTTACTACTGCACAAGAATGGCGTTTCTACTTACACCTGGAGTTCAAAGATTCAAATGCAATTTTGAAAACTTCAGAAGGGACGCCATTACCTGAACAGCATAGGAGATGGCCAGCCCAGCATAGGCAGGCGAGATCTGGCCGTGCATGAGAACAATCATTAGGCCAGTGGTCGTAATGAGGGCAATGCTGACAATATCCAGTCTGACAGCGAGCCAGCGCATTGCACAGCTGAACAAGTAGAAGGGTGACTGATTGTCATCCAGCAGTTCTTGATATCTAAAAGAAAAATGATGAGAGATATTAGTAGGATTCTAGGTAGCTTACCTTTGTTTTAAATGCAGAGAAATTTCACCAAAAATTGACTGCAGTCAAATGACAGCAGTCAGTATATATAGAGTACATTAACATGCAAATACTGTGTTTCAGAGAAGTAGAGCAATAACCTGCGCAGAAACTCCTGCCCTTTATTGTAGGCATGGATCGTAGAGAGGCCTTGAATGCTTGATGTGATGTGTGAGAGGAACGGGGACTGTGTAATGTTGTCCAGACGCTTCAGCTCCCGAATGAAGACTCTGCAGAAAGAAAAGAATCAATTGGAAGGGTGAGATATCTGGCCCTGCAAACTACTTGTGTCACCTGTCTGGGGGAACATGACTGCAGAATCCCTGAACAACGGTTGCGTTTACCTCGATACAACATGCAGCACTATAAAAAGGACGACAAGGGGCCCAACTGCCATCAGGAACCATGGAAAGACACCAGAGATCACTCCCACACAGAAGAACACCAGGATGACGTTCTGTATGAACATTTCCGCTTGAAATGGCAGGCGAACATCAACTGGAAAAAAATAGACGGAGATGGCAGTCTTCACATAGGAGACTGAACACAAAAAGAGTTCTGATCTGGTAAAAGCTCTCCTTCAGAAATTCAGGTCTCACTTCTACCCAGGAAACAGAAACTTACCACCATATTCTTCCAACCCAGGCCATATCTATCCAGAACTCTAATTCTGGCTGTCACCATATCTACAACCAGGCTTGTTCAGCTACAGAAATACCAACCTGCCACTTTAGGAAAAACCCTGACCCACAACTTCATTTGGAGCCATGCTCTCCCCTTTCATCTATATGCATTTGGGGGGGAAAACGTTGCTATATATATGGAATATATGGAAAATAACTGTTTACAGCTGAAAACGCTGGCAGCATTAAGATAAATTCAATAGAGTAAAAAAAATTGATGGATGTAAAAGTGGAAAACTGATTTGAATGGTTATAGTAAAATATGCAGGGATGTATATGCAAAATGAACCATGGAAAGAGAAGAAGGGAAGTCACTGGATATTTTAACGTTTGTAAAATGTTTATTTGGAATTGCAAAACTGAAAATTTAATAAAAAATAATTTTTAGAACCTCACTAGTTTTCATACTAGAAAACGTCAGTCAGGACTTTCCCTGGGCTGCTTTGGGAGGCAGAGAGTGGGGTATAAATTTGACAAATAAATAAAAGAAATTACTCTGCCCCACCAGTCATAGATACATTTCATATTTTACATGCATTTTTAAAAGTTTCCATAACATCTTGGGGGGGGGGTACAGTCTTATTGGAACCACACCACTTCAAATTGGCAGCTATTCTTGTATATTTATTTTCCACATGGGTATGGGTTACATGCTTGAATGTCAGCCATTTTTTATTTTTTTTAAAAAAAGAATCTACACATAGAAAGCTTGCCACCAGAAGAGGTAGCCCTGGCAGAAACACATCCTTTCCACAGTTACCAGTTAGTCCGAACAGGTCACTTACAGAGACCAAGTATAGGTCATTAACAGAGACCAATTACCTTCATCCATGTCTTTGGAGAACCTATTAAGAATTCGCCCTGCAGGAGTTGTATCAAAAAATTTCATAGGGCTGCGAAGAATCCGTCGGAAGAGCTCATCATGGAGCCTGGAGGAGGCTCGCAATGTCCCCTGCAATGAAAATAAAGGAAGTTTATGGAATTAGACAAAGATATCTGATATATGCACTTAAAACTAGGCTGAAGAACCTACAGCTCTTCAGGTGTAGATGAACTCCCAGCATCCCTGACCTGCCAGGGGCTCATGGGAGTTGGTCCAACATCATCAGGAAGGGCAGATTCCCATCCCTGGCTGGCAGGCTTCAAAATGGAGATTCACAGAACATCTCTCAATATCTTTCCCACCAGCTCCTTTCAAAAGAAGCAGCTAGGCTATTGCAACCACAAGGAAGCATCCCTCCTTTCCTTCCTCACAATGCAAGAAGCGAAGGTTCCAAAAGAAAAAGCAGACTGTGCAGAGAGCCCTGGGAATGCTTTCTAAGTGATATCTGGGATGACTCAAACTAGGGTGGTGGCAGCTGGACAGAGGGGGAGAGGGAGGCTCTTCAGTCCATGGGTAAGCCAAACAGGGTTCTCATTTGGCTTGCAAGTCTATTTTCCCCAAGTCACCTGCTCCACACCTGACATTGTATGCAAAATCAGGTGCAGATGCAGCTGAAAATGAACAACTGGGAACCTTAAAGCAGGGTTTCCCAACCTTTGGTCTCCAGCTCTTTTTGGACTACAATTCCCATCATCCCTGACCTTTGGTCTTGCTAGCTAGGGATGATGGGAGTTGTAGTCCAAAAACAGCTGGAGACCAAAGGTTGGGAAACACTGCCTTAAAGGATGCATCCAATGTTTCCTTGGAAAGTGGGGCTTGTATTCAGTACTCTTTAAATCTTCCACCAAATGCCAACCTTGCTGGGACTGAACTCAAGAGCAGCTCCCAAGTGCAGGCAATCCTAGACAAAGTCAGGTTGGCAGTTGGTGCAGATTAATGGTGGCTACAAACCCTGCTGGGATCCTCTGGGCTCAGGAAGTCCAGAGTGGAATGAAACCCAGCCGAAAGCAGATTTGGCAGCCCAGCACCAATCAGCTGCGGCTGCAAATCCCATCTTCAGCAGGGATCTCCATTTGTAGCCCAGTATGAGTGTGCTTCCAATTCTTTCCCTTGAATCTGAGTCACCTGACACATCACGGGTGGACAGGCAGGTGCCAAAAGGAAATGAAGGAATATTCCTCTGCGATACGCCACAAAGCTGGCTCACCTCAGTGAACCTGGCCATTGGGCTCTGCTGCACAAAACGAAAAAAGCCGTTCTGTTCCTGCCTCTGGAGACATACACATACCTTGACAAAGACGACGCCACGCACAACCTTCAGAATCAGCATGATACCCATTGAGAGCGCATAGATGCCAGCGTAGTAATGCATATGTGGGTTGTCCTTCATACTGCTGCTCACAACCGTTTCATTTCCCAACATGAGAGTAGTGTTCTATTAAAAATCAAGAACATACACAGTATATAGATCTGCCCTGTTTCACAGTCAGGTGACCAAACTTTGTATTAGCCTTGAATTTCTATATTTCTACAAATGAAACTCTGCTGGTGGAATTTTTAGAGTCCTTCTGGAAGTCTAGGATAATACGGCTAAATATGCACTTTAACGTCAAAGCAATTATTTAATTAAACCATCAAATCAGGCTCACAAGTTTGTTCTTGCAACAATATAAGGCCACGCTCCCTCTGAGATAAAAGTTATTTTGGCTGACAATTATCTTGGAAAAAAACTTTCCCTTGTATACATTATTGCACTTACAGATCTGTCATTCTCCATTCTTTTTCCTAGCTCTTTCTAGATACTGGACCAACAGACGCTGTCTCTCAGCCACCTGGTTCTGCTCCAGTATCAAAGCCTCCCTAGAAATAGTTATTAACAATTTTGATTACTAGCTCTCTAAGCTCATTTTGCATATGATTGCTATAAGCTTTAACTACCCCGTCTCCCAAAGAGTTTACTTGCTTCTTCTTGTAAATTTCAACAACCCACAAGGTCATGTGGGTATAATATCATCGACCTACCCTTCAAGAGTTAAGTACAGTCAAACCTTGGCTCCCAAACGCCTCCATTTTGGAATCTTTTGGCTCTCAAACGCCAAAAACCCAGAAGTAAATGCTCGTTTTAGAACATTTTTTGGAAGCCGAATGTCCAACACAGCTTCCGCTTGAGTGAAGGAAGCTTTTGCAACTAACTGGAAGCCACGCCTCGGTTGTGAAACATTTCGGAAGCCAAACAGGATTATGGAACGGATTATGTTCGACAACTGAGGGTTGACTGTACTGAAACAACACAATGTATGTAAAGTGCTCAGAATGCATGAAAACACTTTATAAACGACAGGTATTTGTGATCCACTGACTGACAGGATGGTGTTTTAGCAGAGCTGCTGTCTGACTGGTTCTCACCCTTGTTATGGAAGGATTTGCAGATGGGCCTGTAGTTCTGTGGGAGAGCAAATACCTTGCAGGATCTAGCCTGGCATTTACAGCTAAAAGGACTGCAGAGACCATGTGATCCCATGAAGACAATCTCGTCTTAATCCACTAGCAAATCAAATATATTGTTGGCTCCTACCCCACTGCCTTGCTTGATCCAGTAACTCAGCCACCAATTGCTGAATGCAGTGCTGCCCACATTCAATATAAAGAGAGCCATGATGATGATAAAAGCAATGGGGCCTCCAGCTGCTTGGATATAGACGCCATAAACTGACCAAGGGACAGAACCTTTGCCTTTCTCTTCCAGCTGCATAAGTTGACCTAAAACACACACATACACAGGAGGAGGGTGGGGGGAGAGACAGAGAAGCAAGAAGTGAGCAGACTAACAAGACAAGACCCAGAGACTGCTATCTGCACTGTGAATGTTGCAGCATCCTCCTTATACAGATTTCCCTAATTATGCATGACATATATTTATAAAACAAATAGATTGAAATGATTAGTGGGTCAGAATTAAGTTCTGCTCTACGTTCTCTCATATAAAGACAACCCCTATCAGTATTCAGGCCCTCACATCACTCAATGAAAGTTTACAAGTGTAACACAAACTTCTCTGTCCAGATGCTGTGTTTTAATGATTAACCAGCATCTCTGTGGCACACAAGAACTTAAAGCTTCAAATGCCAAAGGGCAAGATGGGTTATCCACACCTAAACCAGGTTGTCAGCTGTATTGAAAACCATCAGGAATGTACTAAATCCAAACAGAATACACTGATGGACTAGATCACTTTAAGCCAGAGTTCCATTTGAGCAGAAGTAAGTTTGCATGCATTTCTGGGTGGAAAATGGTACCTTCTTCCTTCTTGACTGCTTTCTCTTTCTTCACAGATCCTGTTTTAGTGCCTTTATCTGGGTGCCTTTTCAATGAATTGTTTGTGGTTTTCTTTAAATTAATCTGGAAGGAAAACAAATGGGGGAAATTGGACACAACCTATTTTAACTCCGAAACAGCACATTCAACAAAGATAATTACAGAGACGGTTCTCAGTAGAAACTTCCCCTATCAACAAGAAAAAAAAACAATGACTAGTCACTTTCCATGAGAGCTGCAACAAATGGCTTGCAAGTATAAGAAAAGGTAGTAACAGATACCTCAATGTGTGGAGTCTCTCCCAGTTGCAGGTTATTAAAAATGGTTGCATAGTCACCATTCAAATTCATCAGATCCTCATGGCTTCCCCTCTCAGTAACACAACCCTCTTTCATGAAGATCACTTCGTCACAATCCACAAGATACTACAAGGCCAAAGACAGGGAGAGAATAATTACTGTGTGAGGCTGCTATGCCCAAATTCCTTTTTCATTTCCCCCTTCCTGATGTTAATGGGTTATCACAATACCATGAAGCAACTAGCGCAATAATATAGGTTTAATTACAATTACACCGAACAGTACTTCCATCTGTTTATCCTGAAACTGTGTCTAGTCAGCTTTACTGAAGAACCTCGTTCTTGTTTTTTTGAAAGCAGTTTATTTTCGTCTAAAATGCCCATTCCTGTTTTATGATCCACTAGATTTTTCCAAACTTGAAAACCCAACTGCTGCAGCCTCATTTCCTTATTCTGCACATTAACCACCAGGTGTACTGTGCGTGTGGCTGCAGTTATTTAATTCTGGATGCATTTCCTTGGTTTCTCTCTGCAGACTCCCTTGGCTGCCTTCCCCTCTGCGCTCACACTTAAGACAGTGAAGATGCCTCTTACCTTTCCCCTCTGTAGAGCGATCAGCAATTTGGGCCGTACAGATTAACAGCTACTCTCAACAGCGGCATCTACCCTCACCCAAACTTACTTTTCCCACGTCAAACTGATGGAGAGGCTGAGGGCAGAACCACAAGTGTACCTGCAGCTGGTGGGTGATAAAGAGAACTGTTTTTGACTTCATGTGCTTCCGTATTGCACTGTTGAATATGTGGTTTCCAACATGGGCATCCAAGGCGCTGAGAGGGTCATCAAGGATGTAAATGTCCTTGTCGCTGTACAGAGCTCGAGCGAGGCTGATTCTCTGGCGCTGCCCCCCACTCAGGTTTGCGCCTCGTTCACCAATCTAAGTTAAAGATGCTTTGTTAAAGGATCTCCTTTTTTATCACTTAAGATGAAACATTACATTTATATCCTGTGCTTCTTCCAAAGACCTCAGAGAAGTTGCACGATAGCCCAGCAAGATGGAAATCAGTGTTTATTGGCCCCAAAACAACAAAGGCCTGCACTACGTTTCCTCCACATTTGAGCCAAACCACCTAACTGCCGAGACCATATAACACCGGTCTTGAAAGACCTACATTGGCTCCCAGTATGTTTCCGAGCACAATTCAAAGTGTTGGTGCTGACCTTTAAAGCCCTAAACGGCCTCGGTCCAGTATACCTGAAGGAGCGTCTCCACCCCCATCATTCAGCCCGGACGCTGAGGTCCAGCGCCGAGGGCCTTCTGGCGGTTCCCTCATTGCGAGAAGCAAAGCTACAGGGAACCAGGCAGAGGGCCTTCTCGGTAGTGGCGCCCACCCTGTGGAACGCCCTTCCAGCAGATGTCAAAGCGATAAACAACTACCTGACATTCAGAAGACATCTTAAGGCAGCCCTGTTCAGGGAAGTTTGTAACGTGTGACATTTTAGTGTATTTTTGGTTTTTATGGAAGCCGCCCAGAGTGGCTGGGGAGGCCCAGCCAGATGGACGGGGTATAAATAATAAATTATTATTATTATTATTATAGCTCACTGGGCTTGTGAATCCTGGGAAGTAAGTGCAGTCAAAGGCAGAAAGAGAACATGACATGGCCAACAGACCAGTACACCAAAATGAGGTGTGTGAGAGTGCCTGGCCTTATAGTGAGCTGTTTGCCCTGGGAGAGTGGCTGCCTAACAAGATTCCTACCTCTGTCAAGTCTCCATTAGGCAGGATAGCCAGATCAGGTCTGAGACAGCAGTCATTCAGCACAGTGTTATACCTGGAAAAAACACATTTTTAAAAAGCAGTAAACAGCAACATTTCCAGGTATGGTGTTAGTTGCAACAGAGGAAGGAAGGACTGAAAAGGAGCTATGAAAAATTAGAAAAGGAGCAAATATACCAAAGAAACCAAAGGCCAGAAATTGCAAACTTTTAATCAGACTAAGGCAGGCAGTACATATTACAAAACTGCTTCAGAAGGCATGCAATGATAGTACGGAAATAAAGGGACATATGGAGTATCTTTTTTAACTCGCACCAAGCTGGACCAGGCTGAGCATTTGCAATTTGTCAGTATATCACTACAGCTTACAAACCTTTCTTCTTCAAACTCCTTCCCAAAGAGGATATTGTCTCTAAGTGTTGCATTGAGAATCCAGGCCTGCTGGGCTGCGTAAGCAAATGTTCCATCCACAGAAATGCTGCCTTCCAGCAGAGTCATCTGAAACAAGCAGAAGGAAGTCTAGAAATGATACCATTCCACATCTGTATGGGAAAGGTTTTCCCTCCTTCCTTTCCTCTTATACTCCCCCCCCCCCGCCCTGCTCAACCTCTCGAGCACAAAAAAAGCATAGCTTGTTTCAAGTTCAGCATGCATAGCTATTTAAAACTTTTTAAGATCTTAAGCATGCCTCACTTGTTGTTTATGATCCAAGTCTGAGGTCTGATAAATTATTTATCATGTGGACTAAAGGTACATTGAGCAAAATGCAACTGTTGGTGGCACAGATATCGTGCTCCTCTCACAGGCAGAATGCAAACAGAGCCAGCAAAACAGACAGTGTGGAAAAAATAAGAAAACACGAGATTGTTTCTCACCTGCCCTAAAATGGCTGAAATGAACGAGGTTTTTCCACTCCCCACGCTGCCACAAATGCCAACAAGTTTCCCCTAGATTAGACCATAAAAAGAAATGTTATTCTAACAGAAATAGTATTTCATGGTAGGAAGCAATCTTAACAAGTGCAAGGGGTGGGGAGAGGAATCACTGACAATATTAGATTATACAATTGGTGGGGGGTGGGGAGGGAAGGAGGCAAGAAATCTGCAGTACCGGAGAAGGCTGCCCTCAGCATTAGTATTTTTAGTCTCACATCAGTTCCCTTGTCAGGAAGTTGCCAATATCTTCTGGAATTACTTGCCACAAAACAACTTCCACAAAACTCAAACTATAGTAAACTCAAAGCAACGACCAGCACAATTCTATGCACATTGGTGATTACTCCCATTTAAGCATGCACAGGACTGCAGCATCAGTTTTTGCATTTTAAATTTTTATTTAGATACACTTATATTCCACCTTTCCTTCAATAAGTTCAAGGTGGCATATCTAGTTCCCCTCCTCCCCATTTTATCCTCACAACAACCCCTGTGAGGTAGGTTAGGCTGAGAGTGAGCGGCTGGCCTAAGGTTACCCAGTCAGCTTCATGGCCAAGTGAGGATTTGAACCCTGGTCTCCAGGGTCCTAGGTCCAACACCTTAACCACCATGCCACTGGCTCCGCACTGTGTTGAAGGGAAGTCACTTTAGCCTTTCACTTATTATACACAGCACTGGTGTTTATGTGTAAAAACCTATAGGAGCACTCACATGGACCCTTCCTGTGGGGCTATATAGTAGGTCACAGCTCTGTAGCATGCCTGACCCTCTTTTCAGGACTTAATACGTGTATTATTGCACTGATGTACTGAAACTGTATTTGCCGCAAACACAAAACACAGCCTTTTAAGTTCTGATGCAAAGGAGAGAGAGTTCTGATTCCTCACCTTCTCGATTTCCAGGTCAACATTGTAAAGAACCCTCTGCAGCCGGACATTTGCTAGATGGACATTTTTGTTCTCCTCCTCCGGGCTTGGCGGGTCGTCGCTGTCCACTAAGAGTTGACCCTTCTGCTCAGCTAGCATCGCCTGCTGTCCCTCGCGTTGCTGCAACTTCATCTTCTCTTTCTTGCCCTTCTCTTTCTTGTCTTTTTTCATTTTAGGAGTCATCTTTGGGGAGCTCTGGACACTGGCATGGGAGGATTCCCATGCCAAGGTGGCATTTTTCACCTCTATGGCGGTGTGTGGGTTGGCTGGTTTTTTCCTTACCATATGAACCTCTTCCATTAGAAACAAACTCTGATAGGAGTTGTGAGAGAGGTGCAAAGATGAGACACCTGGTCAAGACTGGAAGGGGACAAGCCTACGGCACACTCACGCAGCAACACACATCAGGCTATACAGTGGAAGGAAGCTGAAGAGCAAAAGGTAGCTCATTAGTGAAAACTAACTCCAGGTCCACAAAAGGGCCTGGCTAGCCATGAATGTGGTGGTTCTCAGACAGAGAGTCTTCTGCAGAGTCACCATTCTCTGGACACAAATATGGTTAGGTTTAATATCGTCCGTCCGTCCCCCCCATTCATCTTGCATTTCAGGGTTTGGAGGATGACATAGAGTGACAAGAGGAAGCAGAGGAAAGGTTTGCTCATTAGAAATTCCACAAGACTTAGGGATGCAAAATGTTTCTTAGCCAGTGTTCGGGGGGGGGGCTGAATTCCCTGCACAAAATTCAGTTGCCTAAGAATTTGACAAGTTACAAGAAACTCTGAGGATAGTACAGAGGCTCTTTATCATGTTTTCCACCACATCCATATACTCATATATTCTTAGGTTCCACAATATCTGTCAAACAGTTTAGCACAGAAAAATCAAATGAAAACCAAGCAGTTTCCAGTTAGTTAAACCGCTATTTCCAACCAATATCCACCTTTCCCTCAGATACCAATTCCCTACCCAGAAATAATTATGGGAATTGCACTGGACTACTAAATTAGGTCTACTCTACTCTGAGCAAAACTCAGTTGATTCCTCTTTGTATCTTTTTGTAATGATTCTGCTGCTGCTCTCTCAAATAATTAAAAATGATTAAAATGGGCTAAATTGCTAGCTTGCTTGAGGAATTTCTGATTGTTCAAGTGGCAGTAGCTTAAAGATCCAAGAGCCATTTATGCATATAAAATGTATATATACATACATATGTAAAATGGCTTTGGCTTTGGGGAAAGAGCTGGGCTCCAGCCAAAAACTCCTAGAAGCCCAGTGGTATATCCAAGCTGCAATGTGCATCCTGGTTGTGTTCTGATATGCACTCTCAACACACACAGGACAATGGTGAGGTCTAGCAGCCCGGACAGCTCTCTATTGCAAAGGACTGAACATCCTAAAATAAGCCACAGAATCTCCTGCAACTCACAGGGATTCCACAGAAGAAACAGATATGGTTTTCTGAAGATTGAAAGTCACTGTTCTAAGCAACCAACTGATACTATAAACTATTATGGTTACCTATATTCCTTACAGTAGCCTGAAATCCTCACATTTAAAAATGCATGTATGACATGCTGTCCATGTTTCTCTACAGGCTTATGCTTAAGAATGATGCAATCCTACACTCACTTTTTACAATGGAGGTAAGTGCATACTTTAAGATTTGAGTCAGTATATTACTGTAAAATGGCCAATCTTGCAATTTCAAGAGAAGTCAATAATGTCTACATCACACCCTTCTTGGGCTGAAAGGAGCTAAAGTAGTAAGGTTGCGACTGCTCACCTTAAATCTGTCAGCTGCAACAGATGCTTCAGAAAGAGACTTCACAGAAAAAGGTGTGACTTTCAGAGCAAAAGTCATCGAGTTGAACACTGTAACCACCGTAAAAGCCTGAAACACAAATGAAAGAATTTTTAGCACAATATTTAAAAGGATGCCTCCTCCTGTATCAGCCTGCTTAAGCATTAACATCAGCAAAAGAAACCCTGCTTGTAGCCCCAGCCCCTAATGAAGGGGGGGAAGAGAGAGAGAAGTGTGTGTGAGGGCCTTTTCTGTGGTGGCCCCATCCCTGTGAAATAACCTCCCCTTTGAAGTGCTTTGTGCACCCGCACTGCTGACATTCCACTGACAGGTGGAGACAATTTTGTCAAGGCCCTTGAGGATAGGAGAAGTTGGATCCTAAAGTTGGTAATTATTGCTTTTATTTGTTCACCCCCGATTTTTCAACTACCAAGGTGGAGGAAAGCTCTCTTCACCCAATGTAATGGCAATGGGAAGAAGCGTCACAGACCAGAAGCAGGTAAAGGATGATTTCAGCCACCCAGCCTGCCCATTCCCATGTCTGAAGTTAACATTACCTGAGCTGCTGTTAGATCATAGCCAAGGATCATATGAACAGAGAAGGTCACCACACTGGCAATGACTACAACTATGGGAGCCACTCCTACAGTGATGCTCTGGACATATCCAACACGTTCCAAGATTTTGCGTTCTTCCTCTCTGATTTCTGAGAATAGAGAACACAACCGCAAAACACATGAGACAAGGAGAACACGCAGCGCATGCATGAAGCTCTCCATGTTAGTTAGAGAACTTTCAGTCATGACATCACAGATATGTTCCAGAACTAAACTTATCGTGGAACAAAATGATGATATAGATAAGTACTAATACCAAAGACAAATAATATGCCTATGTTTTAGGTTTTAAAATGCCCAGCACTGGAGCGCGTCATTTTTAAGACTAGCAATCCCAAGCATGAATGCAGATTGGCTCTTGCATTACAAACAGCCATACGAGTTCAACAACAGTGAGAAAGAAGTTTCCAGTGTCATGACCAGCTTTCAGCCGAAGCAGAGTGCTAAATGATCTAGCAAGGTCTCTTTCTTGCCAAATTGTTGGGAGGTGGAGAGAAAGGAAACTGACACTCACTTTGAACATTCTGAGAGAAGGCTTTGACCCAGGCATACATTTTAATGAACTTAATGTAATTAAGAACTTCATTCATTTTCTGGACACGCTCATCGGTTACAGACACACACTGCCTTCTGAAATAAGCTGTAAGGCGGGATGCAAACATCTGCAATGAAAAGAGGCACCATAAAACCCAAGAGCAGACACAGTAGGATCACCTTTAACAACAAACAACACATATTAATCGAAGTTCACCAGGGCTGTGCAAGGTGACTTAATGGTGGTTTTCTCATCTCTAGGGGTCTTGCTGCCCAAGAAGGAAGGAAGGCTATCTGAAAGCATCCAGACACAGGATAAGTGGCAGGGAGCATTAAAAGGAAATAACAAAGTCTGCCACGAACAAACCACATTTCATTCTCTTGCTTAAAGCTACAACTTTCTAAATGCAGTAATATTATTCAGAAGACTGGATTTTTTTAGAAAACAATTTTGGGTTACGTTTTTGTATGTCAGTCATTGTAATAGTTTTAAACACTGTTTAGATATTGTATGTGACGTGCTGTGTGCAATATGATTAACATTCTGTAGTGTGTATTTACTAAATATATTACATGGGGTATTTTTTAAAAAATGTATGTTTTTAGACTTCATGGTTTTTACAGACATTTCCCTAAATAGTTTCATCAAAAAGCATTGGGAACCATATCTATTTGTGTGGTTGACTTCTTTGCAGATTTACCACAACTGTAATTGATCCTTATTTCTGTGTATCATCTAGCAAAGAAGATCAATGTTTGACCTTCATATGCGACCACCAACATGCAGCTGACACACTTTTTCCTTTACACAAAGGAAGTGCTACTCATATAAAAAAAGAATCACATTTGATTGTAGCAGACTTTTTGACCTTTCCTTCCTAAATACACATTCAGCTCATAGGCAGATAGGCACCTACTCACCATCGCTGGGTAGAAAAGAATGAAGACTGCTGATCCCAAAAAACCTGTTGGTCCCAGTATGATGACGTTATAAACCATGCCAAGAATAGCAACGATAGGACCTCCAGCCAACAAGCTACCCACTGCTGTCGCCTCATACATTCTCTGTCCATCATTAGAACACATGTTTATGAGCTGAAACACAATGTAAATGAAAGATGACCAGGGAGAAGAGATGAACATTATCCTCAGAAGATTTAACTCCTATTATTTACAGGCAGCTTTTCTGCACATGTGCATTCAAAGCAGTGTACAACAACCATTTAATTCATTTTGTTTTAAAAAACAACTACCAGTCAATAAAACTGAACACTAAAAGGCAGCTATGGAGCAATACGGAAAGAAAGAAAGAAAGAAAGAAAGAAAGAAAGAAAGAAAGAAAGAAACTCCAAATGACTGTTCAAATCCAAAGGTGGGGAAAGAAAACTCCCCAGCAAGGGAATTCCACATTTGAGTACCACTGCAGAAGAAGCCCTGCACTTGATATCCATCAATTGTATGGCCAGGAAGGGCCAACCGAATAGCTTGGAGAGATTCATATGGGTGATGCTGGCCTTTCAGGTAAGTCTGCCCCTACCCCACGCCAAGCCAATTAAGATGAAATGCAAGAGCAAAGGCACTTGCGGATAAACACTCCTTGAAGCAAGCACAGCAGACCATTTTTTGCTCCCCACCTTCAGAAGTCTTGTTATCCTTCCTGGCTTTACTTTAAGCAGGACTAGTTCAGATAACGACTAAACAGCATGTTATCAGAAGGCACTTGGGACAGGTTAAGGCTGTGGAGGGAACACACAGAGCCCTCTGCATAAACTGCTTGCCTGAGTTATCTGTCTAGCTGGGGGCTGTATCTGTTTGACTTGAACTGCAGGTTACTCTGAGTATGTGGGGGCATCCCCACACCACCCACTCCCACCTCCCAGGAATTTTTTTTTTTTTTTTTGCAATGGCAAAAGGATGCATTTCAGCCTACCTCTCCCAAAGACTTTTCCTTGATATTTTTCAGCTTGAGTATTTTCTTAAAAGCCATGGTAAGGATAGCTCCACGCAGTCTGACCCCAGTGCGGTAATTTAAAGCCCAGGTTAAAGCCAAGGACCAGGAGCGCACTATCTCTGTCATTAAGAGGCCAAAAACTAACAAGAGGCTGTACTGCAGGTTGGGCTCCGTTTGCTGCGTGTATTCAAGGAGGTGTTTCACAACAAAGGCCTACAGGGAGAAATGCAAACATGCATGAACACCTCAATGTGCCAGAGGAACCATTTAATTGTTTTATGTTAAGTTAGAAATAAGGAGCTACTTCATTTCCAGTAAGAAACATGTATTGTTGATCGGAAGTCTTTGGAACCACAGCTATTAAATAATCCATGCTGAAAACAAGCAGTAAAGTCAAAATTCCGCAAGTGAAATAATTTGGAATTTTTCAATGGTTTATAAGAAAATCCTGCTCCTTGAGGTAATCTAACTTAACATAAATCTGTCAGTTAGCTGAAAGCAATCCATCATCATATTCTTTATAGTAATCTGTACTTATGCAAAAACTGAGCACATCTTTTTTAAAAATAAAAAATAAAAGATATACACATGACATTAAGACCTGTTTTATTTCTTTGTTTCAAACGTGCTTATTTGATAAAAAGGAACAAATGTACCTACAGTTGAACTGGGGAAGAGTGTGAGAAGGACATTTTGCAAAACATTCCTGAAAATAAACATCAGCAGTTTAATAGTAAAGAAAAGGACAAGCAAGAAAATAAAAAAGGCGATAGCAACAATTAAAAAAAAAATGCAACCCTTCTCCCACTCCACCCCGGCCTCCCCCCTCAAAAGACAAAAACAATTTTACCTCGGCAATCACATTTCAAACACCACCTGCAAAGAGAGAGGGAAACAGCACCAAAGCACGAGTCCCCCATCGCATGTGCTGACCAAGGGGCACAGTGCAGTACACAACTCACGTTCATCGCAATATTAAGTACTAATAAATGGGAGCAGTAACTTTATTATTATTTTGTAAAGTGCCACCATATTAAAATGGATAAAAACATCTCACAAACACTGTACAAAAGAAAAGAAAAGAAAGGTGCTGTGGAAAACATACAAATCTGCACACACAAGGAAAAGTTATACAAGGCCTGAATCCAACATACAGTCTGGCTTCCGACACAAAACCAAGTTAAAACTTCACATACACAAAGAATTTAAACGATACATGAAAAAGCAGAGCCAGTATTTGTTCACAAAGTCCGAGGAAGAGCGAAACTTGTGTGGCTAGTCAGGAAGACTTCCAAGGCCAGGTGGGCTTTCGTGATTGGTTTAACAGAGCTCTACTACAATAAGGCTTCCCAGTCGGACTTTTTCAACGATGCCTACAGATGCTGGCGTTTAGGGTTCTTTAATCAGAGCTGAAGTACCTTTGCCAACCACAAAAATCTGAAACCAAGGCAGCGGTTTGGGAAGGCTTTCAGAGTCCGCAGGAAGTCCTCTTGACTAAACTAAGGTTTGCAAATCAGAGTTCTGTGCAACACAAGAATGGATGGGAAACGAACGCACACTGCTTCAAGCAAAGGTAATAGCTGCTAAAGCCCAGCATCAAGTGACAGATTAAAAAATGGAGGCAGAACAAGCACGTGAGTCCTGAGGGAGTCAACTCTGAATGTCATAATCGAGAACTCAACTGTATAGCATTTCTCCCATGCACTTCCATGTGCACATGTTAAGAGCCAGGTGTCCATCATGTTCCCAAAGTGACCATTAAAAGCACAAAAAGAGAGCCTTATACAAATTCCTGATCAAAGTGCAACAGCTCATGTTTCAAGGTTATGTAAGCCAGCTTTCTCCTCCATTGGCCTTGCTTTACATCCTTCATGTTCAAGACATAGCAGCTGGCTTGGTGTTACTTAAGCAAGAAGGTATTTGGTTCTTTCCTAGCATTCAATCCTACAAAGGCAGCTGAGTCAGTGGAAGAGCCAATAACTCCTGAGCCAAAACCTTACAACACACTGACAGGTGTGGTACAGGGGGAAAAGTCTCTAGCAGAGCATGTGCAACATCAGAAGGAATTCTCTTCTTCTCTAATTTAGAGTGTTCCTTTTTATTGCACACGAAATCAGAAACTCCAGTGTAGAATAAGAAAGGTTGGTTACACTTTTTTAAGATTTGAAGAAAGTTGTTATAGCAATATTAAGAGGGGAAATGACAACATTTTCAATCTTATAACATTGTTTTTGGTTAAAGCAATGAAGAGAATATCATCATATAAAACTGTACAAAAATTATAGCTACCAAAACTAGCAGAGGTATGGGAAATTACTTCTGAAAACTATCATGGAAACAGCTGCCCTTAGCTGCCTGACTATCTTAAGCATTCCCATGAATAAACGTCACCTTACCTTTCATCTTGGCGTTGGATTCTGCCCAGCTTGACTGTCTCATTCTGATCGCAGAATACAGCCATCCTGGAAATTCTAAAGAACAGCTTCTGTCATTGGTTCCACTACAGAGAAAAATCCCCCCCAGCTGCATCCAGCTTTTACAGCACAAAGGAAGCTGTGGCTGGAGTTGAACTGGAAGAGTTGGAGGCTTACCTCAAATAGCTCCTCCTTCCAACCAACCCCCCTCCCCACACCCCACAATACACCTTCTTCAAAAACTAAATGAGGAATCAAACTGCACTTCACTGCAACAGGAACTTTTGCTGTTCTTCCAAAGAGAAAAGGCTGCTTTTGAGCATCATCCAAACCCAAATTTAATACCTTTGGCAGGACTGAGCAAACCTGAACATGAAATGCTTAGCAGCCCCCACAATAGAACATATTTTTAAAAGTTACATCTCATTCTGAGCTCTACAGGCATTAGACAAACCCATGTTGTCTCAACTGGATGAAGGGTTAACATGAGTCTGAAAACAGTGCCAGGAAAGAAATTTTTACAAAATATACTTTAAAGGGGGAGGGGGGCAGACTATTGCACATCTGGATATACAAGGAACTTATGGACAGTAACACCTCTATGTTTAAGAATTTTAAGAACTGCTGCTTCCCATTAGCATACCATGTTTACTCCTGAGAATGGCAATTTGCAAAAATGGCTCACTTTACTTAGCAATACAAAAGGGTAATTTGGGTGCTCTGTTTTCAAGCACCACTCTCACACGAAAAGATTTAAAAACAAAAAAACAAAAAACACTGATATTTCAGCATGAACAGCAATTAGGTTTCAAAGTAGCGAGGTAGTAAGGATTCCTCTCTTGTTCTAGACAACAAAGTCAATTAATAGAGTTCTTCATTCAGAGAACACAGGTTACTGAGTAATGGAGGATGTGCACAGATTAGGTACATCCTAATCCAGCACAGAGTATATTCTATTCAGTTCCTTCCTGTCCTGCAGTTTGGGTTTGATAGATTGGAATCATGTAGTCCAAAGACATAAGGGGCAACTCTGCTACCGACTCTATGCTAGAGGTAAGAGCATCCACAGGTCCCTGTAGTGAAACAATGACAGAAGCTCTTCTTGGGGGAAGCTTGTTCTGATTAAACCTCATTCTTACTGGCAATTAAAAGCATTATCAAATAAAGCCACTTGCAAGTGATTCAAAGTTCCACCACCAGCTATTAACAAACAAAACAGAACAAAGAAAACCAAGAAAAACTACTTACTCCCTTCTTAACAAGGAACGCAAGAAAACTTTCGAGATTTAAGAAAATGAGTGGGGTTTGGAAATTTTTAAAAAGAGAGAGACAAAAGACAAGACTGTTTTTAACATTAACCTCAGCTGTACTTACCCAAGCATTGAACCATCCCGCTTAACAGCACACTGAAATGTGTACTACAAGCAATAACACTGCTCCTACTCCTCAAGGGAAATTTGTAGAGAATAGATTTAGTCAAGATGTTAAAGAGTAAATCTTGCACAGCACGTGCAACAAACAGGCGACAAAAAAAAATTGCTGTGAATGTCAAGTCCTACATGCTGCATCTTCATTACCACCTACAAGTAGCAGCTACAGTCTTCCAATCATGCCACCAGAAGGATAACCTATCCGACTGCCTTTTCAAAGAAGTCGAACAACACTAGCTCTGCAGAATCCTCTGAGCCCTGTTTCCTACAGATCTTAAGAAGTGATTTAGTACCAGCACTCCATTCCATTTATTGCAGAGAGCACTCAAAGCAAGTGACCTAACAAAGGACTGCTTTGCTGATTTCCCCCAAAATTCATCACCCTCCCGTATCCAGCCACCTCGTACAAACAATAAAAACCGCCACATACACACAGAACAGTTTGAAAGCTTTAAGATTCCCGCAGCATTCTGAAAAGACTTATTCATTTTCTGCAAACTGCAAGGCATATTTCTAACTAATCAAAACATTTCGAAGATCCTCTGCAAGAACTTGGAATACATTAGCACTGGCAATGGGATGGAGCCCACTCTGGATGTTAGACAAAGGATGGATAGTACTTACTGGTCCACTGAAGCCAGCAAGTTGTGTGACCATCAAGCACACTATGGAAATGATGAGCCTGGTGCGACAGAAGACCCATACGACCCTTCGGAGAGAGGCATCATCTGGCCCACGTTCATGCAGTTCTCGCTGCCACAACCTTTCCAGCCTGGAACAACACAAAATACAGATGTAAGGAATCTCACCTCCATTTTCTTCAACATCAAATAACATGAACTAAATGGGACAAGAGTGGGAAATTTTTAATAAAGAAAGGAGGAGAAAGAAGAAGATCCAAAGGGGAGCCACTGGCATAGCCCTTAATTAGATGGTCTTAAGTTCATTTCTGACAGTAAGGGAAAAGACAAAGAAAACAGATAGGAGAAATTTCCAGAAAGAAGTAGCCAGAACAGCCTTCAATCATCACCTGACACAACATCTTACAGTAGGCTATCCCAAGGAAGGCAAATCTTTTTAGAGACAACATAGCAAAAACATACCTTCTGCAGTTAACCTCTGACGACTCATGGGTTGATAAGGACCATACATCTTCTGTGAACAGTTCTCCTTTCTTATAGGCTGTTCGTGCCAGAGGAGTAAGCCAAGAGAATGTCAAATAGGAGAAAAGTCCGGCATTGTCTATTGGATGTCGATGTCTATAATTAGAGGAAAAGAGATATTATAACAAAACCAAAAGCATAAAACACATTACAGCTTTCAGAAGTAAAATAAGACCTTTAATTATTCAAGATGGTGGCTGCCACTTTTTCTTAGCAAGCTTAGCTGTATGAGTGGGAACTCACTTTTTAAAATCAAAGTTGCTATTTTTCCAACAAGCATGCTTCTATCACCTCTAAATACTTCTATTTTCAGATCAGTTGTGTCTGTAGTTTAATACACAAAGTCTTACTTTGAAGTAGTCCGGATAGGTTTCATCAAGTTCAAGCCATGGTGATATTTTCCTCTGTGATGGCCCTTATCCAACACGCCCAAGTGAGAATTTGTTGGGACATCTAATGGAAGACCTTCTGCCCGAGCAGCTGTTTCCAATGCATCTTGGAATTCAAACGGCTTGACAGGAAAAAAACAGAATGCAAATAAATTGGATTAAAAAGCATTATTTCTGCCTCAGTCCATTTCATATATTAAGGATCCTAACAGAATGGCAGAGCACATACTTTGCATATCCCACTTCACCTCCAGGTAAAAGTGGGAAAGACTCCATCTAGAAACCATGGCTAGGCACTACCAGTCAGTGCTGACAATGCTGAACTAGATGGGCCAGAGGTTTGAACCTATATCTGCCAGCTTCCTGTATTCCAAGCAATTTGACGACCCTGCTTGATGGGGGCTAGTGCGTTCCTATCTACAACAGGAAAACCACAGAATTGCTCTTTGCTGGAGGGAATGGCATCAGATCATCTTTTATCTTCTCCTCTGACTGAATATCTGGTGACTGGCAGACTGCATCATATCCCTCAGAGAAACGCTCTGAAGACCACCAGTAGTTTGCATTTAAATTATAATCCCTCAAGCAATATAATCCCTCAAGTGACATTTCTCCTATGGGTCTGAGTCATGGGCCACCATATTGCCTGGGGAATTGAAATCTACATAGCTACAACACAGCCCTCCACTACCTAATCCAGTGGCATATGTAGAATCTACAGAATTCCAGCTTTCCAGGGGGAGATACCATAACTACTACTACTACTACTACTACTATTATTATTATTATTATTATTATTATTATTATTAGAGAATGTATAGAGCATTAAGAAAAGGCAATGCCAGTTCTAGGATAAGAAACTAACAAGGTCTTTTGTGGTCCTTCCAGCAAGCTGGAGCCAGGACTTCTATATGTCCTGCCAGGATTTTTCCTTGACCTTACTCGCTCCTGTTGCATGCGTCTGAAAATTGAAGTTCCATTTTGCTGTTATGGTTAATAGCCACTGATAGACCCATCCTTCCTTGCCTGCCTTTCCTGACTGATGAAAATAGTTCTCATCTGGTACATTGCTATATCTGATTTGTTTCTTTCTGGCAACACCCAGCGCATACACCCAGAACAGTTTTCACAAGATCCTGTTAACAACCAAAGTTAATAATTTCAAAGCACTGGATGAAACAGGTGCGACACCATTTAGTTAAAGCTGCAAATTAGTGTGGTTTCTCTACCCACCCCAGAGCAGCTTTTCAAAAATGAATTTCTAACTTGCATGCTTTGGATAATTTGAAAAGGATACTCTGTGTCATGCAAACCCATTTCATTGATCTGTGCCAACCCCAATTCATCAGGGAGTTCAAAATAACAAAAAGCTTTCACTTCATTTCTCAAACAATTCCAAATCTTCCAATCAGGAGAAATTCTGATTGCTCATTAGGAGAGAGACATTTGCTATGTACACACCAAAGTTGCAATAACTTTATCAATTTGTCCTACAAAAGTCATAGCGGACACGACTCTTAAAGAAACAACAATTCCTTCCTACCTGCATGCAACTTGGAAAAAAAGTATTTATTCTTCAAAAGGAAGGAGAAGTTATTGCATATACAGTGGTGCCTCGCAAGACGAAATTAATCCGTTCCGTGAGGCTCTTCATATAGCGGTTTTTTCGTCTTGCGAAGCAAGCCCATTGACAGCTTAGCGGATTAGCGCTATTAGCAGTTTAGCGGCTTTTAGCGGCTTATCAGCTTAGCGGATCATCTGATAAGCGGCTTAGCTGCTTAGAAAAAGGGGGGAGGGGGAAAAACCCGCAGGAACTCGCAAAGACATTTTTGTCTTGCGAAGCAAGCCCATAGGGAAATTTCTTTGGCGAAGTGCCTCCAAAACGGAAAACCCTTTCGTCTAGCGGGTTTTCCGTCTTGCGCGGCGTTCGTCTTGCGGGGCACCACTGTACTACCAAGCTCTGGAGCCCAGAAACTGTATCCTCTCTACATAAACAATCACAAACCAAGAGCTGCATTACATAGTCTATACTGTATTAGGGTAGTCAAGTTAGGCCTAGCAACAAAGGATGCCCTTAATAAGGCAGTTAAGTCCAGCTGTTATTGTTCCTTGGCCTAGAGCACCACTCCTGAAATTAACTAGCAAACACCAAAACCCACCTTTTCAAGCAGGGGAATCTGTAGATATCAAATGTGTGACAGAGAGAGGAGTGTTCAGTTAGGATGTAGGAAACCCAGCCCACTGATTCTTGAAGTTGGATTGGGCAAGTCACTAATTAACTTACAAGAATGCCACAAAGCTAAAATACCACATGAAGCTGCTAGCAGCAAGAACACCCAATACTTTACAGATTCTTTTTTAAATAATGTACTTTAAACATGTGCTTCATAATTTTACTTTCTTACAAGACAAATGACTTAATGACTTTTTACAGACAGGAGAATCTAACAGAATAATAGTATAATCTAATCTCCAATATATAATTAAACAATTGGTGGTGTATGACACAACCTTTGACTAGCGCCTATGAAAGCCCATGTGGTACAGAATACAAACTGAGCTGAAGAGAGTTAAAGTGTCAGAACATGCCATTCTTTTCTTCAGAAGAATAACTCTGCCTCTTCACTCAGTAACATGGCAAGTATTTGAAATTTTCCTGACCACTGCTGTGCTCAAAGCACCAGCCTCTCTAGCACATAACGAAGATGTTATTTTGCATCTTCATCTTGTAGCCCAATCGAGACACAAATGTGACTTGCAATAGCATAGCCTCAAGTGAATTACTCAAGCCCTGATTAACTTTTCAAAAACCTTCTCCAGTTTGCCTCAGAGCTCCCACGAGACACAGTAATTGAAAATCCTATCATCCTCTATAATCCCACACACGAAGCTATTACATGTGATTTGAAAATCACAAGGCCTTTATAGCTGTTCATTTTCTGAAACCATACTAAGAAGGTGGGGAAAAAGAGAGAGAGAGAGAGAGCGCTCATGAAATAAAACAACCAGTAACATACTATACTGTATACATGTAGCTCAGCATAAGAGAAAAGTGGAGGTGCAGGTGGTTAACCTTAGCTAACCTAAACAGGTATTGCTTCCGGAAAGAAAAAATACATTACAGTACATATTTCATTTCAATGACTGAAGCAGATAAGAGAAAGCTACAAGCACCTCTAACTGGTTTACAGGGTTTTTTTTAGGAAGGTTTTTTTTTATTAAAAAAAAATCCCTATGAAGGAACCCTAAGATGGTTGGATAGTGCCTTATACAGTCATACCTCAGGTTTAAGGTGCTTCAGGTTGAGCACTTTCAGGTTGCACTCCGCAGCAACCCAGAAGTAACGGAGTGCCTTACTTCTGGGTTTTGCCACTCGCGCATGCGCAGATGCTCAAAATGACATTACATGCATGCACGGAAGCGACAAAACGTGACCCACACATACACACAGGCACACCATCGTGTCTTACGTTCTGTTCAGGATGCGAACGGGGCTCCGGAATGGATCCCGTTTGCATCCCAAGGTACCACTGTATGCCTTAAATGCAACTCCTGCAACCCAGCTGGTGTCAAACGTATTGCTCTACTTTCCTTTGGACCATATCAGCAAAGCCAAGAGAGGGGTAATTTGTCTGGGCAGCCCAGGACCTCCAAACACACACTGCCCATGCTGCCGCCCTGGGGAGGTCACTATGGTGTTGCCAATGCAGCAGTCTGACTTCACCCCCAGAGGCAGGTATGAATAGTGTTCCTTTGGTCTTCAAGCCATGGTGGAGTGGGTGGGGGACCATGCAGAAAAAGAGCATCTATCTCTGCAATTCTTCCATTTTAAAGTGTATAAATGGCATGCACCTCCTAAGCATGTATTTGCACTGTAAAAATATTCAGAACCTGCAACCCTGGGCTCTTATGCTCCTAGCCCTGCCCCCATCACCCTTTAAGATTACCATCTTGCCACCTAGAACCACATAAACTGTCGTTAACTTATGGTTTGCTGAAACAAGACAACTCCAAACCATTAAGTAACGGTCTTAGCAAACTTTGATTAAGATTAACAACAACTTAGTGTTTGGAGGCAATGTTAAACTGTAGTTAAACTAAAGTGGAACTAGAAGGTTCTGATCTCTTCCTCACAGACAGGGAGGGGGGAGTACACAAGGCTGAGGTTCAGGGTAGCTCACAATATACATATATATTGCAATGTATAATCTCTGGATGGTGGTGGAAAGAAACCACAATCTATCTTTAAAAAAATATTTTACAAGGATTTTGCATTATGGAAGGGTACAGCTGCAGCTAGCGCTTTAGTGCCCTCATAGTTGCTGACAAGACTGAATTATGCATTGTTTGTTTAATTATTACATTATTTCTACAATTAACTTAATACACTCTAAGAAGAGAGTTTTGGCTGCCCACAAGAGCAACTTGCATTTCCTCCCTGAATTACTTAGCTGTGTAATCCAAAAGCTCTACTGATATTTTTTAATGAAATGCAACTCAAAGAGAACATTACAATCTTTTCTAAATATTTAGTTTTCATCAGCCATAGTACAGAGAATCCAGTCCATTTTACTCCTTGTTTGCAGAGAATTAGCAGGAGCTTCACCAAACTGGATTAAGTACCAACTTATTTGCACTTCTACAGTCACACAATTAAGTTTCTGGCTCACTATTTGTCCCTGCAGTTAAGAATAATGAAAAGAACAGCAATGCGTCTGCCAGAAGCACAGTGAAATTTAACAATCAATAATGTTATGCAGGGCTGTTCTTCGCAGATCAAGGGTTGGGGTCATAGTACGCAACGTATCACAACTCTAGGAGTATTTGGGTCCTCTAATTATTGAGAAGTCAAGACAGCAGCGAGCAACACATTCATGCAGCCTCCCACAACATCCTGCCCTCCAGATGCTTCAAACTACAGCTCCCTTCATGCCTAACAGCTGGCCATGCTGGCTGGAGTTGATAAGAGTTGTAGCCCAAAACATCTGATGGGCACCAGGTTGAGGAAGACTGCAGTAAAGAGACTGTCATATCGTTATGCAAAGCTCCATCATTTTAACCTGGTTTAAATATTTGCCTAACATAACCAAAACTTCTAGGGTTCTAGGGTTCTTCAGCAACATGCTCCCCTAAAACCACTGACGTAAAATATGAATACAACTCTCACAAATAGTTACTCAATTCAGCACATTTACATAATGTGTTCCTTGCACAGTCTCTCCTCACACTGTGTGATTTGTGGACTTCCTTGCCAAGCAAGGTGTGAAAAAGGCTTAGTTGCAATAAATTTCAAAAAACATGTAGCCTGGAGGAAAGAATAGCAAGAGTTTGATCACTTCAGCAACTTCGTTTCTACATGTCTTTTATCCTTCTAGCAAGGCCCTTCATTATTTCAAGTGACAATTTAATACTTTTGTTTTTCAACGAGGGCCACAGCCAAGTTTCGGGTTTGGTTTTTAAAAAAAGAATGTGCAAGGCCGCCCTATTGCAACATTTCCCATGTCTACTCCATGGGATGCAGAAATGCCTTCTGTCCACCAATGGCATCTGAAGGCTAGGCTGCAAGGACACAGGAGGGGCCTGAATTGCAATGACAGAAAACAACAAGACCCGCCTAGTGGCTGCCTGGCACAGCTGGGAGGAGAAAAGAGAAGGCAAGTACAGATCAAACACCCTCAAAAAGAAGAGGGCATGAACAATAGTTCTGCAAGAAAAGAGGAACTTAGATATATATTGTTAAGGAGTTAACAGGATAGCTTTGAAGGGGAGGCTAGGCAGATGACAGAAATTGCAACGGTAAGGGCAAGCTCCAGGAGTGCTATGAAGCAGAGGCAAGCCAGTGATTATATGGCATTGCCATGTGGGGGGCATGAAGCTACCTCTCACGCTGCAGTTTTATTTATCGAGAGTCTTAACACAATAGAAAACTGAAAACAGAAAGTCAAGTGTTGTGTGAGGGTAGGAATAAAAATAATTCTATAAGAATAGCTTTGTAAGTTTTATATACCGAACTGCAAACATCATGGGGAAAGAAGATGGTAATAAGGTACCCCAATGGAAAATGGACAGGTGTGGGAAATACAGTATTTAGAAACAACATAATTAATTAGGACCATCAGAAGTATACACAGTATTCGAGAGACAGCATTCCCCAGATTTATAAGACAGCATTATGATACTGTGTTTTCAATCTCTTTTCTAATATTTCATTATGTGGATTAGCCTCTTTTTTCCTGTTGCTGCACAGACTTGGAGAGCTCAAATGAAAACTCCAGGATAACAGCAGGTCATATCAAGACTGATTTCCTGTCTTGTTTCAGGCAAGAAAATGCTACTTGTGAATCATTCTGAACACAAGGAACATAAAGTGTGGGAGAGCATACTGTCATGGCCCAACATTTTTCCAAGCATGAATGATGACAAAAGGCTGTGTAGCCTACACTGTGAAGTGGAAAGGACACAAGTAGACCAGCTAAATTTATAAATTTCATTGCTGATACCAAGAGGATATTTCCTCCCACTCCACTGGATAATCCTTTCACTTTTTAAACTTTAACAGGGCCACAAAATTATCTGTTCTGGGTTGAGTGGCAAGGCAGTTAGTTGAAGGGGAGTAAAAAATAGCCCCAGATCAGTTTAAATCCAACGAAACTCAGTCTCCTCTGATGCCCTCACACACCCGCAAAATTGGCTCCAAAATGCTGGGAGATCATAGAATCATAGATGCTCTGGAGCAAATAGGGAGGAGGACACAGAAGAAAGAAGGGGAAGCCCTGTTGGATACAACCCCCTAATTCTGATTTTGAAAAATGTTTGGCTCAGCCCATTTTTGCAACACAATTGCAGCTCTCTTGATGTGTGTATCCAGAAATGGATATTGTATTATCCATGCTTTCGACACCTTCTTTTTAAACTCTTTCCTCCACAATTTCACAAACATTGTTCGCAGATACTTAACAGACCCACGTTCAATTGGCCAGATTATGATACTGTAAAGGAAGCCTTCAAGGAGAGCAGAGAACATTAAAAATATGCTACATTAGCTGCACAGTCCACAGGCAACTACCCCTAGCTGCTTCAAGTTTCTTTGCTGAAAATGTTACACAATGCATAAACCCAAGCTAGGACATAAGCCAATCTGAAGAGCTATGATGCCTGCCTATAGAAACACTGTTGTCACCAGCAATGTGCCAGTTAAGTGCTACTATTGGATTCTGGATTTCACCCGTGGAACCAGCTTAGTGAAAGGTCACCACCAGCATTTGAACACAGGAATTCTAACTTCCCCTAACAATGAGAGCAATATTCTGCTGAGTCACAAACAACAGCAGGAAGCCTATAGCATTAAAGAAAAGCTAAGAGCTGACACTGCACTTGAAACTATGGCCCACAGCGCAGTCTTTGAGGTTCCAAGCTCTTATGGGGCACCTGCTTAAAAAAAACAATGGCAGGGGGAGTTTTCCATTAACTCACTTGAACACATTCCTTCATTTGGGGGCAGGAGCAGCAGCACAAAAGCACCATATATATTGCAGCATAAGCTTTTATGGGACAGAACTGCATCTTCACCAGATGCAACAAAAAAGAAGATGCAGCCCTGGCTCAGTTCACATCACAGTAAGAGTGTTATAGGGCTGGGCAATATTCAACATTTCAAACATATTCAGAATTTCCACATGGTGTGATAGGAATTTTATGGTCTTAGATATATGGAAATGTTCATAAATGTACTAACCAAGCATGTACATAGATCAGCACAGGAAGACCGACCTGGAACCATTTTGATTCCTAAACTGGGCAAATGTTTTCTCTGCAAGGTCAAAGTGGGAAACCTCCCCATTGTCTCTTTCCTCACAAATCCTGTCTTAAGGGCACATTTAAGATATGAATGGGGTGTGAGCCTGTGACATGGCCCAGGAACTAAGTATTTATCATTACAAAAGACTGGCCAGGCTACCCAGGAAATCCAATCAAGTAACCCGCCAGACAGGAGATAAACAACAACAGGAGAAAAACAACATTCAAATTTCTGTTTTAAGACCAACTTTTTCGTGATGTAGGCACGAAATTAAAAGATGCCTGCTTCTTGGGAGAAGGGCAATGACAGGCCTAGACAGCATCTTGAGAAGTAGAGACATCACCTTGCCAACAAAGGTTCGTATAGTTAAAGCTATGGTTTTCCCAGTAGTGATGTATGGAAGTGAGAGCTGGACCATAAAGAAGGCTGATCGCCGAAGAATTGATGCTTTTGAATTATGGTGCTGGAGGAGACTTTTTTCTAATAAGTATTAATAATTTTAATAATAATTTTATTATTTATACCCTGCCTATCTCGAAAAATCACCCATCCCTCAGTAGGTAAAAGTATCCCCTGGCTACATACAGCCTCCAGAAACCAGAAGGCCTATTAGAACTTCATGGGACACAAATGGATTCCAAACCCTTGCTATTACCATTATAATTATGAATATGAAAGGACAACCACACTCACTGAAATCCTCATGGTACTAAATAATATGCTCATCTCAAAGCAACCTAGTTAAAGGTAAAGGGACCCCTGACCATTAGGTCCAGTCGTGACCGACTCTGGGGTTGCGGCGCTCATCTCGCTTTATTGGCTGAGGGAGCCGGCATACAGCTTCCGGGTCATGTGGCCAGCATGACTAATCCGCTTCTGGCAAACCAAAGCAGCGCACAGAAACGCCAATTACCTTCCCACCAGAGCGGTACCTATTTATCTACTTGCACTCTGATGTGCTTTCGAACTGCTAGGTTGGCAGGAGCAGGGACCGAGCAATGGGAGCTCACCCCGTCGCAGGGATTCGAACCACCGACCTTCTGATCGGCAAGTCCTAGGCTCTGTGGTTTAACCCACAGCGCCACCCACGTCCCCAAAGCAGCCTAACTACCTGCAATAAGCAGGGTGTCTATGAATTAACCCATACTACTTTGACTGCCACACATCAAGAGAAAACTGGTTGACATTCCACAATTAGAAGGGTGCATTGCTTTAAAAAAAGCAGGCGATGAAGCATCAGCACCAAGACATACAAGGTTCAATCTACCATACCTCCATTTAAGTTCTTGGGTGACAAGAGTTGGGAAAACTAATGAAAGCAGCTGCCACACAAATCTGACTCTACTAGGCAAATCCATCAGCAAGGATACACCAGTACCAATAATAATAGCATATAAATAAGCCAGTGACGACCAAAAATTTCATTCAAGCAGACAACAGGAAAAGTTTCTACTATCCAAGGACTCTCCTTCCTTGGAAGTTTTTAACAATTATATAATTCTATGATCTGTGTGAGTGTATCCTCATCACAGGTCTCTTTACTACATGACACATAATCTACTGGAAGCTGGCACACAGTATTTTCTGTGACAGCAACTGTGAAATTCTGTTTGCTTGTTTGTTTTTAATAAAATCAGTGGTTTTTATACCACCCTTCATCTGAGGATCACATGGCAATTTAAAATATAAAAACACAAAAATACATAACATAGTAACAAAAATTACCAATAAACACACCAGTTTAAAAGGCCACAGATGGGTTTAATTAGCCAAAGGCCCGAGAGAAGAGGAATGTTTTCGCCTGGCGCCTAAACATATGTAACAAAAGTGCCAAGTGAGCCTACCTGGGGAGAACAATCCACAAGTGGGAACCCACCACAGAGAAAGCCTGTTCTCATATTGCCACCCTCCGGACCTCTACAGGCTCTTCATATGTTCTCATTATAAATATGAAGCTGACGTAATAAAATTAAAGCTGCTAAACTAGGCAGTTCCAAAAGCTGCCACTCAAAAGACAAAAATCATAGCTCCTGACCTTGTGTTTGTCTTGCCGGTAATTCAGCCCGTCTTGTTCTTCATGTTGGCCTGGGCTGCCTCTCTCCCTCACATTTCTATACCCAGGACTGGGTATAACATATTCTTTTCCTAGATCGATATCTTTCATCTTCTCCTTCTGTTAACGCCAGGGTTAACAAATGTATCTGCCACACAGAAAACTGGAGGAAAAAGAGACAAAGCAATCTTGCATTAGAATCATCACGCCCCGTATCTTCTTAAAGGATGTTTTAAACAAACCTGGATTGCAGTTTTTGAATCCTATAGCAAAATATGACCATGCTACTATCCTTCCGTTACCACCTGCAGATCCATGTCAGAAATTAGCCAAGCGCCAGACACATTTTGTGACTGGTACGGGTCCAACTGCTGTCACACAGATCTCTTAATGCCAGGTTGGTGATTGGGGAAAGCAAAATGTCACTTTGAGAAGGATCTGAAATATTTTATTTCAAGCTTGAATTTGATTTATTCTGGATTTATTGATTTATTCTGAGATTTGTTATTTACAATATAAAGTGGTATAGAAATGGAATTAATCATCACCATCATGAATTGGGGGGAGGGGCGGTGCCAAGACATTCCATTGTGGCTACTGTAACCTAGGTCTAAGGTGCCATTGGGCGATTAGATTATATACCTGAGTGTCTAACATTGCTGCAGATTATATGCCACATCCCATGCACTAGCCTAGCAGTGATCTCAAACTAAAGAGAAACACACACACACTACTCCCTAAAAAGTTTGTCATGCAAGTTTCAGAAGCAGCATTTGGAGTCCATGTGCCTGAAGATAGCTTTATCATCTGTTCTAAAACACTTCACAATTCTTAACATGCAGGACCCAGCCATGATCTTGACAAGCACAGAAAGGTCATGAGGGACTACTGTATTTGACTGAACAGACCTATCAACACACTCCTCAATTTCACTACATGTTTCCGAAAGGAAAAGCACAAGATGTAGCAATATGAATAAAACTAAGCTTTTGTCGGACGGAACTATGCATTAGGAAGAATGGAAACCCAGCTATTCTAAGCAGCACAAGCACAAAGTTGGCTACAACAAAACACATAAAAAAGGTAAAGGTACCCCTGCCCGTACGGGCCAGTCTTGACAGACTCTGGGGTTGTGCGCCCATCTCACTCAAGAGGCCAGGGGCCAGCGCTGTCCAGAGACACTTCCGGGTCATGTGGCCAGCGTGACATCGCTGCTCTGGCGAGCCAGAGCCGCACACGGAAACGCCGTTTACCTTCCCGCTGGTAAGCGGTCCCTATTTATCTACTTGCACCCAGGGGTACTTTCGAACTGCTAGGTTGGCAGGCACTGGGACCAAGCAGCGGGAGCGCACCCCGCCGCAGGGATTCGAACCGCCGACCTTTCGATCGGCAAGTCCTAGGCGCTGAGGCTTTAACCCACAGCGCCACCTGCGTCCCCAACAAAACACATACCGGTACTTTAAGTTCCTACAGACAGAAAGTGGCAAAAAAGGGATTATGCCTCATGGTAACATAAAAAACAAATTGCAGTTCTGTCCACAGCTGTAACATACTAGTCTATAAGGAGTTATGATACTTTAAGGGACAGTGTCTATGGGTGCCAATCTCCACAACAATTGTTGCTATTTCAAACTGAATATCCATATCAGCAAAGAAGGTATAATTGCCATTGCACAAATATAGCAATAGCCGCTCTAAGCCTCCCAATGGGAAGAACATATTTCTTTTAGAAATCTGTTGTTTCATCTTTATTCTTATAGGACCCCACTCAAACTATTTTATGTTACTCATAACTAAGAATCTATTTTCCACATAAATCTGTCAAAGAAACAGGTTTATTTTTAAGGCAAGGATAAGAAGATGCAGTGACTTTTGAAGAAATGCACATGCAGAAACAAGCTGTTATTCTCTGCAAGTTCATTTGAATGTTATCTTGCACTATGCAATAGTTACAGCCAATGCACTGTATTAATGCACCTCACACTGTGTCTCAAATACAGCAACAATGCAAGTTCAGTGTATTAGTCACTAAGGCTGCAGGACTAATCTTATGTAATGGAGTAAACACCATAGAATTCAATTGGTCTTAGTTTCAAGTAGAAAATAGTTGGGATCACACTGTAAGCAACTATACCTTCCATAGGAACTCCTTCATGTTACTATGTTTTCATCCTCCCAATGACGTCGAAATTCCTTTCCTCACCCTTTTTTAAGGTTATGGCAACAAATCAACTGTCTATAAAGCCATCCCTTGGGGTGGGGGGTGGGGAGTCACCTTGATCTGGTGTCATTGCCTTTGATACCCCAAGGGCATTTAAAGCAGTCTTTACAAAAAAAATTAATACATCATCATAGCAGATCTATGAAACAGCCTCAGAGTGCACGAGTCTGCAAATCTTGCTATGTTGCCATGAAATAATCATTTTTGTCATTGGTAAAAACTGCACAAGTCTTCACATGAATTTAAAGATCTTTAGAAAAGCTATTTTCCTAAGGTACCAACTGACAGATCAATGTCCTTTTCATTTGCAGCTCATCAGGGTAGTTGCATTTGACTTGTTCCAAGGGATCTGCGTATACTGAACCCCCTCCCCCAAGAAAAAAGCATTCACAGAACACCACTCCCTTATAAAATTTCTGGGTAGTCAGGAGGATGATTCTGCATCCTCTCTCTGTGCTGCCAGAACTGATGCTTGGTCATCCATTACTTTGTTTGCAGCACCATCTGTGGGGCCAATTTATAAACAGCAGCAAGCAGTTCTTGTTTTAAACAACACTTTTAATGCATAATTTTAGAACTGTGGGGCGGCAGCGGCAGCGCCTATCCTCGGTTTCTCAACGCTTACCGTCCCTTGAAAGGTACCCAGCACTAGACAGCCTCCCTTCTGCCACTGAAAACAGCAGCAGCAACGTAAACAAGGGAGGGGTCCTCAACCTGTAAACTGCTCTGCATAGGCCATTTCGCAATCCCATTCACTTCCATGCAGATACCTGAAGAGGGTGAGGGACCGCCTTTTAAAAAGCACAGCAAAGTGAAAGAGGGAGGACTTGGATGACTGAAAAATCATTATTCTGCATGAAAAGGGAGAACAGGAAAGTCCTTTGTCACTAGATTTGTAGAAAGATGTGCTGTTCTGCAGGAGTGTGCAAGGGAGGGAGCATCCTAAACCTCTGGTAGGGCAGGAGAGGAAAAACACCAGGGCTGACTCTGCACCTTGTAATCTCTCTCTCACACACACACCAATTTCTGTATTCATTCATAGGCTCCCCCCCCCCGCCTCCATAAAGAAGTTACAAACAAAAATTCAAGGAGTGAAATCCGAATCACACTTACTAGAGAGTAAGCCTGCGATCCTAATGCCAGCCACTTACCTGAGAGCAAGCCTATGTCACTATTGAGCACGGTTGGCCTTCCTTCCCAAGTAAATAGGCACAGAAGTGGTCAGCCAGCCCTTCAGAAGGACTCCCAATGCCCTCCCCCCCCCAGTTGCCCTCCCCACTTAAGGAAAGCGGTGTCTGTTTCACTGCCCCCTTCAAGGCTCTACCCCAAAGGTCTCGATGAGGAAGAGCGTGGGTGGCACAAGGAGCTGCCCAAGTTTGCAAATCGAAGAGGAAGAAACGAATCTAGGCTCCTGAATAAACTGGGAATGATGGGGAGGTGGAGGTTTTTTATTGTTGTTTTTTTTGCTTGGGGGAGAAGAAAGGAAGGAGGAAATGAGCTTCCACTTCTTACTGGAACCGAGGCTGCATCAGCAATTAGGGAAGGCCGTCCTTTTGGTACTGTTAATCTTCTGACTGCATATGCAAATCTATAGATAGATATGTATGTCCCCTTTCCAATCCTGCCCGTTCCTGGCCCCACCCCGCACGAAATGTCTCATGCATTCATAGGCCGCCGCCCCCTCCCATAAATAAATTACAAACAAAAAACCCCAGCCCAAAGTCAAAGGTATTGTGGGGGGGGAGAGAAGGGCGCCTCCCCGGCGGATCTCTTTCAAAATGTCCTCCTTCTCTCCCCCCCCCCCGCACCTTCCAAAACACCCCCCCCCCAAAAAAAAATACCAAACAGCCTCCACCTTTTCCTTACAAGGAACTCCGTTCAGAGTCCAGGGTGGAGAGAAGTCTTCAGGAGCAGCTCCCCCCCAAAATATATATATAAACCCCCCCTCACAAAAACGACCCCTGAGGTCCCCTTAACAACCCCTGACCCCCCCCAAAAAAGGGCTTCTGAGGAGAACAAACCTCCTTTGAGGCGTCCCCCCCCCCTCAAGTGTCTTGTGAGGGAGGGGGGAATTTCCCCAATTTAAATAATCGCCCCCCCCCCCATTTGAATAACCGCCCTCCTACCTGGCTTGAGCGACAGCGCCTCTACAGCCCTCAGCGACCCCGGAGCCACAACTGGGGAGCCCGAGAACCTCAGAACGGCTCCTCAGTCGCACTGCGCCTGCGCGGGCAGCCCAGTCCGCTACCACTTACCACCACACCAGCAGAGTCTGCTTTTCCCCTCCTTCGCGGGGTGCTTCGGTAGATGTAGTCCGCGTTCCCTGCCTGTGCCCTTGCTCGGGATGCGGAGGGACTACGCATCCCACAAGGCAGCGCGCGGGGCGGCAAGCCGGCTCCTTTTTCCGCAGGCTCCTCCCAGTTTTATCCTCTCCTCTCGCGGGCCGGGTCCTGAACATTCTGAGCGCCTCTCGGGTTCTTCTGGGCGCTTCACACGTGCGCATCCCACCCCCTAGGGCGGCGCACGTGTCCGGGGGGTGGAGGGTTCCCAGCTCGGACTCTGAGGTATATTGCAGCGGGAGCTGCAAATGGCACGAGCCGGTTTTGAGCTGCGCGGACCCATGCGCGCTTTCCCTGGTAATGGGGTCCCATTGAACTGAATGGGGTGCTGTGGGGCTCGCTTCTGTAGACCTGCTGTCGCTGTTAATCTGCAGTCTCTGCGCGCGCGGTGGTTTTGGGGAAAGGGGAGCTTCTAAACCCCCCCACCCGGAATGAGCTCCGTTGGATTTTTCTTTGTAAAAAACGCCCATAGGATTTTGCGGTGGTACTGAGCCGGCTTCATAGAATGCGCGGAGTGGATAGGAGTGGTTTAGTTTTATTTGACAAGGTTCATGTACCGCTTTAATCAACGAAAACCTCATAAGTAGTTCAGATAATCAATGTGAAACATTCACTGCTAATACCAATAACTTTAACAACAAACTAGTCTCAGGGTCGTTGCTTCTGGCCCCACGTTAGGAGAAAGCTTTCCTGCGTTACAGCGGGGTGGTCTAGATCAGCATTTCCCAACCTTGGGCCTCCAACTGTTTCTGGACTACAACTCCCATCATCCTTAGCTAGCAAGACCAGTGGTCAGGGATGATGGGAATTGTAGTTCAAAAAAGGGCTGGAGGCCCAAGGTTGGGAAACACTGGTCTAGATGACGCTCTTGATCCCTTCCAACAAGTCTATGATTCTATGAAATGCACATCAAGCTTATCATATAGAGTTGGAAAGGACCCCAAGGGTCATCTACTCCAACCCCTTGCAATGCAGGAATCTCGGCTAAAGCATCTCAGCTAAAAACCTCCAAGGAAGGTGACTCCCACACTTCTTCAGTTTCCCGAATGTTTAGTCAGAATCTCCTCCTTGCAAGTGGAAGCCATTAGTTCCAGTCCTACCCTCCAGAGCAGGAGAAAACAAGCATGCTCGCTTCTCCATGTGACAGTCCTTAAGATACTTGAAGATGTTGAAAAAACACTATAAGCTGTATGAATGTTAAAAAAATGCACCTTTCAGGAAACTCTAGCTTCAGCAAATGTAAGTTAATGAAATGAAAATTAAGACACAAGAATTTAGAGGTAAAATAATGAAATAACTTTATTGTGTTTAATACAAAGCATACAAGAATTGGGTTATAGTAAAATTGAAATCAGGGAACATGATAAAATGGAAGATACAATAAGTTTTGAAATAAGTTAACAAATTGCTGATGTTTTATATGACAGAGAACGCAGGGTTTGGAGGATGTGGGGAAGTCCTTTAGATTGGATGGAAAAAGAACATGGAAATTTGTTATTCTTCTATTCTATTTTCTTATAACTATCCTTTATTCTTTTTTCTGTATTTCTTAAAATTAATAAAAATATTTTTTTAAAAAAAAGATACTTGAAGATGGCTATCTTATCTCCTCTCAGTCTCCTCTTTTCCAGGCTAAACATACCCAATTCCTTCAACCGTTCCTCATAAGGCTTGGTTTCCTGACGCTTGATCATCTTGGTCACCCTCCTCTGCACATGTTTCAGCTTGTCAACCTCCTTAAATTGTGGTGCCCAAAATTGGAAACAGTATTCCAAGTGTGGTCTGACCAAGGCAGAATAGAGAAACTATTACTTCCCTTGATCTGGACACTAGACTTCTGTTGATTCAAAGTAGAAGTAAAATCAGTGATATCAATGGGCAGGGAAACAAAATATTAAAAAAAATATTGGTATGAGCTTTCGTGTGCATTTATTTTCTTGTGGCTGCCACACTGAAAGACTGATTGCTAGCAAGTGTGGCACAAACGTTAGTTGGCACTTGTAAAGGTGCCAGTTCCTCACACCAAAGCAGTCAAGTGGGCATGTATTGAGAGTAAGGTGGTCTGTACTTCGTGCAATTCATTGCATTGCCCTCTGATTTGCAGTTCCTTTTTATAAAAAAAAATATTTATTACTTTCCCAACAGTTTAACTACAAAAGAGAAAAAAAAAAGTTAAACAAGACAATACAGTACAATACAAAAACAAAAACACTACATAACACTAACACTATGACATTAAACTAACAAAACAAACCAAAAACAATTTAAGACACAGCAAACAATTTCAATATCTTTCATTCACTTGTTTCAACGACCTCCTCACACCTCCCTTTTTGTATTCCACTTTTGTTAATTGTTTCAGCAATTCCTTTCCATCTTCCTCTGTTTTCTGTCCTATAATTATCTTAACATATTCTAACCTTGTTTTTCCCTTTAATACACTAATAATCTATTTGTACTTATTTCCTTATAACATTTCTACTAAAGCCATATATATAACTTCATACCCTGATTTGCAGTTCCAACCTGCCCACACTACGCTGCTGGGAGCAAGGATGCAGCTGAAGAGGTGCACTTTAGTCTACGAAAGCATATGCTGTGATGTCATGGAACGTAAAGCTATTGATAGCAACTGGCCTTAATGGCTATATTTACCGTCAGTATTAGAAGCAGCGTATAGTTTCTGAAACTCACAGGAGAGGAGACCAATGCAGTTCATGTCCTGCCTGCAGATTTCCCACAGGCATCTGACTGGCCATTAGGAGAAAAGGATGCTGGACTAGATGGGCCATTGGCCTGATCCAGCCCTAAGGCTGGATATCTAGGATATGGGGCAGGGAGAGTTAAAACATTGGGGCTAAAAGGCCATGAATGCCTTGGTTGTGACTTTGTTTCAAGGCTGCTTCTGTGTTTTCTTTCTGTAGCACTTTACGTAGTTACTGTCTTAGTCTGCAATTAACACACTTGCCCGAGAGGAAGCCCCGTTGGCTTTAGTGTGGCTTGAAGAAGACATGTCTAAGATGGCACTGTTAATTATTTTCCTGTATACTCCCCTGAGAGTTTTAACTGAAGGGCAGAGCTGACATTTTCTAAATAAATACATGAAATGCAAGCACTCCATTAGATCCTAGCAGGCCCAGAACTCATGCAAGAGAAGAATAAGGTGACCTACTTACAAGGATGGTATAATTAGCAATGGCTTCCTACCTTACTGACCACCTCATTTGTTAGGAAGGAAATGCTTGGGCCTTGATTCAAAACCTAAGTACTGTAAGTGAGAGTGGGAAATTGTTGCAGCTGAGAGGCAAAGGTAAGGCCACGGAAAATAGAATAATAGTCATCTAGTCCAACTCCTGCAATGCAGAAATCACAGAATCCCTAACAGGTGCTCCATCCAACCTCTGCTTAAAAACCTCCTTCCAAAGCCCTTTCCACCCATTTAACAGCTCTTACTGTTGGAAAATTCTTCCTAATGTTTTCCCGGAATCTCTTTTCATTTGAATCAATTGGTTTGGGTTTTACCCTCTGGAGCAACAAAAGACAAAATTGCTTCATCTTCCATGGGACAGCTCTTCAGATATTTGAATAAATGGCCTCAGGGGTAGCTTGCAATAAAAGGCCAATCAAAATGTAATTTGGATATTTCTCCTGGAGCCAAGTATGGGGGAAGTGCTATAGTTAATTTGCATATGTAAGTTATTGCTACAGATGATTTGCATACACTCATTTTTACAGTCCACGCTCCTCATATGTAGAGCAGGGGTGGCAACCTGTGGCCTTTTGGATGCTGTTGGAGGGCTCCCAACTGTTGGGATTTTGGTTCCCACCAGCTGCAACTACTCTATCCCGAACTTAAAAATGGAAAGTGTAATGCTGGTGGTCAACAAAAGAGGTTTAAAGACTCTCTCAAGGCAAATCTAAAAAAATGTAGTATAAACACTGACAACTGGGAAACACTGGCCTGTGAACACTCCAGTTGGAGAACAGCCTTTACCAAAGGTGTCATGACCTTTGAAGACGCTCAAATGCAGGATGAAAGGGAGAAATGTGCTAAGAGAAAGGCACACTTGGCAAACCCTCACAGTGATCAACTCCTGCCAGGAAACCTATGTCCCCACTGTGGAAGGATGTGTGGATCAGAACTGACCTCCACAGTCACTTACGGACTCACTGTTAAGACCATGTTCATGGAAGACAATCTTGCTTGGCTATGAGTGATCCATCACCAAATAAGTAGAAGACTCTTCTCCCATTCACTAAGGACAGGGAGGGTATGCCATTTTGTCAGCTATTTGCTAGTCATTGTACACCATTTACCCATAATTTCCCTAACAAAGGAGATACTTGTCAGGACCATTTAAATAATGGCTTCTTAGGCTCCTTAAGACAAGAGGGTTGGTGGAACCAGCAGTGCAGCTGATTGTTATCAGCAGGGAGGCATTTGTTAAGTGAATGGCTCACAAGGCCCAATAAATATTTGGGAGAAATTCTCTCCCCTCCCCTCCCCTCCCCTCCCCTTCCCCTTTCACTCCTTAGGCATGACCCTAGTGACCCCAACATGCAAATGTTCCAATCACCCATTGCTGCAGCATTTCCTCTTTCAGATGCCTACTTGATTCCATTCTCCATCTCATGATCACCCTCAGCATTTTGGTCAGGAGACCATGTGTTCAATTACTAAACCATCTTAATTTCAACTTCCCCTTCCCTCAGTAAAACAGTGGACACTCAAATGGAGCAAAGGCTTCTTTAATTCTTTTGCAGATGTGGTTGCTCTCCAACTCCCATCAGCCCTAGCAAGCAAGGGATAAGAAACAGTTGTAGAGCAACATGAAGAGCGGCAGGTTCTGCACTCCTGTTTTAAATATACCTACCAGCCCAGGGGGACTGGGCCTTCAACAAAACCGAGTGGGTGGGACATAGTGTCTGTCAATCACCTGAAATCATGATATCAGATGGCTGACAAGTATGTGGGACAACACAGCTGTCAAAGTTTTCATTGAAGCTGCTGCTAACACAGAGCTTTGTGCTATTGGACCAAGGTGGGCTCCCTACTTGGGCATTGGGAACATACCTTTCTCCAGCAATTGGGAGCTCACATTAAGCTTCCAACTGCTCCTTTTGTAGCCAGGTGACGTAGATTGTCAGGTATGGAACAGGTGGGCGTGGCTTGCAAGGAACAGCCTGGCAGGCAGTTTTGGGACCACTGCCTGGCCAAATTTGGTCCATCATCCAAAATTCCCCATCTACAACCAAAACATTGCAGTTGTGGAGCACTCTTGCCTTTTTTCAGGATACTCCATTCCTGTCCCACCCTTCATTGCAGGGGGTAGGGCTAGATGACCTTTGGGATCCCTTCCAACGTGATAATTCTTAGCGTTCTTTGGCCACTGAGCACATTCTGTCCTCAGTGGGTTGTCTGGAGCCATTTTTGCCCTGTTAGGTTTGTTCCCTCCTAAATAAATATGTATGCTGTTTGTTGGTATATGATGATGATATCAAGGCTGAGCCTACAAAACATAAATATTTTTAATATTTTTAAAAACATACTGCTCCAGGGTAAGAACTTGAAAAAGGGCGAGGGTGATTTAACACTTGGGAAAGTTGTCTCTTTACTTTGTGACTTGGGTGTTGGCCACAACCGTCTCCTGGCACCCTATGAGAAACAAGACACCAGGAAGGACAACATGAAGCCATAATTTCTGATGAAAATATGCAGGTTTTGTTCTGACATTGTGTTCCAGAGCTTCTTTTTAAATGCCCTAACCCAGCAAGGAAGAACAGTGCCTAGAAGAAGCCACCTGGGGCTGCCAGTTGTTAAATGCACATAGTTGCCCGTCAACAAGAGCCAGATAGACTCCAATAGACTCCAACTCTCTTCTTTTGTCTTCAAAAAAAGAGGAAAAGAGCCAGATAAGAACCATTAACTGCAATATGCTTTATGGTCCTCATGCCATCTGTCTTCACCATAATTTGAATGGGACCAATCTATATCACCTATATTTAATGGCTAGAATCAACCAGAGTGTTGCACATGCTGCGTGTCACACACAACATATATTTAAGGCACATGATGCTTCCCTGCAAACAGTCCTGGGAACTGTTTTTTGCCCCTTCCAGAGCTGCATCTTCCAGCACCCTTGACAAACTACAGTTCCCAGGATTCTTTAGGGGAAGTCATGGGCTTTAAATGTGTGGCGTGTTGTTGTTGTTTAGTCGTTTAGTCGTGTCCGGCTCTTTGTGACCCCATGGACCAGAGCACGCCAGGCACTCCTGTCTTCCACTGCCTCCCGCAGTTTGAACAAACTCGTGCTGGTAGCTTCTATGACATTGTTCAACCATCTCGTCCTCTGTTGTCCCCTTCTCCTTGTGCCCTCTATCTTTCCCAACATCAGGATCTTTTCCAGGGAGTCTTCTCTTCTCATGAGGTGGCCAAAGTATTGGAGCCTCAGCTTCAGGATCTGTCCTTCTAGTGAGCACTCAGGGCTGATTTCCTTAAGAATGGAGAGGTTTGATCTTCTTGCAGTCCATGGGACTCTCAAGAGTCTCCTCCAGCACCAGAATTCAAAAGCATCCATTCTTTGGCGATCAGCCTTTGCCTGGGATAATTCATATGTATAGATGTCTCTGGGAAAATTAAAATGGTGGGTCTCTGCACTTTGCAGTCTGCCAGGCTACCGTAATGGTCCAAACTTTAGCTTCAGGGCTGAATGAGGGAACCTTTGACACTTGAAAAAGAGAGTAAATAAATTGCCTAAGGGCCGCACTCCCATCTAAGCAATCTTCTGGGGACCACATGCAAATGGCGGATGGGGACAGAGGCGAAGCAACAAATGTAAATGTTAACTTGGTACAGTAGGCTAGTTTGAAGGACAGTGTGAAGTAGGGCTGGTGGGGTGTGGGGCCAGGAGAGAGTTGCGAGGGCCAGATAGAGGGGTCTGGGGGCCGCATCTAACATTCATGTCTGAGGTCTCCCAGCCTCACTCTAAGTGCTACACCATCAAGAGTAATATGTTTTTTTTTTTTTAATAAATTTTTATTAGGGGTTTTTACAAAATAAAGTACAAAGATAAACAACCTTTCTTTTATCTCAACAGAGTTTCATAACTTCTTTGGACTTCCTCACATCTCCCGCTGCCATTTTCATCATCATAGATTTTTTCCATGCAATTTATCATCTAATTTGCAAATTTTATAACCACTTATTTAAATATAATCCTCTGTAAATTAATTTCTCTTAATCTCACTTTACATCCCATTCCGATCCGATTTTGTGGTGGCCAATTATTTATGATCAAACATCCTACTTAACTTTCCACCAAATCACAATATTTTTGTAAATAAGTCTTAAATTTCCTCCAATCTTCTTCAACCCTCTCTTCTCCCAGGTCTCGAATTCTGCCAGTCATCTCAGCCAGTTGCATATAGTCCATCAGCTGCATCTGCCATTCTTCCAGAGTGGGTAGATCTTGAGTTTTCCACTTCTTGGCGATAAGTATCCTTGCTGCTGCTGTTGCGTACAAAAAGAATGTTCGGTCCTTCTTTGGCACCATCTGGCCGACAATGCCCAGGAGGAAGGCCTCTGGTTTCTTAAGGAAGGTATACTTAAATACCTTTTTCAGCTCATTATATATCATTTCCCAGAAGGCCTTCACCCTGGGACAAGTCCACCAGAGGTGAAAGAATGTTCCTTCATTTTCCTTACATTTCCAACATTTATTGTCTGGCACATGGCATATTTTGGCTAGTTTAACTGGGGTCATGTACCACCTATATATCATTTTCATTACATTTTCCTTCAGAGCATTACATGCCGTGAAGTTCATCCCCGTGGTCCACAACCTTTCCCAATCCTCAAACATAATATTATGCCCAATATCCTGTGCCCACTTTATCATAGCCGACTTAACCATTTCATCTTGTGTATTCCATTTCAACAGCAAGTTATACATTCTTGAGAGTACTTTAGTCTTAGGTTCTAACAATTCTGTTTCCAACTTCGATTTCTCCACCTGGAATCCTAACTTTTTATCCTTTTTAAAAATTTCTTGAATCTGAGCGTAATGTAACCAGTCTCGCACTTTGTCTTTCATTTTTTCCAAACTCTGCAATTTCCAATTATTGCCCTCTTTCTCTATTATTTCCCAATATTTCGGCCATTTGGCCTCCATATTGGGTCTTTTTCGGGCCTTAGCCTCCAGAGGTGATAGCCATCTTGGAGTTTTATTTTCCAATAGGTCTTTGTATTTTGTCCAGACATTAAACACTGCTTTCCTGACAATATGGTTCTTAAAGGCCTTATTGATCTTAACTTTGTCATACCATAAGTATGCATGCCAACCAAATGCATTGTTAAAACCTTCTAAATCTAACACATCAGTGTCCTCTAGAAGTAGCCAGTCTTTTAGCCAGCAGAAAGCTGCGGCTTCGTAGTACAACCTTAAGTCTGGCAGGGCAAAGCCCCCTCTTTCTTTCGCATCAGTTAATATCTTAAACTTAATTCTGGGCTTTTTGCCCTGCCAGACAAATTTAGAAATATCTCTCTGCCACTTCCTGAAGCACTCCGTCTTATCCACAATTTGCAATGTTTGAAACAAAAACAGCATCTTAGGCAATACATTCATCTTAATAGCAGCAATTCGGCCTAACAAAGAAAGCTTCAATTTTGACCAACTGTCCAAGTCTCTCTTAATTTCAGACCAACATTTTTCATAATTGTCCTTAAATAGACTCAGATTTTTTGCTGTTATGTTTACCCCTAGGTACTTTACTTTTTTAACCACAGTTAGTTCTGTTTCTCTCTGAAACCGTTCTGACTCTGCATCTGTCAAGTTTTTTCCCAACACCTTAGTTTTCTGTTTGTGTAATTTAAAGCCCGCTACCCGACCAAAGTCCTGAATCAATTGTAACACTCTTTTTGTGCTAGATTCTGGCTCTTGCAATGTCAAAACAAGGTCATCTGCAAAAGCTTTAAGTTTATATTGTTTCGCTCCGATCTGAATCCCTTGCACCAACCGGTCCCCTCTAATCAAGTTCAAGAGCACCTCCAGGACAGAAACATCAAGAGTAATATGAGATGGGAGCCTTGGGGACACTAAATGAGGTGATGGGACAACAGCAACTGTTCTCTGAGTTATTCTCCTTCTCCTCCACAATTTCTCTTCCCTGGGGTGTGAGCCTGGGCAGTGTGTATGGGGCCCTGGACTGCCCAGATGACAAGAACATCCTCTCTTAGCCTTGCTAATGTGAGCCAAAGGAAAGGAAAGCAATATCTTTGGCACCAGCTTGGCTGCAGGAGTTGCTGGAAGGAGACAGTGTACAAGGCACCATCTAACCGCACTGAGGGCTCCACTCCAGATTTGCATCGGGTTTACTTTGCTTCTCCAAAAGATATCCCACAAGGCAGCAGGTATGGATTTTTCCTCTGGGATTTACTCTCAAAGCATTTCTGACAAATGAGGTTTAGGACCAGAGTTTTTGTCCTCCTAGATGGGCTTCCTTCCCAGGTTGATGAGCCCTATCTGCCCCTCACTTCCCTCTACATCTCGTGCAGGAAGGATTACATTTCCATGGACAGAACTAGGACAGGAGATATATCTGATGCCATGATCTTGGGATGCTTCTGCCAGTTGCTACATGCCCCTTGCAGACTTGGGGGCAATTCACAGGAGCCTATTTTCCCCAGGGGACGCTCTTTACCAGTCACTTTTCAAAGAGTTCCTGGTTTCATCAGAGGCTCTTATCTCTTGCAACTCACTTCACCTTCTGATTCATCCCTTTCTGGCAGGTGAAAAAACCAGCTGCTGTAAGCAAGATATGTTACGTAGGTTTGAATTCCAGGGTAAATGAGGGTAAACACAAATTGTTACAGCTTATAGTTAAGTTTTCTTATTCTTAAATGGAGTTCTTGTTTCCTTGGACACACATTTCAAGTCTATTGAATTAGTATATTGATTGTTAAATTCCATACTGATTGTCTTTATCGTTTTTGTAAAGAACTATGCAGAAACTCTGGTTTTAGTATGCTGGCTGTTTGGCCGCAAGAATAAACATTCATTCATTCCTACTTATCAAGTGGTGACTGAGAAAAAGCCTCACCACTAGCGAAAGCTCCCAGTCTTAGAATATCTGGGGCAGGGCTGAGGATGCATGTTTTTAATTGTTTAATTGCTCCTGCAGATGGTAAATTGGTCCTTTGCATTGGGCCTGATCTGGAGAAGCAAAAGAGCTGTGTTGAAATGTAGCCGCGTGTTATGTAGTGAAGTTTCACCCTGGGCCAGCAGGGGGATACTGTATATAGTTTTCACTCAGGTCTGTAGATAGGTTTCACTCAGGTCCACGTCAGTTATTTTAGGCGGGAACTCTGGGCTGTTGTTGCTACAATGTTGACAGCCGGCTGCCTATAAAAGCAGGCCGGCTGAGCTGTTTGCAGTCAGTTCTATTCCAGCTTACGAAATAAAGAGCTATTTGGAGAAATCGCTGTGTCGTCAGCTATGTCAACCCACAACTTAACACTGGCGACGAAGGTGGGATCGATGGACATCAGAGCACAGCCAGATGCGGCCAGCCTCTGAACTGAGCTGAATCACAGAGCGAAATCACTGAGCGAAATCACTGGACAGAACCAATTCAGAGCTGACTGTTCTGGCTAGAGCACTGTGTTCCATCCATCGCCCTTCACGCCGGCATCGGAATCATGGCTTCACTTGTGCCTCTACCGCCGTTTGCGCCAGCCTCTGAATCATGGGACTCCTACCTCGCTCGGTTCGACTGCTACCTCCAAGCCAACGAGCTGACAGCAGTATCAAAGGATCGTAAGCGGGGCCTATTCCTCAGCCTCTGTGGGCCTGAGGTGTTTGAGACGGCCCGAGCATTGGTTGCGCCTGAAGCAGTCCAGGCAACACCATGGGACACGATCCAAGAGAAGCTCCGCAACCACTACACACCAAAGCCGTCCAAGATTGCTGCCCGCCATGCGTTCTACCACCGGAACCAGGCAGAGGGGGAGTCAATCAACAACTACACCACCGCCCTGCGACAGGCTGCAATGCACTGTGAGTTCCGAGACTTAGACGATGCCCTGATGGATTGAATCGTCTGCGGGGTCCGGGACATCCATCTGCAACGGCGTCTCCTCGCCAAGCCAGACCTCACGCTGCAGAAAGCCATTGAGGAGGCTGTGGCCTCAGAAGCTGCTGAACGCTCCGCCCAGGAGATCCGCAAATCCAGCAGCCCGCGTCTTGCTAGGGAGCCAGTTCCGGTGCATCATGAAGAGGCCAGCAGTGATGAGGCATCCTCCAGTGAAGGCGATGACATGCACCAGACAAAGCGGGAGCGCAGGAAGTTCCAACAGAAGTCCAAGGGCCAACCGGAATGTGCCGGCTGCGGAGGCAACCATTCCCGTGCCAAGTGTCGATTCAGAGACACCATCTGTAGGAAGTGTTCCAGAAGGGGCCACATCGCTAAGGTCTGCCGATCGGCTCCGTCTGACACCCCCCCTTCATCGACTCACAAGTCCAAGTCTTCACTCCAGTCTGCCAAGGAAAGTTGTTTCGCTCTCACCAACTGCCGCTGCCCATCTGGAACCACGATTGGCCAAACCGCCTACGCGACGCAAGCTGAACGTCACGGTGCTCATTGAAGGAGCTCCATGTGACATGGAGATCGACACCGGGTCTGCCCTGTCCATCGTGTCTTGGAGCACCATCAAAAGACTGGTACCCAGAGTGTCCAAAAGGCAACTCGACTCTCACCGCGTACACCTGAGAGACTACCAGGGAAACGACATTCCCGTGGTAGGCGTTGGCCGGTTCCGGATCGCCTTCAAGGATTTTTCGGGCCTGCTCCAGTTGGTGGTGGTCGAAGGTCAGCGGCCAAGCCTCCTAGGGCTAGACTGGTTTGATGCCCTCGTCCTGGCAGTCACCGGCATCAACTGCATCTCTAACGCAGAGACTGAGGGTCTGGTCAAAAACTTTGCCGAGGTTTTTGATGGCACCTTGGGGCAATATACAGGTACGCCCATCTCCTTTAGCCTTGATCCACAAGTTGCCCCCATCAAGCTAAAGCCACGCCGGGTTCCCTTTGCTCTCAAGGCTAAGGTGGACGAACAACTGGACAAACTGATCGCCCAAGGAGTTTTGGAGCCAGTTGACCACGCCAAGTGGGAAACCCCCATCGTCACGCCTGTCAAGCCAGATGGGTCGGTGAGAATCTGCGCTGACTACAAATGCACGATCAACAAGGCACTTCAGCAGCACGCTTATCCGGTTCCTGTTGTCCAACACCTGCTGCATTCCCTGGGTGAGGGTAAGGTCTTCGCTAAGCTGGACCTTGCCCAAGCCTATCAACAACTGCCAGTCGATGATGCCACTGCTGAAGCCCAGACGATCGTCACCCACCGGGGGGGATTCCGTTGCCGCCGGTTGCAGTTCGGGGTGAGTGTGGCTCCTGGCATCTTCCAAAGCCTTATGGAGCGTCTCCTGCAAGGGCTTCCGGGCGTGGTACCATATTTTGATGACGTCTTGGTGTCTGCAGACTCACACCAGCAGCTGTTCGAGCGCCTCTGTGCCGTGCTGACCAGGTTCCAAGAGGCCGGGCTCAAGGTAAAGAGGGAGAAGTGCCAGATCGCCGTTCCACAGGTAGAGTTCCTGGGCTATCTTATCGATGCCTCCGGCCTTCACCCGACCACATCCAAGATCCACGCTATCCAGCAGGCCCGCACCCCAAAGAACAAGACGGAGTTGCAGGCGTTCCTGGGGCTGCTGAACTTTTATAACCTGTTCCTGCCCCACAAAGCCACAGTGGCTGAGCCTCTTCACCGACTCCTTAGCACTAAGACACTTTGGGCCTGGGGTCATCGGGAGACGGCGGCCTTCAACGCGGTCAAGGCTCTCCTTTCATCAGACAGTGTGCTGGTACAGTACAGTGAATACAGGCCGCTGGTCCTTGCCTGCGACGCCTCACCTTTTGGCATCGGTGCTGTCCTTAGTCACCGTTTTCCAGACGGAAGAGAAGCACCGCTCGCCTACTTTTCCAGGACGCTATCTCCGACGGAACGGAATTACAGCCAGCTCGACAAGGAGGCACTGGCACTTGTGGCTGAAGTGAAGAGGTTCCATGAATACCTCTATGGCAGGACTTTTGACCTCATCACTGACCACAAGCCACTCCTGGGCCTCCTCACCAGTGATCGTCCAACTCCACCGGTCCTCTCGCCACGCATGCTGCGATGGACTGTTTTCCTGGCTGCCTACCGTTGCCCTCTTCCAGCATTTGTGGAAGACCCGGCTCCAGCTTCATCGCTCCTTCTGATTGAGGATCTTCCGGCAGCGCCTGTATCGGCTGCCACTGTGGCCTCCGCGTCTGCCCAGGATCGCACCATCAGCCGGGTGCTCAACTGGGTGTGGAGGGGGTGGCCACAAGGGCCTTTTGCATCAGAGTTCCAGCCTTTCGCAACCAGACAACATGAACTCTCAGCTCATCGCGGCTGTCTGCTGTGGGGAGACCCCGTCGTGATTCCCCAGGGACTCCGTCAGCGCGTCCTGAAGGCTCTGCACATTGGCCACCTGGGAATTGTCAAAATGAAGGCGTTGGCTTGGTGTTACGTCTGGTGGCCTAATATGGACGATGCCATCACTGCCTGGGTGTCCGCCTGTCAAGCGTGCCAAGAGTCGAGGCCTGCACCACCGGCAGCTAAGGGACACACCTGGGAGACGCCAAAGACACCCTGGTTGAGGGTGCACATCGATCTGGCTGGCCCCTTTCACGGCCGGACCTTTATGGTAGTGGTGGACGCCTATTCCAAATGGCTGGAGGTCGCCCTGATGCCCTCCACCACTACCGAAGCTGTCATCCGGGTGCTGCGAGGCCTGTTTGCAACGCATGGGTGTCCTGATGTCCTTGTCTCTGACAACGGACGGCAGTTCACGTCAGGCACGTTTGAGCGGTATCTTTTGGGACTGGGCATCCGCCATGCCCTAACGGCACCCTTTCATCCATCCAGCAACGGGCAAGCGGAAAGAATGGTGCGCTCGGCAAAAGAGGCACTGGCGCGCCTGGACCGGGGAGACTGGCATGAGTGGGTCGCCGAATACTTGTTCGTGCAACAAATCACCCCTCATGCGGCCACATGGCGGAGTCCTGCTGAACTGCTTATGGGCCGCTGCCTCAGGTCACCGCTCAACCGGCTACACCCGGACTTTGCCATGGCTGAACCCCCAGGCTGTGCCAACGCGCCACAGTCATTTGTCCCAGGAAACCAGGTCTTTGCCCGGAACTATGTGGGGGACATTCCTTGGGTGCCAGCCACAGTAGTGGGAGTCACTGGACCTCCCTCGTACCAGGTGGCACTCGAAGACGGACGCTTGTGGCGACGGCACATAGACCAGCTTAGGCACAGGGTTGGGGATTTGGACACTACCGAGGTGCCCCCAACTGCGCTTGCGGCTCCAGAAGAGACACGTACAGATGGCGAGGCCCCACCTACACCTCCCTCGCAAACTGCCAGCGTGGAGCCGAACCAAACCACTCCACTTGCGGAGGCTCCACCCATAGCAGCGGATCCAGGGGAGTTGGTTCCAACGCCACCTAGGGTCGCACCACAGCCTCAGCAAGAACTGTGTGGCCCTCCGGACTTGGCTACCAGTCCCCGGCGGTCTGGCAGAGTTCCTAAGCGCCCAACTTATTTAAAGGACTATGTTGTTGGACATGTATCACTGTTGGTCTAAGTATGGGAAATGTAACTGATATGCTTTTGTGCCTAATTGAACCATTATGCGTAGTGCTGTATACAAGGAAACCATTACGATTGTAACTAACGCCTTATCTCGGTGGGGAGGGGTGTTATGTACTGAAGTTTCACCCTGGGCCAGCAGGGGGATACTGTATATAGTTTTCACTCAGGTCTGTAGATAGTTTTCACTCAGGTCCACGTCAGTTATTTTAGGCGGGAACTCTGGGCTGTTGTTGCTACAATGTTGACAGCCGGCTGCCTATAAAAGCAGGCCGGCTGAGCTGTTTGCAGTCAGTTCTATTCCAGCTTACGAAATAAAGAGCTATTTGGAGAAATCGCTGTGTCGTCAGCTATGTCAACCCACAACTTAACACCGCCCATCCCTCACCTTGCTCATTTATTGCCCTGGTGGGGTTTTTATTTATTATATTTTATTAAATTTCAAAAAATTCACATATACACCCCAAAACACAATAATTTTTTCTTTTTTATTTTACTTCCTTTCCCGTTTTCCATGGTGTTTACAATTTCTCCCCTTTGCTTATATCATAACCACCATTCAATAACCCATGAGTAGGCAAACTAAGGCCCAGGGGCTGGATCTGGCTCAATTGCCTTCTCAGTCTGGCCCGCAGACGGTCCGGGAATCAGCGTGTTTTTACATGAGTAGAATGTGTTATTTTCTTTAAAATGCACCTCTGAGTTATTTGTGGGGCCTGCCTGGTGTTTTTGCATGAGCAGAATGTATGCTTTTATTTAAAATTCATTAGGTTCTCTTATTGCTGTTGGCTCTACCAATTCCGCCTAGTCCATCGCTTTTCTTATCCATTACCCTGGTGGGGAATCTCTAGCTTATGGGCAACCATTTACCTGCTCCTGCTGCCACAGCACAGACTACAAAAGACAATCAGCACCAATTTTGGGTGAGGCCTTGCCCCAAATAGACGCAGTCATGCCCAAAATCGGCACAGATGGCAGCACCACTTCTCCGCTGGTTGAGGTGGCAGGGCAGATGGGGCACCCACAGGCGTGCTGCTTGGGGAGCTTCTGCCGCCTGAGGAAATGCCTAATGGTTGGGCTGGGTCTGTATGACCCAATCGATCCAGCAGGCTCTTCTTAGGTACCCAGCCAGCCAGAACCCTGATACTGAGCAAATTGATCTCAGAGGTCCCATTGGCTCCAGTCCAACCAACTGCAAATTTCCTGGGCTCAGATTGCAGCCTGATTACGGAGTACTTTTCCCACACCACAATGGCGCCCTGCAAAATCCTTTTGCAAGTGCTTAATAACAGGCTAAGAGGAAGGGTTGCAAAATGACCTGTAAGAAGAAAACCACATTATACAGTGGGAAACTTGTAATAAATAGCCTTAAGCATGGACTCGCCTGGTGTTTTTAACACACAGTTCAGCCAATATCTTATGTTTCTTTTCGAATTGTGTCTTAGCTCAAGAGCACATTTAATGGAGTGGCTGGGTTGGAAATAAATTCTTCTTCTTCTCTCAGTTAACCTTCTTCATCACTGTCTTTTGCTTTCTTTAAGATGAAGAACAATAATTTTTGATATAACAGGATGTGCTGCCCAGGGTTAAGTATGGTTATAATTTGCGGGGGAGACCCCCCCCCAAACCCAACAAGACTCCCCTCTCAGCCTGGCTGATGTGGTCCTAAGCAGAGTAAGACATTTGGCACCAGCTTGGCTGCAGGAGTTGCTGGAGGGCAAGATTCCAAGCAAGTTGAAAAATACAGTCTAAGCTTCCTTTCTGAGGAATATAGCAGATGAAATGGAGGAAAGTGGCTATAAAATAAAGGGTCATTTTTGTGGCAGAGAACCAAGTAGAAAAACAATGCAACTGAAAATAAAACAAAAACCTATTTTAAAACAGTATCAACTACAAACATTTTAATAAACATTTTAATGCTGCTTTTTAAAGATTGATTTGTGGCAAGCAGCCCAGGGAATATTTGCTGAGAGACTGCTATAGAAATGATAATAGTAACAACTTTTCTTCCTTCCCCTCTAAGGGCATTTGTCTATTATTGCCCGCCCAAATCTTCAAAACTTTCTTGATGCAAAATCCTTTCTATCATGTCCTCTGCTTGCTTCTTTTCAACGCCACACATAATGAGCCATGCAAAGTGTTTTTTGTTTGATTGTTGGTGCAAATTTAAGCATAGTTATTATTGTAAACTAGAATAATGGCTTGAACTTTAACTGAATGTGCTGGTTTGGCCACAGTTAATCAGATATCTTCCTGTAGAATATTCCACCGGGAGCTTTGAGCTTGCAAATATAAACTGGTTGGGTTGGAATTTTACTGCTGTTTGGGGTTATTTTATTCTGAGTGGTGTATTTTTGTTTTGTAAGCATGGTTGGAAATTCACACAGCTCTGTTCACCTCCTGCCTTTCAGCGTTTGCCGCCTGAGGCAGCTTCCTCATTCTGCCTCCTGGTAGAGCCAGCAACGTACGGAGAGTACCATTTTGGCACCATGAGTCCCTTGTAAGAGAATGCATCTGTTTTCTGCCAAGGAACATTGTAGACATGCATGCTGTTTCCTTAGATCAGTGGTTCTCAAACTTTTTTTTTCCTGGGCCACATTTTCAGAATAAAAATCTGCTTGTGCCACACCAATGTTTTTATTGATAAGAAATACATTTGGAAGGTGGGAGAAGAAACACCTCCTCCAACAGTGCTTTATTTATAACAAAGAACACAACTACTTTATAATATCATTAGCTTCATCAATTTATTTATTTAGATGCCTCCCATCTGACTGGGTTGCCCAGCCACTGAGGGCAGCATACAACAAATTAAACAAATCAAACCTATTGTCGTGGGACTGCCAAGGAACGCCTTTGGGGGGGGGGAGAGAAGAGTCAGAGCAGGAACAGTCAGAAGGAGACAGAGAGGAAGTGACGGAAGGGGAAGAGGGAGAGAGCCAGGAGGTGGGAAGGCTCTCTGATGCTGAAGCAGAGCCCCAGCACCACACAGGGAGTTCAGGAACAGACAGAGAGCCTATGCCTGTGCCTTTGGCAAAGGAACTGTTTAGTCGTTCAGTCATGTCCGACTCTTTGTGATCCCCTGGACCAGAGCACGCCAGGCACTCCTGTCTTCCACTGCCTCCCGCAGTTTGGTCAGACTCATGTTTGTAGCTTCGAGAACACTGTCCAACCATCTCGTCCTCTGTCGTCCCCTTCTCCTTGTGCCCTCCATCTTTCCCAGCATCAGGATCTTTTCCAGGAAGTCTTCTCTTCTCATGAGGTGGCCAAAGTATTGGAGCCTCAGCTTCACAATCTGTCCTTCCAGTGAGCACTCAGGGCTGATTTCCTTAAGAATGGAGAGGTTTGATCTTCTTGCAGTCCATGGGACTCTCAAGAGTCTCCTCCAGCACCATAATTCAAAAGCATCAATTCTTCGGCAATCAGCCTTCTTTATGGCACAGGAAAGGAGAGGGTTAAAGCGCAGGAAACAGAGACGTCCCATGAAGCTTCCCCACCTTTCCTGTTGGAGGAGAAGCAGGAGAAGACCACTGCCCGAATCTGAACCAGACGATTTGGATGCATGATTGTACTGTGCTGCTTGTACATATGCAAAATAAAGAACTGCAAATATCTCTCTGAGTGAACAGAGGGTGCTTATTGCGAAGAGCATACACAAACCATCACACCTATTAAGCACAGTAAAACATCAAACATTAAAAACTTCCCTATACATGGCTGCCTACAGATGTCTTCTAAAAGTCAGATACAGTTGATACAGAAGGGGAGGGCATGTCTTCTTCACCTTCTTCTTCGCTACAATATATCCATTTATTTCCAATTGTCAATGTCCAAAGGGACTAAAATCTATAAAATTCATAGAAAATCAACGTGCCAATTTGCTCAATTTCTCTAGGACTCCATCACACCTCCCCTGTCCTCCATAATACCTCAAGCAAGGTGTCAATACCCTAATCCTGTCAAATCACTCTGCCAAGCCTTTCCTCCAGGCAATGCCAGTACATGGACCATTGTCTTCTCATCACTCAGGATATGCTTCTCATCATACTCAGGATATGCTTATCTGCGCATATCTCCAGCTCTGCATATTCCCCCCTCCCTCCTCCATATGTTAATCCTGTGTAACCCAACCTCTTCTTAATGTATTCATGATGTAACTGGGATGTGTTTTGCACTGTATTCTGGGGCATGGAGGGAAGTTTCAAAAGTTCATGTCACCCCTTTCTCACTGTTCAATCTCGCCTTGGACCTGTTGCGCAATAAACTTGGATCTTCTGCAGCTTGCTCCTGTCTCCGGCTGAGCTCATTTTCCTCCGCAGGGACCCGCGGACTTAGTCCGACAAGCACCCAGATTTTACCGTAACACAGTGGTACCTCAGGTTACAGACGCTTCAGGTTACAGACTCTGCTAACCCAGAAATAGTACCTTGGATTAAGAACTTTGCTTCAGGATGAGAACAGAAATTGTGCTCCAGTGGCGCAGCGGCAGTGGGAGGCCCCATTAGCTGAAGTGGTACCTCAGGTTAAGAACAGTTTCAGGTTAAGAACAGACCTCCAGAATGAATTAAGTACTTAACCCGAGGTACCGCTGTAGTTGTTTATTTCCTTGACATCATAGGGAATCCGAAAAGCATAAAACAATGCAACCACATAAGAACATGGCTGATTCCCAGAACACAATATTGATTGTCCTTGAATCTTCCTGCCACACTTGCCATCGTCTCCTGCTACACCAATGTGGCGTGCCACACCCTTTGAGAACCACTGCCTTCGATTCTTGCAATGCTTTGGTTCTCAGTAGATCCTGTGGAACAGTTCCACATGATGATATTGAATCAGGCCGAATGAGAGTGGGGCTGTATCTGTCCCCACCTCATACAGTGAGGTCACCAGGGGCCCCCAGTAATGTCTTCTTGGGTAGACACACATTTTTGCACAGAGACCCTGCAAAAGCACAAAGCTACCACTTACTTCTGCGTGGAAAATGTATTGAGGACAGTGTTGCCATGGGGTTGTACCTGCCCACTATCGAAGGACCAGCACTGATCGCAGAGAAGATGCAATGCAAAAAATGCGTAGGCTCATTGAGCACACATCTTCAGCGGGGGCGGGGCTGCAATACACTACCCTTTCATATGCAACTCGCCTATCAAAGTGACTCAGCATTTTGCTAATCCCAAGATTACGTAAATCTGAGTCTGTGCATTTGTTCTACTGACCTCCTACCTGCTTATACACCCACACTTACCTAATAAAATCCCAGGCTCAGCTACCATTGTAGGGTGTGTGCTGTTATTTTTCTGGCTTATGAAACACTTTTACATGCTAACATTGATGCTGTTTTGCCATCTCAGTATAGCTTTTCCCTCAACAACCTATGTCACTATGATTCCTTCTGTAAAGATGATGAACTGCAGCGAAGATTGTGATTTGCCATCGGCCATGCAATAATTGCGTGGAAGATTTAGGACTTGCTTGGACTCCCCCGGACCTGTCACTCACAGAACCATGCTGGCTCCCAGTGCTGGGTTTCAAAATATAGGCTAAACAAATTCATTTGCATAAGAGAGCTATCTTTGCATAAGTTACAGAGCACAGGGTTAGTAGCTTGGGTGTCATTTCTCATCTCTGTATAATTTGGGCTTTATGGAAATATCAAGCTTAGATTTCACACATCACTAACACCTAAGAGGCCTCATTTCTTTCTTTCCAAGAAAGGAAAAGTGACTTCTGTCATAGCACAGTACAATATGGTTCTATAACAATGGCTCTCCAGTGATGACATTTTGCATAAGAACATCAAGGGAGACTTTGTCAAAAGCCTTACTGAAATCCAGATATACTATGACCACAGCATTTCCCTGATTCACCAAGCTTGTAAAGGTAAAGGGACCCCTGACCGTTAGGGTTGCGGTGCTCATCTTGCTTTACTGGCTTCTGGGTCATGTGGCCAGCATGACTAAGCTGCTTCTGGCGAACCAGAGCAGTGCATGGAAACGCCGTTTACCTTCCTGCTGGAGCGGTACCTATTTATCTACTTGCACTGGCATGCTTTTGAACTGCTAGGTTGGCAGGAGCAGGGACCAAGCAACGGGAGCTCACCGTTCGAACTATTTGCACCATTTGAATCGCCAACCTTCCGATCGGCAAGCTTGTAACTCCATAAAAAAAGAAATGATTCATCTGGCATGACTTGCTTATGAAAAAACCATGCTGGGTCTTCATAATCACTTTTCTAAGTGCTCACAGACTTCATTATATGCTCCAGTCTGCAGGGCCCTCACCTGTTCTCCAAGAATTCTCATAGATTAGAGGCAGAGGCTCTGAAATTACACCTGCAAGCTTCTTTGTTTTCTTTTCTTTTAAATTTATTTTTATTAAACATTTTCTTGGTTTATAAAAGTACATGCCTTGTTTCTTTTTTCAGGTTGTACAGACTTTCTTACAAATCAGTTGCATTTGTTATGAGACATTAGTGTTGGGGAAGAAGGGGGAGAAGAGGGATGGGGTGGTGAGGCTTATATTATTTTGTATAGTGTATGTGTGGGGTTTTGTGTCAGTGTCAACTGGGTAGGCTCTCTTTTTATTCGTTTATTACATTTTCTTGGTAGTTAGAGGTATTGGGGGGCAGGTGTGGTTGGTTGGCTGCAGTGGGGTTTGTTTGCATTTGTGAGGGGGGGCTTGTTGGGTCAGGTAAATCAGATTGATTTGTATGTTGGTGAGTTCTTGTCATTGTCTTGTTGGGCTGTGTATGTGATAATGGGGAGCCATACTGGGGTGAAGGCATCCTCTTCTATTTGTCCCCGTGTCAGTTTGAGTTTATTGCTTAGCTTTTATAGTAAGGCTGTTTCCCATACAATTTGATACTATTGGTCCATGTTTACTCCTGATAGGTCTCTCCAGTGTCTGGCTATGAGGCTTCTGGCTGCTGAGAGTAGGTGGGTTATAAGCTCTGTATAATGTGAGTGGTCATTCTTAAAGATTTTCAGTAGGGCCAGTTCTGGGGTGAGTTCTAATACCTGTTTTGTTATTTTGCATATCACTTGTAGGACTGCTGTCCAGAATGGTTGGATTTTAGGGCATTCCCACCACATGTGGAGGTATGTGCCTGTGGAGGTGCAGCCTCTCCGACATCTTGGTGAGGTTCCTGGGCGTATTGGTGCCAGTTTCCGTGGTGTTAAGTACCACCTGTAGGTGAGTTTCAGAGTGAGTTTCCTTCTTTTGTCCGATATGGACTTAAAGGGAGGTTTAGACCACATTTTAGTCCATTGGGTAGAGTTAATTTCATAGCCTAAACTGTGCTCCCATTGTTCTTTGATTGTGTCAAGGGGGTTTGTGCGATGTTGGAGCAATATTTTGTATATTGTGGATGCCATCCCTTTGCCGCCGTGTCCCTCAGGAGAAGGTTTTCAAAGGTGGTCAAGGGCATAGTGGCTGCTGATTTTACTGCTGGATTGTTTAAGAAGGCATGTAGTTGATGGCGTGTTAGCCAAAGTATTTGGGTCTCCCCTAGTTTGTCTTGTATTTCTTGTGTTGGCATGGGTTTGTTGTTTTGTAGATATCTTTTAGACAGTGTAGGCTTCCAACGTCTTTCTGAAGGTGTGGAAGTCATTGCACTCTCTCTAAAGCACAGGGGATTTCCACTGGAAAACTAATAGGTCATATGAACTGGAAACCAGAATAAGGACATCACCATGCAATGTTCCTAGTGTTACGAAGGCAAGAGTAACAATTGAGACTCTCCAATAAAGTCAGCCTGGAGTGTGTGGGAGTGATTTGCTCTCTCTGTGAAAATCTTGCCCAGGAATGAAGTGTATGAGAAACTGCAGCTGTAAACTGAACAGCATTAAGTTGCACACATTATGTTGGAAATGTCAAATCTAACTTTTGATTTACCAAGCCACTGGTTTCCATCCACCACACAAATTCCTGTGAGGCGTTAGAGGCTGCCATAACTACATCTAGGTGCAATGTGCCTTGGGTGTGACTGATATGGGCGGTGATTAACTTACCTGCTGTGATGGCCTGGGATTCCGATTCAGAGGCTGAACCAGAGGAATCCCAGCCTGCACAGGAGTCCCCGCCTCCAGGGCCGGCTGAACTGGGGCAAGGCCTAGATTCTGAGGAGCCGGCACCTGTGTCAGATCCTCAGGAGCAGGCACCAGGTGAAACCATTCTGGCCACAAAGGTGCTTGAGGACTCAGTGTCTGCAGGTGAGCCTCCTCCGGGGCCCAGTAACCCTTCGGCCTCTCCTGAACTGCAGAGGCTTAGGGCAGAGAGGCGAAGGGAACTGGTTGCTCCCAGGAGGAGTGCTCGCCTTAAGGCCAGGGGAGGCGGGGCTCCTGGGGGCTGGGACCGCCCCTGGCCTTAGAAGAAGATAAAGGTCAGTCAGCCCGGTCCCAGGTTGCGGGAGCAACGTCGTTGTTGGCTTAGACCTTCCAGTGTTCCTGTTCCCTGCCCGGCCTCCTGCTCCTGACCTTCCAGCGTTCCTGTTCCCTGCCCGGCCTCCTGCTCCTGACCTTCCAGTGTTCCTGTTCCCTGCCCGGCCTCCTGCTCCTGACCTTCCAGCGTTCCTGTTCCCTGCCCGACCTCCTGCTCCTGACCTTCCAGTGTCCCTGCTCCCTGCCCGGCCTCCTGCTGCTGACCTTCCAGCGTTCCTGTTCCCCACCCGGCTCCCTGTTTCGGACCTCGCCTCTCGTCTTGCGAACTCGGACTTCGGTAACGGTACCATCCCCCCGGGACCAGCACACCTGCTCTGTTTGCAGCCCAGTCCTGGAGGTCTGCTTTCCAGGCAACACACGGAGATGCTGGTACCTTCACAACAGGAGTCACCCAGTGAGCTTCATGGCCAAGTGGGGATCTGAACCCTGGTCTTCTAAGCCCTAGCCCAACACTCTGGTTTCCCAAGCCACTCTGGGCGGCTCCCAACAGAATATTAAGAGCATGATAAAGCATCAAACATTAAAAACTTCCCTAAACAGGGCTGCCTTCAGATGTCTTCTAAAAGTCAGATAGTTGTTTATTTCCTTGACATATGATGGGAGGGCGTTCCACAGGGCGGGCGCCACCACCAAGAAGACCCTTTGCCTGGTTCCTTGTAACTTCACTTCTTGCAGTGAGGAAACCACCAAAAGGCCCTTGAAGTTGGACCTCAGTGTCTGGGCTGAATGATGGGGGTGGAGACGTTTCTTCACTACATGGGCTGTTGCTCAAACTGGATTAATAATAATAATTATTATAATAATAATAAATTTTATTTCTACCCCGCCCTCCCCGGCCAGAGCCAGGCTCACGGCAGCTAACACCAGTAAAATTACAGTAAAAACATAATGGGGGGGGGGACCAATTTAAAATGCAGCCTCATTTTAAAGTACCGGTAGCCCATAGATCAAAAGCATAAGGGGAGGGAAACATAAGGGTCAGACTGAGTCTAAACCAAAGGCCAGGCGAAACAGCTCTGTCTTGCAGGCCCTGCGGAAAGATGCATTCCATCAACCAGATTCAGGCACAAAATTGTGGCTCAGGAGCCTTTATTCCTTTGATTTTGGAGGAAATCGAGGAGTTGAGTTTTGTGCAAACGGCTTGTGAGCTCAGTTCTGGTACTTGGGTGGCTCAGGAGAGGATTCCTTGAGCATGTCCTCAGAGGCACCCTGACTCTTCATTCCCAGTGTGTGAGTCAGGCTCCCGAACCATTTGACTCTGGTTGGCCTGATCTGTGGGTGGGGGACTTTTTGTTCTTGCTGCTGTTAAACATTTAGGATGTTTACCCCCTTCCTCCCGGCTTCTCCCAGAGGTGAAGACCCAGTGCCGTTTAGAGGAGGGGGTGAATGTGTACAGTATTTGTGGTTCCTGAACTGAGTGCGTAAACAGCAAAGACTTCTCAACGTTGACACAATTCCCAGAGCCCAGCCTTTCAAGATAAACATCTATGACCATGAGACTAAGGATAACGTTACAAAACATTTGTGGTGGAGCAATGGAGCAGGAAATGTTTCTTAAAGGCACAGTCCTACACAGGAGTTTTCCTGGATGAGGGGCTGTTATCTTCTGGAGCCGCACTACACCTGTAGAATGACCGAGAGATGCTGGTGGGCCACTCCATCCCCTTCTGCAGGTGAAGTCACGCTTCCCCTCCAACACACAAGCTGATGAAAGCTTGCTCTCTAGCAGGGCACAGGCAGCAGATAACACTCTGACCGTTCCCTTTCCCAGTTTCCCAAAGATTTTGCTGCACGCCACCCTAATCTCCAAGTGACATGAGTTTCCAGAGATTCCAAGCGCTTGCCCAAGATTCATATGCACCAGCAGAGACTGTGGTGTCTTTATGATATATTGTTTATTTACACATATATACAACCCAAGCCTACGATGAAGGGGTTCACAGCATGGACACTCCAAGTGGGTCTTGTTTCTCCCAGCCCTGGATTCAAACACCACGCTGTCTTCCTCTTTTCCCAGATTGCTGCTTTGCTTCCAACTCACATCACTCCAAACTATCTGCTCTCAACTTTGCCTTTTCCCTTCTCACTACCCATGAGTTGAGGGAGGGGGCACCACCCATTTGTCACCTTGCACAGAGCCACTTCCTTTGTTCCCCTTCATGGCCCATCACATCATCAGGAAGCTAGCTAGCTATTTCAGGAATTAGAAGGTGGTCCGGGAACTCCCCCCCCCCAAATAACAGTGTTATGCCCACTTCTCTGAAGCATTATGTCTGTCCTGGGATTGACTGGTTGGAGCCACTCATCAATCAGAATCCCACCTGCATCAAGAAGCCCTTATAAATGGAATCCATCTGACCGCCCAGAGGCAACTAGAAGCCTATTTGTACCTACAAATAGGGCAGAGATAGAAATGTTTGTTTCCTTTCCTTCTCCCTTTTGCTCTCTTCATAATTGCTGCTGGAGTTTATGTGCATTTGTGACAGCTTGTGGGAGGCTGTGTTCTTCCAACACTGCCTTGAATGACCTTGGATTCTTATCTCATTATACATGACAAAGCCATTTTTCACCTTTTCACCCCTCGCTTCTTCCTGTAAGACCTATTGCAGTCGTTAAGAGTCGTCAACAGGCTCATCACAGCTATCTGCCAATCACCCATTCCCACCACCCTTCTGAGTAATACCCCTCCCCACCTTCTCACTATATAGAAGGGCCTGGAAACTTCTGTTTCAGTGTATCTGAAGAAGTGTGCATGCACACGAAAGCTCATACCAAGAACTGACTTAGTTGGTCTTTAAGGTGCTACTGGAAGGAATTTTTTTTTGTTTTGACTATGGCAGACCAACACGGCTACCTATCTGTAACTGGAACTATTGAATGTCTGGGCTCCTGCCACACATTCGTGTCTGGGGAGAATTGGAGGAAAGCAAGCAGTTCAGTTTCCTGGAGAGAAAAGAGAGGTGGGAGCTGAATGCCCCATCAACTTTCTAACTGATATTAATCGCTTGCAGCCTTAAGAACTGATTGCCCTTGTCTCAAGGTCGGAGGGGGGAACAAGGGCTGTGCAAGAGCTCGCTGTAGCTTGACGTCTGTAGCAACTGTTTGTGCAAATAGCCTGAGAAATGAATCGATCTTCCTATGTTTTGTTTGGACGTCACGTCAGCGGCTCGTACCAAAGGAATATACACGTGTTGTTGTAGATAAAAGCTTGAGGTATGGAGGCATGCAAGCCAAGACCTGCGCAATCAGTTAAAGCACCAAGGGGGATCTTGTGCCTTTCCTCCTGTGCCAGGATCCACACGGCACGAGTCCCGAGTTGCCCTGAGCAGAGCAAAAAAATGGTTTCTCAAGTCCACTTGCAACAAAACATTTACAATAATAGACCAGGAAGGGTTGTTTTTTTTTTGGGGGGGGGGCTTCTGGTGGTGGTCGCAAGGGGTGGAAACACTTGGGTGAAAGGAAAACACCCATTCTTCAACTTCACTATCTTTATTAAATTCTCTGTCACTTTGTATGGAAGCAAAACTTTCAAAGTGGATTGACAAGATATTACGCTGATAGTATGCAGTGGCCTGACTTCACCCCCAGAGGCACACTCCATTGTCTCTCGAGACAGATGCCAACAACAGTGTTCCTCTCTTGGTTTGCAAACAGGGACTGAAGCAGAGCAAGAGCTCCAGCTGGTGGCTACGAAGTGAACCATCTCTGGGGGAAGCCAGGGAATGCACTGGCTTTGGGAAAAGCTCCCACACCTTTTCAACAGCAGCCTGGAGACTGGAAAGGAATGCTTTTAGCACAGGGTTGGGGAACCTTGTTTCAGCCAGAGGGCCACAGTCTATTATGGGTCACCTTCCAGGGGCCATGTGCCAATGCTAGGACAAAAGTGGGCAAAGCAATGAATACAAATTCAACCTTCCTACAAAAGGCTGATTTCCACACAGAGAGACACAGCTCTCTATCCAGGCAAGAAAGAGGGTGCAACATAGTGGAGCCCTGGGGAGGAGGTGTTGCCTGGGAAGAGTCTCAAGGGCCAGACAGAATCTATATCCATAGCAGTGACCAGGAGAGGAATGACAGCTGGGAGGAGCGCAGAAAGAAGTGAAAAAAAAAAATTAAGGTCTTATATATAGAATAAATGTTCATGGATATGCCAGGCAAACACGTACATAAATGTATGGGCCACATGTCTGAGGCAGCACAGGAGGGCAGCCCTGGAGCCATTTTGGCTCCCAAACTGACCAAATGTTTTCTCTGCATGGTCAAAGGAAAATGGAAAAGCCTCCCCATTGTCTTTTCATTCACAAAACCTGTCTTAAGGGTATATCTGTGTATGAATTAAGGAATTAATGCTCAGGAATTAAGTATTTGTCTCTACAAAAGACTGGTCAGGCTCCCCAGGGTATCCAATCAAGTAAGCATTAACAGGTAACCTGCCAGACAGGAGATAAACAATGACAGGAGATAAACAATGCACTCAGATTTCTGTTGTAGACCACCCCTTCTGTGATGTATGCATGGTGTTTCTGGGGGTGGTCTTGAACTCCAGAGCGGGCAATTTAAAATGTCTATATAAGGACAGACACACCTTTGTTTGAGGTCCTCCTCCTTCTCCTGCATGTGAAGGGGGCACCCTGTTGCAACAGTTCAATAAAGATCAGGCTTACAAGCTGCTTTGCTTCTCAGTATTCTCTGGTTGGCCTCTGTTATTTTCTCTGACCGATGGAGAACCTGCAAAGGACTCTATAAGGGCTCTTGTGTCCCCCATAAGGGAATAAGGGCAGATTTTCGTTTATTACAGAAGAAATGCCATGGTGCATCTGCAGCAGCACAACTGGGCACCTTCATCTGTCCCAACTGCAACAAAACATGTCTCCCCTAAGGGTCTCTACAGCCACAGCAAATGCTGAAACAGGCCAACAGTTTGCTCTCACCCGCAAAGGCACATTCCTCCACTGTCTCTTGAGACAAACAGAAGGCAACCTCTGGTTAACACTCTCTGTTAAGAGACTGCTATTAAAGGTTGGAACTGGGCCAGTAAGCTGTCCTCCTGCTTCCAGATCCCTAAATCAGCCTTCCCTAACCTGGTGCCTAGAAATCACTTTTTTTTTGACCTGCAACTCCTTTTTGCCCCAAGCAGGATACCCTCAGAAACCCTCAGTCCCATTAACCGAAAGAGAGAGAGAGAGAGAGAATCGTGACTGTGTGATTTTGCTTCATTTAAGATTGCTGGACTTCTGATTCCAAACTGAACATTTTACTATTTCTTATGAAGGTAAGGCATAAGACTATAAACTTAGGAACCACTTCCTTGCTTTGTCACCAAGACCTGCTGATTGGCCTCAGCCAGTTCTAACATTTGCTCCCCAGTTGTTGGAGGGATGGTGAAGTATTCCCACAACATCCAAAGTGACATTTCCCCCATCTCCATCTGACAGGAAACACCAGGAATAGATTCACAGCTCTTGTCTTCACTGTGCTGTTGGCAAATGCTATCCCTTCTCCCACCCCCCCCCAAACAATAGTACTTTGGGGTGTGATGTCCGCAAAGAACGCCTGCTAAAAACATTCTTCTTTAAACAAGCCTACCCAGATGCTGAGAAAGTTGAGGTAATTTTTATCTGCTTTAGCATCTGAACTTTTGTATGCTTTCAAGTAGGGTTGTGAATTTTTCTTGATTTGGCTGTTTTACCTTTCGTAAAACACTTTGAAGTTGTTGGGTTTTGGTTTTGGTTTTTTAACAATCAAGTGGTGTGTAAATTTTATGAAACAAATAAGGAGAGTAGCTTCCCTTCATTTGTGAATCCTCTTCCAACCTGGCCACCCCCCCCCCGAACCTTCAGATACAAAACAAGTAAGGTTTCCAATGCTCTTGGTGTCTCCCTTGACACTTTGGATGCATTTGGGCTTCAAGTTTCACTTTCTATTGTGACCGATTAGCACAGAGAATGAGGGAAACAAGGAAGCAGATGCTGGATACATCTTTCCTTTTCTTTGATGGGGTTCCTACTTTACCCCAGCAGTTGAAATGGTAATACTTCCTTTCAAGATTATTATTATTATTATTATTATTATTATTATTATTATTTCTAATTAAAAGGTAAAGATTGTATTTCAGATTACTGAATATATTTGCCACTGGAGATGCTGCCAGGGATTAAACCTGGGGATTTGTGCATGCAAATTACCGTAGATGTTCTACCCCTGACCTTCAGAAGGGTTAGAAGGAATCAAGCAGCCCTTAAAGTATCCTGGACCCAAGTCATTAAGGGCCTTGCACATTAATACAATGACCCAGTAACTTATGATCAAACAGTGCAAGGTTTTTAAGCACAGGAGTTATGTGCTGGTGGTAGCTTGCCTCTATTAACATCTAGCTGCAGCTGGAGCATCCACACCAGACCCCCAAGGGTAGCCCCACATGGTGTGCGTTGCAGTAATCAAGCCTTGGGGTGACCAGAGCATGAATCGTGTTGGCCAAACTATACCTGCCCAAGACATCGCTGACATAACAACAACAACAATTTGACTGGTTTGCCCCAGCCACTCTGGATGGCTTCCAACAAATATAAAAGCACAATAAAACATCAAGCATTAAAAACTTTCCTACACAGGGCAGCCTTCAGATGTCTTCTAAAAGCTGTATAGTTATTTATCTCCTTGACATCTGATGGGAGGGCATTCCACAGGGCGGGCGCCACTACCAAAAAGGCCCTCTGCCTGGTTCCCTGTAACCTCACTTCTCGCAGTGAGGGAACTGCCAGAAGGCCCTTGGAGCTGGACCTCAGATGGGGGTGGAGATGCTCTTTCAGGTCTACTTGGCCAAGGCCATTTAGGTCTTTATAGGTCAGTACCAAAACTTCAAATTGTGCTCAGAAACGTATTGGGAGCCAGTGAAGATCCTTTAGGACCAGTGTTATATGTTCCCTTTGGCAGCTCCCAGTCACCAGTCTAACTGCTGCATTCTGGACTAGTTGTAGGTTCTGAGTCACCTTCAAAGCATTCCTAGCCACTGAGGCTGCCTGTGTCACCTTCAATTACAAAGATGCATCCCCAAACTATTAACCTGTTCTTTCAGAGGGAGTGTAACCCCATCCAGAATAGGCGGCTAACCAATCTAATCTCCTCAAGTGGTTTTCTGGTATCAAACAATCTGCAAGTGGCCTACCTGAACTCTTCTACTGCTCAGCGTCATGGTGTCAAAGCTAGTATTGCCGGCAGCACCGTTTGTACAAAGAGGACCTCCTTTGCTGACGCAGCGTCCTTTATCCCAGGCAGATGCTCTCTTGCGCTGACATGCCAGCTAATCCTCTCCCACCATTTTGGGCTGCTTTATTTCCCCAGGGCAGCTGGTCTCTGATGCAGCATCTGTTTCTCAGCAGAAGTCTAATCTAGCTGTTTTATTCCTGCCAACCAGCACAGTTTCTCCTCTTCAAACCCAGCCTTGCCTTTAGTGATGCTGTAAACCTTTAGTCTAAAAATCCTTGCCAAGCCTATTATCTAAATAATACACTCATTAGCTTCCCCCCGCCTTGAAAAAAAAGATAAATGGGTTAAGATCTTGTTTATATTTTGCATCAGGTTACAAATATGCTGTCTTTTCCTAGATTACTACAGATCCAGGGGTACTGGTATGGCCTTGGTCCAGTATACCTGAAGGAGTGTCTCCACCCGCACAGTTTAGCCCAGACACTGAGGTCCAGCTCCGAGGGTCTTCTGGCGGTTCCCTCCCTGAGAGTAGTGGGCTCAGGACTGTCCTACACCCTGAGAGAGGCATTGTTGTTGTTGTTTAGTCATTTAGTTGTGTCCGACTCTTCATGACCCCATGGACCAGAGCATGCCAGGCACTCCTGTCTTCCACCGCCTCCCGTAGTTTGGTAAAACTCATGCTGGTAGCTTCGAGAACACTGTCCAACCATCTCGTCCTCTGTCATTCCCGTCTCCTTGTGCCTTCAATCATTCCCAACATCAGAGTCTTTTCCAGGGAGTCTTCTCTTCTCATGAAGTGGCCAAAGTATTGGAGCCTCAGCTTCACAATCTGTCCTTCCAGTGAGCTGATTTCCTTAAGGATGGAGAGGTTTCATCTTCTTGCAGTCTATGGGACTCTCAAGGGTCTCCTCCAGCACCATAATTCAAAAGCATCAATTCTTCGGCGATCAGCCTTCTTGATGGTCCAGCTCTCACTTCCATCCATCACTACTGGGAAAACCATAGCTTGAATTATACAGACCTTTGTCGGCAAGGTGATGTCTCTGCTTTTTAAGATGCTGTTTAGGTTTGTCATTGCTTTACTCCCAAGCAGACGTCTTTTAATTTTGTGACTGCTGTCACCACCTGCAGTGATCATGGAGCCCAAGAAGCTAAAATCTCTCACTGCCTCCATTTCTTCCCTTCTATTTGCCAGGAGGTGATGGGACCAGTGGCCATGATCTTCGTTTTTTTGATGTTGAGCTTCAGACCATATTTTGCGCTCTCCTCTTTTACCCTCATTAAAAGGTTCTTTAATTCCTCCTCACTTTCTGCCGTCAAGGTTGTGTCATCTGCATATCTGAGGTTGTTGACATTTCTTCCGACAATCTTAATTCCGGTTTGGGATTCTTCCAGCCCAGCCTTTCGCATGATGAATTCTGCATATAAGTTATCGCAAACCAAAGCACTCAGGCAGGACCTGCTCCAAGTCTGGGGAGAGGCAAGCAGGCAAAATTTTATGCATTTATCCTTATTTAAAAGAATAAAAATAAAAATTGTGTGGGGGGTTCCCTGGAGAATGCCTTCCCATCAGATGTCAAGGAGATAAAGAACTACTTAACTTTCGGAAGGCATCTTAAGGCAGCCCTGTATCGGGACGTTTTTAAGGATTGATGCTTTATTATGTTTTTATATGTGTTGGAAGTAGCCCAGCGTGGTAAAAAGACGGGTGGGGAATAATAATAATAGTATTGTAATAATAACAAAAATTGTAAAGAAAATTATAACTTTTATTATTTTACTCTGAAGTCAGCAACCATTTTATTTGGGTGCAGGATCGCTTCCCAACTTCTGTGCATAGAACAAGCCGCTAAAGAAAAAAAAGGCGCCGGAGCCACGCGCCGCCACACGAAGTCGAGCGTGCGCATGCGCCGCGCGGGTCCCTCACTCCTCGCCTCCCCCCCTCGCGCTGGTCTATGCTCTCCGTCTTTTGCCCACTCTGAGGCACCGTCCACTCTGAGGCACCTTTCCCCGCTCTTTCCGGAAGCGGAAGAGGCGGGCCGACGGAGGCCGCGAGCGAGAGCGAGTGAGTGAGAGCGAGGCGTGATGGCTGCCCGCGTCGGCGGCTCCTCCTCAGGGAAGCGTGGAGCCGGGTCCGGGGGCTCCCGGGGAGCCGAACCCCAAGAAGAGCCGCCGCCGCCTCTCCAGGCCGTGCTGGTCGCCGACAGCTTCAACCGCCGCTTCTGCCCCGTCTCCAAGGACCGGCCCCGGGTGAGGCGGCCAGGGGTGGCGGCGTGGCGGCCTTGCCTCCCTCGCGGAGCGAAGCGCCCGGAGCTTCTGCCTTGCCTGAGGGTCGGTGGGGGAGGGAGGCGTGTCCCAGGTTCGACCCTCAGAGGCATCTCCGGGCAGGTCTGGGAGAGACCCGCTAGCTGGTCAGCGCTGATCATTCTGAGCTGAGTGGACCAGCCTTGGGTGCCCAGGTGTTTTAGAGCCGTAGAGTTGGAAGGGACCCCGAGGGTCATCTACTCCAACCCCTTGCAAGGCACGGATCCTGGCTGAAGGATCCCTGACAGATGGCCCCCCGATCTCCACATTAAAACCTCCAAGGAAGGAGATCTCTGGACTACAGCTGCCGGCACTTCTAGCCAGCAGCCAGGGAGGTTGGGAAAGCGCTGCTGGCATCTGTCTCAGGAAGGTTTCAGCGGCCGCGGCGGCTGTAGAGACCGAAGCGGGAGAGACATGTTTTGTTGCAGCTGGGGTGGATGAAGGCGTCCTCTGGTTGTACTGCTGCAGGTGTACCGTGGCATTTATTCTCTCTGCGCTCCTCCTCTCGTTTCTCCACTGGTCACTGCTGTGGATGCATACCCTGTCTCCAGGCACTGTGACCATTTGCAAGGGATTCCCACACAGCCGGGTTGATGTTGCCAGCCTTCATGTCACAAATCTAGACATCTTCGTAACGCAGAATTGGTCTGCCAGCAGCCTTGGTCCCTGAAGCTGACTCAGCTCTGTGTTACAAAGGTGTCTGCAAATGTTACATGAAGGATGGCAACATCAACCCTGCTGTGTGGGAATCCCTTGCAGATGATTGCAGTGCCGTGAGGTCTGGCTCGGCCTAAGGCAGCATCATCTGATGTTTGTGGAAGGACTGCAGCTCTTGTCTGCGTTGGCCTGATTCAGTCTTCAGTGTCATCTCCAGTTGAGTTGAGAGAGACTCCTGACTGAAATCCTGGAGAGCTGCTGCTGGCCAGTGTAGGCAGTATTGAGCTGGGTGGACCCCCGTTGTCTGGCTCATTTTGGGGAGGAGCCACAGCCCAGAGTGTTAAAGTGTCTGCCTTGCAAGCAGAAGGCCCCAGGTCTGATCCCCGGTGGCATCTCCAGGTAGGGTTAGGAGAGGTTCCCTGTCTTAAACCCTGGAGATCCACCACCAGTCACTGCAGACAATACTGAGCTAGATGGACCAATAGTCTGACTTGATATAAGGCAGCTTCCTACGTGTACCCTATGAGTAAGCCCCATTGGATTCAATAGAGCTTCCCTGTGGTTGGTCACAGTTTGGATTGTGCTGTCATTCAGTGGTTGAAATTCATCCTCCTTTCTCCCAACACTGATCTTTGCTCATCTTTGGAAAAAGCTTCATCTCTCCTGTTGCATGACAGTTTGCTGTTAAAGCAGCAGAAATTATTTCTTTTCTTATAAAAAAGAATGGCTGACCTTCAACTAAACAATTGCACAAGCCGAATGAGCCCCTTGTGCAATGGACTTTTTGTTTTCTCCAAGCCCCCTGCCCCCATGCACACACCCCATTGTCCCCAAATGTGCTGCAGAAGGTTGGGGGAACTTCATAAAAGATTTAGGGGGTGTATGGGGAGAATGTTTTATTGTATAAGGAGAAATCCTAGCAATGACACAACATTTTCTTTAGTGCTATGTTGAATTCCACCCTTTGTGTCTTCCATTCTTGGAGAGATGACTTCCATTGTATCTTTAGACTCCATTCATAGCACACTCCTTTCTTAACTGATAGTTCCAAGAATCTCATTGTAGGGACATATTTAAGATGTTCACCTCCAGCCTCTGAGCCATGCACTCAACACTGCAAGCATTTTGTGTACACACAAATGCCAATGAAAAATCTCTGTATTGGGAAGTTTTAGGGATAATTTCTGAGGGCTGGAAAGATGTTCTTTTTTCTGAAAGTGAGCCAGATTAAGTCATCTTTCCACCTGTCAGAACATTAGCTTGCATCTTTTAAAGTAAGGAAAGTCATGATCCCTTATATTCAGTGCAATAGAAGGGTTAGTACTAAGACTTAAGCCTTTCTAGATATTGTCAGTTGATGGAGAAGGTAACTTCTCTGGGATAATTCATATGATCCATGAACAACAGCATGCCTTCCACTGAAATTACCAGTTGTTGTGGAAGATGTGTCATCCTTTGATCTTGCCTTTAAAAGGGGGGGGGGGGGAATCCAGTATTTAGGAAGCCCTTGTAATCTGTGTCATTGCTGGTTGTTAAGCAGGCTTTGCTGGATAGTTTTTCAGTTTACAGCTGGCAAAACTTATTAAAAAGAGACACCTATTATTGTGAAAATAGCAGCTGAGCCCTGTCATAGTTCAAGAAAAGAGAATCAGTCAGCTCTTGAGCAGATTCCTTGGTAGGCTGGAGAATTCATCATGTTTTCTTGCAAGAGGAGTCCACAGTGATGGCTACTGGTGGCTGATAAAAATATGATTCAGTTTTGAGGCACCTGCAGTCATCTGAGAAGTTATGTGCAGCATTTACTTGATTGCATGCTTGTTTTGGAATGAACACATGCAACAGTTTGCTAAAACAGTTTCAGCAGAGTGCATGTTAAAGAACACACAAAGAGAACTTGGGACTCATTTCTAACAAGAAACTTTAAGTGAAGAATACCATATGCAGCAAGCTGGAGTGAATTGATTAGACTCAAGTTGCTGCCAAGTTTTTGTGGCACGATGGGGGGAAGGGAACTGAACTAATTTTTTTGCAAGGGCTGATGGAGACAATAGCATTGCTCTTAAGAAACTCTCATAGATGAACTTGTAGGCTATGAGCAGGAACGAACAGAAGGGTGCCACGACTGTGAGAAGGCCCAGTTAAATATAGTCACCTGTCTTAACTTGAGAAGCAGGAGAAGGATTTCCCCCCGCCCAGCAATCTTTGATTTAAAGGGAGAGTGTGTGGGTAGATGCATTTCTAAAAGTTACTGAGTCCAGACGATTAAAGGTTTTAACAATTAGCACTTTGAAGTTTTCCTGGAAGCTGTATGGTTCATTGAGTTAGTTGGCTTTCGGCAAAATGCACAAGCCAGACACCTATAGGCACGTGTACACCTCAGACATGCAGGTCCCCCTAGGTCTTAAAACTTTAATGTGGGAACTTCCCATCAGTCACTAGTTTACAGTGAAGAAAAATAAACTACAGATCCATGCTGTGGTTAATTAGGAAACAATCTGCACCAGTTTAACGTTCCGGCTGTTGGAGCTACTGTTGTCATGTGTGCCTGGAAACAATGTGTGCCATTGTGTAAGAAAGGAAAAATGGCTGATCAGTGTGATAAGAGAGCATTTTTATTCCCTGAAATTTGAGGATGTGGCCATATGTCAAGAACCCTCACACCACAAGGTAACAGCCAGGGGGAAAGGGAAATAGGAGGGATCAGGGATTATAACAGCTGAAGTATGGCTGTGCTATCTCGTTTCCTGTACTTCCTGTGAATGAAAGACTGAATTTGGGCTGAAACGAAAATTACAGGCAGAGGTTTCTAGCAAAAGTTCTGTTGGTTCGCCTGTCTAGACTCTGTGGAATGAAGCCATGAGGCAGGGAATGTGTGAGAAGGCTGACTTGTGGGTTTTTTGTTTTTTGGAAGGTTGACTTGTTAATTGGTTTATACACAGAAATGATTCAAACAGGTTTTACGGTGAGGAAAAATAAAACACATACCTGGACCGTGGTTAGTGAAAAAGGAACTCCAGCAAGTATTTTGGAGGCTGCTTTGCTTTTACCTTGCTGACGTGGAAGCTGCTGTCGTAATGTGTCGCTTTGAGGGAGTTGTGGCTTTGCTGGAGGCTAAAGAGGCAAAACCACCACACAAAACTGCATTCCTTCCCTGCATTGAATTAGCCAGCCAGTCTTGTAAGAAGAGTACTTTTACTACCTAAAATTTGAGGTTGTCGCAGCCTGGGAGGATGTGTAGCTTTAGTGTTGTCCGATGAACAACTTGGGTCCAGGGTACCATAAGGATCGCCCAAGTCCTTATATCCCAGCTTGTTCACTGGGATAATCTGGAGGAACGCTGTTCATTGTACCCACTGCTAAAGAGGCCTTACTGGCCTCAAACAGAAGTCAGACATTTAGTGTCAGTGGTCCCATGCCTTGAAACACTTTTCCAGCAGAAATTCAGCAGGCACCCTCACTTTTGAAGACTTTCCCATGCCAACAGGCCTATGTAGCAACTTGAAGGTTTTTTGTTTTTTGAGTGTCCAGTTGTTTTAATCATTATTTTGCACGGCTCTTTCCCATTTTATCTTTGTATACCACCCTGATACTGTAGTAGATAAATGGCAGTATATAAATAAATGATGACTTTGGCAACTGGACATGCAATGTTTTTAACCTTTGATGTTTTATTGTGTTTTTAATATTCTATTGGGAGCTTCCAAGAGTGGCTGGATCAACCCAAGTTAGATGGGCAGCATATAAATACAATCATCATCTTGCCACTTATTTTGGGAGACTGGTTGAGGACAGAACGGGAGATAAAAGGATGTGATTTGCTGGCTGCTGCATCAGCAATGGGAGATAGGAGAGCATGACACAGCAGGAATTCATACCAGGCCGTGTATTATTGACCGTTAGTATGTTTTGTTGAAGAGTCAGGTTAAATGGAGCCTGCGTGCAGTGTGAAAAGCTTGTGGAACTTTAAAGCAGGAGAGCATACTTTGTGATGCAATCCTTTGCATTTCTGCTTGGTTCCAATTCCCACCAAATTACGTGGGAATGTGCCTAGTAAATGTGCCTAGATTTGCAGCCTTATAGAGCAATCCTAGGCACGCGTACTTGTGTTGATTGTCCCATTGTGTTAATTGGGACTTACTTCCAGGAAAATGTGCATAGGATTGCTGCCTTAATTTCTTTGATAGACCAACCAACTAAGGAGGGTTAAATTAGTGGAGCCGAGACTGAAAAAGAATGGAAAATTAGAGGCCATGGCTGAAGATGTACCCCAGTGCCTGGTTCAATATAGCTGTTGCTATGCTGTGATGCGTGTCACCTTCCTTTTACACGAGATGGAAGATGTGCTCATTTGGATGTCATGCTGGTTCTGTTGTATTGCTGGACTAAGGCATGAAAATATTAAGATGGCCTATTGATAAAAGCTGCAACTCATTGTTAACTTAGCTTGTCGTTTTAATATCTTCAGAAGGCCACTTGTGGTGAGATTTGGTAACATACACAATTTAAAATTTTAATTGGCTAATGCTAGAAGGAAGATGGAATGTCATGCAGGACTAAGAACATAAAACTTTCAAACTCAGCAGTGCTGTTAAAGAGGATCAAAACATTATTCTAACAAGTTTCAGGGGCATGAATTCTATAAACCCAGGGTATGGGGTTGTTAATTTCAAGGTCAAATTACACACTATGCTAAATGCATGTCTGATTGGTTTTTTTAAAAACCTAGTGGCTGTGGATTGGGACCATGCAGGGAGTATCTCTGTGCTGGACATCCCAGTCCAGATGAATATAACCCCTTGAATATAACCCCTTGAAGTTTGCCATTGGGGAGAAGACACTGTTAGCACCAGTAGCAGCTTGGGGGCTGATTTTTCTCAGGTGTGCTGTGGGAGGGCAGGCTTAACCCTCCTTGCTGTGGTCCTGATCCTATCCCCCCCCCCCCCATGGCTGCTATTTAAAAACAACACCACAAAGACTGTTTCATTAAATACAGTCACACATTGAACAAGATGTTAGGGTGTGTTCCTGCTAGCAGAATTATAGAATATAATGTATTATAACTTTTTTTGTGGAGACACTGACTTTTCTTTATCCTGTAGGCTCTGATTCCATTGGCAAATGTAGCCATGATAGATTACACCCTGGAATTCCTAACTGCAACTGGAGTGGAGGAAACCTTCGTCTTCTGCTGCTGGAAGTCAGCAGAGATCAAGGAACATTTACTGTAAGAGCAGACACATTTTTGTTGCTTTTGGTCCTCCTTAGCTTTATCTCAGGTCAGCTATTCCTGCTGATGGTGGGTGCATGGCTTTTGTAGGCCGGAGGTGGTCAGCCCTCATAACCTCATGCTTCAAGTGGCATATAGGTTTGTGGCATCCAAGGGCAGATATGCTACAAGATGATGCTGTGCTTTGCTAGGAATTGGGCTCCATGTATGAGTGTGCTAAGTGGTGGAACTGAGGCAGAGAGAGATGTTGGGGGGAGAGGGAATGTTAGCAAGAGAGAAAACGGGATTTTAAACCAGCCCCTGCTTTCCTCAAAGTCTGTAGTACACACTCTTTATACAAACAGTAGAGTGACAGAATAGTTAAGATATCAAAGATACCTTAAAATCAACTCATTCTTTCCAGCTTTCTTTTGTTAGGTGACACCCACATATGAGAGGTTTCCTGTAGACGGTTTCTTTTATACTTCATACACAAGTCAATATCTCTGTTTTCCAAGATAATCTGGAATAGTTCCTGATCTCCAAATTTATAGCAGTGCTAATAAAGGATAATAAATGTGGGCTAAGCAGTCTTGTAGCTTTATGCTCTGCTCAGGTAGACTCATTTGGTGATTTTGGTTCATAATGCTGGTTTTGGTTTTTTTTAAGTAGGTATGTCTTTGGATTTATATCACTCCTTATTCTGAATTCTTAGAATGACTAGTAGCATTTTAGTATTCTGTGTTTTTTTGGAATCTCCCCCGTGCATGGAGAAATCTTTTAGCCCGATCCTCCGCATTTTTATTATTAATTAAATTTATTAGATGCCTTCTCTTGCCACATGCTGCTCAAGGCATCTTTACAGAAAACAAAAACAAAAGTGGCAAGAAAGAAACACTTATTTTCATTAAAACCAATGGGGGAGGGGGTGTTAGGGTTATTTCCTTGTTGCTCCCTCAAGACATTTCAAGCCGTTTGATTTGTAATATGATTTTTGTTTCTTCTAATGCCAGAAAAAAACATCATGGAGTCGTCATCTGCTGTACACAGTGTGCATATGCCCCCTTTAATTCCATTCTATCTGCCTTCTTTGCCAGGAAATCTAAGTGGTGCCGTCCAGCCTCTCCAAATACTGTACGGTTTGTGACTTCAGACCTCTACCGCTCACTTGGTGATGTGCTGAGGGATGTTGATGCCAAGTCACTCGTTCGCTCTGACTTCATACTTGTCTCTGGAGATGTGGTGTCCAATATTAACATTTCCACAGCTTTGCAGGAGCACAGGTGGGTATCTGGGAGGAAGATGAAGCAGCCTTTCTTGAGTCTCTGACTGTTTCCTCCTGGTGTGTGTCACTTAAATTAAAACCTCTCTTCCTTCACCACACCCTGACCACCTCTTTACAGGCTACGGCGGAAGCTGGAGAAGAACGTGTCTGTGATGACAATGATTTTCAAGGAATCCACACCAGGCCACCGTTCCAGGTGCCAAGAGGATGACGTCATCCTTGCCATGGACAGTGCGACGAAGCAAGTGCTGCACTACCAGAGAACTCAAGGGCTGAAACGCTTTCGGTTCCCTACGGTGTGTTAATAGGGGAGCAACTGTCAGGAACCTGAGGATCAGATTGGGCTAAACAGTTGTGTGAGTGGGAGCCAGCGCAGCGAGCCCTGTTGGTGCAATAGGGGTCTCCCTTCCCAACTAGCTTTGAGGTGCTGGGGATTCATATGGGGGAGGAGAGGAGAGAATTGCTTGCAGTGATGGAACAGTCCTAATAATGTGACATTGAATTCCTCACCCAGTTATGTTCTTCTCCTGATAATCCATCACTGGTTCCCTTCCAAGACCCGGGCTCAGGCTTGCTTTTGAGCACAGACAGTTCAGTGCACCTCCCGTCTTATCTTGCAGGGTTCGTTGATGGTTGAATAAGAAAATGTTGTATGCATGCCTAAAACAGGAGTAGGGAACCTTGCGCCTGGCTGCAACCCACAGAGCCTTTGGGTTCTCCCTCTCAAAGGAACAATTAGGCTCTGCCTCCATGGTCCAAAGCAGTGTGTCTTGGATTACCAGTTCAGACGGTTGGGAATCACAATTGGATAGAGTGCTGTTGCGTTCAGATAATGGGAGAAAGAAGGGGGGATGGAGAGGACAGAAGAGTGAGCTAAGAGAAGGGGAAGTTTAAATTATTATTATTATTATTATTATTATTATTATTAGAATGCTGTGGATGTTTGTTTAACACTTCCTGCTGTGAGGGAACCCCACACGTTGCCTTAAAAGTGTGGAAAGTCTTAAACTAGGTGCATGATCCTCACTTTCAGTTCAAATCCTAGGCAAGCTCATACAACCGGGGAAAATATGTTCATCCCTAGCTTTGGTGGGACTCGTCCTAGCCTGAGTCATTGGTGTTTCAAGTCAAACGATCTTGGGTTCTGATAAAATTTGAAAAGACACCTTTGCCTGAAACCTTCAGAGCTGCTGGCTCTTGGAGCAGACAAAACTGGGCTCTCTTGGTGTGAAGCAATTTCATATGTTCATATAGAGGACGTGCAGATTGCCTGTGTTTTCCTTTGTGAGCACCTCCACTTAACTTGTGATACTGTCTGGAAACACTGGGAAGCTTATTATTTTACATCTCATTTCACCCTACCAATGGGGTCACAGGGGAGTGTTGTAGAGCTCTCTAGATTCCCTGTGTAGTGTTGTGAAAAACACACAGGCCATTCACAAGCAGAAAACCACTGATTTTTACAGAAATGTTAGCATTCTTTACCAGGAAACTTAGAAGAAAAGCAGGTAACGGTTATGCCATTAACATTCAAACATGCATTGATTAAAGTATTAAATGCTGAAAACGTATTGGAGTTTGCTCCTGATTTCAATTCTGTGTACTGTTTCTGCAGGCACTAAATGTTTTTGCTGCAGGTGGTTTAGTCTGAGCTTGTTGTTGGGCTTGGTTCATGTGACACCATACACGCGTGGTCCATTCAAGGCACTCCTCCTGCCAGATTCTTGCTGTCAATTCTCTAGGTTAGCACGTATCGAATTTGTTGTGCAAGGCTCACTAGGCCTTTGCTGTGTCCTTACCTTTTTAGAGCCTGTTCCAGGGCAACGTTGAAGAAGTACAAATACGACATGATTTGTTGGACTGCCACATCAGCATCTGCTCTCCACAGGTGGGTGTCAGAAGCAGACTGAGTGTTGCCGCTGGAGAGGCCTCCATCTCAAGCGTTGTTTTGTGTTTAGCAACGTTAAGGCAAAATGTGTTAGCTGGACGCTGAGGGCTGGCTGGGGTCTGCTGTTTAGGGAAATAGCTTATGCAGAAGGACTTCTTCAGCCTAGAGGAACGACTGCTTTGCAGTGAAACAAACTGAATCTTCCATCTGTCACTGCATGGCCCTGAGTATTATGGGAGAGTGAGAAAAACATTTCTCTGCTCTTTCCACACAATGCATGATTTTATGACTTTTGCCATGCCCCCTCTTACTTGCCTTTTCTCTAAAATGGAAATCCCCCAAGGGTTGTAATCATAAGGCTATGGAGGTTAAGGCTATCAGTGGCTACTTGGATGCATTAAATCTCTTTTGTGTTACACATAATGGTGTGTGTGTGTGTGTGTGTGTGTGTGTGTGTGTGTGTGAGAGAGAGAGAGAGAGAGAGAGAGAGAAAGAAATTCACTGCATTTTCTTCATCTTGATGCAAAGCTTTCTTAAGAGGATTATTTGGAACTGTGACTTCCTGTTCTGGCTTGTTTACCCTTACGTTGCGCATCTTCTCTTCTCGCAGGTGGCAGAGTTATTCACGGATAACTTTGATTATCAAACTCGGGATGACTTGGTGCGTGGGCTTCTAGTGAACGAAGAAGTAAGTTTGTGTGATGGGAGGCTGCTCTGAGAGGATGAAGAGCCAGAGGCTGCACAGTGCTAACGTCAAGGACTGATGAAGGGGTTTGTGGGTGGAGGAAGTACAGGGAGCTGGGGCCTCAATCTTTAGTGTCATATTTGAGCAATGTTTTGGCTTAATGTGGCAGATTGTTGTCCCAGGCTGGTTGCTGAGGCACATCCACTGCCTTTTGACATCAGGAACACACCTTCACTGTATTCTTTTCGGCAGCCACTTAAAACGTTTCTTTGCACAAACCTATTCAGACATACATACATAATTTTATTTGTATGCCACCTTTTCATGTGCCACCATGCTGAAGGTGGCTTAACAATATGAGAAAAATATATATGCACATAGCAAAAGTAGTTCCAAACAATAAATAAAGCATTTAAAAATACAAAACCAAACTGAAATGTTTCCATATGAATCACAACAAAATCTAAAATAAAGATACAAAATAGCCAACAGCAACCCCATCCTCCAACAAAAATTCCCAACTACAGCCCAGCTCAGGATTCTGTTTGGCAGCCTCAGCTTTGTAGCTAGAGTCAGTTAGGGCCCTCCCAGGCTAAGTGGAAAAGGCCTGCAAGGCAGGGAGCAGGTCTTCCAGGGCTCACAGCCAAGACCATCTCTGACCTTTTCTTTATCTCTTTTTAACGTAGGTGTTGTCTTATGCTCAGCTTGGTATGTGGCCTAATTATTGAGTGACGACCTATGAAAGTAGCTTTGCAGGGGTGCCATAGCTGTGTGCAATGAAACCCCTGGAAGGGTAGAAATCCAACAAGCAGCTGAAGTCTTTGAGAATCCAAAATCCGAGTCAAATTCCAGCTTACTCACGGACAGGAGTCAAACTTTCAGCCCCTTTGCTTGGGAATCGGGGACCATGGCCTGTCCTTGCTGTTTTTTGAATAGCATCTCTGAATAGTGCCTCTCTCCTGGACGCTTTAGTTGAGATTCCTGCATTGCAGCGGGTTGGATTAGATGACCTTTGGGCGCCCCTTCCAACTCTACAATTCTGTGATTCTCTCTTCTCCAGGTCCTGGGCAACCAGATCCATATGCATGTGACATCCGAAGAGTATGGCGCCCCTGTGTCCAACTTGCTGATGTACGAGTCCGTGTCCTTTGACGTCCTGCAGCGCTGGGTTTACCCGTTGACTCCGGAGATGAACTTCACCGACGACAAGACGCAGAGTTGCATGCATTCGCGGCACAACATCTACCGGGGGGCGGGGGTGAGCCTGGGCCATGGCAGCGTCTTGGAAGAGAACGTCCTCATCGGGCAGGGAACATCCGTTGGCAAGAAATGCTCCATAACCAACAGCGTTATTGGCCCCAACTGCAAAATAGGCAAGTTCTTCCCTAGGCGAGGGTGCATGGGTTGGTGGAGAAGTCCGCACCGTTTTGTGGTTGAAGGAGCAGGAGTTCTGATAGAAGAAATGATAAATAGCCACCAAGAGAAAAATGGGGGGAGGTGAATTTACGTCGGAAGGGGCAGAATTATCCATCTCTGTCTCAGGGAATTTTTCTGCTACTCAGACAGTGTAGCATAGGCTTTGACAATCTGTTCTGGATTGCAAGCTGTCACAGCTGGGTTGGAGTGCATTGCATGACCTGGGTTGGTTCAGGCTCAGACTTCCTGGGGTTGACCCATTGAGTTAAGCTTGAGTCTTTCTTCTTTTGCTCCTTGTGTTTTCCCCACATAAAAGACCTGCTGCTACCTCTCGTTCTTGAGCGCCAGCTTCCCAACACTGGGGACAGGCTCAGAGCTGTCACAGCATGCTAGGTTCTGCTCAGAACATGGAAGGTGGCACATCTTACCATCTGCAAGAGAAGGATGGGTGAGTGGGAGAGGTAGGAAATTGGGGAAGCTGTGACAAAGGAGGGCTAGGATGAGTCAGGGTATATATTGACCATCCCAGGTTCTTGCATGGAGCGTCTTTAGGCTTAGCTAGCAGCATTGAGTGTTTCTGCTGCATAATGGGTAACTGTGTAGTGTAAGATGACAGTTCTGTTTCACGTCCTTTTGTTTGTGATTGGCAGGGGATGAGGTCATTTTGGAGAGGGCGTTCCTGTGGAACGGCGTCCATGTAGGGGACCAAGTACGAATCCAACAGTCTATAGTTTGTGATGAGGCCGAAGTGAAGAAGGGGGTAACCTTGAATCCTCGCTGCGTCCTCACTTCCCAGGTGAGTTTGAAGAGCTGCTGCTCTGCCCTTGGGCTTGTGATACGTCGGTAGACAAATTTCTGGCCCTTTGTCCCCAAGACGCCGTTTCAGAATTAAAATTCTGGCTGAAGACTTGCTCAGCAGCAACAACAACAACATTTTATTATTTGTACCCTGCCCTTCTGACTAGGGTTGCCCCAGCCACATTGGGCGGCTTGATGAATGCCCTAGGCTAATCACTGACCCAGCCACTGCTGCCAGTCTGCGAAATAGGGATAATGATGACTTGCTCTAGGGGGGTCCTTGCGACGTAAAGATTGCAAGGCATTTTGAGCAGCTATCAGCTTTGCTTTAAAGCAAGAGTGTGATGGCCAAGATGAGAATTGCTGGCGGCTTTGACCACTGACCCTTCCGCAGGCGCTTGGATTTGTTGCTTGGACCATCTGCCTGCATGAACGCTCTGGAATTCTGGGTCTGGGGTTTGCAGGTGCTTTTTTCTCCCGGAGGAGTCAAAGCACCAGGTATTCCTGGCATAGTTGGAAACACTGCTTCATTTCCAGGTGGTGGTGGGACCTGACATGGTCCTCAAAGAAGGCACCGTCATCTCTCTGCATCCCACGGATGAAGAGGAGGAGGAGGACGACCAGTTCAGTGATGATTCGGGTGTGAACAAAGAAGAGAGCAACGTGAAGCTAAAAGGTGTGTGAGCAATTCTGTCTGGAATTGCTGGCAAACAAAGTATGGGGTTCCCTACCTCCCCCCCATGCCTTGTATTCATGGTGGCTTTTGCAGAGCCTTGTGCTTGTTCAGTTTGGGAAATTAGATATATGTGCAGCTACTGGTGGTTAAGCAAGTGGCCGAGGGACCTTTCCCTAGGGGAGCAGTAGGGAGGAGATGCAGGAGAGCCTTCAGCTCCTCCTGTTAGGTGGTGCAGCGTTCAGCATATCAGGCTGATCTTAGGTTCAAATCCAAGCTCAGCTATGGTTTTGCCAGCCTTAATTTCTGCATCTTGAAAATTTCAATTAGGGCTGAACTGTTGGAGAACATAAGAAGAAATTGCTGGACCAAGCAGGACCCAAGCACAAGAGCTGTCTCCCCTCCTGTGGCTTCCAGCAACTGGTATTCAGAAGTGTTACTGCCTCTGACCATGGAGGCAGAGTGTAGCCATCATGGCTAGTAGCCACAGATAGCCTTATTCTTCATGAATGCGCCTAATCTTTTAAATACACCCAAGTTGGGAACCATCACTGCCTCCTGTGGGCTAGGTTCCATAGGCTTAACTGTGAGCTACATAAAGAAGCAATAGCTTGAACCTGCTTAAAAGGGAGAGCCCACTGTTAACTCTGCGTTGTCGGTTGGTTGGTTGGTTGGTTGGTTGGTTGGTTGGTTGGTTGGTAACATGGAAATAATCTGATGCTGTGTTTTAGAGAACGATTTGAAAAGAAAGATGACTGTCTGGGGGAAGAGATACAGATGGGGAAATACCATGCTAAACATGTACAGTACCATTTTCAATATTGAACACAGGCTGCCAGCCTTGATCTACAGATCATCACGCACTGTTTGGGGCCACATCTATTGGTGTGTGTGTGTGTGTGTGTGGTCATGCTGGCTGCCTCCTTTTCTTAACCTAGCCTGTTTCTTGAGAAGTGGTTGAAATCAAGCCAACGTTGCTTCCTTCCCCCCTACTCTAGGCTACAATATAGCGGACGTTGGCTCAGAGGGGAAAGGCTATCTCTGGAAAGCAGATGATGAGAATGACGTGGACCAAGTGGAGCAAAGGCAGAGTCTTTGGGGTAAGAACAAACAGCACTGGGGCAAAGTGGGTTTGAACAGGTGCCTGTTGGTGGAATGTCACAGCCACAGAGGAGAGGGCTGTTGATTGTGGGATGCCCTTGGAATGATCAGGAGCTGGGCAAAAAAGCAGAAGAGGCAGCAGCTTCCCTTAGCTTTGCAAATGATTGACTTGTTCCATGTTCAGGCTTCCTCCATATGGCACAGCCAGCAGCCAGATACAGGATTCTTATTCTTAATATTTTCTTTATAGTTATATATTTATACACCTTTTCCCATGATGGGAATCAAGGCAGGGGTATCTTATTTTAGAGAAAAAAATAAGAACTGCTAAAATTATAGGGGGGGGGGACTATTATTAAGGAGCACCTAAACATTGATGCATTTAAAACTATATACACATATAAAATCTATTAAAACCATACAGATAATCACAATAAAACAGCATGGCACCAGCCCTTTAATTTAAAGCAGTCAGGTCCCAAAAGCTGGTGGGAACAGGAAAGTCTTCACCTGCTGGTGGAAGAACAACAAGGAGGAAGCCAATCTAACTTCTCTAGGGAGGGAGTTCCAAAGGCTGGGGGCAGCCACCGAGAAAGCCTCCTAGGAACATGTCCTACTTGGGAGGCCATGCCGATGCCTTCCATAGGCAGGATCCTGCACTCCTGGGTGACAGTTTCCTTTCCTAATACTTGCTGTGGTGTCCAATGATCAGCTGAGAGCATCTTGCAGTACATAGTCCTTGGAAGACTGAGCAAGGGTGGGGTGGGGTTCAGCACTGCGTTCTTCCAGTTGTTCATCTCCACAAGCATTTCAGCTTGCCAGATGGAACGATCCCTCCCTCTCTTTCCCATATGCGCTGTTCCTGAAGTTCTCTGGATGACCCCAGAGCCAATTTCAGGGGTGTGGAGGGAGGCGAGGGAGGGGGGAACCTTGTTGTGCAAGTGTAAGGCCTTGCTCAGGGTTTGTGTGCAAGGGGCTGGTTAGGCGAACCCTGACCTTTTACAAGGCATTCTTGAGTGGCTTCATAGCTTTGCATAAACACCCAGCAGGTGGAATATCATCCTCTGGGCTGGGGCGTAGAAATGACGAAGGGGTGCTTGGCCAAATTGATTTTGTGGGGAACTTCCGCAGCCGGTCACTTTCTCTTTCCATCTTCAATAGGTCCCATTTTAAATGCAGAAGAAGAAAGCGAGTCAGAAAGTGATATGAGCCTGGGGTCTGAAGGAGCAGACAGCCGGACAGCTTCTCCTCTGTTGGATGATATCAAAGGTAAGAGCCATTTGGCTTTCAAGGTAAGGAGTTAGCTCTGCATGCATCCTCTTTCCTGTTGTGTACTGTGTAGAAAACCACTTGTGCAATAAAAAGAATCCAAGTTTGGCCACTGGGCTTTGCAGATTTGGGAACTGATGCCTCCTGCTATTGGCTCTTTCGCAGGGAGTGCCGGTGTTTGTTGCTTCTGATCTAACTATCTGCTGTATCCTTGGCTTGCAGTTTTCCAGAATGAGGTGCTGGGTACCCTGCAGAGGGGCGAAGAGGAAAACATATCCTGTGACAACCTGGTTCTGGAGATCAACTCTCTCAAGTATGACAATGTTTCCCCCCACCCCCCAGACGTTTTGAACTTGCAGGAGGTTGTTATTTGAGGGTGGTCAGTCCAGAGACAAGACAATTATACAGAGCTGCAATTGCACGCGTGAGGCCCACAGTTACATGTACAAAGCTCTATTTTGAGTCAATTTGATTTTTGAACAGCAGGAGATAAAGCAGAATTCAGGTCAATTCCCTGTTCTGTTCCTCTTGCATCTCAGGCTTATTTCTAAAGCCAGTCACGGAAGTGGGCAGGAGGAGGAAGAGGATGCTCTGACCAGGCGTGTCTGTATGTTCGCTGTCTCTCCACCTCTTCCACGATAGCAGAGACATTTTGGGTGGTTGCAGTGCTAAACCTCTAAGTTAGGAAACCTCTCTAGGCTGGGTTTTGGTGCTCCAGATGTTGTTGGACTCTCTTTCCAGTCATCCCTGACCATTGACCACGCTGCCTGGGGCTAGTGGGGCTTGGAGTCCAACAACATCGACTCCTGTTCTAGGTCTGTCTGCTACAGGATCCTTCCCCACTCTGTAACCTTACGCCCACGGAGAATAAGGCTATGCTCTGCCTCCACGGTCAGAGGCAGGATGCCTTTGAGCACCAGCTGCTGGGAACTGCAGGAGGGATGCAGAGATGGATGCTGGAGTAGGTGGACCATTGACCTGGTCCAGGCTCCTCTAACATCGATGTTCCAAGAGCTGCCCACTCTTTGAGAACCACTGAAGCAAAGAATCTGACACATCTTCATGTTCTCCTCTGGGGTCTTTTGTGAACAAGTGCATGGGCTCTACTGCTGAGCTGCAGGGCCAAACTCCCAGATGCCTCTGCGATAGCTCAGTTGGTAGAGCAAGAGACTTTTAATCTTAGGGTTGTGGATTCAAGCCCCACGATGGGTGAAAGATTCTTGCATTGCAGGCGGTTGGACCCTTCTAACTGTGATTCTATCTACAGATAGGTAGCCGTGTTGGTCTGCCATAGTCAAAACAAAAAATTTTTTTTTCAGTAGCACCTTAAAGACCAACTAAGTTAGTTCTTGGTATGAGCTTTCGTGTGCATGCACACTTCTTCAGATACACTGAAACAGAATACACTTCTGTTTCAGTGTATCTGAAGAAGTGTGCATGCACACGAAAGCTCATACCAAGAACTAACTTAGTTGGTCTTTAAGGTGCTACTGAAAAATTTTTTTTTTGTTGTGATTCTATAATTATTAACACTTGTAGTGTGAGTTACAGTATGAGTTTCTTTACTGCTAATAGTAGGCGTAGTAGTAGTAATAAATCAACTGAGAACATAATCTGTGAACTTCTTGTCAAATCGGCATGTTACTTTTCTCAGCATGCTATTTATATAGGATTTTTTTGTGGCAGTAAAGTTCTGGTCGTAGGCTTTGCTGGCACTCTTAAATATTTAGGGCTGGGTCTGGACACTGGGGACTGCGGCTGAGCATGCAGTATCACAGAGCAGATAAAGATTGTTAAAAACAAAGTAGTGAATAGAAAGGCTTTTTTCAAATGACAGCTATGTTAACACAGAATCTTAATATAAGCATGATAGCCGTAAAGTGAATCTCTAAACTAGATCAGTGCCTCTACCAAAGATAAGTGAGTTATGGGAGAAGTGCTGATAGTCTGCCTACCAAACACAAGGCATTTCATTTTCTCCTGATGAAAGTAAGTTGTTCAAGTCTCTCCAGTAGCTCTCTGACCTTGCCTCCACCCTCCAGTCATGGGAATTTCATTTTTGCCTGCTAATTTGTTTTTGTGAGGGGAAGGCAGGGATAGGCAGAGGCAGAAAGGAGCAGCCCTGAGAGGAGGGGAGGAGAAGAAAATATAAATTTTTCCAGTGTGCAGCTTTAACTTCAAAAACTACCATGAGTGCTGGCTGTAAGAAAGAGCCTATATGGCAATATTTCAAAGATGTTATCTTTGTAAGTAAAAAATGGAAGCATGTAAAATATGCAGAGGTGCCAGGTCTGGTTGGAATGAAAAAGTGTAAACAAACAAAGAACAAAAAAACCCCCACCCTACTTAGTTGTAAATGAAAACCACATGGTCAGACTTCCGCCATTGTTTAAAAAATGTCAGACAAAGGATCACAGCAGGGAACTCTTTAAAATGACTTAATTTATTTGGATATTCTTCCTTGCTCATTTGAGCCAACCCACCCTGCAATGCTACACTAGTAATTACAGAGTGTTGTTGAAAGCGCTGTGCATATTGATAGTGGGTAGCAGATCAGATAGGGGAGATTGATGAGTTTCCCGTCCATGTTCCATAATGCCTTGCTATCTCTCTCTTTCCCATTCAGATATGCCTATAATATTGGCCTGAAAGAGGTGATGGAGGTGCTCAGCAAAGTGGTTCTGGAGTTCCCACTGCAGCAGCTAAACGCAGAAAAGGACCCTCAACATTACTGCATGCTGGTAGTCCCTGTGAGTTTCCCTGCTCGCTGGATGCAGTGTCTGTCCTTAGTTCTTCAAGAACTCCCCTCTGTTGGGAGAAAGCGCAGTATTTGCTGTTCCAGAAACACAGGTCTGAACCAGCTGCCTCCGATGAGATACTGCTAGATTCTCCCTGGGCAATTCCTGTGTTGGATTTTGTGAACTGTAAAAGCATTATCTGCAGAGAAAGTGTTCGCTGTGTTTTCAATTTCCTGCTCATCTGTGGTCTGGAAAGCTTATTATCTATCTTCTATCTATCTATCTATCTTTTCTTTTCTTTTAAAAAAAATACTTCTTATGCACCCTTCACCAAAAAGGCAGCATACGAAAGTGTAAATAGGATCAATTCACGCAGCATATATTAAAAGCCAACAAAGCAAGCATAAGAAAATCCAACAAGTCAAAATCCCTAACGTAGCTGCATCTTTTCGTTCTTGCTTCCCCCACCCCTTTCCTCTGTCATGGTGGCGCTGCCTCTTAAATGCTTTAATAGTTTTCTTTCGTAACTCCTCTTTCCTGTAAGTATAAAATAGTAAGAAGCTGTTAACAGGCTCTGGCCGAAGTGCTATACTTAGTGGGGCTGTCTTGCTGCTTCCAGAGTGCTAATTAAATGGTGCAGGAGAGGATTGGCCAGGAATGCAAAGGGCTTCCTGTCTTTCATCCTTTCTCCTGTTCCTGGCAGTCTGTGCTGATAATCCTTGCAGTGCCCTGACTTGTCTCGGGCGAGCGCAAACGGAGCTTCAGGAAGGCTTCTTAAGCGAGGGGTGCATTCGACAACTAGCCTCCCCCAGAGGATACATGGGGGGCTCCACTGGAGCCCAACTTAATTGCTCCTTTCTTCCACTCCTGCTGTTGTGTCAGAGGAACCTGCCTGGTGCATTCTTGCTCAGAATTGTCTACACCAGAAGTGGGAAACCTTTTAAGAAGAGGATTGGACAAATTCATGGAGGAGGGGGCTTTCGGTGGCTACTACCCATAATGGCCGTGCTCTGCCTCCACATTTTTGAAGGCAGCAATGCTGCTGAGTACCAGCTGCTGGAAACCACAGGAGGGGAGAGGGCTGTTGTGCTCGCATCCTGCTCGCGGGTTTCCCACAGACATCTGGTTGGCCTGTGTGTGAGAACAGGATGCTGGACTAGATGGGCCATTGGCCTGATCCACCAAGCCCACCTGTCATGGATGTTTTAGCTGAGATTCCTGCATTGCAGGGGGTTGGACTAGATGACCCCTGGGGTCCCTTCCAACTCTACAATTCTATGGTTCCGTGTTCTTAGTGGGCTTGTTTGTTTGTTTTTCATCCTGAGGGCCATATTTTCTCATGGTCAACCTTCCTGGGGCCACCTGTAAATTGCAGGTAGGGCAATGGATGTGGCTCTTTGGGTAGTGGGCTATAGGTCATCCATGCAAAAATTGGTGTTTTCTATAGAGGCATCTCTCTCCATCCAGGCATTAACACAGCTGAAGGGCATATAGCAGCCAGGCAAAAGAACTGGAAGAGTTCTTTTGATTGGAATCCCCTCTCCATTCTCCCCCACCCCGTGTTGATTTCTCTAAACCAGGCACCTCTACCCTTTCCAGACCCTGGACCCACTTTTAACGCAGCAGAGACTCATTTCTTAACCTTTCACCATATGTTTGCATGGTGGCAGTGCTCCTGTTGAGACTCACCTTGGATCAGGTCACAGACCACCAGGTGAAGACCAGTGTTCTAGGCTGATGCATTGCTTTGGGTTGGAATCTTGTCCCTTCCATTGAAGGCTCTCCTCTCCTCCTGCACCACCCTCCCTTTTCTCCAGTCCTCTGGAGCTAATCTGGGGAAGGTGTGTGGGTGGCTGCAAGAGGGAGGGAAAACTGGGCAGAAACTACCTTCTTCCAAGTCCCACGGACAGAAGCCTCTGCTGGATTAGAGAGCCTTCCGTCAGCAGACAGACCCTGCTGGATCCAATCCAGTGCTTTTCATAATGAATATTGCAGGTTTCTTTCTTTCTTTCGGCTAAATGTTTTCCATATTTAACTGGTTTTGTTTTACTCCTTGTGTGTTGCCTTGGGTGCTTACAAAAGGTGAAACATGAGTAAATAAATTCTTTTTTTTATGCCTTTTTCATGGTACATGCAAAACTTGCCATTCATTCCTGTTATGCTGAGGGCTCTGCCAGGATGTCACTCACGTCCTCTTGAGTGTAATCAAAGCTTGCAAATTAATTCTGCGTTTCCATTTCATGCAAGCTGCCCCCAAAATTAACTCCACACACACACACACACACACACACACACACACACAGTATATACAGTCCCCGCCCCTTGCATCTTTATTTTAATTTACGGAATAAATAATAATCCGCTACGTGATCAAGATACTTTTTAAAAAATCAACCCAATTTCTAGAACAAATGGAAATTACTTTTTTTTTTTTTTACAAGCTCTCTGTTAATAAGCAAGCAGCTCTGGTCCTTGTGAGAATGTGAGCTATTAGTGGGAATGTTGACTGCCTTTAGAGCAAGTTTTGGCTCCCCAGCTCCCATATTCTCTGACCTTTGGCCATTCTGGCTGGGGCTGATGGGAGTTGTAGTCCAAGAACTTCTGGGTGGCCTTTGAAGGGCGCACAGATAACACACATAGTTATACAGTAATAGATAATGTGAAAGGAGTTTAATTTATTTCGGCTTCGCCCAAATCTGTAACCTATAACTGGTTGCTGTGGAGCAAAATCAACAGAAGCGCTAAGCCTCAAGTACAAGCGATTCTTGTTTATTTGTAAGTTGTAATAAATTCCCACCATGCTGCAGTGTATGTGATGGAGCTGCGTTGTAAGGCCCTCATCCGTCCTGAACTGCCAAGCAGGGACAATGCACCATTTCCAATTGCACGAGTTTTAATTAGTATCACAATCAGATGTTGCTACAGGTGCTAATAAAGCATCCTGTCGTTCTGTTGCCAACTCTTAAGGCCTTGTTTTCAAACATCTGGAAAAGGGGTTGCACTCAATGACTCTTGGGGGCCCTTCCAGCTCTGCAATTCTGTCATTCTATGATTCCAGAAAGGAGCTAGCTCTAAATGTGTTTAATGTGATTGATGGCCAAAGTAATTTAGCCTTAAAGCAGACTTTGCCAACCCCGGGGAGTATCAACTTGGAGGGTACCAAGTGGTCAAAGGCTGCCTTATTGTTTTCCATTAATTTAGGCCATCTTTTCTCAAACTTTGGGCCCCCAGCTTTTATTGGACCACAACTCCCAACATCCCTGACCACTGGTTCTGGTAGTGAGGAATGATGGGAGCTGCAGTCCAGCAGCAACAGGGGACCCAAGGCTGAGAAAGGCTTAATTAGACAATGTCAGGGCTGTGAACTGCTGTCAGCATGTCAAGGTCAAATTCTCTAGTGATAAGATGATGAACAAAGGAAGCCTTATACTGAATCAGGGCATTGGCCCATCCAGATCGGTACTGCCTGCATTGGCCGGTAGTGGCTCTCCAGGGTTTCAGGCTGAACTCCTTCCCATACCTACCTGGAGATGCTTGTGATTGACCCCGGGACCTTCTGCATGCTCTGCCTGTGCTCTGCCACTGAGTTATGGCCCTCCCCAGAGGGCCCTATATTTGTATAACGTAACGCAATGTTTCTCAAAACTTGGCTCTCCAGCTGCTTTTGGACTACAATTCCCATCATCCCTGACTACTGGTCTTGCTAGCTAGGGATGATGGGAATTGTAGTAAAAACAACAACAGCTGGAGGCACAAATTTGGGAAACACTGATGTAATGGCACGTCTGTATATGATACCTCTAAGTGGTCACCTCTTTGTCTCTCTTCTGCCCACTTTACCCCTCTAACAGTTGCTGAAGAACTGGGCTCCAGTCTTCAAGAACTACATAAAGCGGGCGTCAGATCACTTGGATGCCTTGCACGCTATTGAGGAGTTCTTCCTGGAGCACGAAAACCTATGCATGTCTATGGCCAAAGTGAGTTTTTATGCCAATGGGAAGGGTGTGTGTGTGTGAGAGAGAGAGAAAGAGCTTGTTCTTTCCAACGTGTCTGCTTGAATTATGCCTTGTTTTCTGCACCAGCACTTAAGAGCTGTCCCTTATCAGGAAGGGAAGGGTTCATGTGCCTGTCAGCAGGAGTTGATTAAGAAGCTGCTTTCCTATCGTTGAAAGGGACTTGTTTGTGCAGCCAACACGGTTGGCGCAGAACACACTGCTGTGTGCCCCTTGTTAAAGGCAAATGTCCAAGACGCACAAACACCAAGTGCTTGCTGTGTAGCAAGAAGACGCTAACCCTCAGATCAGATCCCAGTTTTGAAAGCAAGTTTTTGCAAAGGCTCAGAAGCCTAAGCTACTCAAACCACAGGGGTCCGCACAAAATCTTCTGTTTTTTGGCAAAAGATGCCACTTTTTCAGACTTTTTCTCTGTAGCATTGTTGAGTTTGAAGGAGGGGTGTTAAGTGAAAATGGAGACCTTCGAGATTTTGCTCTGGCTCCTGAATCGCAGAAGTCTTTCTTCTCCCCTGAGCTGGTGGAGACATACAAGTCTCTTGTATCACCTGCGCTGCTGAGACTGCCAGGGACCTTGGAGGGTGTGTGCCTCTTTGCCAAACATTCCTCTCCAACCAGGCCTTCAGCTGATTAATATTCCACAGCGTTTTAAATGTGTTTGTGGGAAGGCGGCGGGGGGCGGGTGTTAATAATTTTGGTGTCTTTGTTTTAACTATCTTGTATTTTATTCTGTGAGCCACCCTGAGAACTTGTGATGAAGGAACATTTTTGCCTGGTGCCTCAAGATATATAATGAAGGTGCCAGGCAGACATAACTGGGGTTTGGCAGTGTGGTAGGGCTGCATTGTACAGGTTTGACTTTTGTCACCAGCTGTTTTCCATGCAAGCCTCAGGAGGAGAAGGTTTTTATTTAAAAGTTCTGGCATTTCTATGAAGCCTCAGGAACTGAAAGAGGGCTGTGTGGGCCTTGCCTGCTCTGCACAGTTCCCTGTCCTCAGCCTCCTCATCTTGCATCCCAGGGCCTCTCCTACCAACCAAGCAAGCTTCTGACATTGGTTTGCTGTGCCCTTCTGGCCCCCGAATAAGCACCTGATCCAGAATAAGCTGCCCACTTCATCTTAAGTGCCCACGGCTCTTGTTGCAGGTGTTGATGACTTTCTACCAGCTGGAAATCTTGGCAGAAGAGATGATTCTCTCCTGGTTTTCTCAACGGGACACATCGGATAAAGGCAGGCAGCTTCGTAAAAACCAGCGGGTGAGTCTCCAGGGTGAGAGGAAGCCTTTATAGGCAGTTGTTTTGACGCTTTCTGTTGAGACCAGCAAGTGCACACATGGCACCTTTTGGCAGTCTCTCCCCAGGGTTTCAGGCAGAGGGAACTTCCAGCCCTACCTGGGGATGGGGGAATGAACCAAGGACCTTCTGCATACATTACAGGTGCTCTACTGCTGAACTCCAGCCTATTTAAGCGGGGTAACATTCAATAATGTGCCAACACACCCCTGCTGGAGCCTGAAATGGTACAGGGCATTCTGCCACCTCATTCTGTACCTGTAAGCTCCATGCAGTGTGTGGTAAACCAAGGATGAAGCGAGCAAACTTCTGTGTACGTGTGGATCAGCCTATACAAGTGAGCTCAGTTGTTGGTAGCGAAAATGTCTGAAGCTGTTGGTGTTCCACTGGGGAATTGCCTTTGCCGATTTTGTCACGTCCTGTTACAGCTTCTTCTTTGTTTCCTTAGCTTCAGAAGTTTATCCAGTGGCTAGAGGAGGCCGAAGAGGAGTCGTCTGAAGGGGAGCAGAACTGACCTGGCAGCCTTTCTCAGAAAGAGATGCCCCCTCTCCCTGCTTCCAAGAGGGAGAGGGTCGCAGTGCCAGACCTTGCCTGGCGAAGCGGCGGAGCGAGCAAGAGCGAGACCCGGTGCATGGCGTGTACGTGGGAGACCTGAAAATCAAAGCTGACTGACAATCCCATTGCTGTTTATGTACTTAGCATCTTCCCCTGAAAAGGCACCACACGCAGGACAGTGAGAGAGCAGTCAGAAGGAAAAGCCAGAGACATGTGGAATGTTAAAAGATTTTTCTGAGACATGTATGTGTGAAGGTGCGTGTATGTATGTGTGTATACAAACATGTATGTGTATACACACAAACATCTATGGTGCTGTATAAGGAAGCTGTCCACTGGGACGGGGGCTTTGCTGCTGCTGGAGGTGGTGACAGAGCCAGTTCCAGACCGATTTCCATGTCAGCCTTAACCCTTGGGGGCTTTGAGCCACTTCAGATTTGTGTAGAAGACAGTCCCATAAGACCAGATGCCCCAGCAGCCCCTGACTTTCCTGTAGTGCTGCACGTGCAGTGGGTGTTGTCCCCCCCCCCCCCGTTTCCTTGAAGGGAACAGCTGGTAAAGCAACATGAGGCAGGAAGAGAGTTCAGCAGCCAAAAGTCAGGGCTGATACCCAAAGCCTCTGCTGCAGATGGAGGTGGAGTTATTCCTGGATCCGGAGAGATTCAGAAGAGAGGTGGCTTAGCTTCTGTTTTAACTTGGAGGTCTACTTGGCAATGCAGCCTTTGCCAGAATCACAAGCCTTTTCTGTTTCAACTTCTGTTCATACAAAACGGGGAAACATTCACCTACCTCACCAGGAGTTCATTCATAAATGAAAAATCTGTAGCCCCTTATGGTGGGAGCCTTTTGTCTGCGTCAAGCCTGCTTACTGACCAGTCTTAACCCTTTGGATCTGGAACAGCAGATCCACACCCAGCTGCAGCAGAACAGATGTTCTTTTTATCTTACCAAGACACTGCTGGAGTCTGTCCTCTGCAGCATTTGACAGAGGTTGCTTCAGAACCCTTTGGGAGTTCTGCTTTGGCCCCTGGGGACACTCACACGGCATAGATGCAAGTTAGGTCAATCACACATGCTCCACATAATTCTAGAGATTTTCCAGCCATGCTTTTATATAGGGCATAACCAAGATGGTTCCTTCTAGATGTTTGTGAGACTAGAACTCCCCTCAGCCCCAGCCAGTGATCAAGGATGATGGAAGTTGTAGTCAAAGCAGCGCCTGAAGAGGACTGCATTGGCTAGCCCTGTTTTATATAAGAAACACTTATGTTTTCTCTTAAATACTGACATCAGAAGGCCTGTGGTTCTGGGTTTGGCCTAGGAGTGTGTGGTAGCATGTTCTCCCTGCTCTGGCACCATTCTCATAATTCACAGAGTCCTCAAGCAGCCACCTTCTCTTGAGTTGCAGGTCAGCCCCCATCCTTCTGCTAAAAGGGAACATGAGGCACAGCAGGCAGTTGCCTGTGTCTGTCAGTCAGTCTGACTTGTTGACCTTGTTACTTCCGGGAAAGGGCTCCAGTCTATCTAGAGGAAGGGAACCCGAGCTTTGCCAGTCTGGAGGTGGCTGTAACCATTGGTGCTGCTGTGCCATGCCGGCACATGTGGACTGCCAGAAGCCTCTGGGGGAGCATTGCCTGCTGGGATGGAAGCTCTTGAACATTGGTGGTGGTGTTGGGCTCTTCTTGTTGCCACATCCTCTTGTAAATGTCGGGAAAGACAATGTGCTTTTTCTGTGTCTGCCAATATTTAATTTGGGGAGTAATTAAACATCCCTTCTGCAAAGAATGGACTTTCTATTCTGTAATGCCGGCATCTGAGCAAAAGTCTTGGGTAGGCCTCTTTGGCCCAAGGCTCACAGGTTACCCCACATACAAAGAGTCTCTTAAATCCCGTTTACATGTTGCTCAATTGGTGTGGTTGCCATGGCTCCTGCAGCAATATGTGTACCTGGAATGAGTTTTGCCCATGTGGTTCACTTTCTTGTTATGTTTACAAACCGCATGGGAGGCCCGCCACTAATGCATGGTTTGCAAATGTGTTAGGAAGCCAGACTAGGTGAGCGGAAGCCGTTCTGCCTCTCCATACCTGCATGGAGGGGAATGAACAACCACAGAGGTAGTGGCAAATGTAGCAATTAAAGGCATATCAAATGGGGAGCTTAAGGTCCATTCCTTGTTTTGTGTTCTGAACAGGAGTTCCAAAATCCTTGTCGTGACTGGATTCCAGTGAGTGACTTAGTAGGGATTTTAAGTGGATTAATGGGACTGGTAACTTTTTCAATTAAGAGATACATGCCGTTCTGAGAAATCAGAGAGAGAAATACTAGTAGCTGTCCTATTTTGGGTAACATGACTGATGGGGTGGCTATAACGCAATCAGCAATGGAAAACGACTCTTGGGTGAGCTTCTGACCTGAACCATGGCAAGGTTGACAGGATTGGGAAGCTGGTGGTGATAATGTATTTATGGTAACCAGTCACACACACAGTTGAAAATGGGCACTCCAGCATTGGTAATCCAATTCACATGTGATTTAAAAAACACCACCTTTGTCCCAGTTCACAAGTGATAGGATTGCACTTCCCTGATGAACTGTAATCCAGTGATTTCACTACTTATTTCCTGAGATAGCAAATCGTAGCAGAATGTGTTTCTTTCAATCCTGGTGTCATGCGATGCACACATCTTACTTACTTTTGCTATGGGTAAAATTTACCTCTCCTTTTTAATATTAACCTGGTCCCTTGAGAAATGGAGGGTAATGTCTGGCAATTTTGAAGTTAGGGAAGAATTTGTTTTTGGTTTATTTAATCTTCTCTCTTGGCTCTTGGAAATGTGTCTGGTTTTATGGACCATTAAATTGAAAAGAGTCCCTATTTGAGACTTTGGAAAAAATTTGCCGCTCCTGCAGTGATAAATTCTGTATATGAAGCCTTCCTTAACTCCCCCCCTGCACACTATAACTGTTTATGGATGCAGATATAACACTCCACACACTCTAGTCTACTGTGAGCTCTCCAAGTGTTTACAAGCTGTATAAAATGCAGACATTTAAAAATCTCGCTGGATGCCTGAGGTTTTCTCTTTTAACAGTTCAAAGGTGGCTTTAAAATGGGTTTGCCTTGCAATTCCATATCTGATGGGGGTTTTTTTTTACTAGAGGCAGAGAATACTTTGTGCCACGTAACAAATCTATGTTCTGCTCAAATCCTGTGCTCTGAAAGTACCAATTTTTATTGTGTGCATTGATTGCTAACATTCAGTCATACTGGAATTGGAGCATTCTCTAGATTTGTTGAACAAAAGAATCCAGCAGTGCCATCCTATGCATGTCTGTTTGGAGGGAAAAAATCCTACTAGGCTCACTGGGATTTACTCCCAAAGTGTGTTTTGGGCAGCAGGCCTGAGAGTATGAAAATGAAGCTGTTACAAATGATGTATGAGAAGCAGCCATCTGAAAAACATTTGCACTGTCCAGACCAAGGTTTCCCAAACTTGGGTCTCCAGCTGTTTTTCGACTCTTAACTCCCATCATCCCTAGCTAGCAGGACCAGTGGTCAGGGGTGATGGGAATTGTAGTCCAAAAACAGCTGGAGACCCAAAGTTTGGGAAACCTGTGTTCTAGATGATGTCCAGTGATGTTACTTTAAAAAACCTTGCCTGAAAACCTGATTTCAAGGTAGACTCTCAGTTGTAGCTGAACAACCCTTTATATATTCCTACTTGATAAGCGGAACAGAAACAGCTTCCCCCCAACCTGGACCTAGCCTATATGCATGTGGTTTCTGTTCAGCAGTTACATGATTCCCTGAAATAATTATGTGCTGGGGCCTATCAAGCATTTTGCTGGTATAAAAATGAATAATGTTGGATGCGAATCACTCCATAGAATATATCACAATCTTTAAATGTGCATCAGCATAACCCTTTATATGAAATGGAGAGGATGTGCCTGCTTCTCTGATACTGCTCATGCAGTTGCCAAGGTACGAAGAGAAAGACAGTGTTGGGCTAGTTGCTGATAAATCTCTTTGGTCAACAATGGAATTTGGACTAGGGGGTAGAATCCTGCCTGTTTAGATTGGCACGGTTCCACTTGAGAGGGTGGGAAACTAGCCTGAGTGCAGCAATGGGAATAACAAATCACAGTGCAAAACACAACCACCCCTGTGCTTGAGGCTATGTGCAAACTGCAATTCCACACAAGTTCGGAGAAGGAATTGTGAGAGTGGCATTGGGCATTGAATTCTGCATTCCTGAAAATCTTTGCTTTAAAATAATGTTTAGCCTTCATGGGTGTGAAGATATGCTTGAAAGCTCATGCAAAGGCTGAAGAAACCTTAGCCACAGGGATTGCTAAGTAAGATTTGTTCAAGGAAGAGGTGGGGCTTAAGACTTGCATATCTTTTTGGCCCTTTCCATGACTAATAGAAGCAGAATGAATAATTCAGAAGAAATTATGCAACTGTACCTAATTTGCATAATTAAAAAGGCTCCAGAACTTGCCTTTTCTTGCTGCATCATTTTAATTTATTTTGTGTATTTTATTTTAAATCTCTATAAATTCTCTATAAATAAATGCAAGACAGCTTAGAAAAAAGAAATGTCTTTACACACATCACTTGAGAAGGGGAAATTAACAATAAAAATAAAACATTTGGGGTTTTTTGTATGCTGCTTTTCCACAGTAAACCAAGCATTACATAGTGTACACTGCATCTGTTTTGCCAGGTGATCTGTTTAAACTGCCTAGTGGCAATTTGATCCATTAAAATAAATATATTAAAAAGTGAAGGTGGCAATTTGATCCATTAAAATAAAATTCCAAAATCCATAGTTAAATGATACCTCTTACTGGGACAAACCAAAACGTCACAAACTATTGCAAGCTTTCAAGTTATCCAGAATTCATCAGGTAAGAGGTTCTAAAAGGTAGGAACTGGAGGGAAGTGCAAAACTGTTTGTTGTAGCCATACAGTCAGCATTTAGATTGCCCCATTTTCAAAAAGAGGGTGCAGCTATTGCTTCTTTATCCTTGCTTTGTAACATTATATGTGTAACACCTAGCACAAACTTATTCGGTCTGCAACTTCCACCTTGGAATGAAGTCTAAAAACCAGCCTTATTTGCGTAACATCTTTCCTGGGTGGCTCAAGCATTTGCATATTTTGGTTGCTCAACAATGGATTTTGGAGTTCCTGTATAGATAGAAATCAGTTCACATTAAGATCCAATCACTAGGCAATCAGCAAGCCCCTAGCTGTTGACAGGATCAGGTACAAGTGTAAGCCCTTCTGCAAACGAAAGGAGAAGCAGAAGCAGTCTGACAAGTCTTCATGTGAGAGAATTGGTCTCGGGCATTCCAGAGGGGCACCTAGGTAAGAGGCCTTTACCACTTGAAAGGTTAAGGCAGCAACCATGCACAACCACTAGCCTTATTGAATATTGTGCTACCTACTTCAGAATAATCACCTACCTAATAGCTGACGTAAGATTTAGCTTCCCACCTCACAAAAGGAGAGAGGGTAAATGTTATTAGGAAGTAGTATCTGCTACAGGGCCGGCCCACCCATAAGGCAAAGTGAGGGGATCGCTTCAGGTGGTAGGATCCATAGGGGCAGCAGATCCTGATCTTCCTTGTTCTTGATGTAAATTTTCACTCACCCCTTCTTCTCTGGTGTGGGAGGCACCATGACTCAACAATGTGCATGGACACCTAAGAGAGAAGGGACCACTGGTGTCCGTTCAGAACTAGCTGCTCCCAGTCTCTATTCAGCCCAACTCCAATAGGACAGAATTTCCATATAAATTCTGACCCAGCAGCTTGACATGTCATGCCCTGCCTCCCCACGAGAGCTATCTCCACAATAAATGCGCTAGTTTCTAAGGTGCCTTAGGATTCCTTGTAGCTTCTGCTGCAGCAGAATAATGACTGGAATGTGGTTGCTTTAAAACTGCCTTTTTATCAGTTCTCAGACTGTATTTAAGCTCCAGAACCAACATGGCTATAACAGAAAAACATTAAGCACCCTTCATTCACTGCATCACCAATTAATTTAAAGCTTATCGGTGATCTAATGCTTACCTAAAGTAGCAGCAGCTTTATTGTCTGTAGCGACTTGAGCAACCACAGTTTATTTTAAAGTCAACAGACGCTCTGCCTCCATTCATGGGCATATGGTACCGGCAAGAGAGATGGGAAACCACTAGCTCCAAGGGAGCAGGGCCTGCTGGCTAGTCCCAACAATGCATACTGAGCACCTGTCTTTGAAAACAACAAAACAAGCCTAAGTGAACATTTTTGCTTCTGAGCCAGAGAGAGATAGTAATACGTTTGTGCATATATGCTTGCTTTTGTTTTAACGGGGCTTGGCCTGGGCTTCCTATGGAATGTTTTCTGGTGCCGCATACTTCCCCTCACGCTGCAAGTTTAGCCCTGAAACATCTTACGAACAAAAAGAGATCAGGCCATGGCCCATCTAGTCCAGCATCCTGTTCTTACAAAGGCCAACCAGATGCCTGTGGGAAACCCTTCAGCAAGACGTGAGCACAAGGCCCTTCTCTCTCACTGTGATTTCCAGCAACCAGTATTAAGAAGCATTGCTGCCTCCAACTGCAGAAGTAAAGAATCAGAGAGTTGGAAGGGACCCCAGGGGTCATCTCTTCCAACCCCCTGCAATGCATGAATATGCAGCTGTCCCGTACGGGGATTGAACCTGCAACCTTGGCATTATCAGCACCACACTATAACCAACTGAGCGGGATAGCCCTCTCCATGAATTGTGAAATTTTGTTTCTGTCCTTAACCTTATGCCCATATACACTTTGCACATGCCAGAGGAATGAATTATCAGTTTATTACACAAAATTGAATTTATGTCTTCCCTTTTCCTGCTAGGAGATCAACAGAATACTGTGCGGGGCGGACTTGTTTCCATTTGTTATTATGGCATGTATTTTTGTATTCCAAACTGCCCCGTGATCTTGGGATGAAAGGTGGGGCAGAAATTCAATAAAGAGGAACACCAAATTTGTCCAATGCTCTCTTAAAGCAGTCCAAGTTGGTGGCCATCCCTGTCTCCTGTGGGAGGGGGTTCCATAGTTTAACCCTGCTTATCTGTCCTGAATCTTCCAATATTCAGCCTTGCTGGATGTCCATGACTTCCAGGTTTATGGAAGAGAAGCTTCTGTCTTTCAACTTCTCCGCAAGCTGTGCATAATGCCATGCGCATAAAAAATACTAAAAAGCATTGGAAGTACTCAACTGAGGTTCTGTTCCCCGCCCCCCAAAATGACCTGTTTTTTGGTGGTGTGTGTGTACATACACATATGATTTCCCCCCAAAAGCTCAACATCTTTGGCCTGCCCCCCCCCCCAAATGATGCCATTCATTTCTATTATGGCAATATTTTAGTACCTGTTTTCTACTTCTATGTGGCGCGCTTAGGAGTCCTTAAAGCGGTCTGGGTACCACCTCCCTCGGGGCAAAATAAATAAATGAAGAAACCCCCCCCCCCCCAATACCCGGCCTTCCCCTTGGCGACCCTCCCCCTGCGAAGAAGCTTCTCCCTGAGGCCATGGAGGCTCCATTCTGCTGATATTCCCTGAAGGGCAGCCCCGAGGACGGGGCGCTGGGTGCTGCTGCTCCGGTGGGGCCGGGCCCGAGGCCGGCGTCCGCGTGAGGCGGGGCTGGAGAGGCGGCGCTGGCGAGGCCCGGCGGCCGCGGAGGGGAGGAGCCGCCGCCGCCGCCGCCGCCACAGGAGGCGCTGAGGCGGAGGCGGGAGTTTGCGCGGTGAGGCGGCGGCCGAGGGGACCCGGCCCGGAGAGCGCGAGGCCTGCGTGGCCCGCCCAAGCCGCCCCGCTCCGGCTTCTGGAGAGGCCGCCGCGGCCGGCGGGACGCTCGGCTTGGGCTACTACTAGGCCGCGCCTGGCTTTGCTCCAGAGGTCCCGGCGAGGAGGAGCGGCGGCGGCCATGGCGGCGGCGGAGACCAAGATCATCTACCACCTGGACGACCAGGAGACGCCGTACCTGGTGAAGCTGCCCATCCCGGCCGAGCGGGTGACGCTGGGCGACTTCAAGGCGCTGCTCAACCGGCCCAACTACAAGTTCTACTTCAAGTCTATGGACGATGATTTCGGGTGAGACGGAGGCCCCGCTCCCCTCCTCTCCCTCCTCTCCCTCCTTCCTTTATCTTCTTTCCCCCCCTTTCAAAATCAACGCCTCGCCACGGACACGTCTGCAGCAGCAGCAGCGGCCAAAGCCCTCGGGATCCTGCCGCAATGAATGGCCCCCTTGGCCCGTCCTGTGTTGCTGACCTCCTCTCCCTCTCCTCCTCGCGAGTAGTGCGGGGCGAGCACAGCCTGGCTCATCTCTAGTGGGACCCCCAACAAGCAGGCAAGAGCTTCTCCTTTCATAGGAGGGGACCCCATCCCCCCAGGGTCATGTACTCCACCCCCCCCCCCCGCAATGCAGGGATCTCAACACAAGCATCCATGGCAGATGGCCACCCGTGTTTTGCTTAAAAACCTCCAAAGAAAGCCCACCACCTCCCGAGGTTGTCCCACTTCCTTCTCAAGCTGATAGATTCTCAAGCCTTTGCAGAAGAGCCGAGGGAAGGGGAAAGAAGGGGCTTGGGGAGACATAAACCCACCTGAGCAAAGCCCCGTTCACCCCAAAGAGGTTAAATGTGGAGTGAACCTTAAATGCTCTTCTCTGCTAGGAAGATCTTCCAATGGCCAACCAGTGTCAGAATCGAGGTCTGTGTCTCTTTCTGGCTGCCTCTCACACACAATTCTCCCCATGTCACGTTGGGGGTTCTTTGCATTGGGGGTGGAGGACTTGTGGCCCTCCAGATGTTGTTGGAAATCACACCCGGCTAACATAGCCAGGGAGGCTGGGAGCTGGGTTCCAGCACTGTCTGATTCCCCAATCCTCCCTTGCAGGCTCTCTTCCCTCGAATGCATTAGAGCAAGGCACTTTATAAGTTCCCACTCCTGATAAATTTCATTTTTCCTTGAGGAAGGAGACCTGTTGTTTGTGGGAACGGAGGAGTCTTCCAGCACCAGCCTTACTGCCGGCATGCAGCCCAAGCGAGGAGAGAATAGGGCCGCTGGTGACTTAAGTGCGGTTGTAAGAGATGTGCCCCAAGAATGCCTTGCCGGGTCAAGAGGATGGGTTCAATAGTTGCCCTTTCTTTCCCCAGCATCCTCTGCAGTGCACTTCTTACCTTGTGCAGACCCCTGAAAGGCCTTTTGTATACAGTTACTATCTAAAACTGTCCAGAAGAAGCAGCTACTGTAGAGTCCTGCTCTTTCACCCTGCAGCACTCCCCAACATCCAAATCTTCGGTGTGTTGGGGACACTGACATCCCAAGGAAAATTAACCATGGTCTCTCTCTTGTCACTGTGCCCTCCTCCCTGTTTTGATGCTTCCATTTGCAGGACAAGGTGGTGTCTCTGAGTAAAATGCAGGAGAGGTTGTTTTCTTTTGGGCTGGCTTAGCTTCCCAAAACCTATTCCTTGTAAAACCCTGCCCTCTGCTCTGATTGTGTTCTGCTCTGGTTTGTGAGCCTCTCCCACAATCCTCTGAAGGCCGTGTAATTTTCCAGACTCTGATTGTATGTCCTAAGACACAAAGAAATTCCTCTTTAAGGAATTGGCGATGTACTGCTGTTGCTGCTGCTCCCCCCCCCCCTTATATTTCTGTGACACTCTCTTTCCTTCTTCCTAGGATCTTTCTGTCTCTTGCAAATACATACACACACACTTCACACCTTGCTGTCTTTAACATCCTATCTCTGTGAATCCTTCCTGGTTTCCTGCTGCTCCTAGGGCTCCAGTAGCATTCACAAGATTGAAGTGTTCCTTTGGCGTTTGCTTGTGAGAACTGGACAGCAAGTTTTGTTAGAGCTTTGTAGTCCTACAAAGACATTCTGCTTGTGGCCACCTACCCTGGGGTTGTATCCTGCTCAGAGCTCTTGTTATAAAAACTGATCTACAAGTGCAGCACAAGTACATGGACCAGCCTTTTTGGTACTGTAGCAATTCACAGTAGAAATCAGTATTTGTGTGCATGCTCCCCCATACACAAAACATTTCAGCAAGAAAGCTAAGGTAGAATCTCTCTTTCCATGGGTAGGAAGCGTTTAATGTGTGGCACATTTCATTCTGTGACTTTCCCCAACTGCATTCTGATATAGTACAGTCCCATAGCTCTCCCCACCCCTGTCCTCCTGAATTTGCAGATGACTGCAAAGGCTGGTTTTGACCTAACAATGCATGTTTGGCTCAGAAGCCTGCAAAAGGCTTGTGGAAAGTGTAGGGAGTAAATCAATAGGAGGCATTTCCCCCCCATATAAATCACAGGCCATGATTTGCTGGTTTTCCTGGCATATGAAAAGTTCCAGGGATGTTGAGTTTTTTTGGCTCACATATTTGCTGGCTCTGTGTTTGTCATTCTTGATTTCAGTATATTGTATCTTGGTCCCTAAGCCCTAATATTTTAGCTGAGTCTGCTGTGTGTTGCTAAACAGCTGTTGCCTCCCAGGCAGAGAGGGCCTGCCCTTTCCTTGGTGGAGGAAATGCTGTGGATATAATGTTTATAAACCAGCACATTAGGATCTTTGAAATCTTACACTGGAAAATAATTGGTGCAGGTCTGTTGCAATCTTGCCATATGGGCTGAAATTGTATAGTGGTAAATGAAACATATGGGAAAAGTCAGGCTATTCATATCCAGCACTATGGTAGGATAGTGACTAGTGGATCAGAACTTGACCATGGAGACTTGCGTTTGAAGCTTTGCTTGGCCACTATCAATATCTCAGTTTAAGCTGCTTTATAGGGTTTTCGTGAGGATAAAATAAGAATACCCCACTCATCCCCCTAAATTGTCAGGATTGGTGGGATAAAAAATGTGACACAATGATAAAATACTTTATTTGGTGACAAAGATTCAAATTATTTAAAGAAACTTTAATAAATTATTTAAAGAAACTTTAGGGAGGAGACATCAGATGGGAAGGTCATCTAACACAAGCAATGGTTATCGGCAATGTTAGAAACTAAGATGTGGAAGCTAGGAACTAAATGGCGCATTAAACCTAGGTTACGGGTGCCACAACAGAGTGTCTAGGCGGTTTTTATAACAAGAATGCAAAGCTGCAAATGAATGAACTGCAGCTACAATCTTATGTTCATTTTTCACATGGTCTAGTTTTCATCTTGGTATGAGCTTAAGAAGTGTGCATGCACACGAAAGCTCATACCAAGAACAAACTTAGTTGGTCTCTAAGGTGCTACTGGACAATTTATTTATTTATTTTTATATATTTTTACTGCTTCAGACTAACACGGCTACCTACCTGAATCTAGTTTTCATCTGAAGACTGAAAAAACAACAACCCATACTTCCCCTGCCTTCCCTCCCTAATATTCTTATGAGGGCTCCTTTTCCAGGCTTAACAGTGGCTGGAAGTGGGGAGGCAGAAAAAGGTCTTTCTTTCCAGCAGTGGCAGTTTTAATCCGAAATCTTAGGCGCCGTACTGCACCCAGAGCTCAGGAACTGCTCGCATTAATGAAATTCCCTGTCGCAAAACACGCCTAGAACAATGGGAGTTAAGAACACTGGTTTTCGGCAAGAGTATGTAAAGGTGTACATCAGCTCAGTTTGTGTATTGCACGTTTGCAAAATGTCTGCTTTTTTTTTTTTTGAGATAAACAGTGTGAATGGCATGTTAAGCCAGGCCTTAGATCTGCATTTAAGTACCATATTTTTCGCCCTATAGGACGCACCGGCCCATAGGACGCACTTAGATTGGGGGGGGGGGAATTATTCCCCCCACCCAGGCGCAGGGCTGGGGCGGGGGAAGACCGTGTTTCCCCCGACCCCAGTCCCCAGAACGGGAGCTTGCGTGCAGCTTCGGCATCGCTCTGGGACCTGTTCTGGGGGCTGGGGTCGGGGGAGCTTCCCCTGAACCCAGCCCCCAGAACAGACTGCCGCCCCAAGCCTTGCGTGCCCGGCGGGACCTCTTGCCGGGCGCGCAAGGCTTGCGGACATCTGCCCAAAGCACAGGGCGTGCTCCGCAGCGCACCCTGTGCTTTGGGCTGCAAGCTGCTGCTTGCAAGCCTTGGGAGCCCGGCGGGCATTGCCCCCAGGCTCCCAAGGCTTGTGTATAGCTTCCTGAAGCCTGGAGAGTGAGAGGGGTCGGTGCGCACCTACCTCTCTCGCTCTCCAGGCTTCAGCGAAAGCCTGCATTCGCCCCATAGGATGCACACACATTTCCCCTTCATTTTTGGAGGGGAAAAAGTGTGTCTTATAGGGCGAAAAATACGGTACTACCTTTGCAAGGATACGTTGTGAGTAAAAGAGGAAAAAAGGGCTTCTAGCAAAATATTACTCAGTGGCCTGGTTTGCATGTTACACTAAAGTTTAAACATACTACGGTTAAATGCGTCCATGCTGCTCAAAAGTTCCTAGGGTGCTCCTTTCCTGTTCCTGCTGTTGCCATACCAGAGACAAGAAGGCTGGATTCTGGCTTGTCATGTTATCTGAACCTGGGCTCCTCAAAACAAACTGCAATCAGAAACCAGGGTTTACTCTTGGCTTAGTGCTAGAGAAGCCAACCATGGGTCTGAGTTGGACAAAACACAGCGGAGACTTTGGCTTTTGTCATCTGCAGCACGGCAAAAGCAGGAGTTGGGGAAGTGCTTTATGGGAAAATCTTGAGCAGTGTTCATGGATACACTGCTCAATCACATTAAATCATAGCTTGCTTTAAGCTATGGGTTAATGCAGGGGTGGGACACCTCTGGACCTCCAGAGGTTATTGGATTACGGCTCCCATCATCCCTGACCATAGGTCATACTGGCTGGGACTGATGGGAGTTGAAGTTCAACAACACCTGGCAGGCTACAAGTTTCCAGCCTTGGCTAACAGGCCAGTTTTCTTTAATATGCAAAAAGGAGATAGGATTTTTAAGAGTAAATGAAAACAGGACTAGGAGATAAATAAGGACATTTATATCTATATTGTCAAGTCAAGTAATCTTTATTGGCATCACATAAGAACATTCAGAATACATTCAGAATAGATAGGCCAGTGCGATCTCGTCGTCACCCCAATGGCACAGTCACCCGCCAAAGGGCAGAAGAGGCTCTGTGGGTTTCCAGCAACAAAAAATCAGACAGAGGAACTTAGCTACTGTCTTGGTGAGCTCTTGGTCTTTCCCTTGTAATAAGAAGTGCATGGCCTCCGATCTCTGGTTTCCAGGTTGGAATACATAGATGGTCTAGAAACTGTTGGCAGAGATCATCACACATTTTGCATTTAAGGGCCATGTGAATATCTATCTAGTAATAGAACAAAAGATTCCCCAAAATAACTTGAGAAGTGCATTCCTATATAAGCGTATTTAGAATTAAGTCCTGTTGAGTTCAGTGGGGCTTCCTAGTTAAATGGCCTAGGATTACACAGCTCCCAAATCCTTTGCCAGTGTACATTTTTACATAATGAAGATTTCCACTTCACGTGAGCGTGTTCTAAAATTTTAACAGTACTGGAGAAATATAACAAATATATCATTTAATAAATAAAACAGTTGAATGTTGGATATCATTTCCATTAATTTTGTTACTTTACTTGAAAGACTTCCATAGGAAACCATTATAGAAACCATTGTCATTGTATCAACAACTGCTGGAATAGGCATAACAAAGAATTGTGTCACTAAACTGTGAAGGCTCTAGAAAACAGTGGGGTTAACTTAGTAGACATAGTTAGCCAGCATGTGGGAACAGAGCCGACATCTGAATAGCTGCATTAAAAACATGTACTGTAATTTGTGAAGTACTTCATGCCTTTTTTACCTTTTACTTTTGAAAACTGCTGTGAGGTAAGCCTGTATTATTCCCAGATTTGCAGATTGAGGAGCTGAAGTGGAGAGGAGATGTCTTGCTCAAGGCCTTGCCAGGAATCTGTGACAGATCTGTCTTTGGAGCCCAGCTCCCCCAGTTCCAAGGCCAACCCTTTTTCACAAGTTCTTGTTACACCTAACAAAGTGGGCTTGAGTCCACGAAAGCTCATGCTGTAATACATTTGTTAGCCTTTAAGGTGCCACAAGACTCTTTGCTGTTCTTGCTAGAGATGTTTTTCTTTTAACGGTGGGAATATTGAGTTACATCAGTAAGCAAATCAAGTTGGGTTTTTTTGCAAATTTCCATATGTTTTGCTGTTCAGGTATCACTAATGTTATTTAAGCAAAGGTTCTAAGGTTCAAATGGAAAAGGTCCTATATAAATGGTAGACAGTAGTGAATTTTGGAGAGTGGTTTGTGTTAGGAGCAGTTGCCTTGGTTTCATAAATGGTTCCACAGAGAGAGAAGGGCAGGGTTTAATCTTGCAGGTCACAAATGGGATGTCTTTTAGATCCCAGCAAGGGCTGAGAGAACAAATGCGGAATGCTCAGGAATGGGCAGTAAACCTTGACTCACTTGGGCCCCAAAGCAGCTAAAACAGCTGTGGAGGAAATTCATCCTACACCCTCATCCTCTTGAGAACTGGGTTGCTTGCAAAG